>NC_052232.1:1212500-2412500 GCF_013401445.1 Tripterygium wilfordii | reverse complement strand
AAGAGAGGGTGATTTTTTTGATTCAAGAGAATTTGTGAAGAGTTTTGGTTGGTGGGTTTTATTTTGATTTTGAAGAGGATAATTTGGGCGCAAATCTTTTGAGCCTTTGGTTTTGTATTTTGGAGGCTAGTATTGGGGGAGAGTTGATGGAGCCATAGGAGCCACACAATACTCATGGATGGCTTCAATTGTTCTAGTTTTACTTTGTGTAGGTCAGTCTCATGGAATTTTTTATGGTCCAGGTGGTTTGGAGAAGATCTAGATCAAGTGTTTTACTGGCACTTTCTTTTGGGTGGGCCCATTTTACTCCTTATGTTTACACGTTGGACTCGTTTGGTGGGATGATATGGGCCGTCCAATATCTCCATTCCTCCTAATGCTTTGTTTGGGCTTCGGCCCATAGTGATGGGAATGAGAATGGTAATGAAAATGATCAATACAATGATACTTTAGTTTCATCAGGAATAGTGAATTAGTGATAGTAAGGGTACAAATTTTTTTTCCTTTCTCTAATTCCCTTCTCTCTCCCCTTTCCCTCTCTAAAAACTTTCTCAACAAGCTCGCTTTTCTCCATGGCGATAAAGGGAGAAGTTGAGATTCGTCGCTTCTCCTCCTCCTCCCCAGATGTAATTCTACTAGTATTGTTCGATTCTTTGTTGATTTTTCTTCCAGATATGGTGGTTTTCTCTCCTCAGATATGTTGTTTTCCTTCACTGATTTGATGGTTTTGTCCCTCTCTCGTTCAAATTTGGCTTTTTCTGGGTGATGAAGTGGGTTTTTTTGACGACGACATCCATATTATGGTAACTCTGATCAAGGTTGTGAAGAAAATATCATAAGACTTGAATGTATGCTCTCCCAATCTTGCTATTTGGAGAACTTTCACAACAATTCACCATAGTGTAAAGTTTGCTACTTCAAGGTCGCTGCATGCTTTTAAGAAAGAGTTATATCTCTTTATTTTGCAAGTTGTTGCAGACGCTATTGGGTCTTTTCTACGTTCTTGATATATGAGTTTTATTTTCTAATAATGTTTCTGGAGGAGTATTCTCTTATCTCTATCGTGTAACTTGTGTTGGTTTGTTTTAATGTAAATTTTCTTATTATAAAAAAAGGAATAATGATAGTAATGATGAATTACGTTTTGCATGCAAAATATTTGTTGGAATAGAATGTGAATGAAGTATTTATTGATCGAAATACCGTTATATATTTATATCTTTATCTTTTCATAAACAAGTCATGATTAGAGAATATTTTTTATTTCAAAATAAAATACAACATATTATTATATATTTTTTACTGTTAAATTTTATATTATAATATACTAATATTTAGATGATGTAGTTAAATTATTATATTATTAGAATCTAAAGTTAATATATTTTAATTACATTATAATTTGTCAGATAAAATTAACTAATATATTGTTGAATTATAAATTTATATATTATATTGTTACAATATAAGACGTTAAAACAATGTTTACTTAAGGGTATAATAGTAAAAATCCAATAGTTGATCATTTTCATTCCCATGAAAATGACATTTCATAGGGTAGCATATGGAAATAGTCATTACTCCATCAAGGGAATGACCATTTGCATGGGAATGAAAATGATCTTTCATAAGTTAGGAGATGAGAATAGTCATTACGTCCATCAAGGGAATGACCATTCTCATTACCATACTTCTCAGGGTTGTAATTTTTTCCAACCGAACCAATCGATTTTTCTACATTTAGAAAACTTAACTAATAGTTGGTTTTTATTATTTTAAGATAACCGATCGGTTAAATCCGAACCGACCAATATATATCTATATATATAATATAGGGGAGGGGAAGGAGAGGCTCGAACCTGAGACCTCTATGAGATACCACACACATGAGTGTCATCTTAACTACTCGCGGTTCTCTATGTTTATCTATTTATGTAATAAGTACAATGACATATATATATATATATATTTAAACATTATATATTAATATTATGAATATGCAATATGGACCATTGACTATTTGGATCAATGGCCCAGATTAGGAAATAGATATTATGGTCAAGTTTTGACCCTTTTTGGCATGTTCTTGGCATTGAAGGTCCCATCCTTATTCGTTACCACCCCTTTCACTTTGATTTCTTATTGGGCAACTCCCATTGGCAAAAGGAACCTCTTTATCATCATACGCGCCACGCCTTCGCCTTCAAACTGCCGGGTTGGATTCGAGCAAACCTAAAAGATACACATGATGATAGATACGCATATGGGGAACCTGTCAATCATAGATACATATATGGGAGTTTGAGAGATGTCTGATGTGGTCAAACTGAAAAAACCGACTAAAGCCGAATGGTTGGTGATGACCACAGTGTCATCAAAACCAATTGGTTATCGGTTTTCATTGATGAAAAAACTGAATTTTTCGACTTGGGGTATTAGTACATTGAATAATTGACCAAAACCAATAATTTACACCCCTGATGTTTTTGAAACCAACCAAACATTGGGTTGGTAATAAAATTATGTAATTGACATTATCATTTCTTGGTCGAAGCGTGGACCAAATATAACCTAAAAGCATCCACAATGGGATGCATATTTATTGTTCTTTGTCATTCTTTTTTGTCATATTGGAGAGGGAGCAATATGCAACAGTGAAACTTCAAATCGTGGACCCAATTATTTGATAAGCGTGCAATCTCCAAACACCTTGATATATATAGAGATGTGTTTGGAGAGTATAATTGAATCTTTGCAGGTCCCAATAAGCAATTTTTATATACTTCTCAATTTCTATTAAAATTATTCATGTAATTTCTACCAACAATAATAAAAATAGAAGGATTATTGTTCATTGGAACCCACAAAAATTCAATCGTATTCTCCAAACACCTTCATACAAATAGCGAAATATTTATTGAGTATACGCTTATCAAAAAATTAGATCTAAGATTTGAAGAGGAGCATTTTATCGTTGTATGTTGCCCCCTCTTCAATCTTACAAAGAAACTAACAAAGAACAATAGATATGCATTCCATTGTGGATGTTATCGGTATAGAGCGGAGTTGGCAAAAAAATAAACACAAACCTATTATGTTTTCAAATTTCATGATTTTTTGTAGGGGTGTGAATCGGTCGGTTTGGTCGGTTATTTTACATTGGGACACCCGGGCCGAAATTTCGGTTTTTTTAGATATAGAAAACCGATAACCAACGGTCACGCTTAACTTGACATGAAAACCGCCCAACGGTTTTCGGTTATTATGGTCGGTTTTTCGGTTTTTTGGTTATTGGTCAAATATTTGGGCTTGATACACTAACTTAGTATACTAGCTAAATATGTGAAAAATTAAATAGCCATTTGGCCCTTGCCCATAAGGCATATGTTGCACATCCAATATCCATAATTCAAAGAAGTAAGGAAAGATTGAAAGACTAAAGTAAAAAACGAATTTAAGGTCTAAGGACCACACTTGGGCCATTGATTCAAAATTCAATGGTCCAAATTACAATTATCATTATAATATATTTAAGTCATTAGTAATAAGAAATTATTAAAAATAAAAGATTATAATTTTATAAGTAAACTTGTAAATTTGTACATTTGTAAAACTTTAACTTACTTAACTATATTATATATTTAATATTTATAAATATATAATTTCGGTCGGTTTGATCGGTTTGTCTTGATAAATAAAAAACCGACCGAATTTTCGATTTTTTTAACCTAACATAACCGATCAATTCGGTTTTCACTTACATGTATTAGATGAACCGCCCAATCGATCGGTTCGGTCGGGCGGTTCGGTTTTTTCGGTTAATTTTCACAGCCCTAATTTTTTGGGATAAATTGCAATGATATTCCCTAAATTTTATCGATATTGCAAGATGACCACCTTAGTTTTCAAATTTGACAGTCAAACCTCCTAAACAAATAAAATTTCTTCATGTAATTTCGGTTTGTTTAGTGAGTTTGACTATCAAATTTAAAAATAAAAAAATCTCTATAAATAAAAGAAATAATATATTTTGTTTGAAAAAAAATACAGAACGTTGAAACTGAAAACGTGTAGGCATTTCTGTGAAGTTTGAAACGAATACCTCTCGATCGTTGCCCTGTGGAGAGTTCCCCGTTCGGCTGTTCTGATGCCGTGATCTGTGGACCCAGAAATGGCATCGCTGGCGACCCATTTCTCAGCCTCCCTTCTCCTCCTCCCGGTGGGGCTGCGCCGCCTCCTCTACTCCTCCTCCCTCTACCTCAAGAACCCATCCCTCTTCCACTCCAAGCCGTACTACTTCTCCCAACCCAGATACACCAATCTTGACCTCTACACCCTCCTCCTCTCCCTCCCCATCGCTTTCTTCTCTCTCCTCTTCCTCTTCCTCACCCTCTCTCCTTCCCTCTCCTTCCCGTCCTACCGATTCTCCTTGCTCTTCCAATCCCAGGCAGTTTTCCTCTTCTGGGTTTTGATTCTCCTCTTCTTAGCCCGAGAAAGTATCGACCCATTTTTCATTCCTGAGAGTTTCGTCTTCCTTCTCGCGGGAATCACGTTCTTCGTCGAGTACTCTGCCACTGGCTACGGTTTTGAGGGAATCGCTGCGGTTTGTTATGGACTGTTGGGGAATTTGACTCTTTTGTGTTGTGGGTGTTGCTTGATTTTGGCGATCAGACCGACGGCATTCTTCGCGGAGTTTGGGTTGTGTTTTGGGCTGCTTTTCAAGGGTACCTGGCTGATACAGTCCGGTTTGTGCCTCTACACCGATGCGTTCGCTCTCAAAGGGTGTCAAAAGGTAGCGGTCTCGCCGCCGCTGCCGGCGAGTGGAGGAGTTATGGATGTAAATTGTGGACTTAACGACGATAGGACGAGGGGCGTGGCATTGATAAATTTACTCTTCGTAGGGCATGCAATTGGGGTTTTGATAGGGAGTTTTGTGACGTTTGGGACGCTTGCGATTGATAGGAATTTAAGGTGTGGGGAAGCGAGTGGGCCGTTGCTTGCACAGCTTGAAGCAGAGAGTACATTGACGATGCGTTCTAATCCTGAATTTGAATTGGAATGAAGCGTATGGCTTTCTGTTTACTTTTTAAAATGTATTGACATGTTCTTTTTTATATACCCGAGGTCCCGAGATTGTTACTGGCACAGGAATGCATAGATACATTTTTCTAAGCTTAATTTTCATCCATTAGCAATTACTTCCCACTTTGGTTAGATCAGTCGAAAATAATGATTGTTTTTTATTTTTAAATTATCAGTTACAAGGTAATGTCTTGCAACTCTTGATGGTCTTCTTGATCTTGCGTTCTTTTGAATGATAGCAATTAGTGGTTTCAGTGTGCATTAGCCATTTCTTCATTGATTGGGAAACTAGAGCTTCAGTTATCATATTGTTCTCAGGCCTTCTGCCAAACCATTTTCAAAAGGGAACAGCTTCTTTCTGTTTTTATTCCTTCCCAAATTTTAGGGTACTCCTTTCCAAATAACTACTAAGATTTGTAATGCGTATTAGAGGAAGAGCGTAGAAAAGATAATCCGTATGATGAAGAATAAGCCCATCCAAACCTACCTGAGCACAGATTAAGAACCTTGAACTTTATTTTATTAGCCTAACTTACATGACTGCAAGTCATGAGTCCACTTCTTTCCGGAGGTAAGTTATCATATCACTTTGCGAAGTGTTCTCATGTCATCCTAATTTTTCCCCTAACTTACCAAAATGCTGTTTTATGTGAGTAGATTGAAATTTTTTTTCTTTTCATACCATCCTTTGCTTAGCAGAAGTAGGGACACCTACGGTAGCTACCGAAGCCGATTTTTTTTTTAAATATTTTGTCTTGCCTTCAATTAGTTATTTGTCAGATGTAATCATGGATGTCCTGCCAAAGTTACAAATTGGCTTGTGTTGTGTTGATTTGCAGGCACTCAAATAAAATATAGTATAGACAATTTCTCATGTATAATAAAAAAAATTGCCAAACTCTTGGGTGCATGTAGCCATGTAGGAGAGAAGAAAAATGATGAAGAATATTTTTCTTTTTCAAAAATCAGAAAAGAAGATTACGGAATGTTGGGGTACTTTATTTTTTATTATATCTTAACAATCACGATATAAAAACCGCAGAAAGGATTTGAAAACATACTGACAATAATAACTCCGTTGATAATATGGAGGCTGGTGAAATATCAATTACTCTTTTTTATGTTTGTACTCATGTTGTACATCATGGACATGCGAGCACTCTACCACAGGTCCACGGCTAATAGTATATCCATGAGATGTTTATTGGGATTGTCCATCAGAAAAGATAGCAGTAAAACTGGAAATGTTTTTTAGAAGGAGATTGTTTAAAATAAAAGAAAACTGGGTTCTTCGTCTGTACTCTTGTGTTCTTTCTGGAAATCTATACATAAAATGGCTCGGCATCATGGATATCTATTTCATTAGTCATTTTATGAAATATATCAACAATATACTGCAGCAAGTCAATTTGTGTATGTCCTATTTCCATTAATTTCTTTGTATTCCAGTACATCTCTGTATGGCGGATATTTGATGGCATGGTAAATCTCAGTATCTGAACCAGTGTTTCTTGTGTCAATGCCTTTTGAAGTCTATTGATAAAATAACTTAGTTGTATGCAGCTGTACTTCCTTTGACTTGTAGTCCAAAGAGTGCAGAGAGCATTATCATTTACCTTGAAGGAGGTAGAAACTGAAGCATTGCTGAGGACTTCAAGGATTTTGCATGATTTCTGGCCGTGCATATGCCTTACAGTTAAGGTCCGAATCATCAGTAAGTTTGTTGCTTCTTCACAGGTTCACATGGAGCAAACAAATTGATATCAGGTTGTGTTTCCAAATTTTCTGGGGATCCACTGATTGCAGGTAAATATTCTGATTTCTGACTTGCTTCTTTATTTCTCTAACGCTATTTTGATAGTCCCTTAGTTGGTATGCCATAGAAAAATAGACTAGCTTTACTGTCCTTTTGGTGTGTAAGCTAATTGAGCTCTAAAATAGACTGGTACGTAAAATGTCTCATGTGACATGGCCACTCCCTTTTCCTAATTTTGCCTGACACTCTTGAATTTATTTTTGGCAACTGCTGCAATTATATCAAACTTAGAGAATATACAGGACTGTCTACTTGTTTAGTGTTCTTAGAAAAAAGTCAAAAAACTATGCTCTAGTTTTTCTTTTCTTTCTCTTTTTTTTTGTTAATATTTTTATTATCGAAAGATGTTCCATATTCCTCTCTTTTGTTATTTGGATAAATAATTACTCCTTGCTTTTGTTTCCCATTTCAATCTTTGGCTCATGCCTACCCTAGGACTGCTGGATATTTGTCGATTCCTTATAAGTTAGTAATTAAGCATTGATTTACATGCTATCTGTATTAAAGGATTGGATGCGGGATAGTTCCAAAATTGTCTGATCTGAAGCACATTGGGTTACTTAGATTGATACGGACTAATAAAAACACAAAACAGCAATTTACACATTGTCATACAAAAGATTAATTTTTAAGGTGCTCATACACTGCGGCCTGGCGTGGTATTATAAATACCAAAACTAAATTAATATAATTTTGTATATCCCCATCAGGAAGAACACTTCTGTATTGTCAACCATCATTGCTGAAGCCGGCCACATCCGTGGATTTTAATTCGAAAATTCTCTTGATCTTTTTGGTGAAGTCACTACATCTTCGTTAAAGGATTTTTGTTTTCGATAACTTTGTCAGTTTTCGCATGTACCTGCATCCTGCATCTGCTTGAGGCCAAACAATACCATAAGTATGACCAAAATGTAAAGCAAAACAGCTTTGATACTCTTTAGAAGTTTTTTTCAGGATTCTTTTTTGACATTCAATGGGATGAAGGTCAGTTTAAGTTAGTCATCAAATCTGGAAACACCTTTCGGTGAACCCATCAGTGATGGGAGAGAAAATGTGATTAATCAAGACCTACGTGTTGTTTATCTACATTAATTTGTTTCATTTGGCTGCATACCTGGAACCTCTTAACTGCATTCGTCATCCTTTAGGCTTGCCTTGTGCAGGACCTGCAAGTTGCATTGATAAAATCAATCTTGCTGCCTTTTTAAGTGCTTGATTTTACTATTGGGTTAGTCCAAAACTATTTCTTGATGTGAATGGAATGGAAACAATGATAAAAACATTATTTACAAAAATCAAAAGACCATGATTCTGCTTGGTACTCGGAGGTTCTTAGCTCAGTACGTCAACCAAACTTTGCATTTGCCTTCGCATCCTTCTCTGTATGAAGCCTCTGGTGCACTGTTTTTAAGAGTCTTGTCAGCCCCTTATTTAGAATAACTGTAATTACATAATGGGCGATAAGAGATTTCCTGCTAGAAATGATAACTCAATGGTCAAAGAGCATCACGTTTACTTGCTTTTTCATGTAACCATAGAATTTTTGGAGCAGTTATGATTTTTGTTTGTACTGTGATATCTTTGCTAAGTCATCAGAATACAGTGCTTTAAGCAACGGTTTCTATGCTGGATTGGGTGCAAGAATATACCAAAAGAGTCAAATCCCCCATTGGTGCTCAAATCCTCCAAGTATTCTCCTCAGTTCTGGAGGAGGGATTGGTGACCAGGAGCAAGGAGGGATTGCATGATTGCTTCCAATTCACATTCATCTATACGGGTCTTCGGCGCCTTTGTTTCTCATTGTAATGACTAATGGGTTTTCTGGAGTGGAATGCAGAGAGTTTGTATACCCTTGAGCATTGGATTGGGGGGATTATGTGCTTGGAAAAATGCTTATATAACATTGCCTGTATGTTTATAAAGGTTTCTCAGTGAAAATTTTGGTGTGTCCTATTAAAAAGAAAAGAAAAAAAGTGCAAAAAAATCTCACTAAGCATTGTAGTTCAGCTTATTACTCAACTGAGAACATATGATTACTGCTTGTACGGAGGAAATTTTGCCCAACCACCTTTTCAGAGTGGGAAAATTGACATCAAACAGTTGTGATTTGTGAGGTATGGAAATACAAAAGCTCACAATTCCTCTATGTTACTTCTCTTCGATCATTTATTATTGCTCAAAAAACGAGCTTTGAAAAGGAAAATCTTTTAATTGACTGATTTGCTTCCGATCTTGAACATAGCATGTGATCTTAACGAAATAGTCAAGTCCATTCGGAAAATGTTTCGTGTTTTTTTATTTGCATATATGTACTGTGTTCTTTATCTCTGTTCTGCTACTTGTTCTTTCTGGTTTTGGAAGGCTATGTAGCATGGACACGAACACGACACAGACACACGTGGATACGTGATTTTTCAAAAAAGTAAGACACGGATACTTTGTATAAAATAATTTTTTATATATAGGTGAGTTCTCACACGCGGGATCCCATAAAATTTTTGAAGTGCGAGATCCACTTTTAGCCGTTGATTACCAGTCTTACGTTGATGTGGGGCCAGACTATTCCTTTAATGAAGGGATGAATGTGAATCCCGCACGGTAATTAATCTACGAGATCCCGTGTGTGAGAATTGTCCTATATAGATATATTTCAATTAATATAGTCCCAAACAATACATTAGAACTTAACATATTTGATATTTGTGGAAGCCATTGCATAAAATCAAACCTGCCATGTAACAATAAACGTAAAATATCGAGGAAAAAAAAATTACAGTAGGTGCAAGACTTTGAAATTACAATAACGTATGGTCTAAGACTCTGAAATTGTCAACAAAGAGTGAAAGAGACAAATAGAGTGTCCAAAAGGTGTCCATAGCATGTCAATTACGTGTCCCGTAATTAAAAAAATTAAAAAAAATCAGGATATTCTAAATCACATGTCCTAGACATATTTCACACGCGTCAGAAGGGGTCCATGTCCGACACGTATCCAACACTGACACTTAGCCCTAAAAAGAGTGTCCGTGCTACTTGGTTGGAAGGTGATTTCAATTTCTTTTCAGAATGAATGTCCTTGTCATATGCTAGGTGTAGTCTATTTTTTTTTTTTTCGAGAAATATTTTCTTCTTACCTTCCTAATCTGTGCTTTAATTGCTCTCTTAGTTCATAATATTTTGGTTGGCACTCTTAGTCCTTCTGCAGTTTATTAATAGAATGTCATAATCTCTCTCAAGCATTTATTTACTTTACTTTAAAGTTGACATCATGCTCAAATTCTGGTTAATTTCTTCTGCTATCTTTCATCTCTGTTCTTTTATTTTTTCATTGATTTGTGATAAATGTCTACCTGTTTAAATGCTACATGCACACATTCACAGGCATCATATGTATGCATGTACTTTTTCATCTTTTTCTTTCATGGTTGGACACTTGGACCTAGTGCCAGTCATATCATCTACCTTGTTAGGAATTTAGATTAGGGGGTGAGCTCACGTTACATGGGCCTAACACATGTGGGTTTACTTGGTATAGAGGAAAGCTCATCTTTACTCAAAAACGATCAAATGTTAGTAAGTAAACCTTCAATTTCTAACATGATATCGGATCCTGGTTGGGGGTATGTGTTTGAGGCTCGAAAAAGTGGCTCGTCAAAAAAAGATTTGAAGCCTCCCACCTCTGAGTACATGACTATGACATGTGTATCACCACCTCTGAGCACGTAAAGACGTGACAAGTGGATGAGCACCTCTGAGCATGGGTTCGATGTAACAAACGGGATGAGATTTAAGAGACTTTTGTGTGAGGGGGAGTGTTGGAACTCACACAAAGTCCCACATTAGAAAAATAGAAAGAAAGTGTGTGGTTTATAAGGCATGGGGATGTCCGACTCATTTGCTTAAGCTTTTGTGTTATATGGGCTTTCATCTATTGCCAAGTAAACCCACACATGTGTTAGGTTCATATAACGTGGGCTCACCCCCGGTCCAAATTCTAACATGGTATCGGAGCCCAGTTGGGGTGTGTGTTTAAGGCCCAAAAAAGTGGCCCGTAAAAAAAATGATTTGAGGCCCTCCCACCTCTGAGTACACGACCATGACATGTGTATCATCACCTCTGAGCATGCAAAGACGTGACAAATGGATGAGTACCTCTGAACATGAGTTCGATGTAACACGTGGGATGTGATCTAAAGGACTTGGCATGAGGGAGGTCCAACTCATTGGCTTAAGCTTTTGAGTTAGATGGGCTTTCCTCCATTGTCAAGTAAACCCACACATGTGTTAGGCCCATGTAATGTGGGCTCACACCGGTCCAAATTCTCATTACGTTGCAGTTGGAAAGGAGGAGATGGTATAAAAGCTAAAAAAAACTTTGTATGGATTAAAACAGGCTCCAAGAGCCTGGTATAGTAGGATTGATTCCTACCTCGTCCAATGTGAGTTTAGAAGAAGTGAGAATGAGTATACACTTCATCTCAGTAGTGGTGGAACTCATTTGATAGTCTCGCTTTATGTTGACTTTTTCTTGTGACAGGAAATAATCTAGTTGATGTGCAAATATTTAGAGATGAAATGATGACAGAGTTTGAGATGTCAGACTTGGGGGAGATGAAATATTTTTGGGGAATAGAAGTGCATCAGTGTGATTGAAGGCATCTTTCTCTCACAAAGGAAATATGCCATGGATATACTTAAGAAGTGTAGAATGGAGAATTGCAAGCCTATTGATACTCCTCCGATGGTAAACCAAAAGTTGTCAAAGGGCAATGGTTAAGATAAAGTGGATGATTCCATCTTCAGAAGTCTTACTTGTTGTTTGTTTTATTTAACAGCAACTAGACCATACTTGATGTTCTCTGCTAGTTTATTGTTAAGATTTATGCACTCCCCAAGTCATGCTCACTTTGGTGCAGCCAAGAGAGTATTGAGGTATTACAGATTATGATATTTGGTATTTGAAAGGAAAAGAAGGTTTGCTACAAGGTTTTGTGGATAGTGATTGGGCAGGCTACATTGATGATTTTAAAAGTACCTCTAGATAGGTGTTTTCATTTGACTCAAGTATTTTTTCATGGAGTTGCAAAATGTAAGAGGTGGTGGCTCAATCAACTTCTGAAGCTGAATATATTTCAGCTACAATAGCTGCTAATCATGCTGTTTGGCTTAGAAAGCTTCTTGTTGACTTAAAGCTGAAGCAAAATGATGCAACAATGATCAAGTGTGATAGCAAGTCTGTCATTGCTATTGCAGAAAATCCTATACAACATGGGAAGACAAAGCATATAAAAGTGAAGTATCATTCTATTAGAGAAGTTGAAGGAATGGAGATATGAAGTTGGTGCATTGTAGCAGTGAAGAACAAGTGACAGACATTTTGACAAAAGCTCTTCCTAGAGCTCAATTTGAAATCCTTAGAGCCAAGATGGGTATTTCCACGATAAATCTCAAGGAGGAGTGTTGAAGTTGAGACTTCTCTTAGTTTATTTTCTAATTCTTTAAGTATTTGAAGTTAGAGTTGTGTTTTTATCAAACACTTAGAGTCTATTTGGAAAGGATTTTGAAATTTTTTTTCTGTTTTTAAAAATTATTTTGGTTCTGAAAATTCATTTGGTAGTAGTTTTAAAGAAATAATTTTGAAAAATTGTAACTCATATTTGGTTTTCAAAAACCAAAAAATAAAAACAAAAAAAAACAGTTTTGGACAATTTTCAACAAAAACACGCGAAATTATTTTGGAAACTGACGGGATGAATTTTCCGTAAAGATGGGTGTGTCTCCTCATTCAACGCTTTTCTCACGTCTTTCTCTAACCCTAGCCGTCACACGAGAAATGTCTCTCCCCTTACCAGAGCTCTCAATTCAGGTACGAATCTTGCATCACCGCTTATTCTTTCCTCCATTTTGTCTACATCTCTGATTTTGAAAACTGAAGGGATGAATTTTCCATAAGGACGAGTGCGTCTCCTCATTCAACGCTCCTATCTGTTCTCTCTCTAACTCTAGCCACACGTGAGAAGTGCCTCTCCCCTTACCAGAGCCATCTCAATTCAGGTATGAATCTTGCATCTCTTCTTCTTCGTTCCTCCATTTTTAATACATCTATGATTCTTCTCATCTTTCGGTTACTTCTCTTTGTTGATTTTTGGTTACGTTTTGCTGGATTCAAGTGGAAGTAGATGTTGTTGGGTTTTTGTATAACTTATTTCATTTGAATAGTTTTTTTGGCTTTATTATGTTGATTTGGTTTGGATTTTGCTATGGTTTTAGGGTTTAGCCATTATCGTCTATCTTTGCTCTATATGTCTCCTACCTAAAGAAAGTACTCAGTAATTATTTTCAGAAATAGCATCTTCCAAACGGATTTTCGTGTTTTTTGTTTCCAAAAATAATTTTCGAAAAACACAAACCAAATAAATTTTTTACAGTTTTTTATTTCTTAAAACTCTTTCAAAAAACTAAACTCAAAATCAATTTTAAAAATGAATTTACAAAAGCATTTCCAAACACACTCTTATTTTTATATTTTTATATGTTTATCTGTTTTAGTATTTAGGGCACCTCCAACAGATACTGGATAGTGTAATATACTGGGTATTTAAAGTTTTGTTTACAGTATTTGACAAAAAAACATCTCCAGCAGATACTGTATCTCATACTCTAAATCTGCATTGTGAACAGTAAAATGATAGAAGTGTCGTTTCCTATTCAATACTGCAACCAATATTTTAATCAAAAATATTCGTTTATTTTTTGTTTTCTGTCTTTTATCCCTAATATCTTTTTGCGATCTCGAGTTCTCTCTGTACCCCTCTCTCACGCAGCAAGTGCATCGTCGATCTAAGGCCGTCATCGGTGTGGGACCGATCGACTCTCACTGCTTGCCCTCGGTGGTCTCTCAACCCACCATCACCTTTCTCGTAGGCGCTATCCTTTTCTAAACCCATCTCTCAAACAAGGAGGACACGACGTCGATTTAGGGCTCTGAACAACCATCACCAACTTCAATTCAGGTACTCAAACTCTAATTTTTTCTACACAATTTAGTGATCCTTGTGTGTGTGCTTGTTGATTGATGGAAACGGAGGTGGAATTTGTGAATATGGGATCACGATGTTGATTTTGTGATTTATGAACTGTATCAAATTTGGGTGTGCATATGCATGTGATTTCGTTTTTTATATCATTGATAATTGTGATTTATATACATGTTTTTTAACTTGTTTATTCATGGTATGATTTAGGGCACTGTGAATTGATTTGGGATTTGATATACATTTGCTCCTCTTTTGCGTTTATTGTCTTTTTTTTATTGTTCTTTTTGTTGATTCCTGATCATGTATGGGGGATGGGTATGAACTTCTCTCCCTATCTACCATACCATGACAACATATATACCTATGTAGTTATCCCTCTATGCATTGCCTTGTAGCTCAAATTGAGAAAAAAAAATGGAATTGTGAAGGAGAAGGTAGGGAAGGCATGTCACAGCCCTGTGCTTGAATGATTGAATGTGATTACCATTGTGTGATTATGATTGTGTAGGAGAAGGTCAACAAGGTTAGGATGATTTATAGCTTATTTATATTCATAGATGTCCCAGGTTTGATTGTTGTCAAGTTCTCTATCTATACCATTGTTTGATTGTTGATTTATATCTAAGTTATCCTCTGCCACATTTATATCTGATTTTTATTCCCTATTTCATGCAGTTATGGATCAGCAAGGTCATGATGATTTTGATCCCTTCCCATATGATTCACAGAACAATACTCAACCTACGTTTCAAGTTTTTAGCTCCTGCAAAGAAGTCTCTGCAGCTAAAAAGAGTCGGCAAGTTCGTCAGAGAGTGTCAAATCGTGGTGGTAATTTCTCTATTGATGAAGACAAAAACTTGGTTTCAGCTTGGCTGAATACAAGCATGGATGCAGTTCAAGGTACAAACCAAAAGTCCAAGACCTTTTGGGCCAGAATAACAGCAACTTACAATGAGACAAGGGGGCCTAATCATAATGAGCGGACAGAACGATCGTTAAATAGTCGATGGAAGGCCATCCAACTCGCTGTTAACAAGTTTATGGGCTCCTTAACTCAAGTAGAGGCTGCCCGTCCATCCGGTACAAACGAGATCGACAAGGTGATTATTTTTGTTTAATAAAATTATGATAGATATGTTGTTGCCTTTATATGAGTTTACTAATGATGTATTCATATATGTGTTATGAATATACAGATTCAGATGGCCAAAGAAATGTACCAGCAATTGCATAAATCCCACTTCCAGTTTGATCATTGTTGGAATATGTTGAGGCATCAACCTAAGTGGACCATGCAAATGGGGCAACCTTCCTCAAAAAGGAAGCAAAGTGCTTCATGCTCTATCAGTACTTCAGATGCAATCAACTTGGATGAGGATGACATTTCAATTTCCACGTCAATCAACCTAGAGAGACCAATTGGCCGAAAAGCTGAAAAAGAGCGGAGGAAGAAAGGGAAGGGTGATCTCAATGAACTATCAGATGTCATAGGGCAATTGACGATCAATAAAAAGAAAGAACATGATGAAAGATGGCATTGGCTGAAGTTGACAGAATTAGAGCTGAGAAAGAATGGCAAGATCATTTGCTTATACAAAATGAGAAGCTTCAAGTGGAGAAAGTGAGAGCTGAGGCAGAGAGACAAAGGGTTGAAGCGGAGAGGCAGAGAGCCTATGCAACAGTGGAGAAGGTGGAGCAACAACGGAGGGAAAGGGAGTTTCAAATCATGATGACAGATCTGAATACATTGAATGAGGTTCAACGTAACTACGTTGACTCACTTCAAGCTGAGATCATGTCCAAATGTAATCAGTCAATGTTCTGTTTTTTATGGTTGATCACCTGGTGGATTATTTTGGCTATGTGTACTCAATATTATGTTTGATCTTATGTTTGGTATGTTTGCTTAAACAGGTATGAACTTATGCATTGTATCAATTTTTTAAATAGTATGTTGCAAGTATGTTGTTATCTGTCAGATTGGAAAGATATCTCTAAAATATATGAAACATGTTGCCGAAGTATTATTATTAAACACTACATTTGAAAAATACATAGAATTGAAACATAACAACCACACTTCCATTGAAAAAGATTACATGGTAGTTAGAAAGATAACAAACACACCAGACATTACAAAGATTACATAGCTAGGAACTTGTCATTCTTCACTATGAAGCCTCCACAAATGATTGATCAATTCACCTCGAAGTTGAGAATGGACATCTCTATCCCTAATGCGATGGTGGCGATGCATGAAGTTCAACACTTCGTTAGTTTCATCGTGCGACACTTCTGCAATAGGAGGACTTTCATTGCTTTCTTCATATGTATTCATATTAACCTGCATATATGAATCCCTCTCATCTTCGACAATCATATTGTGTAACACTATACACGCCATCATGATATCGTGAAGTGTATCACGACTCATAAATCGAGCAGGACCACGAACAATTGTAAATTGTGCTTGAAGAACTCCAAATGCATGTTCGACGTCCTTTCTTATAGATTCTTGACACATTGCGAAATGCTTGTGTTTATTTGTTCGTGGTTCTGGAATAGTTTTCACAAAAGTTGCTCATGAAGGATATATTCCATCGGTCAGGGAATATCCCATTGTGTAGTTATGACCATTAATAGAATAATTAACCGTTGGAGCACGTCCTTCCTCTAGTCCTTGGAATACACTATATCTTTCTCAGACATTAATGTCATTATGAGACCCTGGTAGTCCAAAGAATGCATGCCATATCCAAAGGTCGTATGATGCAATAGCTTCCAAAATAATAGTTGGTTCATGTACATGCCTAGAGAACATACCTTTCCAAGCAGTTAGACAGTTCTTCCACTTCCAATGCATGCAATCTATACTCCTTAGCATTCCGGGGAAGCCACGAGCTTCACCTATTGCAAGTAGCCTTGCGAGATCATCAGATGTTGGTGAACGTAAGTACTCCTCACCAAAAATGGCAACTACAGAACTTGCAAACCTTTTTAGGCTTTTTATTGCCGTGGTCTCACCGATTCTGACATATTCATCCATAAAATCTGTTGCAACTGCATAAGCAAGCATCCGTAGTGCTGCTGTTATCTTCTAGAGAGCAGATAAACCTAACTTTCTAGCGGCATTACGCCTTTGTTGAAAGTATGGTTCATGCGCTTCGATAACCATCTGAATTCGAAGGAATAGATTACGACTTATACGAAATCTCCTTCGAAATGTAGCAGCAGGGTAAACGGGATGCTCAGAAAAATAGTCATTGAACAACCGATCATGACTTGACAAAGTATTACGATTGATAGGCGTACGTCCTGCTCCATAACGACGATTAGAAGACGATCCTTCAATCTCCAAAGCTAACCCCATGACTAATTTATCCTCCAGATTGTCATCATAAGGTTTGGCATTGATGTTCTTCTTCTTTCTACGCCTTGAAAAGAAATCCATTGCTAGTAATATTGAATGATATATGTTGGTTTTTAGATATAAAGTTGTGATATAGTGCATTGCTTTTATAGATTTTTTTGTACAACAATATCTTCCACACAATTGAACCACTCCATTTATAGCCACATAACTCAACAAATCAATTGTAGGCATACAACTCAACAAACTCAAATGATAGCCACATAACTCACCAACTCTATTGGTGGCCACACAACTCAAATACAGTGGTTACCACACAACTTAACCACTATATTTGTATCCACACAATTCAACTACTACATTTTACATAATCACTCAATTATTTACCCACAAAAATAATTTAAAATATATCAAAAATTGATTAACTTAATTATTATAATTAATTATTAATATATATTTAATTTCTGAAATAAATAAATATCACTTGAATTATTATTATGTCAATTGATTTTAATGTAAAAGAAATTGAGTTCAAATAATAAAAATTGAAAGTATAAACTAAAATTTAAATGATTTAGAGTATGGTTTAGAGTATTTGATGAGTGAGAGTAATGTTAGAGAAACTGTAAATCTGTGGAAAGTTTACTTTTACTGTAAATTTAGAGTTTTTCTTTAGAGTATCTGCTGTGGATGGCCTTACAAAGCTGATTTTCCTGTTTAAAAATATCATATCTTGAGGTATTATTTCTGGAGATTTCTTGTTGATTTGTGGATTAGTAAACCTTCAATTTCTAACAGTGGTATCAGAGTAGAGAAAGTAGAAATAAAAACCTAATTTCCAAACAATCGAATTTTATACAAAAATACTCTTTTTTTTACTCTCAAATTACTTGAAAACAAGAACCTAGAACATATTTTTCTTGAGCTCAATTTGAAATCCTTGGAGCCAAGATGAGTATTTCCACGATAACTCTCAAAGAGGAGTGTTGACGTTGAGACTTCTATTAGTTTATTTTCTAATCCTTTAAGTATTTGAAGTTAGAGTTGTGTTTTCATCAAACACTTATTTTAATATGTTTTGGTATTTACAAAGCAGATTTTTTGGTTAAGAAACATAAGATTTTGAGGTATTATTTCTGGAGATTTCTTGTTGATTTGTAGGCTAATAAACCTTCAATTTCTAATAGTGGTATCGGAGTAGAAACTTGCCAAACTTCTCTACCCGTCGAGAGCTTATTCTATATTTCCACAAGAAACTTGCCAAACTTCCTTACCTTGAAGATGTAATTCGCAACTGTGGTAACATCTATGGTGACAAGGAGGGGGTGCACGAGCCATGAAATTTTTTAGATGCAAGTGATAATACTGGAGAGTATTTCTATGTGTTTACCCAACTCAAGAAAATTAGTACTAATTGCGATTCCTAGAAAAAGACTATGAGGAGAGCGGATTTGGGGACTTGGCATGCCAATGCCAGTAGTATGTTAAGGATTATAAAGGAAAATTGATTGGAGTGAATGAGTACTAAAAGTTTGAATTGAAAGAAGGTGATAAAGTTAATCGTTGTTCGAGAAGAAAGCATGGTGAATGGATGATGCACGAGTTCTTTCTGCCTCGCAAACAATCTCTTGGTGATGTTATCCTCTATATTATCGGGTGTAACAGTACGATAACAGTCACTAACGATCCTGAATCATCAATTATCTTTGCTAAGGAGATCTGTAATAAGATAATGCAACCAAACATATTTATGTTCTTGAAATCTTCGTATTCCTTGAAATCTGAGGAGAGGATAATGCAGGATGAAAATCAACAGATTTTGAGAATGAGAACGTTCGAGCAACAAACAGAGTTAGGTTCTTTAATGACAATGGTTCAACAACGATTATCAACAAATGGAGTAGAAGATCAACATAATTCAAGAAAGAGAGCACAATCCTCCGTTGGTGGCTTCTCTTCAGTTTCTTCTTAGTATGGTCTTTCAGAGCAACAACAAATGTATTCAGGCAATGTAATGAAAGTGATTCAGAACCATTAGCAGCTGCGTATCCAACAGAAAAGTTTCATGAACAACAAGCAATGTCTTATTCTTCATATGAACTATTGCACACAATGCAACAACCATACTTCTCTGGCTTTGAGGATACTTATCATTCCACTACTGCTAATTGCTTCTAGAATTTAGATTTCTTATATATTTCACACAAATTTGGTATGCTAAAGAATTTTCAGACCTTTCTTCGACAGCAAGTAATGCCACCACTATGTTATCACGATTCATTGCAAACCGAATAACTCTCATGTGTCCCTGGCTCTTTGGATGACTCAAAGCCACAACCATACTTTTTAAGCACTAATAAGGGTTTCTAGTGTCCAACTTACCAGTGTATATGATGTAATAAATTCTCACAAGTGCGCAAGAGTCTATGAATAGTACAATGTATGAAAGTACGAGGTCGATCCTACAGAGACTAATTAATTTAATTAATGTACCTAACTTATTGTATGAATGAAAATTGATGAAGAATGAGAATGTGAATGATGTAATTAAACTAAGTAATAAGGAATTGAAATTCAGATTTTTGGGATATCAGTATGAGAAGAACACTAGGGCAATGATTTCACCTAGCAATCCTATCACAAACATTCAATTAACAAACTCACCAATTATGGTTCCAATTCAAAGGCTGATTCTTTTTAAAATATGTTGGTTCGTTCGTTCGCGGTGCCAACAAATATAATTAACAATGGATTAATCTTGTTCGGTTCGCAATCGTTAACCCAAGGCTAATAACTCATTACAATCTAAAGAACTATAACAACCAATCAATCCCCTAAATCTTGTTCATGGCAGTCGACAATTGATTTTCTTAATTTTGGTTCCACTAAGACATGTGAATTTGATTCGTTCTTTAGTCCTAGCTAGATGAATCTAATTAAGCATTCAATTGGTGATTAGGCAATCAAACAAAAAATAGACTATAAGCATGGTAATTAAATACATGAATCATTGAACCAAAATTATGCATTCATTAAATCGAAATACTTGCAATATTCATACTAGGCTACATCAAGCCCTAGCAAAGAGGTTTAGTTACAACTCATCTTCCAAGTATCAAAAATAAATCTAAGAAGAGAAATCATGGAAAAGAGTTGAAGAAAATCCCCTTGATTTGATGGAATTGTTGTTGAATGGAAAGCCTTCAGATCCTTGAATCCTCACAAAAACTTGAAGAGACGGAGTTTTGCTGAATAAAAACTCAGAAAGAGAGTGTGTCCAACCCTAAACTCGTGACCCCCTTTTATACTAAGCTTTTAGCACCAAGAAAACTCAATTCTAAGTAAATTCGGGAAACTGGTCCGTCGAGCTCCGCTTGAGCGAAAATGGCCGCTCTAGCGGTGGAAAATCAACTTCTGGTCCCGTAGCTCTGTTATGCTCCGCTTGATCTCTCTAGGGTGCTTGAGTGGAATACTAGGCCGCTCATATATGAAATTCAATTTCAATTCACTCCAGTATAATGCGATTTTCACTTCATAATTTCTCGTGAGCTCTCCTACAATAAAAACACAAAGAATTCATGTACTATCAGCCTAATTCCATCAAAAATACCAAGAACGAACATATAAATATACACAAAAGTGGGGTCAAATATGTGCAGATCAGTATACCATTAAGTATTGGCGTTACTAATTAGCCACAAGTAGATCTTGTGGCGGATGAGGGGCACCGACAATTCGATGAGGTGATAGAGGACATTGAGAACATGACAGCGAGTATAGGCATCCCTGTGGAAGACTATTTGGATGAAATTCTCAAGAATATTTGAATTACGTAGTATCCAAGAAAGTCTTGAATATTCATGTTCTCTATGTCTTAGGGGTGATTTTTATGTATGAAGGGATGTTGACCAAGAGCTAATATTTATTGGAACTATTAATCATGCTATTTGGCTTAGAAAACTTCTTCTTGACTTCAAGTTGAAGCAAAGTGATGCAACAGTGGTTAAGTGTGGTAACATATCTGCCATTGCTATTGAAGAAAATCCTATACAATATGGGAAGACAAAGCATATAAAAGTGAAGTATCATTCCCTTAGAGAAGTTGAAAGGAATGGTAATGTGAAGCTGGTGCATTGTAGCAGTGAGGAACAAGTGGCAATCATTTAGTCTTCTAATTCTTTAAGTATTTGTGGTTAAGTTATTTTATATTTTTGTGTCCATTGTTCAAGGGTCTTCTAATACTATTAGAGAACTGTCTTCTAATATTGTTAGAACTAGTTGTCAGGAGTCTTATAAAAGGTTTTGTTAGTCTTGTTTAGGCCCTATAAAGCAAGGATACGGTAGAGATGTTGGCGTTTTTTTATCCGATACGTATCGGACACAGATACATCGAGATATGTCTGGAATACGTATTTAATAAATCACAATTTTTTATTTTTTTTTAAAATTGCGATACGTATCCGGATACGTGGTGGACATGTACCGGATACGTATCACTTGCTGCAACGTCGTTTTGCCCTTAACCTTTAGGATAAAAGAACTTCGATTGCGACTTTGATTTAATAAACGAATTCGATTGCTACTTGATTTCGAATGCCCTTCTTCTTAGTTCGTCATCTTACCTTTCGACTTCGACTTCCTTTCTTCTCAGTTTGTCTTCGACCTCGCCACATAGCCAATCTCTGATTTGAGTCTATTGCTGACTTCGACAGTTGCAGTTCGTGGCGTAGTGCTTACTGATTGTAATCCTTTTGTTTAATATTGATTGTAATCCCTTTGTTTATTATTGATTGAGTGATTGTAATACTACTGATTTGTCTTATACTATTGGTTAGTGCTATAATAAATTAAAAATTAGTGTTGATTTGTCTTATATTGTTGGTTAGGCTATGTTAGGTTCTGACTCTCTCAAAACCGGTGGTTCAACTTCTACTCCATCCGTCTCGAGTGGTTGTGTTGAGGATTCGGGCAAACCTCTATGGAGATATGTCAAAAGAGGAGAAAAGGATAGCGATGGTGGTGGAGGAAATGTCTCATGGGAGTGTAATTTTTGCCACATGCGAAAAACTACTTCTTACACTAGGGTGAGGAGAAATCAAATGGCACCAAAATGTGCTGAAGACTTGGTTTTCATTCATAGCAATCTTCGTCTCTTATCAAGAAGACAACCAGATTATAGTAAAGGAGAAAGCAAGATATGGGACATTGCAGGTGACAAGTTTGGCACATTTGAGGATGTTGGGGAGCTAGAGGTTGCACAACGCTCTCTTGATGAGCCGGACTTAGAGTGTGTAGTCTTCGCTGATGATGGTGATGAGGGTATACTAGGTGATTGTGATGAAAGTCATGAAACAATGGAAGTTTGAGCAATTTTTAAAAAATCAAACGTATCCTAAACGTTTTCATATCCTATTTTTTTGGAAAATAGCTTATCCCCGTATCTATGTTATATCGTATCCGTATCGATGCTTCATCGTTTAGGCCTATACCGAGAGTTGAATTTCTTCTTACAATTTTCTAAGATTTATTTTGTTTTATGTCTTGATATCTAAGAGGTTGAATTTCTGGTTACTTCAACAACATATTTTGAGGTATTTTTTTGGAGATTCTTGTTGATTTATGGGCAGTAAACCTTCAATATCTAACAGTGGTATCAGAGCTTATATTTTTAAAGGATATGTGGTGATTTCTAGTTCATTCGCTTGATTTAATTTCTTGGCCAGGTCTGATTTCTAAGTTAGTGAATCATGTCTAATTTTTGGAGGATTTTTAGCTTGTTGGATATTGTTAAAATTGATGATTACTATTTGTTAGCAACATAAATTTCTACCAAATATGTCGGCTTCATCTTTGCCTTCTCCTCCGGTATTCAAAAGAGAAAACTATGATTTTTGGGCAGTCAAGATGGAGGCTTTCTTGATGGCTCATGATCTTTGGAATTTAATAGAAGTTGGATATGATTCATCCTCACTATCAGAGAATCCTTCAATTCAACAGATTAAAGATCACGCTGATTTGAAGCAAAAGAAATTTAAAGCCTTAACATTCCTTCATTCAGCTATTGATGATGCAATTTTCTCAAGAATTGTTGGTTTGAAAATAGCCAAGGCTACTTGGGACAAGCTTAAAGAAGAGTTTCAAGGTAGTGAGAGAGTTAGGGCAATGAAGGTCTTGACTCCAAAGAGAGAATTTAAGATGCGAAGGGTGAAAGAAGATGAAACTGTGAGAGAGTATTCAGACAAGCTGATTGGTGTAGTAAACAATATGAGATCGTATGTTGAAGAAATTTCAAACTAGAAAGTAGTGGAAAAAATGATGATTAGCTTGCCTGAAAATTTTGACGCTAAAGTATCCGCCACTTGTAGAAGTTGGCAATTTTTGAATTATGCAGTAAGTCGCAAGCAAAAGAGCAAAGGACCTCCATGAGGTCAGATGAAACAATTGAAGGTGCCTCCCAGGCAAGGCACAAAGGGAAGCAAAACTCATTCAAGAAGGATGGTAAGAAATTAGGATTTGACAAAGGAGGCAAGGGTAAGTCACATGAAAACTCAAGTGACTCACCTAAAACAAGAAAATTTTCACCTTGTGGCATTTTCAAGTTGACTAATCATGCTGAGACGAACTGTAGACACAAGAGAAAATTTTCAATCCAATGCAAAATTTGCATGAAATTTAGCCTCATTGAAAAATTAGAAGTGGTGTGTTATAAGGCATGAGGGAGGCCCAACTCGTTGGCTTAAGCTTTTGAGTTAGATGGGCTTTCCTTGCCAAGTAACCCCACATGTGTTAGGCCCATGTAACATAGACTCACCCCCGATCCAATGGTGGAAGCGAGTTGAGGAGCAGCGAGCCCGACAAAGCAAGACAAAAATCAGCACATGGGACCATATAAAGGTTAAAATAAGGAAATAGTTCTTATCGGCTAATTATGCGATGGAGTTATATGAAAAATATCATTTGTTGAAGCAACGAGGCATGACGGTGGAAGAGTACACATCTGAATTTATCAATCTATCTATTCGAGTTGGTATAAATGAGAGTGATGAACAATTGACCTCTCGATATCTTTCAGGCTTGAACCAATCAAATAGGGATGAAATGGGAGTGGTCAATTTGTTCAACTTAGAAGATACTAGACAATATGCTAAATAGCACATTAAAAATATATTTGATACCTGCCTCGGTGTTAAGTGTGATTGTACCCTTGCCTTTGGCATAAACAATTTCTCCATTGTCCATCGTCACTTTTGTTATGACTGACTTGTCCAGCACTAACGCACCGGATCCCATCAGAATTTCGAAGTTAAATGTGCTTGGACGAGAGTAGTACTAGGATGGGTGACCTTTCTCTCCGCAAGTGAAACAACGAACTTGTCAAGTGTTGTGAGTCATTAATCTATTTGAACTAGAAACATTTTGGCTGCCCTGTATTGCAATTGCCTTTCCTTTATCACCCATATCAGCCATTCCAGTACCTCTACCACCTTTTTCACTATTAATGGTAGCTCCTCGATTAATGTTTGGGATTGATTGTTCAATCCAATTACTTCGACCATTACCTGTATTTCTTTGTGGTGTCCCATCAACACGTCCAGACAATGGTCATCTCGCACCATAACGCAAAACTCTTCTCTTAGGCATTGAGGCATATTGTCTAGCATCTTCTAAGTTGAACAAATGGACCGCTCCCATTTCATCCTTAATAGATTGGTTCAAGCCCGAAAGATATCGAGAGGTCAGCTGTTCATTACTCTCGTTTAAACCAACTTGAATAGATTCAGCTTCAGAAGTTGATTGAGCATGCTACTTGGCTTAGAAAGCTTATTGTTGACTTGGAACTGGAGAAACGTGATGCAACGGTGATAATGTGTGATAGCAAGTCTGCCATTGCTATTGTAGAAAATCCTATATAACATGAGAAGACAAGACATATAAAAGTGAAGTATCATTCCATTAGAGAAGCTGAAAGGAATAGTGATATGAAGCTGGTGCATTGCAGCAGTGAAAAACAAGTAGCAGATATTTTGACACAAGCTCTTCCTAGAGCTCAATTTGAAGTCCTTAGAGCCAAGATGGGTATTTTCAAGATAAGTCTCAAGGAGGAGTGTTGAAGTTGAGACTTCTCTTTTTAGTCTTCTAATTCTTTTAAGTATTTGTGGTTAAGTTATTTTATATTCTTGTGTCCATTGGTCAAGAGTCTTCTAATACTATTAGAGAATTGTTTTCTAGTATTATTAGAACTAGTTGTCAAGAGTATGTTATGTTAGTCTTGTCTCTCTATAATATATTTTAGGCTTTGTACCGTGAGCTTCTCTCAAAGACATATTTCTATAGTTTTATATCAGATTTTTCTTTCTCCAATTTCTGTGATTTCTTTTATTGCTCTCTATCTATCGTGATATTTAAGAGGCTGATTTTCTGGTTACTCAACATTAGATTTTAAGGTATTATTTGTTGGAATTTCTTACTGATTTGCAAGTTAGTAAACCTTCAATTTCTAACATACCTAGTGCTAGTCATATTATCTGGCTGCTCTACATGGCATTAAAAAAATTGAAAAGGGCATAGGAAAGTTAAATTACTCTAAGAACAGCTGTGGCCGCCACCACAGAGCAGAAGTGACGTGTGAATGTCTAGTATGTGCTTGATACACATGAATGGCTAGGAATACTTGGATGGGCTCTAGAAATGATAGCAATGGAGAGGAATAATGTGACATTCATGTATCCCCAAATAGTTGCATATTTTGACATTTCTTATTTTATCTTTCTCGTCTCTAAGAGATGCTAGTTGAACATAAACAGCTCGCTTTCTCACACCCACACTGTTTACAGAAGGATTACAATGCTTGAAACTGAGAACAAAACAAATATGTTGCTATGAATTGAAATTTTTTTTGTATAGAGATGTTGAAAAAGACCACCCTTTTTTGCATGGAATCTTGGAAATTTTTTTTTTCAGAGTAAGCTGGTATCCTTCTTTTGCAGGGTCAACCAAGGGTGGAGCTAGGATTCAAAGTTATGGGGGCTACTAGAAGTTGAAGGGGGTCCAGGGGTAGCGCCCTCGAAATTTTTTTTAGGGTTATTTACAACATTACACCTATTTAACGCATAAAATAACCTTAAAACGTTAGCATAAATACAAAAATACAGATTGAAGTTATCAGTAATTCAATATAAAATGAGGCTAAGATTACCCATATCCCATAAGCCATAACCAGTAAAGAAACGATTAGACGAAGGTGTGATTCATGCCGCATGAAGCATAACCAATAAGGGCATAGGGTATTTTAAATTGCAATCACCAGACGCATAAGGACACAGCTTAGCTGGGCCTTAGTTTATTGATATGTGTTAGTGTTGGTTGAGCCTTAGTTTTAAAGATAATTCGTAAGTGTATTACCTGGGCCTATATCTTTTAGGCTTTATTGTGTATTTGTCCTTTATTTGTGTACATATACATGATGTATATGTATAACCTATATATGTGTATATATATGCATAAGTATAATTTTTTTTTGAAATACTGCACAGGGCTGCCCAGTGCAATCCCCCCACCTCCGCCCTTGGGTTCAACAATCTCTACAGCATCAGAACAGGAATCCTTCACCATCTGTATTGTATATGGAGAGAGCCCATATGATAGCATGACTCCTTGGGACGGTAGAGGGTTGATATTGACAAATAGATGTCTGTGCACTGGAAACTGAACACTGTCCCTAAGACCCAATCAAATGTTGTGTGTTCATGCTTTTTTGAAGGACCAGGGATGGTGTGAGAAGTGAACTTCTTACCTCACTTGGTGGAAAATGTTGTCATGGACTATATATATAATGGGAGAACCATTGAGTTTGTTGTCCAACTCATCCATCATTGCAAGACAAGTTATTGATTATCTACCAAGACAACACCTATTAGCAGAGGCGGAGCCACATATGGGCTTGGGTGGGCTGCAGGCCGGGTGAAATTTTTGACAAATATTTAGTACTTAGATATATTTAATAGTCCAGCCCAATATTTAAACGTAATACCCAAATAACTTAGTAACCCAACAAACAAAAGCCCAAATTCCATGATCCACCTAGGCCCTAGCCCCAATTGTTACAACTTACACTCTTGCAGCGTGCCCTCTATTCCAGCTCCAACTTTTGCAGACTTGCAGGTCCTCCAGCCATCCAAGCTCCAGCCTCCAGCGGACCAGCTCAGCAGGCGACAGCTACAAGTCTTGGAAGTCGGAAGTTGGAAGCAAGGCTTGTTGACGACATTGAGAGTGAATCATTCAGATTCGATAATAGACAAATTCTATTCTACAAAGCATCGAAGGCTGCAGCTTAAATAGTGTGTTTTGTTTTCATTTTTTCTTATATGTTTATGTACCTTTGAACATTGCTACTATGTATGATTTTGAATTGATGATTGATCTTGGTGGAACAACTTTTAGTGTATATGATTGATACTTGGTAGCCCAGGATGGAAAAAATTCCTGCCTCCGCCCTTGCCTATTGGTAAGTTGCTGTCATATGATGAGGAAAGCTACCTTTCTTTTATTCCTCTTAACAAACATCTGCATTTTCCTATGCCTTTATTTTTATCTGTTTTCAGTGACATTTATTTTATGCTAATTAAGTGATAATTCCGTATTTAAAAAAAAAATTAAGCCTAATAACTGCGCCAAGTGCACTTTTTACCCAAGGCTTTGCTACTTCCTTTTTTTTAAATGAAATGCATCAACACTATTAGTACCGACTCTCCAAACTGCCTATGAGTCGCCGGCTCATTCTTCAACAGGCACGCGGTCAGAGCCCCTGGCTCCTCCCACTGCTTGGGAGCTTACGGTTTCATGTTCTATTTCACTCCCCGATGGGGGTTCTTTTCACCCTTCCCTCACGGTACTACTTCGCTATCGGTCACCCAGGAGTATTTAGCCTTACAATGTGGTCCTTGCTGATTCACACGGGATTCCATTGCCCCGTATGCAGCAACAATCTCCCATTAGTTTGTTAATGATTATACAGTCAAAAGAGTTTTTGTTAAGAATACAGTCGGGTGATTTTTGTTTCATGTTGCTTGTGAGATTTTGATGTAGTTGAATTTGAGACTTCAAAGGGAAAGTTATGTTAGTTGAACTGTGTCCAAAAAATTATGTTTTACTCATAGGATTACTGAGTATTATATGTGAAATGAATCTCTAGCCATGATATCAATACGAGGTGGCTTGGTTGGTAATCGGTTGAGTTGGGCATATGTGTGTCCAATGTTCGATTCCAACTGCAAACATATTTCTCAACGGTAATTCAAAAAAAAAAAAACTCTAGCCATGATCAGTTATATAATGTCATTCGCAAGTTTTCCATGGGTGGCTTAACATCTTCCATTGACAATTAAAAATGCTCACAAGTATGGCCACCACAAGTTGGCTCTTGGAGCCACTTAGGGGCAACATTTAATCATTCTTTTCATAGATTAACTCTGCGCTCTCAGAAAACAAACAATTCTCCCAGCTCCCAAACATACAAAAGCACTCCCTAGTGCTACTGAAGTAAGGTTCCATCAAGGTTTTGAGCAAAACACAAGTTCAGTGTTGCTATCTTTTTTCAGTTAGAAAGAAACCTTTGAAGCAACTACCCTACCTACCACTTCTCATCATCTTGTTATTGCTCTTTTGTTGCCTGGTCTATTTTTTTTTTTTAATTACACTTTGCATCATAGTTAATCTATTTTTGGCCTTTTTTCTTCACTTTTCTCGCATATTTTCAGTTTGGATGAATATTATTTCACACATAAAACAATCCTAGCTTAGAAGTAAGTATTTTGGTAATACACACAGATAGATTAGGTAGTCTTTCTTCATTTGCAACATGACAAATTATAATATTGTACTACGTAGTCAAGCCAAACCAAAAATATGACGAGAAAATATTAAGGGATTCTGGTATGTCATTTCATACGCTGCTAATGTGGTATGTCATAATTAATAGAATCATGACAACTCATGAGTGGTTGTGGAATGATTTGAAATTTAAATTATACATTAATTATTTTCATCTCAAACCAAGTATGTTTTATCAAAAATATGACGAGAATATATCTAACATGGTGTGTTATAATAAATTGAATCGTGACAACTTATAGTTATTGGTAGCAATTCATGCGTAGTTGAGAATAATTTGAAATTTGAATTAAAAATTAATTATTTTCATCTCATTATTCATCACAATTTATGAATTTTCACGATCCTATCGATTATAACATATCATATCAACGTATGACATGGCATAGTAGAATAATTTGAAATTTGAATTATAAACTAATTATTTTCATCTCATTATTCGACATCACAATTTATAAATTTTCACGATCGTATCGATTATAATACATCACGTTAACATATGACATGAAGTGCTTAATATTCCAAAACGACATTAGAATCAGGGGCTTGTATTAACCTGGATTTCGTTGGGGGCGGGCGGCTCTTTTATAACGAGATTAACTAACATACGCCATGACCCATAGTGGACCCACGATTAACCACTGCTATCCAATCACAGCCGCTGATCTAACGATCCACTTGATCTCAATTTTTAAAGGGAGCCGAGCCGGACACATTGGATCGAAAAAGTAGACGCGCTTTGGGATTTCTGGTTTCGTCGAGCATTTCCTCTCTCTCTCCTTCTTCTTCCTCCTTTGCGTCTTCTTGAATATAAGGGGAGAGGGTTTTGATTTTCCATGGTTTCGATGATCCACTTTTTTGATATCTTTTTCTCTACGATTAATATAATTTTTGTTATTTTGGTTTTTCTGGTTCATCTATCAAATTATTAGCTGGTTCTCTCGAGCTGTACCTTTCCATCACTTTCTCGGGAATAATCATGTCTTCGATCGCTTTCTTCCTCTGCTGTTGTTCTTGGTTGTTACATTGATTGATTTCTTCCCGTGATTCTCTGATTGTTCCCGTTTAAAAATATTTAGCGTTGACTTTATTGCTTGACTGGTAAAAATATGTTCTTCATATCTTCCGTACCATTTAATCCTCTTTTGGGATTTTAGGGTTTAAATTTGTGGAATTCTTCATACTCTGTCCTCTGGCCTGATTGGGTATTCGTTAGATCACACAAAACTGGGTTTCTTTGCTTATGTGTTAATTGCTCTATTTTCTTCAGGCTTGATTTAGATATTGGGGTTTTTGGGAGTTTTGTGCAATAATTGATGGATGCAAGCCATAAGGATTTGAAGGATGTCAATGGCTGTAAAATCAAGCCTGTAGCTAATATAGATTCTCAAAAAGTTGAGGATCACTCCTATACAGAAGAGGATAGCGAATCAAATTCTTTGTTGCCACCTAGGAAAGGTGGAATGTCGAGAAAATCGGATAAAATGCCACGGAAGGTGCAATGGAACGATAGGAACGGGAATAAGCTGGTGGAGGTATTAGAATTTGAACCAAGGTAATAAACTTTTTGTTTATGGATATGCTAAGTTGTGGTTGAATTACTGAGACATTATGCGGTTTTACTTCTGCCTTTTCTTGTTTTATGATTTGGGTAAAATGTTTGAACTGTGTTTTTCTGAATTTCTGACCTTCTTATCTGAAGCTTGTTGTAACTGGTTCATTCATGTGCTAACCAATATAGCCTTATGGTCTTTGAAGACTGAACATATGGTTTGTTTCACATTTAAGTTTTGTATGGCGGTTAAGCTTTGGTTGAAGAGCACAATAATGCCTTTCATCTGTTGATGTCCATAACTTTTACCACCGAGGTCTAAATTGTGATGCATTGGTGTATAGATAGTAAAAATTTGTGATGATTCATGATGAAAAGACCTTTATTAGATAAAAGTTTTAAGCTACTGTACTTTATGTTTTATGACATCAGCTGAAAAATCAAGAAACTTCCTTGACTCAATGACTTATGCACTGACTGTACCTCACAGAATTGGAGCATTTCAGCAATTTCGCCAACTTAAGGGAATACCTTTTTCCCTCAATAAATCTTCTGATACTTCTTGCAACTGTGCCTTAATTATGTTTTAGCTTCTTCTAAACCTAGATTAGTTTTGCTTAATGGAGTACTTGATATTTGGAGTTTTGATTACCAACCAAACTTTTGGGTGCTTATCTGGACTGGGGCATTTATTATAGTAAATGGTAATTTGTTGAGAATTGCATTTCTTGAAGATTCAAAAAAAAAAAAAAAAAAATTTTCAATGATCCTCTTGTTGACAAATATTTTCAATGTTGTCTTCTTGGTTCAATGATCCTCTTGTTGACAAATATTTTCAATGTTGATAACCCTTGACTGCTGGCCTATATCATTATGTAAATTTTTGTGGTATTCCATGCTGAACAGTGCCTACAGTTATCTCGGGAATTTTTTTTTTTACAACATTGGGGTTGTGAGAATTTCACAATTTGTGTAGATTTGTGTAACACATGGGAGTTAGATATTGATAGAAAGATTGAACTTATCTTGATTCTTCTTAGGCAAGGAAATTTGGACTTATTATTTCCAGCCTATCCATTATGAAAATTTTAAGAGAAGAGGAGTAGACTCAAGTGGAAGATTGTCTTCGTATTTACTTGGAAAGATGTTGATTAACGGATGTTATCTTTGTAATTAAGTGGAGGAATGAGTGCAGCATCAATTATTATGCTGCAGCTATTATATAGCTTTGGGAGGGCCGAGGTGGCCTACAAAGTAATGGGTTTCTTGGGTGGCAGCAAGGAGCCAACAACAATTGAAGAAGAATTATGGGCTTGGAGTGGCATTTATTTGTACAGAAAGGAGATAAGTTCTTAATCTGCCTCTCTATATTCTGGACTGGTTGATGTGGAGATGCTGCTTTTGATTATTATTATAGTGTATGAGTGCTATGTTATCATTGTTAATACACCTAGTCTTGTCATCATTGAGTGGAATTTCTTAGAATACAAGGTCCCTGAATTATAATCCTATAAAACAGATCAAGGTTGTGCTTTGCAAGATTCTTACACTTTTGATGATTTTTGTATATGGACTGGCTCTGCCTTGGTGCTGTCTAGAATAATATAGAAAAGTGAGTAATGGATTTCTGGTTTCTTGCTTACTTGAGTGGAATTTCTTAAGAATACAAGGTCCCTGAGTTATAATCCTATAAAACGGATCAAGGTCGTGCTTTGCAAGATTCTTGCACTTTTGATGATTTTTGTATGTGGACTGGCACTGCCCTGGTGCTGTGTAGAATAATATACAAAAGCGAGTAATGGATTTCTGGTTTCTTGCTCACCATCTACATTTTTTCTATCTCCGTGTGCATCTGGCATAAGCTATTAACAAGTATTGGTTAGTGAAAATGAATGTAAGCAACATAATTTCCTATTGTTGGTGCGTATCTACTTTTCTGGTATTGGTTTCTTAGTTCCAAAATGTGAAGCTTGTTTTGGGGGAAGTGTCTTAACTTGGTAACTATAAGAGTATCCGATGAACGATGGGCTATCTGATTTGTGATCTATATATGAATATCTGGATGCCATAATAATGGTTTTTGGAACACTGACTGCTTGGAAATGTATTTATTGTCTGACTAATCAGATTTACATGGTTCCGTAGTAAAACAGTGAATGTTATTTCTTTCCTTAAATAGTGTAGTATGGTACACTATGATCATCCTCTTTCTTTTCTGCGAAGTTGTTTAAGTCTAGTTGTATCTTTATTTCCAATTTAATAATAATCTAATATATTTGGTCTTTTTACTGTCAAGGGGTATCTCTAGTTAATGAGTTGCCTTCTTCTCATCCAATTGAGAATTTGGTGTTTAGGGGGTGCAAGGCTGCACCTTTTCTTTGACATTCTCTCCTTCTCAGGATAAATTGAAGAAAGTACCTCTTCAATTTTCCATGAAGCTGAAGTTGAACAAAAATATTGAAGGAGGATAAAACAATACTTTCTTTTATATACCATGGGCCAATATCATGTGTGCCATCTAGCTTATTGTTTCTGCGGAGAAGGTCAATATAATTCTATGTATAGCTAGAAAAAGACAATAAATACCAAAATTAAACAAATTCCTCTTTCCATTGTTTGATCCACTAAAGCTCCTACGTCTATCTTATTTTCATCTAGGGTAGCGGTTCATCAACATTGACTTGTTCATCTTGGTAGCTTATTTTGGGATGACTTAGCAAACAATTCTCTAAAATAATGAAATAAGAAAATATAAGATCATCATTAAGATAAACGAATTTTTTGTTGCCCTAGTCTGTTTTGTTTGCTATTGTTGAGATCTGAGCTACCATAAACTCTATTTAGTAGAATTTTTTTTTATGGTGATACTATGGTATAGTTAGGTCTTATTTGCTGTCAAATCCTTCAAGAAAGTCTTGCTGTGTCTGGTTTTGAGCGCCTAACTCAACTGCTCCTTAGAGCCAGGTCTTGTAGTGTTTTTTTCTTCCTTGCTTAATGCATACAAATGTGGCATGAGCATCCCTTGTTTTGCGCACTTCAATCTTCTGTATCTGTGTGGTTCTTTATATTCTTCAGTGGCTTTGCTTGTTCTAGATATGTTGGCAATTCGATATCTTTATCATATTACTACCATGTTGAAGAAACTTTGAAATGTAAGAGAAACCTTTTTTTTTTTTTTTTTTTTTTTTTGTCTGGCAAAACCTTATTTCGCTTAACCTCAGGAAAGAAAAAAAAGAAGAGAAAAAAAATTGAAGTTGGCTGAATCAGAAAGAGAAGCGATCTTCTGAAACTCTTATTCTGTTTTTGTAATTGACATAGATAAACTGGATATTATGGGAATGTGAGACTTTTACGTAGTTGTATTACTGAAGAAAAGTCTCTCATAAATATATATATTTTTTTCCTTTTCGGTTCTTCCTGGGCATGAAATAAACGTTTATACGTTCATCTACAGTTACTACCATGTCCCTCACCCTAATTCTCTCCCGTTTTCATCTGCAGTGATGTGAGCGACTCTGATGACGAGGATTCAGATTCTTGCATCTGTACCATAATGTAGATATCCATACAGAAAAATAATATGAAGGAGTATCTGCTGTTATTGAACGAGGATTCTATCCCACGTCACTGCAAAGTGGCCCGGTTTTCACATTCTGTTGTAGGATGTAGCAGGCAAGGAAATCTCTCATGTGTTGCAACAGCTTGCTTGATTCGTCATCAGTCAACTATGAGCCTCTTCTTGATTGGATTATGGTCAGTTTTGCTAGAATCTGCGGATAAATTCTTCTGGTGTAATGTAACAAATAATGATGACGGAAATCTTGCTTCGATCACATGTAGTATACTTTGTGTGATTATGCTTCTTGTGCCGTTGCCATGAATGTTGATATTTGGTTTAACAAAGCTGTAGATAACTGTTGTATGTTGATGTTGTACTTGTTTTTATTTCATGGAGGTGAGATCGCTACAAGACTTAGATTTAGAACGAACGAAGAGAAGAAAGAAGAAAAAAAATGGCACATGGTTATGCTTGGCAAGCTAAGAGAAGATAACTTACCTATCTCATCTCTTTGTTACTGTTTCATTCTATATCTTCTTATTTCATGAGTATTGAGTGAATGGTATTTGCTACTTGACTGTATCTGGATTGGATAGGACATTTGTAGGTGAAAAGGGGTCTCCGGATTTTTATTTTATTTTTGGGTGGGGGAAGGGACATAATGCTCCAAGTAGGCGCACCAAAGTTATAAGGAGGCTAATACATACATATAACTTCAAGTAGGTTGTTACAAGAGCACCAATAAATACTCCGATAAAAACAGAAATAGAAGACCATATTTTGTCAAAGGCATCATAAATTCACACCTCCATACATGTTAACAATATTGGTCACTTGGATTGTTCGGTTTTTGAGGATACAAAAGGTCCACATGCCTTTATTCTTCCTTAACCTAGCCTTTATTCTTCATCGGGTTTCAAAACCCGGACCAACCCGGTGACCCGGACCGACCCGGGGTTTATCGGGCAAGCCCGAAACACATTTTATCGGTCCGGGCCAAACCCGACCCGAAGAACTCATAATAGGACCGGGTTCCGGGTCATTTTTTTGGTAAATTTCGGGCTATCGGGTCACCCGATAACCCGATTAAAAAATATTAAATTATTAGAGATAGAGTTACATGCTTGTTGCTTTGTGATTTGTGCTTTTAAAGAATATCTTTTTGTTCCTCTATCTGATTTGTCCGATGTGGGATACATGCACTAACAGTGCAGCCTTCCTTAGCACTATGCAGCCTTAGCCTAATTTTGATTTTATATATTACTAAATGCTAATATTAATTTACTTTTACAATTACCCCCATTTAGTCATTTACACCTTTACAGCCTAGGTCACTACCACTGCAACAACGGCGCCGACAACGAAGATTATCCATTTAGTCACTACTATTGCAACCCACCGACGCCGACGTCGTCTTTGCCGTTGCTTCGGTCTCAAAGATTTTTTGAATCTTTAGGATCGTTGGGATTTGGCATTCGAGTCCCAATGATGATATCCAGAAGTAACAACTGAGGACGAAGTAGAAGATTAAGGTTATGGGATGTCATGACTGAAGTCTGAAACCCAGGAATGGAGAAACAGCTAAAGCAGAAACTGGGTTTTCTGGTCTTGGATTTGGCACTGTTAATGGTATCGGGTCACCCGAAACCCGGTCCGATAAACCCGGTAACCCGGTGACCCGAAACCCGATAACCCGATAATTTTTAACAGGGTTATCGGACCGGGTCTTCACTTCTAAAAAAATATCGGGTCGGGTCAGACCCGGTCCGATAACCCGGAACCCGACCCGATATTCACCCCTAACTATTATAGGTCGAAGCCTGTGGGACAAAGCCCAACTCACTTGGACTAAGAAAATGCTTTGTTATATGCAAGAGATGGGTTTTAGCTATATAAACTCATTGGTTGGGCAATGCCCAATATGTGGGACTTTGTTAAGTCATAACAGTTATCATGTTCCTTTCCTTCCATAAGCACCAAATAATAGCCATAGGAACCAATTGCAACTTCTTTTTGTATTAAGGTGGAAAAATTATTCCATGCCATAAGCTCAGCCTTAAAACTGTGATGAGGAGTCTGAACCAGACTAACAAAAGTTTTAAAAAATATTCTATATGGTTTTTGACTAGTTACAGTGCAACAAAAGATGGTCAATGGATTCCGAATTTGCCTTGTAGAAGTTACATGGATTGATCATATGCTACCCCTTTTTATGCAGGTTATCTAAGGTGAGAATTTTTTCCCAACCACTTCACAGCAAAAGAAATCACTTTTGGAAGAGCTATTGGCTTCCTAGCATAAGACCAAGGGAATCTAGATTCCCCAAAATGAAATTTTGATATGATAAGATGCTTGTAATAAGAACTAACAGTGAAACATTTGGTTTTAGTAAGTTGCCAACACATTTAACTTCCACCTTGATATTAATTATAAAATTGTAAATCAATTTCCAAAAGTTTAGCATCATCTTCACTTCCAATCTTTGAACATTCTTGATAAAATTGATATTCTAACTAGAATAAGAATTACTCCCTCCGTGCCATTTTAATTGTCACCTTCAATTTTACACACAGTTTAAGAAATTGCATTATTCCATTTCAATTTGACATTTATATCCTCATTTATAGAGGACAATTAAGATGTCAATGACTCATTAAGAATTCACTCCATCAGCTTTTCAATTTAAGGGTAAGATGAGAAAAATAGATGAAATTAGTTTTAATTAATTGAAATGGGCATACATTTTGGGACATCCCAAAAATGGATAGAGGACAATTAAAATGGAACGGATGGAGTAGATAAAATGATCCTAACTTCCTGAGAGTTGCTTCCAAGGCAATCAAAATCGGAATTTTACCTAAAATAGGAAAGGGGTATAAAATCGAAATCATAAGATTTTATGTTTTTTTTTTGTAGAATTAAATATAATTATCAATAATGTTATGCAAACATGTCCTACAATCACATAAAACACGACATAAATATATAATAAGTTTCAACATCATATATAGTCAACATAAATATAGTATAAATTCATAACTATGAAGGTAAGATAAGATGTCTAAAACAAGTTCAAATAACAAAAAAATAAACAATAACATTTGAGAACCAAACATATGAACTCTCAAACAAGTTTTTAAGTCTTCGATATTAACATCTCCACCATCTCATTCATATTGATACTTTGATCATCCACTAATTCAAATTCATTTGCTTCAAGATTATCATCTCCACCAATCAGAAGCACCAAGAAGTTCCATATCAACATCATCTTCTGCTATAACATCTCCAAGAATTTCAGGAACATCATCATCCTCATTAGAGGAAACAACATCACTCCCAGTTATCCACTCAACAAATACGAGGCCATTCATCTTTTATTGGTGTAAATATTTTTTTTTTTGGTATGAACCTAAAATGAAATAAATAACATAGCAAGCATGAAGTAATTGATGCTACTAAATATTAATCTAATACTGAAAAAACATAGTCTTGCAATCTAAAGTGCGCTCCAATTACGTTCACACCTAGAAAACTAAAAGTCAGGCTTAACACTCGCATAACACATCTTTGAACTTCAGAAACATCGTCACCATAAGTATTCTAGCAGAAAGCTTTTTACCAAGCAAAACCATTTCACCATCCTTAGAAAACATGGCTATTGCATGAGGGAAAGTATTAATATGTAGGGTGCTATTATGTCTTTCATCTCGTTCATTCACCAACTTTTCTAAGGTGTCACGCAACCCATTTTTAACATCTTTATCATTAGGATTGAAGTTTTTGGACGATAATGTATCTGTGGTTCAAATAATGGGCTGCAACATACAATGGCTTATGAAGTTGGTTATTCCATCTTTCATCAACAATTTTCCAAATAGGCTTATATCTTCAAATGGATATAAAATAAGAATTAGGTGTATTCAAATTTTAAGAATTAGGACTCAAACAAATATAAAATAGTTGAAGATGTAGTTACTTTCTTGTGACATTGTTGAAATTGCTTTGAATTTTTTCTTTTGTACAATCCATCTCATCATATAAGAAGTGCATAGTTGGTTCCTCGTCCGAATCGACTAAGCAAAATACCATAATTGGAGGTAGTGCATATTTAAGGCATCTGATAACATTCTTCAAAAATTTATCGCTTAACTTATCCTGTCGTCATCTTAATTTATGTGCGTGGGATTTTATGATCGGAGTTTAAATTTATATCAAATATCAAACAAATAAATAAACTTGTATGTATGGTTCTTGCTTAAAAAACAATCCAAACTTAAAAGCTTTTAGCCTGGGCTCTGTCAAGTCATATGTCAGCTACAGCCCATGGGCATAATCAGCGGACAAGAACCACTCGGCCCAATTGTCCACGCGAAGAATGAATCTCTCGGTAGTCACAGACTCGCAGAGACGACTTGGCCGCATGAAACGCAGATATCCTTATCCAATCACACACTTCGCACTCTCTTCTCACAATTAACACCAAGCCACCGCAAGTTATTTCAATCCCTGAAAGGAGGAGAACGCCATGGCAGCATCCGCAACAGCAGTAACGGTTTCGTTTGGGTGTACTTCCTTCTCGAAGAGACCACCTTCTCTTAAAACCAGAGCGTTTACGGAGCTAGGCTTTGTTACTTCGCAATTGAGTGGAATTAAAATTTCCTGCGACCCGTCAGTCTTGGAAACAACTCTCTCTGCTCCTTTCAAGCCAGCTCTTCAGCCTGTTGCCCGTAAGCTTCTATCACTTAGTTTCCTTGCGATTGCAGGAATGATTTTATTTTCCTTTTTGTTTTTGTCTTTCTTTTTGCACTCAATTTTAGTTCACATTTGTTTGGGATCTAGGAAACTTGAGAATTTTGAGTTTCTGAATTAAACTCAACTTCACGGCTAAATTAGTAGGCATGTATGAAACTTGATGTACGTTTGAGTGTGCATGTATGATGGATTGACTTATGGGTATATGCAGATTGACCCATACCCTGCTAATCCTGAATTCCTACCAAGTATTGGCCCTAGGTAGAAAGACAAGTGAATTTCGTGCGCACGTTTAGTTTATAATTTTGATGGGTATATGTAGATTGATACCTGTTACATGGAGGGTACTTCCAGGGCCGGCCCTGCCCTTTTGGTGGCCCTGGGCATATAATTATTTGGAGGCCCTTTATATAAACATAAAATACAACACATGAAATTTTTGATGGCTGGAACCCAAATCTGGGAGGCTAGGCCATCACGCCTTGAATTTCATTACATAAAATTTATAATCAGTCATTACAAAAATTGGAAAAAAAAATTATACATTTTGAAAATTACATGAAATCACATAAATATCTTAGATCTCACAACATTTTGAGAAGCAAAATCATCAATAACAACCTCAAAGTCACACTTATTCAACATATGCTTTTCAATGCATAAGATGGTCAATCCATTCAACCTCTCTTGTGACATAGTTGATCTCAAAAAGTTTTTCAACAATTTTAGCTTAGAAAAGCTTCTCTCTGCTGATGCAACAGTTACTGGAACAGTTAATAAAATTCTAGAAGCTATAGAAACATTTGGTAAACAATTCAAAGATTCCACAAACTCAAGAACTTGAATGGCTGTCTCTGTTCCTGCAGGTAAATAAATGATCAACACTTGCAATTCACTAATCAAGTCATCGGAGCTAATATCTGATTTGTTGCCATGTGTTAGAGCAGCTTCGAGCTTGATACAAGATTCTTTCAAATTGTTGTATTCCATCTTAACCAACTTCTTAGGATCAAATAAAAAGCCAAATATACATTCAAATGCTTCCAATTGTTCAAATTTGTTCTTCAAAGACGAAATAGCAACATCAACAACAACCAAAAAATAAGAAACCCTAAACGATTCCAATTGTTCAAATCTGGTCTTCTACAGCAGACAACAGCAGATAAGGATTAAGGGGTGAAGCTGCAATCGTGTAACCTAATTTCGAGTTTTGACAAATATGTATATTTATGTATATTTACATATATTTATATTGGGCCCCCAGATTGGGGGCCCTGGGCGGTCGCCCAGGCCCGCCCTTGCTCAGGGCCGGCCCTGGGTACTTCGTTTACTGCTACATTCATTGGGTGATGTTTCTTCATCTTGTTTCTTAGGAAATATGATTTACTTTCCGAAGAGTATTTAGGTCCACAAACTGTTGTTCTTTTTCTTAAATTTTGCTTTAGTTATAAGTTGACTTTAATCCAAGGCATTCGAGGCTATGCAAATGCATTGCATTACACTTTAGAATCACCCAAATGCTCAAGCTTCTCAGCGTCTATGTCCTTGTATCTGCCACCTAAATGTAAACAACTTCCAGAAGAAATAAGCCAGATACTTGATGTGCGTAAAATTTTCAAGATCTGTGCATTCTGAGTACTAAAAATAGTTTATGTCATGAATTAGTTGATATTTGTTAGTGGATTTGGAGAATGCCATTGGAATTTTCTGCACATGAGAAATGGGTTTTTTGTGCTGTTTCCGATAGATTGAATGACCAAAAAACAGAAGAGAATATATTTGAAGTGGGGTGTGCAATTACCATAAGAATGAGGTCTAGTTTCAGGTTGGATTGATGATGGATACTAAACAAGAAAGGCTGCTACTGCAGCAGCAAACAAAGGAAGGAAGGTGAGGAAAGAACCAAAACTCGAGGGGAATGACATTGATTCTGCCCCTTCAAAGAGAACTTGAGTATGTCAGGTTATGGGTATGCCCAAGTCTCCAACATGAAAAATGTTTGCACGTTATAGTAGGAAAGATTTGACTGTTTTCTTTTAACTTTCACTGGAAGATATCCTTAGAATATGAGCTTTATTTTCTTTCATCCATGAGAAAGTGTAGGCAGTATGATAAAGCATCGTGTTTCTTGAATTTCTTCTCTGTTCCAAAATTGTAACTTGGGCCTTAAACTTCGATAAAAGATAACTCATTTTCCAATCATTTCATGGATGTGACATCCATGTGCAGAATCATTATTTCTGGTGTGCTGTGTACACTCCTTAAACTAACCTGTTTTCTGATATGGGTTATATCAAGCTTTTCTGCTTACTTTAGCGCCTTGTTTATCTGCTTCATAGAGACATCAGTATGAACATAGTTTTATCTTTTACAACCTCCATCATTTTCTCTTTTTAAACGAAAATATGTTAGCAAACTTGTATATCTATTTGCTGTGGCACTACTTAAAGCAATTGCAATGAACCAACAGAGGATAAATGCTTTGCTTTCCTTATCATGTTTCCATTCACTATTAGAGTTCATATTACCTTTCAGATAAGGGTTTATAGAGCAATATTTAAATGGGAGATTTTTTTTTTATCCTGTAATCCAAGATCCGAACTAGGTTCTGCTGCTAAACATGTGACGAACGAGAAAAAGTCAAGTTATTATTTTGTCTCGAAGGCATGAGTGAAAACCTCAGACCTAAACTTGTTTAGCTTTATATTCTATAACCACTTCCTGATCTTTATTGAAACCAGTATAATGATTCATGTACATTTACCTATCTCATACATGATCCGTTATCAGGTAGAATATGTCCTTTCACTGGGAAGAAGGCTAACAGGGCAAACAAAGTTTCCTTTTCAAACCACAAGACGAAGAGGTTGCAGTTTGTGAACCTGCAATACAAAAGGCTTTGGTGGGAAGCCGGTAAGCGTTTTGTAAAACTGCGTTTGTCAACCAAGGCTTTGAGAACAATAGAAAAGAATGGACTGGATGCTGTTGCCAAGAAGGCTGGAGTAGATCTTCGTAAGAAGTAACTAACCAATACATCCATTTCCTCTGTACTTTTGTACCCTACAATTTCCTGTTTCTTCATAATTTTCCTGGTTATTATGTTGGATACTTCAGTTGAAACGATTACGCTATTTTTGCAGTACTTTTACATTCGACACATTCTGGATTCATTTTTCATAGGCTACTCACCAAATCTTGGGCCTTTGTTTCTTATCAATTGCGTGAAAATCCATCTTTTAATTGACTTCATTTTCTGTAATCCGCTCATAGGGCTGACTGATGAAGATTTAGAAGTGGACGAATACATGATCCTGAACTTTCTGCAGGAGTAATTGTTTTCATGGAGTTTAATTTGAAGGTGTTATTTTTCCAATATTTTCTGGATTTCTTTGGTTAACTCATTGTCCTTCAGAACTATACGAGGATATACTGTTAGCGAATGTCTTATATGGGAATTATGTTTTCTTTCTTTTTCTTTTCTTTTCTTTTTGTGTGCAATTCTTAGCTAATCAGGAAATTAGATCACCAAGTACTGGAATTTTTTTAATATATATTATATAGAATGACACTCCCATGCATGCATGCATGCAACGTGGAGTTTATGGGTGGCCAATTCCACACCACCCCATCCAATCCAATGACACCTCAAATGCCACCACCTTGACCAAAGCCTCCACTTCCACCTACACCTCCCCCTCCACCTGCACTTCCAACTCCACCTCCATCAATATTGTCACCACAGTCTCCACATGCATCTCCCCCTCTAAAGCCTCCGCCTCCCCCTCCACCACCACCACCTCCTCCTTTGCCAATTCCACCACCCTTACCAATACCACCATCGATGCCATCCCCCTTTCCGATGCCGCCACCAGCAACACCACCGATTCCGCCACCAATGTCTCCACCCTTTCCAATACCTCCACCGATTCCATAACCCTTTCCAATGCCTCCACCACCACCAGCGCCACCACCAAATCCACCTCCCTTTCCAATGTCTCCACCAGCACCACTATCAGCCCCGCCCTCGCCACCGCCTCCAATGCCCCTACCCTTTTCAATACCTTCACCACCACCCTTTCCAATGCCTCCGTCAGCGCCACCTCCACCACCAATTCCATCTCCCTTTCCAATGCCCCAACCAACACCAACACCACCACCAGCTCCGCTAGCGCCACCAATGTCCCCACCCTTTCCAATACCTCCACCGATTCCACCATCACCAGCTCCGCCGCCTCCACCAACGCCCCCACCCTTTCCAATGCCTCCACCAGTATCACCACCACTAGCTCCACCTCCACCATCCATTCCACCTCCCTTTCCAATGCTGCCACAATCACCACCAGCTCCGCCACCCCCACCAATTCCACCTCCTTTTCCAATGCCACCACCACCAGCACTGCTGTCACCTCCAGCACCCCCACCACCTCCAATGCCTCCACCCTTTCCAATGCCACCACCAGCTCCACCCCCACCGCCAGCGCCACCTCCACCACCAATTCCACCACCATAGCCTATCCCAACACCAAAGCCCCCTCCCTTCCCAAACCCACCACCCCCTGCTCCACCGCCTCCGCCTCCAAATCCACCGCCAGCACCATCCGCACCCACACCAAAACCACCTCCCTTCCCAAAACCTAGGAAAAAATTCTTCTCATCCACATCACGTTTCAATTTCACGTCATCATCTCCTGCAACTACACTCACACTCACTAACAGAAAATGAAAACAAAGCAAAGACAACACACCACCAACTCTCCTCATGCCACCTCTCATTTTTCGTTTGAATCTAAGGAAAGGAAAGGAGCTTGTCTATGGAACATTTTGTACAAATGGACGGGGTTCTTATAATAGGCCCTCTTCAAGTTGTGCATTAAATAATCTCAACAACTTTCAGTTCGCTGCATTTAATCTTGTAACCATAAATCCATAATCACGCATTTGGGGTAGAAATGATTCAAACAGACAACAGAGAAAATTTTCCAAATGTTGTGGTTTGTTAAGACGGATTAATTACATGCACATATATTGATACATATGTAACATACATATATGTATCTGACACAAATTTGTCCCTACATCTACATGGTTATCTCCTACAATCTTTAGGTTGACTTTAGTACGTGAAACTTACGCATCAATTGTACCATTCCTCAATTAATTATATTCAATCAAGAATCTTGAGATATGTAGGTCAATAATTAGCAAATATTAATTGTTTAGGCATTAATTTCTAATGAAATATATACATACATATATTTATTTCATTCTTCTATCAAATATCATTATAAATTTGTTTGTACCAATAATGACCTCCAGTACATGATGACATGTGGCAGTATGAGACTCAACAATGGCCATTCTCATCCAATCATCAATGGACGCGTGGCAAGGGCAATGAAATTTTACTTGGTGCAAACGACCTTATGTTGAATGGGCCTAATGCATGGGCCTTTGGCAAGACTAAGCCCCACAAGTCCAGCAAGAGGTCATTAAAACAGAGGCTAAAATATTAAATATGTCCTTAGACTATCACATTTTTCTCTATTATGTCCTTAAACTATTTTTTTTCTTCATTCTATCCTTAAACTATTAATTTCCACATGGTTTCTCTCCTCAGTCAACTTTCCGGTGTTGACTCCAACGAAAATGCTGACGTGTCATCTGAACTCCGACGAGATTGACATGTGGATTTATTTTTTAATTGATTTAACTCCCCATGTCATCATAAATTTTAAAAAAAATAAAAAAGAAAACGAACCAAAATAAAATCAAAACTGAAATCAAAATAATCTAGGGAAAACTGAAATCAAAATCAAAAGAGAAACGAATTAAAAAAATTACACTGAAGCAGGTTTGAATTTTATTTTTTAATTAATTATACACGTGTTAAACGAAAATTAGTTTTTTTTTTTATTTTATAATCACATGGATGCCACGTCAGCATTTTCGCCGGAGTCAACACCGGAAAGCTGACTCAGGATAGAAACCATGTGGAAAACAATAGTTTGAGGATAGAATGAAGAAAAAAAATAGTTTAAGGACATAATCGAAAAAACTGTTATAGTCTAAGGACATATATAATATTTTAACCTTAAAATAGAACTTAAATAAACTCATATTCCTACAAAATGAATAAACAATTAACAGTAGTGTTAGTTGACCCAAAAATTGGCAGTTCAAGTAGCCTAAATCTATGTGTCATGGCCATGTCAACAATCTAAGTGGAAAAAATTCAAAATTCAAAAAAGGAAACTCTCTCTTATCTTCTACCAGAAACACTCCCAGACAACACTCTCTCTCCTATCCCTTTCTTTCACTCACTGCCAGAACCAAGACGGACCATCCGGCCATAGATTGGAGCCGCCAACCCACCAAATTGAAGTGTGAGAATGCCATGACTCATCTCCAGCTTCGTTTGCCGCCAAACGTCACCTATTTCTCGGGAATCTCACCTTAAAGTCGTAGCAAAAAGAAATTTTTGGAGTTTGATCCGGTCACTGTAGGCCACGCCTCTACGAACCACCATGACCATTAGAAATGCCTTGATGAGCTCTACAGGTTCCAACCCTTGAATGGCCGAATAGTTGTTGGAATAGTTTTCCATTGATTTAGTGTCAATTCCATTGATTTTTTTAAGACATCTAGTTATTTCAATTGATATAAATCAATGTATTTAGTTATTCTATTGATTTTAACCATGGCAAAACATTGAAATTGTGTCGGAATCATGTAACAATGTATTTGAGTTTCCATAAATTGTTATTCCATAGATTTTAGTATGTCATTCCACTAATTTTAGTATAACAATGTATTTGAGTTTCATAGGCATGTACTGCTCTGTAAAATGATGTAATAATGGTTATTTCATCGAATTTCATATGAGGTCTACGGTTATTTCATTGTTTTAATTAACGGAATAGCTTTATTCAATTGATTAAATCAATGAAATAAAACTATTCCATTGATTTAAAACAATTGAATTAGCTATTCCACTGAATTTTGTCAACCATAATAGATAAATAAATAGATTATGGTCTTTGAGTTATTTCAATCTTTGTGGAATTAAGAGAAGAATTCAATTTATATGGAATTAATATAACAATGTTTCCCTAATTAGTCACAAATCAAGCTTTTAACAATCACAAAACACCAATGAAGATCACTCGAAAGTCAAAAACTCAATGTTCTATTTTATTCCATAACTTATGACGGCAAAACAGTAGGAAACCTCTAAATAGCTTCAACACCTCTCTAGTTGAGTTCAGATTAATGCCTACCAAAATTAAAACCCAAGAGATAAATATTCAGATCTACAACAACAAGCCACTATGAAAGCATTCAGCAACAGATCCGTGGAGGGCGAGGTTCATTGGTGCTTCTGTCAGAATCATTAAGGCATAGCCACTTAGGCGCTATGGACGTGACCTTCTGCGCCAAATCCAGTTGATCGTAAGGATATATCGGTATCACCGCCAAGATCTCGTCCGATATATGAAAGTCCGGTCCTCCACCACCATTGCCGCTGGTGAAGTGAAAGAGGTGAAGAGAGAAGGATGGAAGAGAGAGAAATAGAGAGAGTGAGAATTAATGAGGCAGTAGCGTGAATATAAGAGAGATAAAAATTTTACAGTTGGCAATGACATGGACATGCCACTTAGGTGCTTTGTAGATTTGGATTGTTTGGGTTGCCACATGTATTTGGCACTTTGTCATTTTCTAAATAATATTAATCCTTGTCATTTGTGCTGAAACCAAATATAGTTAATAGTCTGGAAAGACATGGGAGAGTTGACAAGCATGTACACTATTTTATTTTTATATTTCAAAATTAACCGAGTTGGCTTGCAGCTTATATCAAAAATAAATTTTAAAAAAAAAAAAAATCGAGTGTGTCCTGCTCTTCTTTTTTAAGTAACAATGATTCAGAAACATTTCACTGCATTGTTCATCAAAATCAAAACGGGGAAGATGGAGTTTCATTCCACTGCAAAAAGAAGAATCAATCAAACCATCTTTACCGACACCCAAAAACCTAAAAAATTTCAAACTTTCCTATTTAGACCAGCTTATTCAACCAATTTATGTTCCATTAGTGCTATTTTACCCTCATCAGCATGGTACGTACCCTCATCTCTATCGAAGAAAAACTAGCTTGTCTGAAAGATTCATTGTCGAAAGTTCTAACTCGGGAGTCTTATTCAAGGAAGCCAAAGTAAGTGGTGAGATGTTTGATTGTCTTTCACCTCCAAAACTTGAATTACTCAGTAAGTTAATTCCTTCCATTTCGAGCTGGTGCATGTAGTGTGCCATTAGAAATGGCAGTGCAAGTAGGTGTCAAAGCGAATATATATATTTTCCTGCGGAGGAATTGCTATTGGTATCTGCTTTTTGCACCAAATCATTGATGGAGCCACCTTCCATGCTTTTCTTAAATCATGGTCATGATCAACTTTACATGCACATGATCTTAATGTGGCAGCCTCAAACTTTCCACCAAAACAACTTTCTTCCATTCATGTACCGGCAATTATCGCAGAAGTAGTTAACTCTCAACCTAACGAAAAGGTAAGTTAATTACTAAGAGATTTTGTTTTAATGCTGCCAGCATATCTACTCTCAAGTTTAAAGCAAGAAGTAGTGCACAAGTTCCTAACCCAACTCGAGCAGAAGTGGTCTCTGGATTCATATGGAAATGCGCCATGAATGCTTCTAAGCCATCAATTTTATATAATTCAGTTAAGAGAGGTGCATGCCATTACCAGATAACTCGATTGGAAATATTTTATGGCTTACGAATGCAAATTATGATCCATTCATGCAGATAAGGAATGACTTATTCCCTCTCTCAGTCGTCAGTATTCTCAGAAAATCAGTTGATCGAATCGATTTCGAAAATTTTACAAAAGTTACAAAGTGAGGTTTGAAGAGGTTTCTAAGCTACCCAAAAAGGAGAGATCAATGATTTTATCTTGCTCAAATCTCCCATGTTGTTCAATAAAATTTAACTATTTGTTTCAATCTTTTATTTTAAAAGATGAGTTGAATATGTCTAAGATGCCTTCATGGCACGAGGTCTTTTTAAATTGAAGAAATCGGTGATTTGTGGACTAATAATAATCTAACATATAAGGGTGGCCCACTCCCTTAACTTACAACAACCGGTTATTCGAGTAAATCTTGGAGGTCAGTTGGGCCGGGCATCCCTGGCTTAACCCACGGAGGACAAATCTGTGAGGGACTTAATTTCAAATGGGTCCAAAGCGGACAAACTGTTGTGTGTGAATGATGACCCAAATTATAAGATTAGGTGCTCTCATTGTCATTATCTTCAATAAATATTTAATGGGATTCCTAGAGTATTTACATCAACAATAATGTTTGTTAGGGAATGAACTCATTATCTTCAATAAATATTCAATGGGATTCCTAGAATATTGACATCAAAAATAATGTTTGTTAGGGAATGAATTCCAATTGCACTGGTAATGCATTCTCGCACATAGACATTAGATCTAGGGTTCGATCCCCCTCTCCATCCAATTTTAAATAAAAAAAAAATGTAATGTTCGTTATATTACTTTTGAAAAAGTTGTGGTCTATGTTGCCCTGGTGAAGGTGATAACAGTTTGAACTAAAAGGTCTTCTAACCACATATTTTATGTGGGTCGGCCCATGATCTTATGCGCATTTACATATATATCTCTATTTGGAATAATAAATATGTCCTTTATTGAAAATAAATATTAAATACGTATTTAAATATTGAATTAGAAACTTATTAGTTTACACAACAATTCTCTCTCAAAAAAAAAATTTACTTGCCAAAAACTTTACAAAACAAAATTGATTTGATTAAAAGTGTTGAAGATGGAATTTACTAACAATATCCATAGTTTCTGTTCTCGTATAGTAGATCTTGGACTGATTAGCATCTCTTCATCTTCCTAGATAACCAAAAATCCCTTCATTTTGTTTTCTTTTAAGATTTGGATATCTGGGTTTTCCTTTTTTTTTTTTTTTTGTCTCTACTTTATCATCTTTCAAGGTTTTTTTTGCTGGAGATGGTGTTGACCCTTCAGATCTTAGCTCATAACCGTGTATCTCTTGATTTGTTGATTTGGGTGCCAAGAACAAGTTCTACTTGTTTTGATCCGTAAAAATATGAAAATTTCACAGCAAAATTTGAAGAAATATGAAACATATATATATATTAAACATGGCTCCAAATTCTTGTTGATGAGAGTTGTATAAACTTGACGCTTTGTTAATCCCAATTTTGCACGTGAAGGGTAACTTAGGTTATTCATTAAATATTTGGTGTAAACTTATAAAATAGGGATGTAAATTTATATTGTTAAAATAGATTGTGTAAACTTAGTAGTTTATGTGGTGTAAATAAAATTTCTCGAGTGGAAAAGGTCATGAGGCTTTCTTTTGAGCCCAGAAAATCATGCGCTTTCTTTTGTGGGCTTTGACCTTTAACTCGATCCGTAACTTCAGTCACCAGTACGTAAAAAGAAAAGGTTTTGGTGGTTAACTCAGTCACCCTCAGACATATAAGAATTAAGAAGCGAAGCAAGACGATATGGACGTAGATTTACTACAAGGTTCTAAGTCCGAGTGATATTGTATTAGACACTTACTCCATTTTTGTGGAACTTTGACATACTAATTTTCTCTTCAGAATGTGGAACCTCTACAAAATTAGGAATTGATGTTGGGGTGGACTACGATTAAAAACGATATCATTTTGATTAGTTCGAAAAATTTTAGCAAGGGTTTAAGGGTAGTGCCTTCAGAAATTTTTTTTAAGATTATTTACTATAGTGCAATTCCTTGAAATGATATTATCGATAAGAGATTCATCTTGATCTTTGGTCTCATAAAGTAACTCAAAATATTAACATAAATACATATTTAAACTGATGAAAACTAAAGATGGTATACAAGATGAAATTATATCTATTGAAGTTATACCTAACGAAAATCGGGTAGCCGAGAAGCCAAGAACACTATATAATATTGTCCTTTAGACATTCGATATAAGCCTAAACTCGAGCTGTTAGCCCGCGTACACATAAATTTTCCACCTGACAAAAACGTACTTAAGTTGGACTAAAATCCAATACATGGCCAAAATAGTATTTTTCCCAGTAGTAATAGAAATCAGGACCTATCGATTCTATATGGTATGGTCAAGGAGAAATTCACCAGTGGGCTACAATAATTTCATACACAAGGTAGTATATTTTGCTCTTAGCCTAACGGTTATGAGAGAGTTTGTCTTTCTTGGAAGTTGTAGGTTGGATTTTTACCTTGAATTTGTACATGAAATTTTCATACAATTATAGTATTTGCATCATTGTCTCTTAAAGCCTATACTTTACATACTCAAACACAACTCTTTGTTCAATAAGAAGTTCGTCAAAGTCTCTCTATCCTACATTTGGCATTGGACCCGCCAACTACGGGTAATTAAGCATTGAATTTCAACCTTAATCAAGTGATTTATCAGACTAATCACTTTTCAGTTTTCTGGTTCTCACAATTAGGTTGACCTTTATGTTTGTTCTTAAAATTTCAGACAAGTTCACCTCTTGACAGCCAATATTATGTGGGAGGGATTTACAGAACAATATTTTCACAATAATATAATAAAAATATTTATAATAAAATAAGTAAAATAAAAACATAAAATATAATATTATTAACTTTTAAGATAATCATTTTAATTTTGTAATAAAGATATTAATAATTTATACTTCAAAATTAATTTTAATAATAAATTATATTTATTAGATTAAATTTATTAACAAAATTTATTATATAGATTTTGAAAATCATAAAATATAATATTATTTATATATGAAAAATGTTGAACTTTAATAAGTATTATATAAAAAAAAATGAAGTCATTTATTTGTTAATTTACTAAACACTACACAATTTATTCAACAACTCAGTGGTAAAAGATAGTAAATTAGATGTAGAGGAGTTATTTGTTTTAATCTTTTATTATCTTGGACGCACAACAACCGTGATCACCAGCAAAAGGAAACGTGACTCAGTGGGCCCTATTGTGACCCATTTGACTAATTATTTATTTTTTGTCTTTGAATTAACTCTAATAAATTACTATTTCATATCTCATTAATTATTTTTTCTTTAAATTGACTCTAGTATTTATTTATTGTCAAAATATATTTGTTTGTTCAAAATATAATCATGCTTTATAAGCACATAAAAACTATGAATTTTTATTTCACATTTAGATGCATTTTAACATAATTTCAACGGAATTAAATGGAGACAAAACTTAGATTTGAAATTTACCTTTACAGATTTCTCTTTTTACTTGATTGTATGTCTATAATATTTTATGTAGCTCTGCCTATAAGTTGTAACTGAGATGAAATTTATGCCTAGCAATATGATTTGTAGATGTGAAGTGAGCTGTTAGTTGAACGATAATCACAATACATGTAAGGGATCACCCACTCATAAAGTCGTGGGTTCGAATCCTACCCCTCCCCAAACCCTGTTTCAAAATATAATTAGCAAAAATTCAAATAAAAATATATTAAAAATGATTGAAAAATGAATATTTTAAGTTATAGGGTACAATTTAGAGGAATTAATGTAAAGTGTTGTTAAATTGTAATTGTATAAAACTGTAAAATAACTAATTTTACTATTTTTCGAGAATCTGATAATAAAAGTCGATGTTTGGATGCTCTAAGTCCTGGTTTCGTTTTGGGAGATTGAGAATTTGGTTGATGAGATTAGAGGCAAGTTGATTGGGGTTCGGAGTTGGTCTATTGCAAAAGTTAGCAGACGTCAGAATGCTTGGATGGATAGTGGTTGCGATCCCTCTATTCATTGCTTTAGTCTGTTTTCTTCTGGCTTTTAAGCCTTTACCTAATAAAAAAAAGAGTCCTCGCCAGTATACTAAATAAATTAGACAATTATTTAATTGTTTTCATATTTAAGTGACAATGGCAAGCCACTAATTCTTGGAAGGAGATTATGTGCGTAAGAAAATCATTCATTTTCAAATTTATCCAGTCATTTATGTTTTGAAAAACGTTACTTTTGAAATTTATCCAATCATTTGTTGAGTTAACTTGTCACATAGACTTGAGAAAGGCTGGGTTACATAAAATTGGGTTCTTTAGCACCAGAGACGGACCCAATTGCAATGCACTGGGAGCCTGTGCCCCCAGTGAAAAAAGATAGTTATATTTTTTATATATAAAACAAAATGTGCCCCCACTAATTAAACCTTGGTGTCCCCAATGCTCAAACACAATCAATATAAAACAGTGAAAATATATTTTATTCTAGCCTATTCAACCATTCTAGCCTAGTGGCCTAGACTCTCATCCTTGATCTCTACTACCCCAATTTAAAAGAACGCGCACATGGTAAGCAACATTATCTATCATTGGAAAAATGTGCATGACTTTTGAATACCAACTAGAGATAAATCGGATTAGTGACCAATTTTTAAATAATTGTTTTGTATATCTCATAAAAAAAATTGATTGGATTTATTATTAATTATGTTGTAATAGGGTGTTTTCATAATATAAAAACTCGTAGAGGACAATTATAATAAATAAATACGTAATTTTTTATTACTTGAAACTATTATCCTCGTGTCATATATAAATAATCCCAAATTTTTTTTCAGAAACGCTACCTCCGGACCCCTTAATTGTTCCTCCTGTGAATTCAAATCATGGATCCACCACAGTTTAGCACTACCACACAAATTGCGCGTAGAAATTAAATCAAACAAGATAGGAATACGAGGGCAAAATGGTAAACCTATCATAGTTCACGAGAAACATATCGAGCCCCTAACAAAAACAAAACGCAGCAATAATGGCACTCATCTGAGACTGAAAGTTCGAAAAAGATAACCTGGGTTTTTTTCCTTCACTGCAGTTAAGTAAATGGTGTTTTCGTCATTTCCATGAACAGCAGGGGCATTCCAGAAATAACTCACTCTATAAATAATTTTAAATCTTCTTTCTATTACTCGCATCTCTCATTCCCCATCAAATTTTCCCTTCTCTCCCACTCGAACTTCCCTTAATAACTGTATTTCCTCCACTCATCGTCGTGACTGACTGCGCCGCCGTTCGGACAACCGGCCGTGAACTAGATCCGGCAATCACACTTCCGCCATCTGGATCCGATTTAATTTTCTATCGTTTCTCCTTCTCTCAATCTATCGTTTTGCAGTTAATTTTTCCACGAATTTTTATTATTTCTGTTTTTATTTTTAATATTTTTATTTTCTAGCCAGCGATGGCGAGTCATTTTTCTAATCCATTTTAACGCGTATTGGACGCTACCCTCTCATTTCTCTCGATAAAGATGTGTTGACGTTTTTGCCCCTCAAAAATATTAGTATTGCAATCGGACTTCGGGGGTGCTGACGTGGCGTGGTATTGGGCTACTACAATGAGTCATCATGCTCGTAGGATGTTGCCACCTGGTCTATCAAAAAAGCGAAGGGAGAGGGAATCTTTTAGTTTTCCTATTAAGCCCTCGGCTGCAGTCCCGGCTCCACCTGCAGGTTCAAAAGCCGTTGTCGAGCCGATGTGCTCAAATCGGCTACTAGCTGGGTACATGGCGTATGAGTTTCTGACAAAAGGGACTCTGTTTGGGAAGAAGTTTGTAGTCCCCCCTCGACGCGAGGCTGTAGCCGTACCAGTGAGGATCGGCGGTTCAGCTGAATTGAAGCGGGTTAAGAGGGAAGCCGAGCTGGGAGGAGGAAAGAAAGAGAAGGAGAAGGAGGAAGAGAGGAGATATGATGAGGTGGCAAGTATAATGAAGTCAGATGGGGTCCACATACCTGGAATTGTTAATCCTACACAACTTGCGCGATGGACTCAGGCGTCGTGAGGGGATTCAATGAGGCCGGGGGATCATTTGTGTAGTAATTGATCCATTTGAAACAGAGATTTGGTATGTCCATTAAAGAGTACTCTGTGCTTTGTATTATCTCACCAGCTATGTTCATGTTTTCTTTTTTATCTTTGAATGGATGGATCATGGATTGAAAATTAATAAGTCTGTTAGTTTTAGTTTAGTTTGTGTGGATATTTTGGTCAAGCATTGCGATGTCCATATTATGATCTGTGTGATTGTGTAAATGCTGTGCATGCATGTCTGTGTTCATGAATCATGGTGGAGTACAAAAGATAGAATATAAACAATGATGCTTGGCAGGATTTTTTTTTCTTCCATTGATGTAGTTATCATGGTGGAAAATAAATTCATATGGTAATTTAGATTATATCGATGCTTGATTATTTAAAAAAAAAAGATAGAGCTCATGGAATCAGGCTCTTCGCATATTTTACGGAGAAAAGACTGCATACATCTTGTATGTCCCTTAACCCGCTCACTGCGAGAAACTTACGAAAAAACTTTTATTTTCAGTCATACATCCTTGATAAACAAGATTTCGTCATTTTTGTGGTACTAATCTAGACCATCTGAAGCTGCATTATGCAGATAAAGAGTACATGTGTTGAGCTACCAAGGAAGTTTGATCACATTCGACAAGCTTTTGTTTTGTTTTGTTGGTTTCGATTATTGCGATTCTTAAAGTATTAACGCATTGGTTTGTACGTGTAAGTTTGGAAATTTCGTTGAGGTCTCCTTCACACACTCTTGTTTTTATGTCACGTATTTTGTACTCATTGTATTGTACGTGTTTATATTCACCATTTTGTTCGCATGCCATGTCATCTCTTCTCGCCAACTCATTATGTTCAGCTAGCTTTGTCTTAATTCAATTAGTATTAACTTAAACTTGTGTATCGATCAGTGTGTGTGTACGTGCGCATGTATGTATAAATATGTTTGTCTACGTATAATATTTATATGGACAACACATGCATTAATTAATACATGATGTATGTACTTGTTGTATTGTACATGTCAGTATGTAAATTTATACACGGGTGTAAAACTTAAATACGCCATCAGTGTATTACTGGGATATACAGTTTGGAATGACTGTAGTGCGGAATAAGAAATTTCAGCCATTGGAGTATGGTACATTGGTACATTGATATGATGTCCGGACAGCCACTTATCTGTGTAGTTCAGTGGTACACGGACCTTGTAGACACAGGCTTAGTACGCTTCTCTTCTCTTACTTGTTTTACTTCCATTATTGCTTTTGTTTATTGCTTGGTGAATAGACCTTTGTTCCGATTGATATTGTCGTCGGTTGTTGTGCTTTGAGGTGACATATCTTGTGATTATTCTACTGCGCTATACCTCCACACCTCCACAGATATGGTCAGGGCCTGATATATTGGTACATTAGGGGGTTATATATAGCTCTAATTCTTTATTAAAACTATATTAAATCATGAATTAAAGTGTGTGATTCAATATTTTGGTTTTATAATATTAAAATATTCTAGATTTTTAAAAAAAAAATTATTAATATTAAATTCTAAATCATATATGTTAAACATTAAACCTTAAATACTAAAAATTAACTCCTAAATTCTAAACTTCTAAACACTAATTCATAACTCATACACTCTATTATGATTTTTACACGTGTATATATATACATATATTCTCATAATTTCCCCGACAAGACAAGTCATGATATTAATAAGAGAAACCTAACCACTTGTTCCCAAACCTTCCACCATTCTTATAACTTGCACTGGCTTGCCTGGTTCCTTCTCCTCCAAACGTCTCTCTTACTCTACAAATCTGATTTTTGGTGGCCATCTAAACATGGGTTCGGGTAATGCAAGCTTTTCCCTTTCGTAGTGAGACGGAACCTTAATTTTCTGAACTAAAACAAGAAAGTCTTCAAGAGCAATTATATTAATTTCCGGGTAAATCCATGACGAAATTGAAGAAGAAGGGATAGGAAGAAACCTCTGCAAATCATTAGAGTGGAAGGTTTTGGGAAGAGGAGAAACCACCGCAAACCTCTTCTTCCCAAACCTTCCATTCTCATAACTTGCAATGGCTGTTCCCTTTCCCTCTCCCACTCCCAAAAAGCGTATACTCTTCTTCTCTTCCTCACTTTATATCTGCTCTCGTTTCCATCTTCTGTAGGAGAGAATACGAGAGTGTCTGGTGCTATTTATGGCCCCATGAGTCCTCCATTACCATGCATGACCATCGCCAGACAATACTTTTAACAAAGTTTTAGACTAAGAGTGGCTTTTTTCAATACTTCTTCAATACGCTCGCTTTCTTCAGTCAAGCTAATTCCATATTTCGATTGATCTTCTGTAATTTTCTTGATTTGCTCTTCAGTGTTCCTTTTCCGGTCATTTCGTCAATTACGTTGCATGTGCGAGGTCTGGTTTTCCTTTAATTTTTTATTTCAATTCTGGGTGTGATTTTGTTTTCTGGGTTTTCATGGTTCATTTTTTCTCTGGTTGTTTATAGATTTCAAGAGTTTGCGAAGAAAATTTTCAGAGGTACAGTCGGTGAGAGGCAACCGGGGGGACGCGGACGGTGAGACACCAACGCCGCAAATAAAATTTCTGTTAAACCTTGCCATGTGAAGACAGTCCAAGTCTGGCAAATCGGTTTTATGCAAGTGTTTTATTTTTATTTTTTACCTGCATGTTTTGATATTTCTCTGCCTAATTTTCTCATTCTCTTCACAACAAAGCCAAGCATATCCTAAGTTCTTTATCTCTATCTCTACTCTCTCCTTCTCCTAGCCCTTGCAGGTACACATGTCGTGCGAGAGAAAAAAAAGGTCGTTATGTGGGTGGTGTTCTGAAATTTTTTTTTTTTTTGTGTTTTTAAAAATTTAGAAAACTTGTTGTAGGTTTTCATAGAAACGAAAAAAGAAAAAAAAGAATTACAAACAGACGCTATTTTATATTTTTGCTTTTTTTTTAAAAAAAACCAAAACAAAAACAATAATCATACCAAACAGAACCTAAATTATTTGAAATTCTAAGGATTGATTGTCAAAATTCCAAACATTTAAATTTATATTGTTGATGATGAACGTGTTTAACAAAGTTCCAAACATTTCACCGGATTTGGGGGCTACGTAATTCCCTAGAGTCTACAATTCATATGCAATGGTGAAGAAAATGTCATACAAATTTTAAAAATGAAAAAAAAAAATGTTGTGTGATGTGACATGTTTCAAGCCATTGGATTTCAATTGTAGACTCTACAATTTGAAACTAATTTCGGAGCCCCCTAATCTCATTTCACCATGCACAAAAGGGGATGAAATGCTTCATTAGGTCCACTACGTTGTAATATATGGCCCATTTCTAGACAGAAAAGGAAAATCCCAATTAACCCAAACCATTCACTTGTGTTGATTAAATAGAGTAGAGAATAAACTTGGCACAAAAGAAGAAGTGTTGGATCAAAACGGGCCCAAGTGTAATAGCATCGGATAGGTAGGCCTATTGAGTTGGAAAATATATTGAACAGAAGCCCAATAGAAAGAACAAAAGAGCTTCGGCCCATCAAAAAAATATTTAAGAAAAAACTGTCCGCTACCTATTGGTCAGCATATATTAAAGGCCACCAACTATTTTCAATTTACAATGGCGGTCGTTTTTCTTCTTTTAATCATCTTGATTATACTCTATCTTTATGGTGGCAAAAGTGTCTGCGGGTCTCAATTATCTTCTTTTTTTTAGGTAATTTAATACAATTAGGTCTATGAGCTTTTGTTTTAAAAAATACTGTCTGTTGACTTAAACAGTGATTTAGCACTGTGAATTTTAATAAATCTGTAATGGGTTCTTAGTGTTTTTCACATATTCAATCATGGTGTTCCTAGTTTGTAAAGAATGACTTGTTTATAGAGATACATTCATGGTGTGACTTCACTGCACTTGATTTCATAGCTAATTTTATTGGTTCACATATATTCCGTATCATATATGGACCAACTACTTATATAAAGTTCTCATTAATTTTGTTTGTACAATTTAATTTCAACAGGACATATATATATATATATATATATATATATATTGTGTTTGCTGATTTAAAAGTTATGTTGGGGTTAGGTAATTTTAGAGGTCATTGTAATGCATACATACAGCCACCAAATTAAGAGATCATGAGGGCCTATACATGAAACCCACTCAGAATTGGTTTGGTAAATGCTACTTTACATATGGATGCATTTCATGCCACTCAAAAAGGTGAGCTAGCTATCAATAAATTAATTTTACTTTTCTTTTTCTTTCTATAAGCCTTATTGGCTTTATATAGTTTCTACACATGAATGATGATATGTGTATTGCATCAGGATCCTGGAACGATAACAAGCAAACAGTACACTCACCTACCCACCATATATGTCTGAGCTATATATATATATACACACACACACATATATATAATTGAAGTTGCAGTTTGAACTGAACGATACATATTTTGTGAATGAACCACAAATATTACACTCACCTCCCACCATTGATTTAGGAAACAATCAGCAATTTCATATATATAATGTGGAAAATATTTTGTCATGAACAACCAAGATTTAACACATGCACTTAAATTGATCAATTATTTATTATTTTTTCTGTAATTTTGGATTTTCCTGAACAAAAGTGTATATATCTTTGTGTTATATATATATATAAATGAATTCTCATATAAGGATCTAATATAAGGGTGAAAAATAAGGGTTAGGTTTTAATGGTGTGGATGAATAAGATTACAAATGGGGTCCATTGTTTTGGGTCTCACATGTTTCAAATCAGGGGTGAAAACGTAACCCTTATTTTACACCCTTACATTAGATCATTATGTAAGAATTCCTTTATATATATATATATATATGAATGCCTTAGATTAGAATGAGATTTAATATCAATATTGTGAATTTATAATATGTGAAATTCAATGTCATATACGAAAGTATGTATTAAAATTATGAATTATCATAAGAAAAATAAAGAAAGTCACAAGAATGACATTGACAAGGATTTTAGTTGGATAGGATATGTATCCATAATGCTCCGACAAGATTTGACGAGAAAGGAAAAGGCAAGTAACTTAACTCTGCGACTCTAAATTCTCATGCATAAGGCAAAAGAGGTAATATATACATACATACATATATATATATACACACACACAAACATATATGTTGCTTGAGTATCAAAGTCTTTATCGAATTGAAAAAGAAGAAATTACATGTGGATGGAAAAAATTCTATGCTTAGTTAGCACAATAGGTGGTAGGGAGAAGGAAGAAATTTTCCCACCTTAATCACCTTAATCCAGGATATTTTGAATTCTAAAGGATTCAAAGTCAAAGGTTCAAACCAATTGAGATTAAGATGAATCGTTATATGCGATTCAAAATTCAATAACGAGATCATGAGATAAGAAAATCTCAACAAACACACTCCGTATCAGCTATAGAAGAAGTATCCGACTTGTAAACGAGGTACGCACTAAAAAAAATTATGACTGAAGCATCTTGTCTTGCAGGTGCAGAGGTTCACCACCCACGTCACTCCTTGGAATCAGATGTCTGCATAATTAGTCGTGTAGAAAATCGCATCGACATGACACTACAATTAATTTGTTTCATACAAGAAGCATCAAAAAAAGGGGAAAAATTAATGTATAATATGCTTGTGCTTGTGGTTGCAATTTTATTAGTAGTTGCAAGAATGAGACTTTTAAACTAGGCCCCTTAACCCTTAACACACCAGCACCACCTTCTCCAATCCATTGCCCACCATCCTTTAACTGTTATTCTCTTTTTTCTTTATGACATTTATAATTTGTGGTTACTAATATTATTTGCACAACGTGACAAATACTAATATTTTTTTTTTAAAAAAGCTAGTTCTTATGTTCTTTATATGATTCCTTATGAATTGAAAGATAAGATTCTCAAGTTCAAAATACAATGCTATAGCAATTGATTAGTAGTAAACTAATTAATAACACATTAATTAAACTAAGTACGAACTAAAGTTATATATAAACATTGTCCTGTAGATGGAATTAATTTCTATGTAAGAATCTTTTATCTGAATTTTGGCCTATATTCAGCTCAGAGGGACTCACTCATTATGAGATTATTTTCCGAATGTATGTGTTTGGGTTTGATTGAATTGGAAGTATTAATTTGTAGGTGGGGTATGTATCACTGAATTATGAGTTGTACTTTTCCCTCTCTCTTTTTTTAGTAATAGGTATTCTTACCTTTGTTAAAAACATAATACTACATTGGTTGCGTAAGTGCCAACCGAGTGGTATATATGGACTTATATATCACTGAATTATGAGTTGTATTTTTTTCTCTCTCTTTTTTTAGTAATAGGTATTCTTACCTTTGTTAAAAACATAATACTACATTGGTTGCGTAAGTCCCAACCGAGTGGTATATATGGACAAAGTCCATCCTTTACATGCAACAAAGACTTTTTCTTAAGCCTAGTGAGTTGGGTTTTGACCTGTAGCGGTTGAGATTGTTCAATGAGTTGGGTTTCGGCTTGAAATAGTTGGACTCATGAGGAACAAAGTCATGCAGGCCCAATGTATATATATCCACGGAAACCGGATAAGCCAAAACGCACAATATTATTGATAGTGTATGGTAGTGTGGATTTTTGATATGATATCAGAGTAATTTGGTATTTTATATATATATATGACAGCTATGCTTAGGGTGAGCCCAAGCCCACCTTAATTTTTGAAATTTTTTTTAGTACATATATATAATATTTACAATGTGATATAAACTACACCTTTCTAAAAATACATGTAATCACCAAAAATGCTTATATTTTTCTAATAAATATTAGTATGGTTAATATAAAAATTATAATTATTAATTGATACAACTCATACACGAGAATGAATGTTGATTGATACACACTTATGCATGATGATTATGGTAGATGATTGTTTTTTTGTTATCTTGAACATCTTATGTTTTAATTTGTAATGTGTAATGTAATGACCATATAGATATCTACATAATTTAATGATTATATAGATATTTACGTATTTTCAATCACTATTCAGTAAAAGCTTTAAAAATTAAAAAAGAATAATGTCATATCTATTTTTGGTCTTTTTCACAAACTTACACAACCACATGCAATAAATGAGTTTGAGTCTCTTTTAGCCACAATAAAAAAGTTGATGCGACTGAGTTTTATATTATAATAATAAAGCATACATACTTCTTTTTCAATTAGACGCCATTAGCTTTTCCATAAATAAATTGTCCAAGCGAATTGTGTTTTTTCTAACCGTTTTGGGTGATAGTTTATTGGTGAATTTCTAAGAGGTCAAATTGTATGAAAAATTCTTGTGGTCATGAGTTAGGTTTTGCCCTACCTTACCATGTCATTAGGTAAAAAATTATGTACGCGCAAATTTGATGGGCAGAATTTAGGCCTATATTACTCAGTTTAGACTCATATCGGATGTTTAAATGATACATTTGTATGATGTCGTTTTCGATTATTAGAAAAAGTGTGCGTTTGATCAGATAAATTAATTTTTCTGGACACAAACAAACGCAATCCAATGAATTTACCTACAAAATTCTAAGTTAATATTATACCATCTTTGAAGATACAAGAAAATATAATTAATGGATTACACGCATGCACGCCAGTAATTAAGAGACATTGTTTTTGGTTGATGCAATATCCATTCAAGGATTATAGTAAATGCAATAATAAAAGGCTACAATTTTCTTTTATCTTGTAAAGAGCTACAATTTTAATGGAAATTTGACCTAGAAAGGTATATATCTCCATTGATTTTCCTTCTTTTCTTTTTTTTTTAATGAGTGAAAGGTCTCCAATTTCATTCCGAAATTAAAAATAATTGTTTTAATAGCCCTAGTGGAAACTCAACACAAACACACTTTTATAGTTCAGAAGTGGAGTTTTTATTTTGTTATTTGTTGTTCTTCCACTGTTGTCAAACCCCACCCCTTCTATCTCTTCTTCTTCTCTCTCTAAAAAATAACCTCTCAACTCTCATGCCATCGTCAAAACCAATTGGGGAAGAGGAGAGATCTAACTCTTTTCTTCCTCCCCACCTCTTCCTCCTCCTCCCATGGGTGATCTGCCATTTTTCAATCTAGATCTGTTTCATTTCTTTTAATACTTTTGTGTTAAATAAGAATTTTACAGGGTTTCTCTTCTTCGGTTGTAGATCTCTTCCATCCGACGAGAATCTTCAATCATCAGCGTTTCTGGTGTGCTCTGACAACATATATCATATTTTATAATGATGAGATTTTAAATATGAGGGAGATCGACCTCTCTTGTTGGAGGGGAAGGCAAGATCATTGCAGTAAATCCAAGTTGTAATCTATATCTCGATTTTTCTGTTCAATCTTTGTTACCCGACATAGACTAGTGGAGTACGAAATCATTCAGTGGTCATCCAGCGATATCTAGTGTAATAAGGACGGTGTTGTCCGGGAGTGTTTGGCGATGGTCGTCTTTGTATTTGTGTTTTTCAATTATTTTCTTGTATTTTTAGTTATTTTGGTTGTACTTTATCTTTATGGTGAATGCTTATGAATCTCAATTACCTAATTTATTAGGTAACTTAATACAATCACGTCTATGACCTTTTTTTAAAAAAAAAAACTACACAAAAATATGAATCTTATGCAAAGAATGGGGACATGTTATCTAGTAATATCTTGTTGCTCTCGATTAAGTTCCGGGCGCACATCGATTACCATTAGATATATCAAGAATTGTCTTGTAGAAGTTATTCTGTTAAACATTAACACCGATTCCCATAAATTGCAAAAAAGTTCTACCTTATTTGTGGATAAATATTATATAAGATATGTAAGTATTATCCACTTCAATATTAGAGGCACTTCGTACGTACGTACCCACATGTTCCTTAATCTATATGGTTTTTTTTTCTAATCAAGTAAAGTACAGTCCCAAAGCTTCACATTCTCATTAATATTCCCACTAATGTGCACAGCATATTGAAATATATATTTTCTTTAACCTTGAAACACACAAGTTGGCTGACGATCGACTACATCATGTGAAAGAAAGTCTTCAGAGGACTCCTGCAGCCAGCAGTATCCCATTATATAATTGCCTCTCCGTAGTCGCTAGCAAGGCTTTAGGTGAGTTCGAGAAGGGGCGGTGAGGAGGAGAAGAACGGCGAGACGTTGGATGGCTGATATCGCCATCGTATTCACAGGTGAAGGAGGCGGATTTGGTGAGAGCACCTTCGCGTTGTACTTTTGGGGCTTACGATATCTGTTTTGGTATTTAAAATCTCAGCCATTGGATTGAGACCCTAAGTTCATACCGCATGTGAGACCCCGTGTGTGTGAGAATTCATATATATATATATATATATGACCCTTGAAAATGTTCATTTTGATGAGTTTCCTTTTCCATCAAAAAATTAAGAGGTGACACAGAACATTCCCTATAACCCTAATAAAATTGTATGTATGCATGGACTTGTGGTGGAAGATATTGTTCCAACGTCATGCACACTCAAATGAGAAGATAACATTTTGTATATTCATCAGCAAATCGCACTTCTACCAGTGTTTTATGTTTTTATTGTCTGACTGTAGTAAACAACTTGTAAACAGTAGTAGTGTAGTACTTTGTCTCAAAAATGATATTCGTCCCAGTAGTTATGATCCCAGTTACTGAAGTGTATGGACCAGAGTGATCCCCTCTCAAAAATGATATTCATCCTAATAATTGCGATCTCAATGATCATAGTTGCTGAAGTGTATGGATCAGATTTAAAGAACATGTGATGGGCTCCACACGTACCTCAACAACTGATAACAGTAACAGAAGTTGCTCTCTCAAACTATATCCTCCAATACACTTATGGTAACCCTAAAAACTGGTAATTATAAAATTATATTACTCAGTCTTTGTAAATTAGCTCCACGTGGAGGCCAATATATATATATATATATGCAGACGCTCTCACTCTCTAGTTATGAATTATGATGTGCCATCACTAATCACTTTACTTCTCGCAACCAGTTCCTTTTCACTTGCATAAGCTACAAGATTCCATTTTGTTCCCTCAAAAAATTAATAATATAATTCCACATAACATACATCTATAGAAAGGAAAAAAAATCACCATATGAGACTAGATTTTTAGGGCTGTAAGAAAATAACCGAATAAGTGTACCTGACTGATAATCAAATTGATCGGTATGTTATTTTCTGTAATAGGCTTAATTATACCCTAAAAAACCAGTTTACTAGTGATAGGATTGTCCAATCTTATAAAGTACTTTGCGTCAACTCATTTCTCCGAAGTGGGATATGTGACAAACCATCACGCTTCCGACACCGACTGCACTAACTAGGCCCCTCAACAGGGACCATTCATCAAGGGGTCTACAGGTCCCACAAAAATTATGTGGTCCCTACTTTTGTTGTATTTTATTATAATCATTGGATTTTGTGTTAACAAAATTGGTTCACATAAGAGAATTTTTATGTACACAGAGAAGAGATAGAGAAGGACATGCACTAAACCAAACTGACTAATATTGTTAATGTTGTGCGTCCATTATCTGGATTTTCCTTTAATACAACAAAATCTTTGATAGGAATATTCTCTGAATTGATAAGTACTTAGATACGATGATTTATTTTTTGGGTTCATAGTGGGAGAGGGAATAACACAAGATTAATTAAATACACACTTCAGGGGCATTAGTGATTAATAATTATATGGAGCACCATCCACTAATTTAATTATGCCAATGCTTGTTAGGGTTTAGGGACCGGCTCAACCACCTATATATAATGTAAGCTCAATTTTATCCTTGTGGACATGCACTAGACTTTACCTCTACTTACCTTGTCGTCAGGTAGAAAATTTCGGTGTGTGCGGGTTTGAATACTCTAGTTTAGACTCATATAGGATGTCCAAAGAACAAACTTGCATGGTGTCGTTCTCAGTTATAAAAAAAAAAAGTTTAGGGATAGGCTTTTTATATTGTATTCAACAGTAAGATTTAAGAGTCAGAGTGTGTTATATAATTGGCCTCTGGCTCCTTTGAAATACATTAAAATGCCCTCATGATTCATAAAGGTTAAGTGTTAATCCATGAAGGTTATCCATTAATTAAAAGTCATCCCTAATTGGCTCAATTACACAATATTTTTCATGTGCTTATTCTCTTGCTTATTGTGTATATATTTTAAGGATTAAAATTTATTTTTTAATCTGATGAACCAAGCACATGATATGCATATGCTCTTATTTAATGGTAGTGTGGTAGGGCGAAAAACAACCCAAATCAATTTCATTTTTGTTTTTATGTTTTCATTTTGTTTTCCATATATGATTTCTTTGTAACGTTCAGGGTATTAACCCAAAAAATGTGTGGATTTTGGGTTAAATTTCAAGTATCCATTTGTAATATTGGGTCAGATTTTTTTTTATTTTTTTTTTGTATATTCTATGTAGTTTTAAAGCTGATAATGTTAATGTTGTATGGACGTTTTTTATTCAAATTTTCAACCTATTCAAAATCTAAAAAAATTGTGGGAAAAAATTTCCACGATCAAGAATTTATTATAGGGGCCACCGGCAACCTTGCAAAACTCACAATCGATGTTAGAGATTCCTTGATCGAAAGAGTTACGGCCAAGGAAGTTTCAACGATCAAGTCAATCATCTATTCTTGAGAGAAAATATAGTGTTTATAGTCCAAAAAATAAATAAATGATCCTACCTATGTCTGAGCCTCCATTTATAGTGAAAGATGGTTCGTAACGCTCAAGATAGAGATCTTGGGAATTGATTGGATTCAGAATTTTATCTAATGGATTTGATCTTTTTCCAAAGAGAGAGTAGTTGTTACGGATATGTTGTCATAAATAGTGGGTGTCTCCAGAAAATTATGAGGTGATTGATGAGAGACAACCTTTAAGGGATATGGACCAAGTAAACTAGTGAAGTCGGGTTGCGTCAGATGTAGGCAGATTAGGGATAAAGTTGAAGTAGAGGAGATGACCTGACTTATATTTGAAGGTATGGGGGTCTGCGTTATAGGCATAATGCTCGATGTCATCGACGTGGGGGGTATGATGTTGATATACTGTTGGGCCGTAATTGCTCGTCTGGGGATACTAGAGATTAGTAACAGATAATTAAAAGAGGAATCAATCGTGATTAGATGATACTTGCTATTGATTTGTGATCATCGTTAATTACTGTGAATGACGATTTTTGATCCTAACAAGAATTAGTGGATTAGTGGATTTGATTGTATTAACGAGTTTGACAAAGATATGCATGGATGGCTTTACACAACTAAAAATTTCATAATTATAACAAAAAAAAAATTAAAAAAATTTTGAGAAGGATTTGACAAAAATACCCTTCCAAAAGAGAAGCCATATCAAGCAAAGTCCAATTTCCACTTCTTAGGCAAAAAGTGAATGCAAGAAGAAGAAACAGACAGAATTTTCCCCATTGTCACTAAGCAACCTCTCTCCATTTCTCCACACGACTCTTTTTCTCTCTCTATCTCCATCTCTCAAACATGTATGTATGTGTATATATGTATTTGTATATATATATAAACCACTCTAGTCCCCCTCACAACCTCTCTAAGCTCCTCCCTCTCCCTCTGTCTCTTATTCTCTCTCTTGTTTTGCAGTGCAGAGAGGATTGAATTGAATCAAGATGGTGAAGTTCTCGAAGCAGCTGGAAGCTCAATTGATCCCGGAATGGAAGGACGCCTTCGTCAATTACTGGCTACTCAAGAAACACATAAAGAAGATCAAACTCTCCAGAATTCCCAAACTATCTAAACAATTAAACCACGACTTCACTCGCTCCATTTTCTACACCGTTCGCTTCTTCCTCTCCAAGAAATTCGTCACTAGTTCCGATAACAACACCACCGCTGCCGCTGCCGCCACCGCCCATGTCCTTCAGGTTTGTGTTTCAAATTTCCCAAAAAAATGAAAAACAGAGTGTTTTTTTTTTTTTGGGTCCATGAAGAGTGTGAGAGAAGCGGAGTAGCCGAGTTTTCGCGATTCAGAGAGATTTGGGCGTGTCAGTTTCCGGTTCTTATGCATACGTACCGCCGCATCTGCCTTTAGCAACAAAATTCAGGAGTTTGTTTACATGGGCCCACTTGTCAAAGCCTAAAATCTTGCGTCATAACCGAAACTGTTACTCATATTAGTCATATGTACAGTGGGTAAATAAGTGGGGTAGGAGATTTGAACTTGGGTATATCACCAAGTCTAATATAAACCATAACTACCTTGGTTGAGGGGTCGTTGGCGTTTGTTATTATAATATTATATAGTATGAATACATACAAGATAATCGAATATTGGGAAAATTTTGAATATTAAGCAGAGTTTAGTTTTAGACTATTAAGTGTATTTTTTGGGAAAATTTGCTTTAGTTTTGCTTTGTTTCTTGGGATGTGGCGTGGCTTATGAATCACGATACTATCGTGCTTCATAAATTAAAGCTACGCAAAAATGGATGAAAAAGTGTGAGAAGTTAGTTGTTGAATAAATTGCTAAACACCGGCCGTTCTCTGTAACTGATACAGGTGACGAGTAAAAGCATGGATAGTGATGATACGGAGGAGGACGATGAAGAACAAGGGTGCCAAACCGATCGCCTGCAATTATTGTCAGAAGAAGACGAGGTAATAATACTAAATCAAATTATATTAAATGAAATTCATAATTCTTTTACGGAAATATACCATTTCCAATTCTGTTATGATGAGAGACATGAGTTGGCACCATCGACTTGTAGAGATGTTGTCCGGTTTTGGCTAATGCTCTCACCGTTTGTTTTTTTCTTTACAAAAGACCATCTATAGTTCATAGACAATAATATTGTCCGCTTTGAATTTATCAGTTCATTATTGATACATCGGACTTGCATGACTTTGTTTCTCATGAGCCCAGCTATTCAAAAAAAGTGTCAAATCAAACCGATCGATTGATTGATTATTGTTAAACATATGTTAGTGAGGACTGTCCGAACAACCCAAAAAAACCGACCAAACCGTCAATAACTAACCGATTGGTAGGTTAAATTTATGTCAAAAATTTAGAGAAAAAAACGACCGTGAACACATACCCCTAGCTACTATGGGCCAAAACCCAACTTGCTGGCTCAAGAAAAAGGCCTTGATAGTTGTAAATGATGGACTTTACCTATATATACCACTCAATTGGGATTTACCCGAGTGATGTGGGATATATGATCTTTTAACACCGATATGTGGCATTTTATATTTCTAACAAATTCAAGTGATTTTTGTTAAGGTGAAGGGCTTCTTAGAGAGCTTGGAGGATGAGCTGAACAAAGTGAACCAGTTTTACAAGACTAAAGAGGGTGAGTTTGTTGAGAGAGGAGAGATTCTACAGAAACAGCTTCAGATTCTTCTAGACCTTAAGCAGATTCTCGACCAGCAGCCTCGTAAGCTCATACCGGGAATTCTTCCTCCATCTTCGCCTTCCTCTGATTTTTCTGGTGAGTCTTCTTCATTTTCAAGGCAGGATTGATGGTAATCTTGTAATTTCACATGAAAACGAGTTGCTAATTACCATACGTGTTGAGATACCGTTGGTTCAGCAATAGTTTTTGCTCAGGATTGTCATTTTCGATGAGGGGAAAAGTGAATTTTTCGGGGTTCAAATCGTATATATTAAAAAGGTTCTGGGTTTGATTATCACGGGGAATAATACGTTATGGTCATATGCTGAGTTTTGACTCAATTTATTTTATTGTCATGTTTGAAACTTCTGTGTACATGGACCTAACTGTCCGAGTTTAGATCCATATCAAATATTTAAAGGACAAACTTTGCCCTTTTTGTTAAAAAAATGGAAATGAAATAATTAAATCTTTTGCCTCAATTATCTTTTTTTGTTTAATCCGTATTGGAAACTCTAATTACAGTTGGACAATACAAGATATACATCCACAGAAAACATCCAGGAACCCAAGTAGGTAGACAACATATTTGTAGTTATGCACCATAAAATGTTTGTGCACACGTGGCCCTCACAACCCTTATTTTTCCATAACTGGAAAGACAAAGACTCACGTAGGGGTGGCAAAACTCACTCCGGTTTGGATGATTGAATTTGTCCGACCCAAATTATAGTTTATACATAAGTTATATGTTCGAAATATGAGTCCAAACACAAAAATTTTGTCCAATTTAAAATCGAGTATGGGTTCAAACACAGAAATCTTGTCGATTTACTTGTTCAAACCCTAACTCGGATTAGGTTGTTGTTCAATTACTTGTCCATATTTAAACCAATCTAGGTTTGATCAATTAAGAACATCCGAAATCCAATCCGGGTTACGGTTGAGACATGTAAATATTTCGTAAACACATGTAGTTACCCGATCTGGAACCGACTTGGAACCCTTTTTTTTTTCCACCCCTAGACTCACGTAAGTAATTCAAATTTATCAGAACATACCAAAAAAAGGAGTATCAAGATTGGAACAATATAATTATCTTTTTGGAACATCGGTGACGTCTGCTGACGTCTTAGTATCAAGATTGGAACAATATAATTCTCTTTTTGTATAACGAGAATTCTCCAATTTAAAGAAAAAAATTTCATTAATATATACTACGTTAATTAATTATGTAGAGAGTCCTAGGGAATCAATTGATCAGGAATCAACAGAGACAGATGACATAATATCAACATTCGAGAAGAATGGATTGAGCTTCATCAACTCTGCCTCGACCAGGACTAAAACAAAGAAAGGGAAGCCTAAAATGGCTATGAGGATTGACATTCCATCGACAACACCGACACGGACAATCGCAGCATTGACATCAATGCTTTGGGAAGATTTAGTGAATAATCCCAAGAAAGAAGGAGCTGGAGATATTATTAATAGGAAGAAAATACAGTGTGCAGAGAAGATGATTAGAGGAGCATTTGTTGAGCTATACAGAGGTCTTGGTCTTTTGAAAACTTACAGGTAATGCTAACTTCCCTGTTCTCTTTGTTTGATATGAGAATAGCTGCTCTAAATTTTAATTTATTTGCTATATATGTTTGGCAGCTCATTGAATATGGTGGCTTTTACAAAGATACTCAAGAAATTCGACAAGGTAAAGACGAATTAACACAGATGGCACGACAAATACTTGAATGAATTGAAAGTTAATTCACATGTATAATGTGGAAATTGAAAGTTAATCTTACCATGTACAGGTAGCCAACCGGCAGGAATCCGCGAGTTACTTGAAAGTAGTCAAGAGATCTCATTTCATTAGCTCTGATAAGGTAATGTGTTAAAGACAACTTATTTTGGAACTTTTGCGTTCTAATTAGCATTGCTTGGTCTTATTCTAATCGGGTTTTTCATGAATATCATATGTCGAATTTGATATAGGTTGTTAGACTAATGGATGAAGTGGAGTCTATATTCACAAAGCATTTCGCCAACAATGACAGGAAAAAGACCATGAAGTTCTTAAGACCACAACAGCAGAAAGATTCACACATGGTCACATTTTTTGTTGGTAACAATCTCTTTTTTCTCTCATCATACACAGGGAAACTTCATCGATACTGGTATAATTTATGCCAATTGTTTGCAGGGTTGTTCACTGGTTGTTTTGTATCATTGTTTGCCGTTTACGCGATACTGGCACACTTGGCTGGTGTTTTTTCTCCTAGTAGTGGAATAACGTACATGGAAACTGTCTATCCTGTTTTCAGGTGCAGATTCTATATAAACTATCTGTCAGTCTTTCCCATAACACTTGTAGCTTAATCAAAAGATCGATTCGTAATACTAAAAGTGGACTAATCTGTATGTATGTGCAGTGTTTTTGCATTGTTGAGCTTGCATTTGTTCATGTATGGATGCAACCTATTCATGTGGAATACTATGAGGATCAACTACAACTTCATTTTTGAATTTCAACCAAGCACAGCTTTGAAGTATAGAGATGCATTTCTCATTTGTACAACTTTCATGACTTCTGTGGTTGGGTCAATGGTCATTCACCTCCTTTTACGTGCTCACGGATTTTCCCCGAGCCACGTTGATGCCATTCCTGGAATTCTTCTCCTGGTAAGTGCCATTGCAATTCCATTCACTATTACTTAATTCACAGTAAAACTTAGAAAATTTTGCAGACTAAATGGTCATTGATTTCATTTTCAGATTTTTCTTGTGTTGCTTGTATCTCCATTCAATGTCCTGTATCGACCAACTCGCTATTGCTTCCTCCGCATTATACGTAATATAGTCTGCTCTCCATTCTATAAGGTACAATAACTTCAGTGAATTCAACTTAATATTCATGATGTAGCTCCTAAATTATTTTTTCCATCATTTTGTGTGCAGGTTTTGATGGTAGATTTTTTCATGGCAGATCAACTTACTAGTCAGGTGAACATTCATATAGCTGTGATTTTTCTACATTCCTTGGTTCACAATCAAATTAGAAAATGAGTCGATTTTCGAATCTTCCTATGCAGATTACTCTGTTGAGGCACTTAGAATCCACAACCTGCTATTTTCTCGCGGGAAGTTTCAAGACGCATAGCTACAAAACCTGCAACTCCACAAGATTATATAGAGAACTTGCTTATGTAATCTCTTTTATGCCATACTATTGGCGAGCGATGCAGGTAACACTCCTTAGAGATCTATTCACAGTAATTTGATCAAGTGAACTTATCAATTCAACTAACTCATTGTCTTCTAATGACAGTGTGCGAGACGATGGTTTGACGAGAATGACTCGAATCATCTAGCAAATATGGGGAAGTATGTTTCGGCGATGGTAGCAGCAGGAGCCAGAATTACATATTCTAGGCAGAGTGACAACCTATGGTTTGCTATAGTGTTGGTGACTTCTGTGGTGGCTACTATTTATCAGTTGTATTGGGATTTTGTCAAGGATTGGGGTATTCTCAACACCAAGTCCAAGAATCCATGGCTTAGGGATGATCTAGTTTTGAAGAACAAAGGCATTTACTACATGTCCATTGTCAGTTTTTCTCTCTACTTATAGTTTTGGTACTGATATAGTTCATGAAAAATTCTCAGTTTTAGAAGAAAAGATCTTGAATTCTTGATTGCAGGCAATGAATGTAGTTCTTAGAGTGGTTTGGGTGGAGACCATCACGGGGTTCCATTTTAACATGGTTGAGTCGCGATTGCTGGACTTTTTCATGGCGTCGTTGGAGATCATTCGACGAGGGCATTGGAATTTCTACAGGTATATACATTGTGTTTTTGGTAACATAAGAGTCATTTTTTAAGGCTCAAAGATTATTTAACCAGATTGGTCTTAAAACAGGTTGGAGAATGAGCATTTGAACAATGTTGGGAAGTTCAGGGCAGTGAAGGCAGTGCCATTACCATTCCGCGAGACTGATTCCGATGGCTGAGATGAAATGTGGTTGATCGTATAGAATTGCCATGGATAAGCTCATGAAGAGGAGCAGCATTCGATCAGTGCTTTCTACCACCATTGATGAAGGGATCTACATTTTGCTGGAGCTATTTGGCAAAGATTTCCCTCTGCATCCATCGAATTGATCCGTGCTTTACTCTGCAATTGTAAAGCTCATAGTTTGATGAATCTCATTACTTTGGATCTCTCTTTTATGTGATGTAAATGTACTCAATGCAAACAATATTGCATTTTTTTTACACGTTTTGCAATGATTTCCAAGTTGCATGTATGGTCATTTGACAAGAATGTAGAAATGACAACAAATAAAAACTGGATCCCTTTTTCCTGTTTCTTCTTTTTGTTGAATTTTAATTAACAGAAACCTAACCCAAACAGAGATTCACCTTTCTTGCTGGCTTGGAGGGATTGAGGTAAAGGAGCAATCCCTCATTGATGCAAATAGGGCGCACACGCCTAAGAGAGTTTCGTGGGCCTAGGCCCAAACAAGCCCAATCACAAGGAATGAGCCTAACTATCATTGGAAAATCGGCTTGTCAATGTGAGGATTGCCCACTCTTATAAACTAGACTTGGGACTCATGACTTTCCAATGTGGGGTTCACATCATTCACACCCCCTTAGAACATGCACGACCTCATGCATACAACCCATCCCTCCACATGGAAAATGCATACAATGGCCCCATGACAGTACCTCCACCCAGTATACGCCTCTTGGGGCCCGGCACGTGGCACGCATCCGCGAGCACACGCCAACACGGAGTCGAAACCTGTAACTGATGCAAATAGAGCGCACACGCCCGAGAGGGTTTCGTGGGTCTATGCCCAAGCAAACCCAACCACAAGTACTTGACCTAACTCATAATTGAAACACAGACTTACCAATGTCAGAATTGTCCATCCTTATAAGCTAGAGTTGGGACTCATGATTTTCCGATGTGGGATTTACATCACTCATTTTCCTTACTTTTTATGCAACCTTAGTAGGTCTGAACTGCTATTAGTTGGCTTACTTCCTATCATAACATGAACAGAATACGTTTTGTCAGCGCAGGAAAGGACATGTTTGATCAGATAAAGGAAATGACAATATGCAATTGTACAAAAAGTCATTCAATTTACAAATGACAATATACAAGTGCACAAAAGTTAACTTGTTCATCAGGGAATTGCATTTCTTGAGGTTGCATCTCTCACAACTATGACAAGAACTATGAGATGACAAAAACCCTGAGCTCGCTTCTGTCTCCTCTGGTGATGCGGGTATCGTCATCAATATAAGTAACTTCAAATTCACCACTTCCCCTATTAGATGGAGGCCTCAAGGCATCTGGTAGTTGAGGTATCTCTAGTGGTGGAAGTTGTGATAAGTTTCCAGTTGTTTTTACCGTGGTTTTCTCAAATGTTATTTTCACATTTGCAGATCCTGTTCAAAGCATTATCATGACGAGTAATCTCCAGTTTTACAGTGCAGGAAAATGAAGTAGTAGATTCTGAAGAATATATCAGAATTAGAGAGGCACTAACCTGTGAGTTCGAATTTGTGAGCTAGGGTGGCAGTCGCCTCAACAGGTGGCAGGGGCCATGGTGCACCTAATTGAAGTTCTACTATATTATCAAAATCTTTGCTTAGGATGTCGATCCGTTGAAAGACCTGGTACCAGAAGAACAAGAAAAGTGTTCACATAAAAGAAAACTGTTCATTTATCTTGTGAACATCACTTCAGAGAAATGCACTCAAGTGATAAACCAAGATAGTTTTACAAACAAAGTTCGGCAGGCCTGATGATGTACAAAAGCTTAATTTGAAGTAGCTACTATTAGACTGCGAGCATCCAAGAACAAAGTCATAAATGGAGGTTATTTATCACTTATATGAACAGGTGTTAAGGTAAGGTACTCAAGGAGAGACATTACCCTCAATTGAAATCACAGCACAAATTTCCTTGGCTGTCGAAAAATATGGCAATTTGTAAATAGTATTGGTGAAAAAGATTAACAATGTCGTGGATGTATAATAAATGAAAATTTCTGACGCACCTGACCGAGAGTAATAGGAAGTAGCCTCCCCGTGGGAGGTCCAGGACGGCTCCCTCCTAGAGTGCGAGATGAAAATGCACTGCTATATATCAATTTCCATTTTCCTTGAAGTTTATCAAGGTCAGTTGAGAGGTCAACTGTTCCTCCAACAGCTTCAATTTCCTTTGCAGCATCATCTGCTTTTTGTAGGTCTTCCTCATTGGCAGCAAGTCCTCTATTCAGCCCAGATACCACACTCTGCTCATATGATTGATGCACATGAGGTTAGATGTGAAGGTCATTGATATAACAAAAAAAAAATTCATAAATACAAAATCAAAGGAAAAGATTCAATTACTGACAAAAACCACAATGGTGACTTGCACAATAAAAAATCTGTCTAAATTTCAAAAGGAAGTTTGATATAATAGTATAAATTCTAGATGGTTTCAAACTCATAAAGTTATGTTGTTAAGATGGGAAATGTAGATGAAAATTACCATTCAGTATGCTCTGCGTGCAGGGTTTAGGAACAATGAAAAAATAGAGCAAGAAAGAAAGAAGATAAAGCATCACAGCGATCATAACCAAAGCATTAAATAGCATCAAATTGCATTAGTTTCAACGCAAGGTCTCATCTTCCACACAATAACCGTAGTTATATGTTAGTAGCTGAATATGATATCACTTGTTTTGAGAATATCTAGGTGCTGTCTCTAATTCTTAGACCACTCAAGAGTTCTTATGTGTTTTCACGCCCCCTTGAAACCCCAAAAATGGACAAAGTTCCCAACACGTATTGTGACTATCATTAGCAGCCTTTGTTTGCTCTTTCACAACCTTTTGACTCTCATCAGCTAGCCATCAACACTCGACACATCATTCTTCTCCTCCATCTACGGAAACTAATCCCCAACAAAGTGAAGTAGCATGCTTAATTTACTGTAACAATTTAAACTTTCATGGATAGTTTTCATCGAATGACTTAATCTTCAATCAGTACACATGGCCTCTAATTATGCCTAGATATTGATCTCAAGTCTTGTCCCCTCTTACCTACTACCAACTTTTAACATTCAACGGTATCTTTATCTGCCAAAACAATATCATCATGAAACCTTCCAATAACTGCCATTGGAATTTTTTTCCATGATATCAGTAAAGAAATCAGGCTTTTAATTTGGAATGGGCGACCCCAACATAAATTTTACAACTTTATTGTTTCCCAAACCCATTAATAAACTTATAAAATCAAACAAGTCTCACTATTTGCATTTATGTGGGAGCCATCAGAAGAAGAATCCATTTTGATGATGCAAATTAAACAAGAAAGGAACCCATCCAAATTTATCAACTAGGGACTCACAGAAAGATGCGAAGCGCACTGTCAACTATCAACCAGTTGATTTTAGTGTCATAAGCAATAAGGAAAGTATGCAAGCCACCCCACTCCAACCTCCCAACCATAATCAAATACAAACACGCAACTCGCAAGTGTTGTCCTTTGCATATTCCCTAACAAGATTAAAGATCCGATTTATTGAATTCATTTTGATAGTGTTACAGTGTATCAGAGAGTCAAAATATACATTTAATCATCTGCAATGAAAGCGCATACAAAACACCCGCCAGCACTAACCAAAACTTCTGATCAATCCAGAAAGAATGATCTTATATTGCCGTCTATTGCAATAAAGAAATGGAAATTCAAGACTCAATTCACTGCAGAAACCCATGGGCAGTGGAGTATAAACAAAGAAACAAACTTCAACGAACAGAAACAGCTTAATTTCAAAGCAGCAAAAGCAGGGCCTAATAAATTCGAAGTTCATAAACACTTAAGCAGGCACCTAAGTTATTGAATTGAACCAAAACCTTGAAGCAAGAAAAGAAGGATTCCACAATATCTGGTGGACATAGATGCATAATTGACGGTGAGAGCGAAAATTAACATAAAACAAAACCAGGAAGATAAGCCAAGAAAAGGCACATACTTGACCACATAAAAGCGCTTAAACACATAAGAGCAATATATAATTCTCGCTCCCGATTAAAATTGGGAAAAATGGACGATAAGTGATCAACGAACCAGTAATTTGATTTTCAGAGAAGCTAGTAGCTCGGTCTTTGCTTCTTTGGATGGAGGAGGAGGATCAATTACGGAAACCCCGTCCAGAGCTGACTTCAGAATAACCCTTCTCCTAGAGGACCCATCTCTCCCACTGAAACCTAATCGTTTTGCTAATTGTAGACTGAGACTAGCATCTCCTTCCGGGAAAACTTTTCTGGGAACAATGCAATTGACAGGACAAGAAGAATAAGAGAGAGAGAGATAGCTTGGAGAAGCCATGGCCATTGCGTTTTGTGCCATTTCCCCTCAACTGCCTCTGTATTCCTCAGTCGTTAAAAGAGGAAGAAATCAAAAAACAAAAGATGGATGGAAATAAATATCAATAATATACATATGCATTACAATAAATCGGAAACCCACACTCAGAGGTTGTGGCCACTGGCCAGTGGCCTTGTGGCGCAAGCCTTTAGAAGGCTCTAGTCCAACTAAATCTCCACCATACAAAATAGAATACAATAAAATAGCCAGTGTCTTATGCTTTGCTTTGACCATAACCCAACTATGGAATTTCTAGGAAGAAGAATAATGCTTGGAAATTATTAAATTTTCTTGGTTTTGATTTTCAGGTATATTTATGTGAAAAGTGGTGAAAATGCCTTGTGTGATCATTAAAATTTAAAAGTGTTGGGCTAGTTTTGGGCCTAGGCATGGACATTTTTAACTCTACAAGATTACTTACTACTTAGTATGGTATTTGTTGTTGGGTTTGACAACATAAAGCCCAAGCCCATGAGGGGGCAAACTTTCTAAGCCAATCAAAATAGCCACAATAAAAAAAAAAGGCAGCTTAGAGTTGAAGGAAGACAAAAGTGGCGTGTGATTTTGAAGGAAAGGAGAAGACTTTTTGCTAAAAGGAAAAGTGAACCAATGGGAAGCAAGTGGGACCGGAAAGAAAAGAATAAAGAAAGAAAGAAGCCTTAGTGCAATTCAAAAGTTTCATTAGGATCACAACTACAAAACTTCTCTGAGAAGCTTTACAGGGAAAGATTTGGAGAGAAATAGAGAACGCGGAACGAAAGGACTCCAAAAAGGAAAAGAATATCAACAAGAGAAAGGAGTCTCATAGGGTTTGAAGGAAGTTTTTGTGGACAATATAAAAGGGAGTGAGAGGGCCGCATTCTCTAGAATTTTTATTTTGGTGTAAACCTTTTGATGTAGCCGTTTTGATTGTGTTTAATGATATTGGTTTGATTATTTTTTATTTTTAATTATATTGGTATGATTAATTATTCATTTCTTTTGATTTCTTTAAGCTATGTCAAGTGTAATTGTTATGCTTAATTGATGATTGAACTGTGATGCTTAGCTACCATCTATATTTGATCATTTTGATGCAATTTGTAGTAGATGCTCATACTCAAATTGAGAACAACTTCTGCAATTTAACACCATATTTGTTAAGACATAGATGTCATATACTAGAACTTACGTGATCGTGATATAAGTTGTCATTGTCCTTAATGCGCTCTTGTTTGTTAAACTAGTCTAGATGTCATGAATACTTGCAAATTAAGAATAAATGTATTAAGTTAGATGTCATGATTATTACATGAAGTAGGGGACTTGGTCTTTGACATATACGTGATGAAATTGATAATTGACAACTAAAGGATTTAAGTAAAGACGGTGAAGTCGAAACCCTAGTACTTCCATCAATTTAATTTCTCTTTTTCAATTTCATATTCTTTAAACGATGAACAATCTTTTCTTTTTATTTGGTGATATTTATAGTGAATTTTGAAATTATGAAAGATTAATATTCAATCCTCGAGAATTCGACACGTGAAGCAGCTGCCATCAATTGGACTTTTTTTTTTTTGAATACCGCAGAAGTTAAAATCAAACTTTGGGCACACATACGCCTAACCTAATCGATCACCAACTGAGCAGCTACTCGTTGGACCTTATGGCATCGTCTTTTATAGTTTATGTATTTCTTATGAATGTCAAGGGTATTTTGTCTAAATTAATATGAGTGACCTATTGATAGGGGTGTCCATTCGGTTTTTAACCATAACCGAAATGTCCAAATCGATTCATATATGATATTTTAGAATCCATAATCGAACCATATATGTTCGGATAACCAAACTGAAATAACCATATTTTTCGGATCGGTTTTCGATTTTTAAAGAAATGGAAAAAGTATGAATAAATCTCAAATAGAGTGAGAAAATAGCCAATGATCGACTCCGACTCCAACTCCATCTAACAAAGTTTGATAAAAATTCATGATAATGATAATAAATATATTATTTCATCACAATTAAAGAAAAATAAATTTACAAGACCGAGAGAAATAATGTGATCAAGAAAAAAAAAAGAAAACATACATAAAGATGTCCCCACACTTTCGCTTTAGCAATAATCAATATTAATTTATATGAATTTTAAAATGATAAATATATTATCTCATCACAATTAAAGAAAAATAAATTTACAAGACCGAGAGAAATAATGTGATCAAGAAAAAAAAAAGAAAACATATATAAAGATGTCTTCACACTTTCGCTTTAGCAATAATCAATATTAATTTATATGAATTTTAAAATGATAAAGCCACCATGAGTTTCAACTAATCAATCTTAATTTATAATTTGTATAATGATTAGGTTAATTGGTATCTAAATTTATAATTTGTTATGAAGATATAATCAGAGTTTTACAAATACTACTTTACCTCTCATAGTCTTGTATTCCAATCTGTAACTTATATATATATATATTTATATATATATATATATATATCTAATCTAATCTAATATATATTTATATAATATATATATTAATATTATTCTGTTTTTTCGGTTATAACCATAATCGTAACCGAAAAACCCATAACCGTAAAAATATCCAAACATTTACTAAAATCATAATCATATCCAAAACCATAACCGAAAAACCGTATTCGAAAATCAAATAACCACGGTTACGGATCGATTTCTCGATTGTGGATCGGTTGTGGACACCCCTACCTATTGATATGTTGGTATATAAGTTTGCAATAAGAGACTTGCAGGAAAGGCGTAAATTACTAAGGTCCACCCTCATGAAAAGAGTGGACCATTTACCCCTTTTAAATAAGTCTATGAAGGTCATCATAGTCTTTTCACAAGTGAGCATCTAGAATGTATTTTTGAGATCCAATGATATTTAATAGGGATGGACGGAAAGGTGGAGCTCAATGGGGGTGGACTTAAGAAAGTCCTAGGAAAGGCAGGGATTTCCCATTATTTTTTGTTTGTTGAAAGGAAAATCTGTAATTTATTAATAAGAAAGACAGAGTATCTCTCAATACAACTTCCGTGAGCCAACTAAGCTTCAAAGGTGACCTCCAAACACACATGGGGAGGACCTTGATAAAGCAAAATGAGCAATAGAAGAACATAGAGAAGTACACATTTGGCCGAAAAGACTGTAAAAAAGCATGGCATTTACTAGGACCCTCATTAACGGTTTTTCATCTGGTATTCTAGAATGCTTGCTTGGTAAGTTGGTATTCTATAATTAGAGACCCTTTGTGGCCTGTGAGGTATTATGCTTTCTCTCCAATTCAATCTACAAGTTAGGGTTTTTCCTCAATCCCATGGAAGCATCACGGGCTACCAAACAACCCATGTCGAATTCATGCGACCATGGCACTGAAGAGGTTGATTTCTATTTGGATCTTTCTTTCGCTTTTTTATTATTTTAACTTGTGTGGTAGTTTTGTTATCATATCAACACAGTCAAACTATTTGCCTTCTTCCCCCTTTTGGTGGGTGAAACCCACAAAATTGAAACGAAAAAAGTGTTGGTATTTTTGTGGACTTCCTATTTTCTGATCATCATAATGACTCATGACAAGCCTTACACTCCCAGCATGTAGTGAAAAATGGTGGAATAGAATATTCTGACAAAAGTTTTTTCTTTTTCTTTTTCTGGGAGAATCTTTGATTTCATGGTTCACTGCAATTTTTTTACTAAAATTGTATTGAAAGCAGATTTTGTTGTACTTGGCAGAAACCCAATCCCATAATGGTTGCTAATTATTTTATGGCATTATCAAAAGAGCCAAACATGTGGTCATAGAGTATTTAGGGTGCTATCAGCTACGGAAGAACTTCAATTTGTTTCTGATTAGATATGATTCCTGTTTCAAGACTTTCTTTAAGTTGCATTGAATGGATCTAGTTATGTGATAAGTCTGAATTCATTGCATATTTGCAGATTTTTGGTGAGTCAAGGGTTTTGTAAGCACCTTAGACCCTTTATGTGATGATTTTTTTAATTTTTTTTTGTTTTAGGCTATATTTTTTATTGAAGCAGTAAGAAATGAGTTTCTGTTTGTATTTTTGCAGTGACACATTTGCAAGCTTTTCTTAGGCTTTGTTGGGAGAGTGTATTTTGCATCCATTTTTTTTCTTAAGCCCTGGATACATGCCACTTTGAAATATGGATTTCCAGAAGCCAATATGATCTTGTCCCATCTATGCGATGTATTGTACTTATGTTGTAGACTGCTGCTGTTGCTGATCAATCTCTTATTTGCTTCTTTGAATTAATTTTCCTTCTCTGCTCCATTCATTCTATGTTATCTGGTCAAAGTACGTGATCACAGAGAAAATTATTTTCTCTAATTAGCCTCTAGGAGACTGTTTCCTGTTTGTTTTGTGTAAAGGAAACATGGTTTTAATTCATTCAAATGGATGCTCTTGTGGCACTTAATTTAGCTACTCTTTATGAATACTCTTTTTTCAAATGTTTGCAGATAAGTATATATTTTAAGATCGTGAAAACTATTGCTGCAAGAGTTAAGAGATCTGATACCATCAACGATGTCAAAAAGTATTTGCATGAGAAGGAAGGTATTTCTGAAAATCTTCAAGAATTCTTCTTTGCAGGCAATAGGCTCAGTGGTAGCGAAAGGCTAGTTGATTGTGGTATTCACGATAACTCCACTGTCCGACTTATTCTCAAGCATGTTGTTCTGTTGAAACTATTTGTCGAGATACTATCAATTCAGAAAACCATTACTGTGGAAGCAAGACCTCAAGAAACTGTCCAAGATGTCAAGTCTATTATTCAAATGAAGGAGGGTATCCAGTCTGATGCGTTCACTCTTTTTTATGATGGAAAACTGCTGGAAGATGATAGAACTTTGGCCTCCCTCAATATGAAAAATGAGTCAACTCTCTATTTAATTTTCAGTGTGAAAGATGAATTGACACTTCATGTGAAAGCACCAACTGAAGAGACAGTGAAACTACGAGTTAAGAATTTGTTTACCGTTGGTGATATAAAAGCGATAGTTGGGAGCATGACAGGCGTCTCTTATGCTGATCACTATTTGTATTATTCACAAAAACAGCTTGAGGATTGCAAGACCTTGTCTTGTTATAACATCATAGAGGAATCCATGTTGGAGATCATGCGTCCTCCATTTCAGATATTTGTCAAACCTTGGAGTGGGAAAACCTTGACTATTGATGTTTCGTTCTTTGATACCATTAAAGATGTGAAGAGCAAGGTTTTGAACAAGCTGAAGATTCCTGGGATGTACCAGTCTCTTGTGTTTGCAGGAAAACGTCTTGAGGATTGCAGGGATTTGGCAAGCTACGACATACAGAGGAACTCCACCCTGAAAATGGTTTTGGAACCCTCAGCAGTGGTGCGTAAGATAAGTTTAAATGACATTGGAGTTTCCCGAAAAGATAGCATTCGTACTTTAAAGGCTAAAATCAAGGATGCTATGGGTGTCCCAGTGATTACATTGTTGCACAAGCAGGTACAATTGGACGATGAACGTTCTCCAAAATTTTATGGTATTTCTAAGGAGGAGAAGTTGTTGGTTTTCTTTTAGCGGGTGCGATCTACCTTCATTTCCATCACTGCGAGTTGCACATAGGTCTTGAATTTTCTACTTTTGTTTTGTCATTGTGGTTATACGTTTTACATATTTTGGGAGATCTATATAATTATGAAGAATGATGCTTGAAAATTTGTACATTCCTTTTTGAGTCCGAACTTGTGTGTCACTGTCACGCAATATATGTCTTTATGACTGAGCATCAGAGGCATAATATTTGGCACCTCTTTAGCCATTTCTGTGTTTCACTTTGTTAAGGGTTGCAAGGTTACTTCCTTTATATGTATTTGGTGTCTATGCATGGCTGGTAACTCAAGGTTACTGTTAAGGTCTTTATATGTTTTTTTTTTTAGGTCTACTTGGTCAAGTTCCCTGTAGAATGTTGTCCAACCTTATTTTATTGTGTTATATTATTGTTGTGGCTGTAATGTAAGTTCCAGGGTCTTCTAAAAAGATGTAATAGCCCTAGTCTTGCTGTAATGGTGTACCAGATGAAGTAATTCTTCGAGTTGTTTTCGTTTGATTTATGCGGCGCTCGCACGAGTATCCGATTTATAACACGTGATCCAATTCTCAAATTCTCTAAACAATGATATTGAAATTTTACAAAATGCAATGACATGATTACTAGCCTTATGTTTCCTTATGAGAAAGGGAAAGGGAAATAGAGGAGATTCTTTCCTCGTTGCTTTAAGAAAGTCTAACATGATTTAAGGTTCTTTCTAAAATTCATGCTTCTGTCATAATTTGATACTCATTATGGAATGATTCCTTTTATCAAATCAATTCACTCGTCTGTTGTTATTGGATATGCAAGAAATCTTGTGTTCTTTGGTTTTGTATCCTGAAAATTGCTTTCATTGTGCATGTTTGTGAGGTTTTGGATGCTTCATCTTCATTTATAAATATATATATATATATATATACAATAATCATGGAAGAATTTTAGTCCAGTGACATGGACAGGACTACGTTCAATCTATATAAATTTTTTTTTTGGACTCCTATCACTTCTCTTCTTCATATGTTTCCAAAACTGAACTTAGTAGGTCCTCTTTGCTTTTCAATCCTTCCACAGATTCAGTCACAGACCCAGGATCCGACGTTTCAACCGGATTCTGTCCCTTTGATCTTGATGACCTAGACGACCCTCCTGATCCTCCCTTGGATTTTTTCCGACGAGATTGTTTTGGTATGGCAGGTTGTTCATGAGAAGGTGATTCCAAGCCAAGACTTGAAGTAGTCTGCTGCCGTCTTGAGATTCTGGAACTACCAGATGAGTCTCGAGACGGGGAGTCAAAGTTGGAGTTGTGATTGCGCCTGGAAGGTCTTGGTGCATCAGAGCTCCGTCGCGTTGGAGAGTTTAGAGCTGAGCCAGTAGTACTGTTTGTCGATCGCCTTGATCGATGCTTTGGCCTCTCATTTCCATTCTGGTCTATTTGATGCACATCTGTTCAAAGATAGCAGCAGCATCAGCTTCAATACCATTAACAAATATATAGTTACAGAAACAAAAAAGGCAAACCTTCAAGGGACAGTTTATTTGTGAAAGGGCTCTTAGCTTCTCCGATCAAGTTCAGCGGTTCAGAAGCCGAGAACTCTGGAGCAGATTTAAACCCATTCATCTGCATAAATATCAGAACTGTCATGCCTGATGAAATTCAAATGAGATGAAGCCATTATCATCCTATGAGAATGAACGGAAAACGATGTCAGATGATTGTGTAGTAGTACCCAGCTCGGTGTATTTGCAGATGGTCCATCCCATCCAATATGCGCTACATGCTTTACATCGGTGGGAAGACCGATTTGCATCTCTGGTTCTTTTTCATCTGCAACAGTTTCAATAATCCGATACAAAATTACCGTCTTTCGATCACTTGTAGATAGGCATTGCAATGATAAGAATGATGGAAGTGATGAAGTTGACAGCATGAAATCATACCAAACATCTGGGAGATGTATCTAAGGCCTTTCAAAAGACCCTTCACTTTTGTTCCCATTATAAGGCAATTTCTTGGCTATTTGCCCCCACAAATCTTCAAGTGTAAACAAGCGAGGATATAATCGAAAACCTGATGCAAGAAAACATGAACAAATTTTGAAGATTTGATCATTATTTGCATGATTCACACCATTGAAGGCAAGAATACCACACCTTCAAAACAGAAGCCAAGATAAGACCATGACATATCCTTCCATGTATTCATGCCATCTGCCTTGGTCGATCATTCGAAATGATATACGATTGCATCAATCTAGCAGTGTCATCTATCTCTGCAGAAGTATTCGATGATTAAGAGGAAGAATTTAAGAACCAAAAATGTAGATTTGTTTACTCATTACAATTCTTGATTGAACGAAAATGCAAACGGACAATCCGATGTGTTCAATCAAGAAAAGAAGAGTGGAGACTGGATTTGGGAAATCTCGAAATTGAAAATTGGGTACATTGGAGACTTTTGTTTGACTGATACGCGTTGTCTGTTCAATCAAGACCAGTAGCTCCTCGATATTTCAGGTTTAAATCAGAAAAATTAAATTAAAGGGAAAATAAAAATGCCAGAGATGTGAAACCAAGAGAGCACCCTAAGTTTTGATGGGTTTTCTTTCTAAGGATCGTTATTTGATGAACATGCGGGAAAAGCGGTTAAAGAATTAATGTACGGCAACGGTTACTTTGCCATTTAGGTTCCTAAATTAAGGACCCGTTTGGAAGATTTTGAATTCTAAAGGCAAAAATGGTCCTCATTTGTTATTCATGACATGTTAATGTGTAGCGAAAATGATTATTCTCTTGCGAATAGCAACTCACAAGCATCACTTATACATAGGGTGCGTATAAAAAAAATGTTTGACCAAGGGAAGCATTATGATATCACCGCAATACAATGAGTTCAAAGTTGAAACCACATAGAGTTGCTTTCACTATTGATGCAACTCGATTAACTGCATTTTTAACATCAAAACACAATTTTTTTCCCTAATTTTGCTCTCAATCAATTTTGTTAATCCATTTATATTTTTACAAAAAAAAATTCACCAAAAATTAATTGATATCAATAAAAAATATTCCATTTTGACATCACCCCACCCCAATATTTTAAGTGACGCGGTAAACACTTTTTGTCACCGCAAGTCAACTAACCTCACCTCATCACAAGAGGTCAAAACAAAACGCACTCACAATCGGACCCGTAAAATCAGAAAGGGTTTGCATTCCCATCAAACCACAAAATTAACTTTAGGTTTTGGGACAATCAAGGAGATACAATCAGTCAAATATCACTGAAATAAAATGGGGATAACATAAAAGAGATTGGCGTCATGGATAGGTCACTGCTGATATTATCAGTGATTTCGGGTTTTAAGGGAACAACAAAATGTTTAACAGTTCTAAATTAGAAAAAAGAGGAGAAAGAAAACCACAGGCATTCTCAATGCACCTCTCCAGTTATGAAGCTTTGAGACCATCCAAACCAACACTAGCCTGCATTAGAATAATCAAATTGGTGAGGCATAACGACAATGAATTCAGCGTTCAAACACAGTTAATAATTTATAATTATACTCTGTGAATTGACGATATGTAAGCCCCAGTATTCTCACCAAGTGCGTTAAACATTCAACCTTTTACTTCCTTTCTACGTCTAACAGGTGAAATTTTGGCTACACAGGACACAGCTGAGCTGCTGTTCCATCCACATTGTGACATAAGAACAACATTTGAGCCCCAGTTGTCTCCGACTCAGGTCTATTAAATCTTTTACCCCCACATTATGACTATACAGTGGAGCATAGATCAAGAAAACCGACTTTAAAAAAGAGAAATGCGTCCAAGTTCCAACAGCTTCCTTCCCAGCATTTTTTATAGTTGCCAGTGATTTCACGTTATGGAGAAAATAGTCAGTGGTTGACTCAACACAATAGCAATACATAGAACTCTGATCCAGTCAAGTAAGCTCTTGCACAAGTTCTTACCAGAAATTTGTGATTCTCTTCCAAAAATGGCGGAAAGTCAGAGCAAAATTTCTCCATATCAGCAGCAATATCGCCAGAGCCAGTAATAACTTCCATGAATTTCTTCCTATCCGGAGCAAGCTTCATGGCAACCTACAAAGGAGCATTGAAAAATAAGTCAATTCTCAGTGGTGCAGGTAGAGGTCCAGGTTCCCAGGGCAAAGAACTTGATAATTAGCAGGAAAGAACTACCAAAACAGGAAATGACTTCATTCCTTATATGCCGAATACAAGAAATAATTGTAGGTGGACTTCTTTTACCGCATTAAATTTCATAGGTCATGGTTTCTTGAGGAACAAAATGACAGGCTATAAAAGTACATAACATTTTCCTCGAGTTTCCTTATCAGAAGGAAGAGTAGAAGGGGAAAAGACGGAGTGATATGGCTCTCTTATTATCATTTACAGCTTTTTGAATGGTACTTCCCTGGAATCGAAAAAAGGCAGAGGGAAGACACAGTTGATTTGATAAGAAGTCGTTTCAATGCCAGCACAATAATATTTAGTTTGCATCAAAAAAATATGAGAATTATCAAAAGAATAATGTGGAATATAAAGCATATATGCGCAAAAACCTAACACCGGTAAGAGTCTAGAAACTCTAGCACACAAAATGTAGGGCAACATGCTGCAAGTTACCATAGCCAACGACATCAACTATTGTGAAGCAAAGAATGTTAATGAGGTACAGGACATTACAGTGAAACTTGAACTTGCAAGCCAGCCATGCCATTTTTTCAGTGTCTTGCCATAAGAATCTGTACAGGCTTGAGACATTGCCCAATCTGGATGCGCAAGCAAGTTACGGAAAAGTTCCACCAGAAAATCCATAGCTCTGAAATATCAAAAGGACACAATGTATAAGTTATTTGTCAGAATTTGGAAACATTATATGAAATTATGAATCATAAAATAATTTATAATATCACCAAATTCTCTTGCATTACTTGCTTGAATATAAAGAAGATCATGTAAAATGTCCTATGATATCCTTTTTATGTTCATGGAAGCACACATCACAAACACTCCAATTATAAGTTTATTCCACCTGTTAAAGTGCCATAATAAAAAAAATGTCCAAACAAACAGCCATATGAACCAAAAGTTGTGAACATGCGAAACAGATATCAACAACAATATGTACCTTGTTAACCACAGAAGACCATTGGTACAACTAGAGGATGATTTTGCCGTTTTAGCCTCAACCTCTTCCTTCACCATACTATACAAGTGTTCGTATTTAGATGGATTTGATTGATATTTAGATTCTAACCTCTACAAGGAAAAAAAAAAAAGAACTGTTGGCACACAAATGAAAAGTGAAAGGATGGCCATACACTATTTCAATTAGATGTAAAAGGTATGGATGTCATTCTGTAACAAACTTATCCTCAGAAAGTAAGGATACACAAGGCAAAAACTTAAGAGAAAAAAATTATTACCGATATATTGCCACCAATATCAGACTTTACAAGAGCCATAGCAGCTCCAAACTTATCTGGCAAAAAAATAAATAGAAGAATAGTTTAATAATTTAAGTCTAGGCCTGTAATTGTAGCTATATTGAAAGCTTAATCATTGAGAAGAAAGATCTAACTTGCAATGGCATACTAGTACATAACCAAAAATATCGTACTGGTCTGAGGTCAAGAACTCAAGAAATGGAGAATGTAAGATGTAGTGTGCTATAGCAAACTAAGGACAGTTTTCAGACTATAATAGTGCAGCCTCTTTCAAATGACTATTTCAATGTGGAGTAGCAGGAGTAAATATAGTTCTGTTTGTTATTCGTGAGACATAATGTTGCATCCTCAGGATTCATTGATACACGGTTCTACTAAGGTACCATCAACTATATATAAATCCCAGCAATTAATTTACTGAGCAGATGGTGGCTCAACTATATCAAGACAGATGCTTCTAATTAGTTCTGTACCTTGGAAAAATATAAATATCTAAATGACTTGAAACTAAAGCTTAGATTTTGAAGAAGTTCTAATCTAATTTTGGATAATGGTCGAGGGGAGACAAGTTAGACACCATGTCAACAGTTCCAACTTTAATTTTCAGCTGTTCACAAGTGAACATGTGGCCAAGTGGTAGAGTTGTACGGGTGCAACCTAGAGGTCACATGTTCAATTCTTAAAAACAACCTCTCCACCTATTATGTGGGGTAAAGTTTGCGTACATCTTGCTTGTCCCCGACCCCGCCCAATGCTGAAGCCTTGTGCACGGTAGTTGTTGACCTTTTTTTTATTTTTTTTATCTTTTTATTAGCTAAATCAGTATTGAGCAAGCTAAGGTGCCTTTTTATCTACTGAATTCTGATCTCTAATGTGCATTAAAATAATAGCATAAACAGGATATAATACCCATTTTTAAGAAATCATTTCTATATACAGTTATCTGAATAAAACATGTGAAGAGGCAGGTTATCATGGGATATATAGCAAATAAAATGTTCCAATGCAGGCCCACATTCTAAGACTCAAGTAACATCCACCACTAACAAAAGAACAATGGAAAATGTCCTTATGCATATGTGAAGAACCAGGGGAAACAGATCCAATGCATTGAACATGGCCCCCGAAGGGCCCGAACTAAAAATCACTGATATAACTCGCATCCCCAGAGAACTACAAAAACAATAACACGGGCGTTCTTGCATAGATCAAGTAGAAGTTGTTAGCTAACAGAACCAGGAAAACACACCGATAATAGGCAATATCATCTTGCACACATCCAAGAAAGGCTTAGTCAGCATTTCCCCTTGTTCAGATTTCACATGCTTCATCCCATCCAATGCCGGGGCAAACACAGTCCCCTCCATTTCTACTGTTCTCTGCAATAGCCAAAGCACCCCAAAAAATCATTTAAATTCTTAGCGATCCAGACATCGGAGTAAGATCATCCATAGTTTACCAGATCCACACAATTTCATATAAAACTTAATTAGTTAAGATTTCGTTCAAACTACAGAGAAATCGAAAAAAATTTGGTCAAGATCGGATACAAGTTATAATCAATGATGTAAATTAACAGAAGGAATGAACCGAATTTGATCGGATCTATCAAGAATACAAGATCAATAAATACCAAACGAAATGCTAAAGAGATAAAGTGAGAGATCCATACATGGAGAGAAGATTCGAGCACTTCACAGAGGAATGAAAGAGATCAGAGAAAAAAAAGCTGTTTGAATAAGAAGATATCTCTAGAGGATCAGATTCTGTTCTGTTTTGTTCGATAAACGATTGAGGCGTTGAGCTTTCGAGGCTTTATTTTACGGAGTAGTAAAATAACAAAATTAACTGCGGATAAAGTGGTTGTATCGGTTACCGGGTCCCGGGTTTCTGATGAAACCTTGAAAGCCTAGATAGTTTTTTTGTCTAATCTTGCGAAAAGATAGAGAAGATTTGAAACGTATCTCAGGTTTTTTTTTTATTATTAATATTCGATACCTTCATGACAATACTAACCAAACTTATACAGCTTGCAAAACCTAAACATAATCAAATTATGACTCCTACTTGTACATAAAGTTATATAGCAAACAAACACGTTATTAAATATCAAATATATTTCCTACTATAAATATAACTGTGCTTCCTTAACCAAACTCAACCACTTTGACTTATAATTGCTTCTGCCTTATTGCCCAAACTATCGTCCATGCAAGTATTCTGGGCTCCAAGCTCATTAGCTGTCTGACTTGACTGGGCCCGATCAATCCTCAACCTATACCTTCGAGCCCGATTGTATGCATTCTTGAGTCTACGCCCTTGATCTTCATCATTCTCATCCCCTTCAACAACTTCTTTGTCCTCAAAGCTGAATTCGGAAATTGCAACTAAAACATGGCCTGATCTTCCTAGGTAGCATCCTCATCAACTAATGACTTCCATTGCACCAACAACTCTCTCTGGAATCTATTCCCCCGCTTTACCTGCTTGCTATCCAGCACCTTGCAAGGCTACAAGATAACGCACCCATCAGAATCCATTAAAGGTAACTGATGTTCACTTACAACCGACTCTCTCCAAAAATTGCTTAAGAAAATCCGATCTCTATTTGAAACAATAGATCGTGGTTGGCCATGTAATTTCACCACATTAGTTACAAATAACTGGGCTACTGACCTAGTCGTATATGGATGCACAAAAGGTATGAAGTGGGCGTACTTTGATAATCTATCCACCACTACGAAAATCCTATCAAAGCGTTAGACCGAGGTAGTCCTTCAATGAAATCCATAGATATATCGTCCCATACTTGCTCCGGAATAGGTTGTGGCTGTAATAAACCCCCTGGCCTTCGTGAGTCACTTTTGATACGTTGGCATGTATCGCAACTAGCTACATATTTGTGCACATCTTTCTTTAAACCAGGCCAGAAAAATAAGTTGGAAAATTCTTACCCATGTACGATAGATACCAGAATGCCCACCAACCACTGAGTCATGGAAATGACTAATAATTTTTGCCCTCAAATTCTCTTGCTCGAGAACCACTACTCGATTTCTGTAGTACGGCAACCCACCTTTTGATTCAAAATCCAGCACTCTATCATCTCCTTCCTCTAGTTGCTTCATCACATTAAGACACTAAGAACATGATTTGGTGTGATCACGAACCTCCTGCCAAATTGCCCAAACAGGGCCCGATATTGCACATAGCACAAACTCCCGTATCCCTCCGCGATAATGCATCGGCCACCAGATTTTCCTACCCGGTCCATACTGAATTTTGAACTCAAACCCCGACAACTTCGCCACGAATTTTTGTTGGTCCATCGTAATTACCTGTTGCTCCAACAAATGCCTCAAAGGCTGATGATATATGACAATTAGGAACTTCTTACCTAGCAAATACGGTCTCCATAGTCGAACTGCCTCAATAACTGCAGCATCTCCTTTGCATAAACCGACCACCCTTTCTTTTTCGGTCCAAGCGCCTTGCTTAGGAAAGCTATTGGCCGACCTTGCTGAGACAAAACTGCACCAATTCCCCGCTCACAAGCGTCTATATGTACCTCAAATGTTTGCTCAAAATCCGGCATTGCTAACACCGGCGTGGAAGACATTGCCAACTTGAGGTTTTCAAAAGTCATCTCCCCCTTAACGGTCCAATTGAAGCCGCCCTTTTTGAGCATATCTGTAAGTGGTTTCGCTATCACACCATATCGCTCGACAAACTTTCTCTGATATCCGGTCAAGCCCAGAAATCCCCGAAGAGCTGAGACAGACTTTGGATTCGGCCAAGACTTCATTGCTTCAATTTTTCTTTGGTCAACTTGTATTCCATGCAGCGAAATGATATGCCCCAAATATTCCACTTCTTCTTGGCCGAATGAACGAAATGATATGCCCCAAATATTCCACTTCTTCTTGGCCGAATGAACACTTGGAGGGTTTGATGTAAAACCTATGAAAAGTTAAAATTCAAAACACCACTCGCAAATGCGTAATATGATCCTCCCATGATTTTGAATACACAAGTATGTCATCAAAAAAACCAATATAAATTTTCACAGATACGAACTAAAAATAGAATTCATCGTGAATTGAAAAGTAGAAAGAGCGATGCAAAGGCCGAAAAGCATTACCAAATATTTATAGTGCTTGTGGTGCGTCCGAAAAGCTGTTTTATTAATATCCGCTTCTCCTACCCTAATCTGATGGTATCCTGCTCCAAGATCAATTTTTAAAAAAATAGTGCCCCTCCAAGTTCATTAAGCATATCATCAATAGTAAATAATTTCTTTGCTTAATCTTGAGAAAAGACAGAGAAGGTTTGAGAAGAATCTCAGGTTTTTTTGTTATTAATATTTGATACCTTCATAACAATACTAGCCAAGCTTATATAGCTTGCAAAACCTAAACATAATCAAATTATTGATAGCTGTATAGCTGTGCTGATAGCTGTATAGCTGTGCTGTATAGTTAGTCAGATATGATAGCTGTATAGCTGTATAGTTAGTCAGATATAGCTGCTGTTAGTTAGTCAGATATAGCTGCTGTTAGTTAGTCAGATATGATAGCTGTATAGCTGTATAGTTAGTCAGATATAGCTGCTGTTAGTTAGTCAGATATAGCTGCTGTTAGTCATAATATTAGGCTTGTATTATGGAACAATATGATATTTAATAAGAGGTACTCTCACAAGGAGAGGGGGAGCAAAATTGACAGCAATATTGACATGGTATCGGAGCAAGGTTTCTGAACTACTTTGCTCTCTGATTCTTTGGTTTTCTTGGCCTTTTCTTGTGTTTAGCCCTTGATATCTGGGTCTCTTGGATTTTGGCTTGTCTAGGCTTGCTGTTGGAACGATCCTTATCTTTCTGTTCAACAGCTCTTTGATTTTTAGATCTACTGCGATTTGTTTTCTTGGTACTCTTGGTTCTTTGGTTTTCTGATTTTCTGGGTGCTGGCATAATTCCAAGCTTGCATTATTCTTGTGTTGTCAAATCATTGTTTCATCATGTCTACAAGCAACAATGATTCGTTCAATATTCGATTCACTGGTAAGAACTATTCCTCCTGGGAATTTCAGTTTCAATTATTTGTCACAGGGAAGGACTTATGGGGTCTAATAGATGGAAGTGATCCAGCCCCTACAGATCCTACAAAGTTGGCTTCTTGGAATGTCAAAAATGCTCGTGTGATGACATGGATGTTAGGGTCTGTTGATCCTCTTATTGTCCTCAATTTGAGGCCATATAAAACTGCGAAATCCATGTGGGAATATTTAAAAAAGGTTTATCATCAGGACAATTCAGCTAGACGTTTTCAATTGGAGTATGAGATTGCTTGTTACTCTCATGGCAACCTCTCCATTCAAGATTTCTTCTCTGGTTTCCAGAATTTGTGGGCAGAGTTTACTGACATTGTTTATGCTACAGTACCCGCTGCATCTCTCTCTGATGTTCAAAAAGTTCATGAGCAAAGTAAGAGAGCTCAATTTTTAATGAAGTTGCGATCCGAATATGAGGCCATTCGCTCCAATTTGATGAATCGTGACCCACCTCCATCCTTAGATGTTTGCTTTGGAGAATTACTTCGTGAAGAGCAACGTCTTCTCACACAAGCCACTCTTGAGCAGGGGAGGTTGGGTACTAATGCTGTTACGGTTGCTTATGCGACTCAAGAGAAAGGCAAAAATAGAGATATGCGGAAAGTGCAGTGTTACAGCTGCAAAGAATATGGACATATTGCTCTCAATTGTAAAAAGCGATTCTGCAATTATTGTAAACAACAAGGGCACATCATCAAAGAGTGTCCTACTCGTCCTCAAAAGCGCCAAGTCAATGCCTTTCAAGCTGTAGTTGGCACTCTGCCTGATGGACAATCTCCAGAAGGGCACAACTATCAATTTATTGCTCCAGCAGTGTCTACAAGCACTCCTACGGGTGCTGGGTCAGCAGTTCTTACTGCTGATATGGTACAACAAATGATTGTTTCAGCATTTTCAGCCTTAGGGCTGCAAGGTAAAAATAATACATCCTCTCAACCTTGGTTTCTTGATTCTGGTGCATCAAATCATATGACTAGTTCATCTCATATGCTTCAAAATGTGCGTCCGTACAATGGTTCATCACATATTCAGATTGCTAATGGAAGTCATTTACCTATTGTTGCTGTTGGTGATATTACTTCATCTTTCAACAATGTTTTTTTGTCACCGGGACTTTCTACTAGTCTTCTTTCGGTTGGTCAGCTGGTTGATAATAACTGTGATGTCCATTTTTCTCGTGATGGTTGTTCTGTGCAGGATCAGGTGACGGGGACGTTAATCGCGAAGGGGCCTAAAGTTGGGAGATTGTTTCCACTACATTTTTCCATTCCTAGTGTCGTATCTTTGGCTTGTACTACTGTTAAAACTAAGGGTGATGTATGGCATAAACGTTTGGGTCATCCAAATTCTCTTGTTCTGTCTCATGTATTGAATTCTGGTTTGTTGGGCAATAAAAATCATTTCACTTCCCACAGTCTTAAATTTGATTGCTCTACATGCAAATTAGGCAAGAGTAAAGTCCTTCCTTTTCCTTCTTCTGGCAGTCGTGCTAAACACTGTTTTGATATTATCCATACTGATGTTTGGGGCATTACACCTATTATTTCTCATACTCACCATAAGTACTTTGTGACATTCATTGATGATTATAGTAGATTTACTTGGGTATATTTTCTACATTCCAAGTCTGAGGTCTTCTCTGTTTTTAAGACCTTTTTGGCATATGTTAATACTCAATTCTCTTCAGGTATTAAAGTATTGCGATCTGATTCTGGTGGGGAATATATGTCTCACGAATTTCATGAGTTTTTGAAACAAAAAGGCATTATCTCACAACGCTCTTGTCCTTACACGCCACAACAAAATGGCGTAGCGGAACGCAAAAATCGTCATCTTTTAGATGTTGTTCGGACATTATTAATTGAGTCTTTTGTTCCATCTAAGTTCTGGGTTGAAGCTTTGTCTACTGCAGTTTATTTAATTAATAGACTGCCATCTCAAGTGTTAAACTATGATTCTCCATACTTTCGTCTTTTCCACGAGCATCCGAGTTATCATTCTCTACATACTTTTGGTTGTGTTTGCTTTGTGCACTTACCATCTCATGAGCGTCACAAACTTTCTGCTCAGTCTATTAAATGTGCCTTTATGGGTTATAGTGTTTCTCAAAAAGGTTTTGTTTGTTATGATCCATGCTCTAACAGATTTCGTGTCTCTCGAAATGTTATTTTCTTTGAGGATCAATACTTCTTTCCTACTCACGTTGAGTCATCTCCTACAGCAGCACTTCTTCCTACTTTTGATGACTTGCCCTCTCCTCCTGATCGATTCAAGCCTGGCTTTGTGTATAAACGACGTCAACCAACTTTACCCCTTCCGGAGATTGATCCATCACCTGAGACTGTTCAGACAGCTCCGCGACGATCTACCAGAGTCTCGCATCCTCCTGATAGGTATGATTTTTCTCACACGTCTCTCACCGCTACTTTATCCAATATTTCAATTCCTTCATGTTACTCCGAGGCTGTCAAACATGAGTGTTGGAAAAGGGCGATGCAGGAGGAACTTCACGCTCTTCAGGAAAATCATACATGGGATATCATTCCTCGTCCATCTACTGTTAAGCTCATTGGGTGTAAATGGGTTTACTCAGTTAAACTTTGTTCTGATGGGACTTTGGATCGTTATAAGGCACGGCTGGTTGCTTTGGGTAATAGGCAAGAATATGGGATTGACTATGAGGAGACATTCGCTCCTGTGGCAAAAATGACTACGGTACGTACAATCATTGCTATTGCTGCTTCACAGAGTTGGCCACTTCACCAAATGGATGTCAAGAATGCTTTTCTACATGGTGATCTCAAAGAGGATGTTTACATGACTCCTCCACCTGGTCTATTTTCTACCTTTACTTCAGAAGTGTGTAAGTTAAACCGGTCCTTGTATGGATTAAAACAAGCTCCTCGGGCATGGTTTGAAAAGTTCCGGTCTACCTTACTTAAATTTTCATTTGTGCAAAGCCAATATGACTCGTCTTTGTTTATTTGCAAGACCTCCGCTGGTGTTGTTTTCCTACTCGTTTATGTAGATGACATCGTGATCACTGGTACAGATTCCTCCTTGATTGCTCACCTTCAACAGAAACTTCAAGACTCTTTTCACATGAAGGATCTTGGTCCTCTTACGTATTTCTTGGGTTTGGAGGTTCATACTGATACTTCTGGGGTGTTTGTGCATCAACATAAATATGCCCAAGATTTGGTTGCTTTGGCTGGTCTTCAAGATTCTTCCTCGGTGGATACCCCATTGGAAGTCAATCTTAAATACCGTTGTGAGGAGGGCGATCTTCTCCCAGATCCTAGTATGTTTCGGCAGTTGGTTGGTAGCTTGAATTATTTGACTATTACACGACCTGATATCTCTTTTGCCGTTCAGCAAGTTAGCCAATTTATGCAGTCTCCACGACATCTACATTTGGCAGCAGTTCGTCGTATCATTCGATACCTGCGAGGTTCTTCGAGTCGTGGTTTGTTTTTTCCTGTTGATACTCCTATTCGTCTTGATGCCTTTAGAGATGCTGATTGGGCAGGATGTCCTAATACTCGTCGTTCTGTTACGGGTTGGTGTATGTTTCTTGGAGAGTCCCTAATATCTTGGAAAAGTAAGAAGCAAGATCGTGTTTCCAAATCTTCGACTGAATCCGAGTATCGTGCTATGTCTGCAGCGTGTTCAGAGGTTGTTTGGCTTCGTGGGCTACTCGCTGAACTTGGCTTTCCTCAATCTGATCCCACTCCTCTCCATGCTGACAACACCAGTGCTATTCAAATTGCTACTAATCCAGTATATCATGAGCGTACTAAGCACATCGAGGTGGATTGTCACTATATCCGAGACGCTGTGGATACTCGTGTGATTTCTCTTCCGCATGTTTCCACCAACCTCCAGATTGCTGATGTGTTTACCAAGGCTATGACAAGGCAACGTCATCAGTTTTTGGTTGGCAAATTGCTGCTTCTTGATCGCCCAGCATCAATTTGAGGGGGGATGATAGCTGTATAGCTGTGCTGATAGCCGTATAGCTGTGCTGTATAGTTAGTCAGATATGATAGCTGTATAGCTGTATAGTTAGTCAGATATAGCTGCTGTTAGTTAGTCAGATATAGCTGCTGTTAGTTAGTCAGATATGATAGCTGTATAGCTGTATAGCTGTATAGTTAGTCAGATATAGCTGCTGTTAGTTAGTCAGATATAGCTGCTGTTAGTCATAATATTAGGCTTGTATTATGGAACAATATGATATTTAATAAGAGGTAGAGAGGGGGAGCAAAATTGACAGCAATATTGACAATTATGACTCCTACTTGTACATAAAGTTATATAGCAAACAAACACGTTATTTAATATCAAATATATTTCCTACTATAAATATAACTATGCTTCCTTAACCAAACTCAGCCGCTTTGACTTATAATTGCTTCTGGCTTGTTGCCCAAGCTACTGTCCATGCAAGTATTATGGGCTCCAAGCTCCTTAGCTGCCTGACTTGATTGGGCCCGATCCATCCTCAACCTATACCTTCGAGTCCGATTGTATGCATTCTTGAGTCTACGCCATTCATCTTCATCAGTTACACTAAACACAGTTACACAGAGTAAGAGGACTGGCTTTTATTGTATCTGTATTCTGTATGGGGTGATGGAGGAGTCACAGGCTTACAACGCATCATGCCCATACATATGATTACATGTGGCGAGATCTTACTTAACGGGACTCACCAACACAAGATATTTACATTTTAGAGTTAGGCTTGGAGCAAAAAGTAAGCTAAAATCATAGGGGTAATGTAACTTTGTGTCAACAAAGTCAACTCGATCACCAAATATTTGTTAATTTGAGAATTTAAAGTTGAAAATTATTTTAATATGCATATTTTGATAAATTTTTGACTTTTTGAACAATTAAACTGTTAATGTGACACAAAACACAACAATTTATTTTCTTGTTGGTGTGGAGCAAAAAGTACACTAAAAAATAGGGATGATGTAACTTTTGGTGTCGAACAGGTCTAACTCTGACCGAATGCTTACTAACTTGAGAATTCAAAGTCAAAAATTTATCGGAATATTTATCAATATACATATTCCGATAAATTTTCGACTTTTTGAGTAGTCAAATTGTTAATGAGGCACAAAAAGTCAACAACAATCGATTATTTTGTTGGAGTGGATGGACCATGGTGGCATGGGAAATAAAGGAATTTTTTTTCAAAAAATTGAGATGAGAGGAATAATCAATCAAGTCAATCGAAGCCACAAAGGAAACTGTCCAATTCTTGAGTGAGATTTTTTTTTTCTTGCTCTCTCTCGCCAGCAAGTCAATCCAAGCCACGGAAGATACGTCCATCACTTCCATTTAACCTCTCCTTTGTTAGAGAGTGAGCAAAATAACTCCCAATTAAAAATTAAGAGATCTTAGCATAATCATATATCAAGATGAAAACACTAACACAAATAATTGTTTTTTTTTTTTTGAAATAAGGTCATAGATTTGATTGTATTCATATACCCAATAAATTAGATAAGAGAAGAGGCCCGTAGGCACTCGAGCCACAATAAAGATGGATTACAATCAAGAGGACTAAAAAAGAAAAAGAAAAGCACAAACACAAACACAAACACAAAATTGGTCATCGCCGGATATCCCTGGATGACACCGTATACCACTGGATATCGTCGGAAACCAAATGATATCGCCGGATCAAACAAACAAACATGAAAAGAAAAGAAAAAACGACATGAACAAAGTAGATATGACCGTTTGAGAACTCCTCCAAATAGATATGAAAGTAGATCAATTTCAAGATCCAAATCCAACTCCACGTATAGTTCACTGCAACCTCTCAGTTGGGTGGAAATTAAACATATTGTTTTTCCAAACTCATATAACAAAATTTGGTATAGAACTAAAGAAAAAGAAGGTTCTCTTCTCTTAGAACATCTTTGGTGGCCGGGTACTTGATAGAATTCTTAACAATCTTTTTAATGGCAGCATCAGCAAGATCAATGCCACATATATCAGCCAACCTAATAAGGTATAATAGCACATCAGATAACTCTTCCCCAAGATGCTCCTTTTCAGATTCCTCCCAATTGGCCAACCCTTTCTCCACCTCTCCTTTCCACTGGAATATTTCTGATAGCTCTCCTACTTCTCCAACCTTACATAATAAAAAAGTGACATATTAATGAGAATATGAAGATAATTTTACTGCCGCAGATGGATGGAGTAATTTACTACTGCTGCAGATGGATGGAATAATTTACTACTCTGCTGCCAAGGAAGATTAATTACATACCATGGCAAGAAGAAGATTTCTGGGGCTGTGATACTTCTCCCAATCTCTGGCCCTGGCGAATTCGTCGAGCTTCTTCGACAGATCTTTGAGACTAATGTCTTCTGCGTTCACTTCTTCATTGATCTCCTTTCCCTCTCCCATGCTTAGCTTGTTATAATATGCTTAGTATAACAAGCTTAGTTAGAGAGAACAGAGAGAGAGAGAGAGCTCTTACCAAATATATCCCACAAAGGGGAAGAATTTATAAGTGCAATCGTAGTGAACAAATGAAAGAAAACTCACATGCATGGTTTACTACCTTAGATTCCTTAGCAGTACCCACCGTTCAAAATGGCCAACATGATCAAATATTTAACTAATATTCCATTTCTAAGATTTGGGTCATGCTTATCTTTTGGTACAAAAAAAAGTTTTGAGCAATTCCTAGGATTGAACACCACTAAAGCTAGCTCATTCATATTGGGAAGAAGTCACATTCATCAGGTGATTCAACTACTGTTTTTCATTTAGGTGGCACATATGGAAACACCCAACTAAAATCTAATAACCACATAATTAACACGCATATACTTTCTATGGATATGATTTTTGCATCCAAGGTATTGTGCGCTCTAGTGTACCTCTACGGCCCTACGAGTACACTCTCCCCTCAAGGTTTTATTCTAGGAAAATATCTCGTCTCCGCTACTCGAGCTAATAACTTCTTTAGATTGGTTACTTGGATACTCACTTTCTCAATTTAATTAAAGAGGTTATATATGAGTACGAGCTAGTGGGGGAGATGAGATACTTTCTTGAAATATATTCGTGAGGGGAGAGTAAAAAGCCCATAGAGGTACCCAGAGCAGGTGCAATTCCTTGGATGCAACACTTTCTATTGGAGTCCACATAGAACTAGCATGCTTTGTTTGCCACTGCTCAGTGCAAAACTCCATTATTGTATTTGAATCTCCCGGTAAAAAAACATTCATTCCCATCAAACTCTTCTACCTCTGACCATGGGTAGTTATAATAAAAACTTAAACCATAAGAGTGGAGCATATAAAGTGGAAGACTTTGCAAGTCCTCTTTTCTTGGAGATAATATAAATTATGTTTGTGAATTATATTTTTTAAGCACATAATATCATAAAAAATCAATGCAATGATTCCAAATAAAATTCCTCAGATTTGTTCATGTATTCTATAATCATAAGTCCCTCACAATTATATTCCCTAGACTAATTCATATGTAATCACAAGTCGATCCAAATGTAATGAACAAAATGAGCGTTAGTTTAGATTGATAAGGAGGTTTAGCTCCATTTTTTTTAACCGAGAATGACACCAAGTTTGCCCTTTTGAAATTCGATGCGGATGTAAAATTGAGCCATTAGGTTTACGTGCACAGAAACTTCTTACCTGACAACGGGATAAGTTAAACTAAAGTCTAATGTGTGGCACAATGATATTACTCCCAGTAAAAATTGAACTCAATGCCTTCTGAGTCTAAATGGCTTGGCCCCAAGAGGTTCTACCTCCACTCTGACATATAGGATTCAAAATGTTCATTTTGATCCGAATCCTTATAAAAACTATTATTAAATGTAAACAAAATGATACATATTTGAAAGCATCCACAGTGAAGGCTCTTATGCACACTCTGCATATGCCTCTTAACTTGTGCACACATGATCATATCAAGTGCTTGTTTCCCTCACACCCACAAACTCATTCAACTACCAATTACCAACCTAGAAATGATGGAGGAGTGGGTCCCGCTTGTACACTATTCCCTTTCTAGAGAGTACTTCTTAATTGGTGGAGTGTTATCTAATTTTTTAACATTTTTCTAGTGTCAAATTATCCTCATTGTGGGACTCTAGCACTAAACATCTCCATAAAATGCAATTTTCAAGTGATTAGATATAACTCTCACCGTGGATGCTAGGTATAACACACATTTTAAGAAAATAATTGAATATATTAAGAAGATTTTGCTTTTAATTGGGACTCTACATCCACTATCTTTGTACTTTCACTAAATAAATTTAGTTGTGCATACAGCTCACAAAGAAATTAATTTTTAGACTTCACCTCAAAGAGGATTGAAGCATGATGGGACAACATGACTAATATACTCTTAACTAATTAGACCATCATTGAGGCCGCACTAAGAGAATTTCTAAGATCTATTGTCGCCCTAGTGAAGCAATATGTATACAAACAATTATTATATTTTTTTAGTGCAAAAATACTGTGAAATTAACAAGAAATCTATTTTAACACTTTAAAAAAGAATCGATAATAGTAATAAGTAGGGTTAATTATCCTTTATAGTACCGAAAGATATGAGTTGTTACAGTTTGGTCATCGAATTTGCATTTGTTTTAAAATCATCATCCAAAGTGAAAAATGAGACAAAATTATCACCCGACAGCTTTCAAAATAATAATAATAAAAAATTTATTGGGCTTGCAGTTAAATTTAGCGCAAACAATTCCCCTTGATTTGGCAGCCATTCCACAGTCCATGTTAAAGTTGTTACAAAGTAATCACTCGAAGTTCAAAAAACAAACAAAATTTTCATTCATTAACATCCAAATTAGCATTCACACCATTGAAAGTGACTAAGCCTTTACCAGAAACGTAGCCTAGAGGAAGAATCAACAGTTACCTCACCACAAACATATACCAGAGAAAGAAAAGATTTTGGTTAAGCTTTGTTCTCCGTCACTCTTTCTTCAAAAGTCGTTCCAGAGAAAATATTTTCAGATTGTGGTTTGTTTCTTCTAGAAGATTGATGGGTTACCCTAGAAGCCACATAAGCATGTGCTAACATGGAAGACAAATAAGTAACCAAGTTGGCATATTTTGACCAACATACCTTGACTTAGTGTTGCAAAAGTCGACCTAGTCGGCCGACTTGGTGGTGATCGGCGCTGGCCGCCGCGCCTAGGGTGTAATCAGGTCATTTAATCGCTGACACGATTAAGCCCTGACTAGTCTGCCTAGTTGGGGCTGGGCGATTTTTTTTTGGTAACTTGCATGTATTTTTTTTTAAATCATCCAAAACGACGTCATTTTGGATGGATTTTTTTTTAAAAAAAAAAAAATTCATCCAAAATGACGTCGTTTTGGATGATTTAAAAAAAAATACATGCAGCCCTAGACCTAAATCACGACAAACAGCTGAATGTTCTTCTTCTTACTCTCCATTCTCGCGACAGAACAAGCAGGGCAGCAGTAGCAGACGAACACAAATCGATTTGTTTTGTCATTAATAAGTGGCTTAAGATCTCAATTTTTTTGGTGATGGAAATTTCAGCTTGAAACATCTTAGGAGTTCCAAAAAGTTGCTAGCAGTGACGAACGCAAATCATTCATTGAAAAGCTTGATGAGGTTAGCCTTTTCTCTAAAAATGAAGTTATGGAAACTCCACATTTGCCTGTAATAATCGCTAATATTTCCTTTTTATTATCCTTGACAATTGAAAGCACGGTTGCTACTTGCTAGGGCTTGGGTCAGTAAGTGCTTCTTTGATGCTCTGTCTTAAGAAAACAACAAGACCAAATAGCAGAAGTTAGCAAGCATTAATATCTTTAAAGTAAATTGTTATACTGCATTATCATTATATATGTTGGTCTGACATTTTGGGCATATCTAAGACTGATTATATGTCGTCCAATGTTGGTGAAGCAAATCTTCTGGCTCTAGCTTCGCAAAATCTGTCTTTGAAAATTGAAATTCTGCTATTTTGGTTGTGTATTTTTAGGGATATGGTTAGTTCATTAGCCGCTGCTAATTCCAATGCTGGTGAAGCCACAAGTGATGTGAACATTCAAAATGCATTGAAACGTGCATCCGGTGATATTGGTTGGGAGTTTGACGAACTTGTTGATGCTAGTGCATTAGATAAAATCAAATGCAAGTTCTGTTTGAAAGTTATGTCCGGAGGCATCTATCGGCTCAAATGTCATGTAGCCGGTAGGTCAGGCAATGTGAGGGCTTGTCATAAGGCCAATAAAGAGGCAATAAAGGCATGTGTTGAGGCACTAGATGGTAAGAAAAAGAAAAAGACAGAGAAGCAAATTGAAGAGTCTGAACTTAGAAATGAAGTTTCAATATCCGATAGTGCTACGGAGATGGATGAGGATATGAAAGTCACGGGATCAAGGAGGAGAAGATGTGATCATGGGCCTATGGGTAGATTTGTGGAGATTAATTCACAAGCAAACAATGATTCTACAAAGTTTACAAAGCAAGCTAGTTTGGTTGCCTTGATGGACAAGAAGAAGGTGATCGATACGCAACAATACATAACACGGTAGGCCATTGAGAATGGTATTGCTTTCAATGTCATTCAAAGTGACAGTTTCAAGCTAATGACAGAGGCTATTGGGTAGTTTGATCCAGGACTACCTACGCCGAGTCGGTATCGCTTGGGTGGTCCATGTTTGAAAGCGGAGGTTGTGAGAGTTAAGAACGTCCGAAGAAGATGATGGATGTGACTTTGAGTCTGATAAAGAAAGAGATGTGCCTCTAGTGGAGGAGCAATATGAGATTTTTGAGAATGATGATTGATGAGTGATGCTTGAATGGATTTATGATTTCAATGGATTTATGATTTGTAATTTGTGTGTACTATTGGATTTGAATGGATTTATGATTAGTCTTGACTTGATTTTTAATTTGCGTGTACTATTGGATTTGATGGAGGAATGCCCCATTTGTGATCAGGGTGGAGAATGTGATCTTCAGGATCAGTGTATGGCATTTGGGTCTGAGTAATTGATACATCATACATTAATTGGATTATCATGATACATTGATTGGATGATTTTTTTCATTTATATTGTGTTTTTTACACATTTATATATGATATGTATTGCATATATATATATATATGTATATCAGTGGGTCTCCTATGCGCAGACCCGTAATTGGCAAACTATGCGGGCTTTCAACTCATGCCGTTGGATCATTCGAAGGGCTTAGATTAACATAGCTAATAAATAAATAAATAAACCAAAAGTTTAATTTTGCTTCCGTCTTGCACAGCTTTGCGACTTCTAGATAAGGTTTCCAATCTAAAGTAATGAAATGAAAACTTAAAATTGATTTCAAAGCTCAAACCTTTTCTTTCTTTCTAGGCAACCAAACACACAAACAACACAACTATTGAAATACTACATACTCTTGTGATTTTCAGTTGCAAACAAATGAAAGACCCAGACGAGAACCGGACGCGAGGAAGACAAAGGCAACCAAGACGAGACCCAGACGAGAGAGTTGAAATCGCAAGGAAGACCATGCAAAATTAGTGGGACGATGTGATTTCGAGATGGAAGAAGCTTCGTTGCAGAGTGTGCGGGAGATGGAAGGAGTTTCGTCGTGGAATCTGTGGGAGGCGGAGCTGCCAAAGTCACAAAGCTCTGTCTTCTGTCGAGATGTGTGTGGGAGACATAAGAAAAACGAGATTTTTTGGGTTTTTGAATTTTTATTAAAACTGAAAATTCCAGCCGTTGGATTGATCTAACGGTTGGTGTTGGAAGCCCGCATAATTTGCCGAAGACGCAGACGCGCACTTGAGAACCCTGTATATACATATATTTTAATTAAAAAACTCAAAACGATTAATCCAATTAATCTCCGATTAATCCCTAGTTCCCGTGAACCGTCTAGCGGCCGACTAGCGATTTTTGCAACCTTGCCTCGACTAAGTGCCACATCAGCGGCCCCCTAATCAGATTTGTGCGAAAGTTGCCCAAGTGACATTTTTATCTCATTTTTTCACTTTGGATGATAACTTTGTAACAAATGCAAATCCGGTTACCAAAATGTAACAACTCCTATCTTTTGGTGTCGTAAAGTATAATTAACCCTAATAAGTATTAACAATATTACACCCAAGCCACTAGTTGGAGTGGTAAGAATGATATGCATCACCTGGTAACCAGGGTTCGAATCCCCCATCGTTGTCTAAAAAAAAAATACCAATATTAAAATAGTAATTTATTATGGGTGAAATGTTAAAAAAATGAATAGGATTATTTTATTTATTTATTTGATATCTATTATCCATGTTGAAAATTTACTTTATGTAGAAAAAATGTTTATAAATTATTCCTTCGTATCCTGTTTCTTCCAGAAACCAGGCTAGAGAGCAAAATGTACGGGCGGGCCAAAAGCCCAAAACCGCACTCAAGGATCCATTAAACACGGGCCACAGGCCCACAACGGTTCAAGCCCTCCCCCAAGCGAACTATAATTATAATATAAAACCCTAATTTCTTCTCCCCGTTCCATCTCTGCAAACTCTCCGCCTCTGTCTCTCGTTACACACTCCCACACACTTCACAAGATCCAAAATGGTGAGTTCTTCTTCTCTCATTTTCTGTAACTGTAGATTTCTCTGTTTCGATCTCCCTGCACGCGATTTTCTTCCCTTTTGGGTCGATTGGGTTTCTTTTTTGTTTTATTTTTACCAAATTTTTTTATTCTGGTGCAGCCTTTCAAGAGGTACGTGGAGATCGGGCGGGTGGCACTCGTCAACTACGGGAAAGACTACGGCAGGCTCGTTGTCATCGTTGATGTCCTCGATCAGAACAGAGTAAGTCGTTCATAGATACATGTTTTTTATGAATCCGTTAGTATTCGTATCCATTTAGTTGTATATTTATAAAGAATACTATATAAATTCCATATAGTTGTCGCGTTATTGTGAAAGTTGAATTTTTTTGTTCAAAAAATATTTTATTTAAGTAACAGGGGGTGCAGCCCAAATAGATTAATGGATGAGATTTATATTTTATACGATCAAAAACATTCCCGGATTATGAACTCCAAAACTTAAAGCACTCAATCCAGCTATCTATGAAACTGTCTATGGAGAATTCCTTGTTTTTGAAGACTTTTATTCCTTTAAATCCAAATCATCCACGTCACAGACAGTAGGATCAGCTGAATAAAGTTCATTTGATGCTTGTCCCTGCCTATTGGACTTCCAAGTCTATTAATTCCTTATCCAGTGAAGAGTTTGTGACCCAACAGATGCTCACATCATCTAAGCATTTACCCAAATTATTATGGACCATGGGCAATGCAAGAGATGACTTATTAATTCCAGGTATGCTTACATAAACAACATCTATTCACCAGAGAGTAGCCCTTTCTTTGCATATTGTCCAGTGTTAAAATTCTACCCCATACAATCTCCCAACAAAAGAAAGCAGATTTAGGAAGAGTCTTGGACTTCCATATCCACGGCCAAGGAAAGCAAAAATTACCAAGATGCTCTGATCCTTTAGAAGCTCCTTATAAAAGGAACTCACTTAGAACAAGTTGTTGTTTGCTGGCTTCCAACATAGTTTGTCATCAACCATGGGATTAATTTTTGTATTATAAACAAAGCTCTAGAAATTTGTGAACATCTTCACTTGCCAGTCTTGTGAACATCTCAGATGAAAATAATGTTCCATGAGGTACCACCTGCAGAAGGCTGGTGTAATTGACTGATGGAAGCCTCCTTTAGAGAATCTAGAGTGTATAAGTTAGGAAATGATTCTCTAATGGTTGTGACCTGTCCAATGGTCATTCCAGAAGCTGATTGAGTAGCCCCTACCAGCTTGAAAATGAGTTGGACCAAACCAAACATCCCACCTTTCTTGATGATTATCCACATACTACATCATATCTCTGTTATGTTTTGTGGTCCAGCCATTGTTTTCTGTGCCATACTTTCAAGCAATGACTCTTCGCCTTTTCCGTGGTGGCAAACCTCCATAACTATTTAGCAGTTAAAGCCTTGTTGAAGGTGATCATACATTTGATCCCGAGGTCTCCAACTTCTTGGAACTTGACACAGTTCCAATTCACCATAGTGTTACCTCACAAAAATCTGCACATGATTGATTCGGTTCTTGCCGTGATGATGGACGGGATGGGGAGAATAGACATCATATAAACAGGGAGGTTAGAGAAAATAATATGGAAGTTGGATTATTGATCTTAACTTATATTAAGATGACATGTAGAAGCTCCCTAGCTAGTGCTAGTTATCTATTGCTGTGTATGATTAGGAGCCCCTTTTGTGTTCTGCACTGAATCGTGTATAATGATAATTGAAGCAAATTTTATGCGGTCCACACAAAAACATTGATATTTGGAGATACAGTAGAAGTATACTCATCAGCTCCCCTTGGATTACTTGAGATTGTAGTCCATGGTAGCACCGTGATCAATATGCTCTGAAGTAATATGTCCCTCTTTATGCAGTAAGAAAAAGTAATATGCTCTCAAGCTGTATTAACATGTTGATAATTATTGGAGGCTGGGAGATGTCTGTGCATTGTGCTATGTACAATGAAGTGGTGCTTTTAATTAAATGGTACTCTATCAGCCATTTTTATGTTTCATGAGTATGTTTCTGTTGGCTCTATGTCTGTTCTGTCAGCGTTGCTGCTCAAAGATTTTTACACTACTTTTCTTTCCATGCTGAAAGTGTTTTTCATCTTGTCATGAATTTTATTTCCCGTCTGTTGACAGGCCCTGGTTGATGCTCCAGATATGGTTAGAACCCAAGTTAATTTCAAGAGGTTGTCTCTAACTGACATCAAGATTGAGATTAACCGGGTGCCCAAGAAGAAGAACCTGATTGATGCTATGGAGAAGGCTGGTTGGTCCAATTAATCTTTTAGTAAGATTTACATACATCTGTTTCATACTTCATATTTATTTGATTTTGCATTTCTTGGACTGCAGATGTTAAGAGCAAGTGGGAGAACAGCTCTTGGGGTAGGAAGCTCATTGTTCAGAAGAGAAGGGCATCTCTTAATGACTTTGATAGATTTAAAATTATGTTGGCCAAGATCAAGGTATATCCCTTTTGTGAATTTGCGTTGTAGAGATTTTTGTATATTTTAGGGTCTTGTACGCAAGCTTATACATCTTGTAAACTTGTGTGCATGTGCAGAGGTCTGGATTGGTGAAGCAAGAACTTGCGAAACTGAAAAAGGAAAATGCATCCTAGTCGACATTTATAAGAACTTCCCAGTTTTGTTTGCGGTGTTCCTTGAGATGATGTTTTTGTATCTTACTCATTTTTCTTGTTTAATTTAGAGAGACCATCAATCTGAGAATTTAGCAAAAATGAGATTTTGCAACCTGTTTAATGTGACCTATTCTGTCATGTGGTTCTTGCACTTCAACTTTATGTGGTGGTGATGGCCTTTTAGCATTTATTTTATGATATTCTTATTCCTCTTCAAATTGATTATTCAGCTTTGAAGACCTAGTATTTTGTTCTAATATATTTCCTAATCTTGATACTGCTCAAGTTCAGAAAATTGTGCTTTTATAAGTGGTTTAAGTCTGTTTTTGTTTGAATCCAAAGTTTGTCATTGCTATGGTGTGAATTTTGTGGAAGTTTACAGGTTATCTGTTTGGAGTTTGATGCTGAATGGTTTTTCTTATTCCCTCAGTGAGTGGGTTATCTAGTTTGTACCATTTTGGAAGCTGTTGTAATATGATAGTATAGCATTGTTACACTAGGTGTGATTTGTAAAACTTGCTGCCTGAAATATTATTTTACTTTGAAATTGGTATTTTAGACAAATTATATTACACGAATTAACCTTTTGAAAATGTATTCTTTGTTTTGCAACCATCAAGGTCATTAATGCCCTGCTTGTTGGACTTAATTTCGTTATTTAAGTTACTGAAGCTAAAGTCAATCTGCATACGATATGTAGAATCATGCTCATATAAATGTATAAGGTATTTCCAGAAGGAATGATTTTGAAAGTACATTGCTTAGAGTAAGCATGGTTCTATGTGACATTTATTTTAGAGAATTGTCACAGTAATGATTATTTACATTTAGGAAATCACTATTCATATCTCTAAAAAGAAAATATATTTTCACATCTCTAAAAATAAGATATAATCTCTCCTCTATTATTTTAATGATGAAGAGAATATGATAGATAATATGATGTAGTGTTGATTGGATAAAATATTTATAAATTCATAAAATAGACAACATTGTCATTATTTGAATGATGTATAGAATATAATATATAATCTGATGTTGTGTTGGTTGAATAAGGAATCTATAAAATAAAGAACATTGTCATTTCACCTAGGAAACTGATGCAAATGCTTTTAGATACAAAACATGTAAAGCAGCTACATATGATCAATATCCACTTAAACTTTTCATATTCTCTTAAACGGGCAGCTACATTTGATCAATATCCACTTAAACTTGAAATATCCTCTTAAAAGGCGCATAGATATTATCTATGTTTGAATTCCATCTCCTCTGGGCTAGTGTTACTGTTTTGTCACACGAGTGACATAGTTAACTTTGATGGGTTATATTCATTATTCACATACCAAAAGCTAAACCCTCACTAAGTAAATAGCCTGCTCTCCCCAGGTAAAATATTTGCAAACTCAAAATTCTTTGCCAAAATACATGGCAGAAAGACTAGTGAACTCTTCCATGTCAACATTCCCAAGTTTTCTCATCAAACTATCTACCGTGGCTTTCACATGTCTTTTTCCATCAGGGTCACTCCATAGAACATTAAGGATTGCTGGAGGAAAGACAGGGGCAGGGACAGCAACCCATCGTCTGCCATCCACTACCAGTCCATTTAATCTGGGCATAACGTCAAAAGCATATCAACGCAAGATACGAAGAGAAAAGTGTACACGGATTTTATGAAAAGGGGAATTCTATTACCTGTTAAGAATGCTCGACATGTTAGGCCATTCAGAAAGCTTGAATTGCACATCCACGAGGCCCTTGCCTCTCCAAAACATGTTTTTGACCTTCCCATGAGAATTGCAGATGAGCCGGATATTCTCAGACCGTTTTTTGATGTTTGAAAGCCGAATAACTGTTGTTCTAGGTACATCAATTCTGAATATAAAGAGCTGCTTTCCAAATACTGATATGGAATGTTCTACAATTGCCCTCTCCTTAGCATCTTCTGTCTGCCAAGAGGAAATCAAAAATAATTGACAGCTTTGTATTTATACGGACTATAATTCAATCAATCTTAACTTGTGGCTTTATGTTTGTATGTATGTATATTTTAGTTATTTTAGTTTTAAGTTTAACAAGCACATCCAACTCAAATAACATGCAATCCTATATATACGAATTAAGCTGCATACCCTGACCTAATAGAGATGCTTCACAAATCATGGTAAGAACAAGGGATAAAAGGCTCACCTCAAACTCCACATAAGCTACAGAATTTGAGGATCCCAGGATAGTTATACCACTCCCACAGAAAGAGAGAGCTTCTATCAGCTGATGTGAGCTTATATCACCAGTCCACTGCTTAATCTTAACTGTTTGTGTGGGATTCTTGACTAGTTCAACTGGAACATCAGGATCACCTATCAAATTGGGGATAGAAATTTTATTAGGGTTGCCTTCCAATGATGAGGGCGCTTCCATGAAGGCGTCTGTACTCCTCACCAACAGATCAGTTTTCTTCAGAGCTTTGCGCAATCCTTTCCTTCTCTGCAAAAACGACAATAGATAATTAGATAGACTCTCCACTATACATTCAATATACATTCAATGTTTTTCTATGTCAAAATCTGATTGCGCATCTCGCTTTCATGTCAGCGGGGTAATAACATACTTGTCATTTCAATTTCAGTGCCAGGGAAACATTTAAGTCCCCCTTTTTCAGCTTAGATTTTAGCAGATTTCTAACAAAATTATTTTTTCCCGCCGTAGGAACATGAAGAGACATCATGAACAAAGGAGGATTCCATGGTAATATAGTGAAAGGGCACTTTACCATTTGAACTATGGTTCTCTTCAACTAGTACCAACCTTGAAATATACAAAAGCATCCTTGAATTTGCTATCTTTGAAAGACCAAATTTCTTCAATCTTCAGGATGGGCCCACAATCTGTGAAAGCATTCATAATATCATCGTTTGTGACTGAATGGTGCAAAAGTCTGAGCAAGACTCTGTTCTGCATATGCCCTCCAGTGTCCATAGTCTGATTTAGGTTTTCTTTGGTAGTGGAAGAATGTGAAACTAATTCTTGTTTCATGAGATCATGAGCTCGAGTGTTCACATCTCCACCCTCATCACCCCTCTCAAACTGGCTAATGGCATTTGTGCATAGCTCCAAGGGTATTTTCACACCTGGTTCTTCTATAACTTTGTTCTCATTATACTGTTTATTCTCCTTGCTCTTAGGATGGCCGTGAAAAGACGTTTGTCTTCCTTCAATAACTGCATTATGCAAATCAATGCAGCTTTTGATTTTTTTCCCCAAGTCTTTTGTGCCAACCTGACCAGTTGTGGGCCTTGTGGCAACAATTCTGTCCTGAGACTTACGTGACGATTGCTTTGCAGGAAGTATCTTAATGCAGTCAATTAAATCTTTTATATTTTTGCCTACATCTCCCATTGACGTTTTACTGGAAGTTTCCAAAGAATCACTAGGTGTCACAATAGCACTGTTTTCATTGGTCATTTCTGCCAGATTTTGACCATTGGTTTTCCTAAGAAACAATTCCACAAACTCATTGTCCTTCTGAGAACCATCAGATGATAACAGTATTTCACCCTCGTTGGAGACAGCAGGAGCTGTTTGCGGCGAAGTGACAATTTTCTTTTTGAGAAGTTTCTCCATTTTAAATGGAGTAAACTTAGTCATACCTTCTCCAACAGTTTTAAAACCTTCGCGTGGTAGCTGGGCTGTTGGAGAAGACAACTTCTCAGCTTTCTTCTTCTGATTCCTGTCAACTTCCACTACAGCGCATGTCATTGCTCCCTCAAGCTGCTTATATCCATTCTCATTCTCATTCTCATTCCTGACTTCCAATGATTGAACAATACTATCAGGCTCACTAAGTTCAACATTGTCAGTATTCTTATACATCTTTATAACATCAGAAGTTGTATCATCAACTGAATTCTCAGAAGCTGTGGTATCAACTATATTCTCAGAAGCACATTTCCCCGTTAAATGTAATGTACTACTGGTTGTAACACACTCCTTGCTGTCTACAGACTGAAATACAGCATGGGACTTCCCATTACAAGTTGCATCTGGCTGATGTTGCATCATAATAACCTCAGATGCTTTTGAATCAACCTTGGACTCTAAAGTTTCATTTGTAATTTGCTTCTGAAATTGAGGTTGTCTCGTTATCTTCCCCTTCCATACTGTAAAAATACCTTTCAGAGAGTTCCAAGACCCAACCACTTTGCTTTGAACGTGTGTAGCTTTTGAGAAGACCCCTGAATGTATTTCCGAACATCTGAATTGAAATTGTAAAATATACAGCTCAAAAGACATCAAATCAGGAATTTGGAAGTATGACAACCATGAATATGACACATAGAACCATGTATGCTATAAAATTTAAAAAGTCAAAGTATTGGCACAACCACAAAAACCTTACACTCAAATTCTTATGAAATCATTGACAACAACAGCAAGAAAAAAAAAAAACACAGCAGAACACCAGATGGAAGGGCAATGATTGAATGTAAGCCATGCCAGTTCTCATCAAATACAGAGACTATAATGAACTAGAAGAGTGCCTTTAACAATGGAAGAGGCAAGTCAAGGAAGAAGAAAAAGGAAGAGGGTAAAGGGAAAGCTAGTCAGATGAATAAGAACATTGCAGAAAAATGCAGATATTAAAAAAGAGAAAGTCCACTACACTAGTAGAATTATTTATATTGTTGGTAAAAGGTAAACAACACCCATGCATAAACCTCCCGCAATGAGCGTGGTCGAGGATAGGCAGGAAGTATGCAAACCTTACCCCCACATAATATATGAAGATGTTGTTTTCAAAAATTGAACTTGTGACCTCTAAGTTGCACCCCTGCAACTCTACCATTGGATCACATGTTTGCCTACAATTCTTCATATTGGATCACCCTAGCTTTTGATTGACCTCCCAAAAAAAGCTATATTATGGTATGGGTACATCTCACTCATCAATGATAGCCATCTACTAGGCATCACACCGTGATGTGCGCAACTGCTTAAAAAAAGAGTAGAACTGAATGCAAGGAACCATTTGGCAATCACAATCATTGCAAAGGAACTCCGTTCACGCAGGTTACCCCAACCCACACTTTTTTGCTTTTCCTTTTTCATACACAATAAAATGATAGCCATCTACTAGGCATCACACCGTGATGTGCGCAACTGCTTAAAAAAAGAGTAGAACTGAATGCAAGGAACCATTTGGCAATCACAATCATTGCAAAGGAACTCCGTTCACGCAGGTTACCCCAACCCACACTTTTTTGCTTTTCCTTTTTCATACACAATAAACATAATGATGCAATGCAGCAGAATAAAATGATGAACAACTTAAGACTTGCAAATTGTAAAAAAGAAGCATGTCAATTTAAACTTTTCGTTTATTAGCAATAGTGGTTCTCATATATAAAAAGACAGTTCATTTATAGACCTTGGTCTCTGTTTCTTTCTAAGGCTTAAATGCAAGGAGATGACCTGCAGTATTTTTGTTCTTTAAAAATCCAAGAATTCTAGCTATACTTTCTCCTGTTTGATAATGACATTGAGATGGTAAAAGTGCAAATGAACTAATAGAAAATAGAGAGATGTATAAACTCATGCATGCTAAGTCTTTCAACCTTCTATTTAGAATGGGTAAAAATAAATTTAGTAAAAGGCACCAACAAGTTATATGCATCTGCAACATGGTAAATCAATCACATCCACAAGCATAGTTTCATCCACCTCACTTTCCTGCATGCCAAATTCGAAAAAACAACAACCATCTAAACCTGATTACCGAATCAGTGACTCCTTTCCACCAAAAAACCTTTTGTTTTCTCCTTCCATTGCCCCCTGTCCTTTCTCCACAAAAGAAAATTTTGTTTCTCCCTCTCTAGATTATCTACAAGATGGCTTTGGGAATAAAAGGAAATTTCTTCCTTGCTCCTTGTCTAAATCATGAATGACCAAGCACTAGCTCCATTTAGAAGAAACCAACAACCAGCCTAGACAATCCCATTATGTATGATGGCATCTTCCACAATTTTCTTTCCAACTACAAGTCTACAATGGAAGAGGATGTAATTTGATGACAGCTCTTCTCTTTAGAAAAAAAACACCAACAATAAGATCTCCTTTATTTTTAGACATTATCAATAATATAGACTATCTACCCTGATGCTTCTGCCAAGTTCACAAGAGAAAATTTTGCTCCACATTTCCAAATAGATTACAATAACTATAAAACAATCCAGGTATACTCATAATCATTTCGCAATTCTAAGTCTTTAAAGTTGATCAATAGCACATTAATAACAACAATTGAAGCACACAAACAAGCCGACAAACAAGACATTCCGAGATTCCCATATATTTGCATTCAAATTAACTTATCCGTCAAAAACATTTATCGAAATTGAAAATGCGTAGTCAATAGAACTTACTTCTTTGAAGACGAATCCACAGAAAACTCTCCCTTCTCCTCCAGTCGCTCCAAGTGATTGGGATTGGGCGCCTCAGTCCCGCCGCTTAAAGAAGAGCAACTTCTTGTCGACATTATAAGCCCTGAAAAACAACCATCAATTAATTGTACTACATGTTACAAATTGTTCACACCGAAAGCAAGAAAAAAGCACACAAAAATGACTTCGGTGAAGGATTATTTACCTCTCGTGTTGGAACGAAACCCTTGTTTTAGAAGTAGAAGACGAAAGAGGGCCATGCGTTCTCTCTTTCTGCGGAGAGCCGAAGAGGAGAAATGAGAAACCCATGGGGTTTTAGCGAGGCTTAATGCATGACTCTCTCACTACTTTTGTTTTCCTTTTTGTCTTTTTTCTCCTTTTAAGGAAATCTTACATTTTCTGGGGGCGTGAGATAATAAATAGGAAAATCTGGTAAAATACGCCAGAGTGAGGAATTTCTTCAATCCCACCCCTGTTGCACCCAATTTTTTAATTTTTTTTTAAAAAACAATTATAAGTGTGTAGTATTCCGACTAACTAATCGAAGGATGTATTTTTTTTTGTTAAAAAATCAAATTTATCTCAAAATATAAAATATTTTGAGTTTACATCCAACAATTCATTCAGAATTGTAATTTTTTTTTTATATTGAATTTGATTTTATTTTCAACAAAAAAAAATAATATTCATGAGAGCAACTCCAATATAAGCTGCTAAAACCCCATTTTAGCACCTTGAATTGTGTAATTGTGAGGTGTTATTATATATGAATTCCAACCATGGGTGCTAAACTTTTTTTTTTTGGGCCAAGCCCATTTAGATTAACTCATAAATATTATACTTTCTCTAGAGAGATGTTGGTTTTAAAATTTATATTAACCGTGTGTCTTTTTTAGGATTGTTATGGTATCGGTAAAATACTGAATACCGTATCATTATCAAGCTTTTGGTTATCGAAAATAATACTACAATAGTGTATCAATTTTTTGATATAGTATTTTTACCGCTAACTTCGATATTGGTACGGTAATCAAAATTCAGTATCGGGCATTTTATCGATTATCGAAATATATATTAAATATATTTTAATATTAATTTGGAATCTTTTTATCTATAACCGTTGGATGGATCATTTGGAAAAGAGATCAGACCATTGAGTTTTAGGGTTTTATTATTTGTTTCTTCACCTCTATGTTCCTCAGCCTCACAGCCTCTCAATTTATCATTCTTGCAAAAAGGATGTTCTTTGAACAAAGCCTCTCGTGCAGGCGCCATCAAATCTACAACCCTTGCACCTGATTGGCTGATTTTGCGAACCTCAGAATTTAACTACTGCAGTTTCTCCAATCTCTGATTGGTGATTTCGTGCCACCTCTGTAGGTTTTCGAACTTGAGTTCCTTCCTGCCTTGACTAGATAGATCTATAACTTCATGTGTTCTTTTGGAACTATTTGAAGCACATATTCTAATTCTCTATTGTTCACCCATATCTCTCGGCACACATCGGGGGTCCATAGCTAGCTAGTCCTTGGCAGACATTAGTGGATCCATAAGAGGTTTCATCGGCAACCTCCCTTGAAAAACCCCCTCCTTCACAGTCGTTAATCCGGTAAGAGCTCACCGCCGTTCCGTCCGTAAGAGCTCCGTTTGACATAACTTATTTATTGTTAAAATAACTTAACCTATAAGTTGTGAACAATAAATTTACTTATAAGTTGTGAAATAAATTCTTTGGTGTTTGACGAAAGTTAAAACATAAGATAGCTTATAAATTCTAAAAAAATCTATTTGAATTTAATTTATTTAAAAGATAAAATAAATATCTTATAATATTATATATAATATTATCTTAATAAAAGAAATGAAACAAAAAAAATGAAAAAAAAAAGCATAAACTCTAAAATAAGTTTCAATTTAAAGCTTATTTTGGTGTGTGTTTAACAGAGCGGTTATGTTGATTTAAGTTTATTTTTTTGGTATGTGTTTGGTAGAGCGATTGTGTTGATTTTCAATGCTAACTGTTAAGCAGTGAAAAAAATCTGAGCTTAAACCTCATAAATAAGTTGTGAGGCGTTTAATAAAGCTGTTAAATATTGTTAACGTTTAAGTTGTGTAAAATATATTTTGTTTGGAGCCTTTTCATTTAGGGAGTTAACGTCCTGTTTTGTAAGCGGTAACGCCCAACAGTATCACCATGTTTGATGAAGCAGGCCACGAAAACGGGTTCACTATGCAGCCTGCTTCACCAAACAAAGCCTTGGAGTTTATCAGAGCTTATAAACTAACTTATAAGTTAGCTCATGTGAGATGTTTAGCAGAACTTATTTTGAAGCTCATAAGTTAGTTTATAAGTTTTAAAATAAGTTTTACTAAACAGGCTAAAGGTTTCGTTGGAGTGTCGGGCAAATTGTCCAATTCTTTGGGCCTTTCCAAAGAGAATTCTCATGTCAACGCTGCTTCTAATTGGTTGGATTCATATGATTTTAAAAAAAAAATCCACATCATTAAGCCACATAAGCCAAAATGTTTAAAATAGAAAATCAAACGCCACGTAAGTAATTTATGGTAAATGGCTAACGGACTTTCATCGATTCAAATGGGTAATAGCACTTTTGGGTACTAAATAATCTGAATCTAATTCAACTCGGGAACTCATTTTTCAAATGATTTAAATTAAGTATCAAAAATTCAAACTTATTTCAAATTACCCACACGGACAGTCAAACTTGTGATATGGCATTAAAAAGTCCAATTTAACAGATTTTTATTGATGTGGTCTGACAAATTAATGACTTGGATATTTATTATATATTTTTTTTAAAAATAATGACACATGGAAAAAAATCCAAAAATTAACACATAGAAAAACAAAAATAGAAATCAAAACTGCCATCAAAGTCGTCGCCCATAGTCTGCAGCATCTGAAAGCAAAGGCATAAAGCATAATCAGATCATCTAGTTGCTAGGTACAAAACCATAGCAAAACGAAACTCACGCCAACGATCATAGCAAATCAAAGCTCATGCCAACGAACCATAGCAAATCAACCCGTAGAAAATCGCAGACACAGGGATAGGGAAGAATGAGATCGAAGCAGTTACAGACCTATATGCATGACTATGAAAGGGAAGACACACTAACTCATGAGATTGAGGGACAGATCGAACTACCAAACCTGCCTAAATCAAACCAGATCAAGCTGGAACCACCTGGGGGTGGATATGCCATAATGGGCTCCCTTGATTTGAGCGCAACAACAGTTCAATCGGCATTCTCGTATCTCTTTTGAAGTCCCATATGTGAATACCATATGAGTCTGAGTTTTCTTTTGTTGTTGTTATGGCTTCTTTGGATTCAGATCCTCCATTTAATGCCCTATTTTGGATCTGGGGAAGAAGAAAAAGAGTTGTTGAGAGAGAGGGTTTTGATACATTTTTTAATTTTTAATGTCACGTATTTTTTTAAAAAAAAATTTCAGTGCCACGTAGATGATATGACTGCCCAAAAAGGTAGAAATTTGTCCGTGTGAGTAATTTGACACAAATTTGAAATTTAGATACTCAATTTGAAACGTTTGAAAAATGAGTTCCTGAGTTGAATTGTGTCAAATTATTCATTACCCAAAAGTACCCCATAAAAATCTCAAAAATGAGTAATGAAATTGACTTTTTTGAAAGAGAGTGACTAAATTGAATTGACCATGGATCCGTTTGGTAGAGCTGTTGAGTTGATTTTCAATGTTAGCGGAAAAGTTGTGGAAAAAAAGCTGAGTTTAAAGCTGTGTAATATATTGTGAGATGTTTGGTGAATTAAAAGCTGATACTAACAGAAAACTATTAAATTAAAGTATTATAATATTATATTTTATGATTTTTGTATTAAATTTATTAATCTAATAAATATAAATTTATTAAAGTTAATTTATGCATAATATTTTCATTAATAAAATAAGTAAATTTATTCTATTATTAAATATCATATTTTATGAAGTATGTATTTTAAATATTTTAAAATAAATGTTAATTGGATGTCAAAATGTTAAAATTAATTAACAGGGAATAATGTTAAAACGTTTAAAAATGTTAAAACATTAACTGAATTATTTTTAGTAAAATTAATTAAAAATTGTTAACTGATTTATTGCCCAAACTTGGGCCATCTATTTTTAATCAAAAATAACTATTTAATAAAAAGGTAGGACCCATGCCCAAAATAAATATTAAAAAAGGGTGCTGCAGCTTTTTGGACATGATCCCACATCAAATGTTGTAGCCGCTCAAAGAAAAGCTCCTACCCTGAGCTTTTTTTCTGCTACTGGAAATGTTGACGTGTGAACATTGTTTCTGCTATTGATGTTGTGCTGTTTGGTGACGCGTCCGACGTTAGCGTGTCGTAAAGCGGAAGCGCCGACTGAGACACCTTACCAAACAAGCGGCATGATAAATGAGTGACTAAAAGTGATGTTAATTTTCTCTCAATAAATACTTCGTTGATGGGTTAAAAAGCCGCCCTTTGCGCTTCAAAGGCTACACAAAATATTTTTTTAGGGAAGAAGAATTCGCCCAAAAATCAATACATCCCGGAACTCATTTCTACATAGTAAATGTTGGAGACAGTGGTATGATTCAACATATATTTCAATTTAGTTGTAAATATAAATCTAAAACATGGAATCAAACTCGGGTACATACGCTTAACCTATATGTATCAAGCAGTGGCGAACTTAGGAATTTGAATCAGTGGAGGCACAAAAGTGTTGCGGGGGTCAGGGACACGCCCCTAGAAATTGTTTTTTAGGTTCTATGTGTAATCGATTTACGATTATTGATCGCAAAAACAAAAACACATTAATAATAGTTCAAAGCAATAAGAAGATACATTGTAATTATCACAATTATTTTCTACGACTTTTCATATTTTGAAAACGCAATATTACAACATAATTAGTAATAGTTCCAAGCAACTCATTTTCTATATAACATGCAAGACAATCATTCAAAAATTGATCACTCATTCGGTTGCGCGAGTAGAGTGGGGTGGGGTGGGGCACGCGGGCTTAGGGCTCTTATGCACAATGAGAGTGGTATTGAGAGATTGAGAGGATTTGTGGGGCTTGGGTGTAGGTGGGCTTGATAAATGACAAAATAACTTAGGGCCTAGAATTTATGAGGTTGGGTTGGGTCTAAATTAGTTAGTGGGCTGGGTAAAAATTGATGGATTGGGGGTATCAAATTTTTTGATTGGGGGTAAGCTTTATTTGGTATGTAATTGTAGTATATTTAGTACTAAATTATTTCTTTTTCACTGGGGGCACGTGCCCCCAATCCCTTCCACTTCAGTCCATCACCGATACCAAGATTCGCCCTACTACCCAGACTACTCTATGGGGACCACAAAAGAAATTCCTTACACGTTTAGTGAGAGACTGATACATATTCTGTGAGAGGTTGAGAGAGGAGAGGAATGTGAGTTTATCAGATCTTGAGAGATTCTAAATAATATCACAAAAGACAGTTATTGATAATAGTAAATTTATAATTTTTCAGACAATTAAAGGAGGAAGGGGTACTGAGTAGAAAATCATTTTCTCCTTCCATAATTAAGATATTTTCTTAAAAATTTATCCCAATGAGTTTTCTTTAGTGACAAAATAATTGTGTTTTTTAGGTTTCATATAAATAATGATGGATGGTTAGAGAGTAAGATATGAATATGACAAATCGCACTTGAATTATCCAACTAAAATGATTAGACCACCCAATTGGTTAACTAGTTGCAGTTGGGGATGTAGCTTAATGCACAAGAATCATTAGGGAGATGCTAATCAAATCAGCCGAAAGTAAAACATTTTTTAGAATCAAACATGTATTTTGAGAGAGCGTTTTGAAATTTCGTTTAATGTAGAAAGGTAATTTTAAAGAAATGATATTTTTTTTATCCAAAAGATAAATTTTAATTTTGTCCAGTCATATGGTAAGTTAACAATTGTTAAATAGACATGGGATTGTCAATTACTCCCATTCCTATTTCTCGTGAATTCCCACATACCAAACATTGGAATACATCGTTCACGCCACAATTCTTTCACCAACCAAACATTGAAATTCTTGGAATCCCCATTCCTATTCCCATTTCCATTTATGTTCACATTCTCATTCTCGTTCTTATTCCTATTCCTATGATGAGCCAAACATAGCGTTGGAGTTGAGACCTATTGGGTAGATCAAGAAAACAGTAGCAGCAGCTGCAACAGGAGCTGAATATGCAACACCAATCCAATGTCTCAATACCCAAACGGGAACTAAGTTACCATTCACGACCCATTTAACAAGCTACAACAAGTAGAAGAAGTGTAAAACAATTAGCTCATAATTAAGGACCGCCATTGTATAACCATTCATCAACGGATGCCGCTTCCCAGATTGGGTAAAAGTGCAAACTGATTGCTTGCAGAAGTAGCAATAAAAATAATGAAACAAAGACACAAATCATATCAAGTTTGGTGCCTAAAATGATGTGCCTTTTAGGGCACATACACATCCAAACTCTAAAGTTCTTCACAGAGATAGAGAGAGTTTCAAAGCCAAGTCCACCTCTATAGAGCTAGATCTGCTACCACTCTCTTCTAGGGCAGACGTACCCACAAAAGGGCGTTCCAGTTGTTGAATGAACAGTCTGGTGCCATCACTATAAGGCTCTTCCACCACTGCATGCTGGGTTTGTAGGCCAGAAATTGGTCTGGGTCTCAAAACACTCTGGTGTAGTTCTTGGTGCATCAATGAACCATACCCACTTGGACTTAATGAAGGAGACACTGACATAGCCGCCATAGGAAGGGTATTGTGATGGTAATTAGGGTAGCAAGATTGATGGGTTCTTGGAATAATTGGTGGTTGCCCCATTAATGTTGAGGTCATCCGATCAGTACCATCTTCTTTCATATGAGATTCAACATGGTTAATGAGAGCCCTTGTGTTCATAAAAAGATGATCACAAAATCTACAAGCAATCATGGGTGGTTGTGGTTGTAGTTGAGGCCTTTGTGATCTACCATGGTTGGATTCATGAACAATATTGTTACTTCGAAAGTTCAAAGGATATCCAACCATGGCTCTAAATATTGAACCCACAAATCTAGAGAATTTATTATGAGAGAAAAGATTAAGATCACCAAATACATATTTATATAGTGGATGATTAAGACTAATTTTGAGAATTAATTAGGGAAATGATTATTTTTGGCTCATTTAATCATAATAATCTTTCCAAACTATCAATGATGTAAAATTGAAATTTAAACCTTCCAGTTGTGACAATTCATTATAATAATAGCCAACTAGATCACTGCTGGGTGGTTTATTAAGGAATGAGTTTAATTTTTTTAAAAAAAATTCAAATATGGAATGAATGTTATTATTTATATTTAAAAAAATTTCTATATTTTAAGGATTGGATTAATTATTATGGAAGGTTTTAAGTAATTACCTATTATGATGAAAATATAATTTCTTGGACCACAACTGGGGTATCTATATATTCATATAAAGAAAACTGAGCAATGATATATAGAGGATGAAAAATTGTATAACTAATTTTTTTAATTTTTTAATTTTTGTTAGGTAAATGAATGGATAATATCTTTATATTGCCAAATTTTCTAACAATTTTATGATGTTTCTATTTATTGTTAATGTATTATATATTATTTACCTCATTTATTGTTCACATATTCTGGAATTAATATCAACAAATTAATAACATATGAATTGACATGTTTATATATCTCAATATGTTAGCATTTAATGTTTTGACATCTATTAACCACAAGATTGGTATTTTAATTAATGGAATTATTTATGGTTTAATTCGACTTTTTTTTTAATTAATTTGATAAGTTGAATATAGTTTATTAAACAAAATTTATTGACGATGATATTGTGTTATGTGAAATTGAAGAGGTGCATGGTTTATGAGGATTTGGGGAGAACCGGTGCACCTATGCGCATTAAATGAACAATTTAAACAGTGAAAAGTAATATTGATTTATTAAAAGTTTAAGCAAAAAAAAATCCCAAAAAATTAGAACAACTATATATAGTTAATTAAATAAAATAAACACGATTAACTCCTAATATAAAACTAATAGATCTACAAACATGTTATTTTCAATCCTACCTTACCTCAGTATATAGACAAGAGTCACTCTAGTGTCCGTTAGCACCAGTAGATTTTAATGTGTTTCGATTTTGTCAATGGGTCTTCTACGGTTTACCCATTTGGTAAAAAAAAAAATGGCCACTGAATGTGATACTCTATATTGGTTTTTTACTAATGCAATCAGGTCTTCTGAACTTCTCTTAAAAAAAAAAAATTTGAATAGGATAAAACTATTATAATCCAAATAAATAATTGCTACACATGCCAAATATGCCAAGAGATACTAGGCCGGTAAGCCCCAATTTTATACAAATACTTTGATTTGTAATTTATTTATTGTTATTATTTTTTTTATGCATGATTGAAGCAGATATAGGGATTGATTGCTCAACATTAACAATGATTTGTGCTGCATACTCTAATCTTCTTGCAGGCCTCAGTTACCCTTCTTCCACTTAATCCACACAATAACAAATATTACTGATTTTATCATTTATATGTACACAAAAACCTTTCATCCTTATCTCCTATCACACCCTAAAATGACTATTTTTTTTTTCTCTTTTGGCCATATTGATTATACATACACTCGGCTCTGCTTGTTTACAACTCTGTCACTAAGACAAACTAGAACCCTGCATGTACAAATCCATAACTACCAGAGTACACGCCCCTAATGTCAGAACAATGCGTCACTTTTGAAACCTCATGACTGTAGGACTCAATTACTTTCTCTCCTATATTTACACAAACAAATGCGTCACAAGAAAGAGAGATGAATCTTGTCCAAAAGTTACGGTGCTCGTGGAGCAAGAAGAGAATAGATGAATATGCAGTTCAACACGAGACAAAATGCTGCTTAAGAATTTGGAACCTCTCAGTAATAGCGCAGTCCAACCTTAGACGGCGAGCTTAAGTAACACCATCAGTCAATTTTTTTTTTTTAAAAGAAGACCAACCCCTACAACAAGAATAGAATGTTAGAATTACACCATAATAACACAGACATGGTCCAAACTTAACCAGTTCCATTAACATCATGACTCGTTGCACTCTTGACCAATGGCCAAGCTACAGCATGCTGGGTGACCATGAATATATCCTGTACATACACAGCGCCAAACTTATAATCGTGTCTGAACAACAGCCAGCTCTTCATTGATCGATGCACAGGTTCACTAACAACAACATCCTCCAGACACCTGCAATTAAAATGCATCAGTTAAGCTACGTCTAATTTGAGCTGCAATATCCAAAGAGTTTTTTCACATATAATTTGGATAAAGTACACTGTACACTTCGTTTTCATTAAAATTCACAAAACAACTAACAAGCCAAACAGTTTACAATTGCTCCAGTACTCTGTAGTAGCTCACTTTTTTCCTTCCCTTTTTGGATGGTTCAGTTGGGAGCTACAACAGCACAAGAACAGAAACAGAAACCACAAAGAAAGCACCTTCCGATAGCCAAGAAAACATCACACAGTGACATTGGCGAATTATTCAAACCATATATCAATGTGCTTGTGTCTGTGATGCTCTCATGGCTTGCTTGGATTGATGTTTTAGAGAGTTAAGTGAGGAGGGTTAAGGAGGGTGGAGTAACTTCACTTTGCTTGGATTGTAAAAGGGAGAGTTAAGTGAAGTTAAGTGGGGGAACTTTCCCCCTCACTTTAACTCTCCAACTCTACATTTTGTAACCTCTCAATTTGGGGGGTTTGTGAGGTGAGAGAAAATTTTGTTAATAATTTCCAAAATCAATGCATAAATTTTTTTCATTCATTCCAACTTAACTCTCCTTAACTCTCCTTAACTCTTACCTCCTATCCAAGTAAGGGTGAGTCAAGGTAATCCCCCTCCCATGACCCCCCTCACTTAACTCTCCCTCCATTAACTTACTCTACTCTTCATTTTACAATCCAAGCAAAGCCTCAGGATCCTCCAACACGCCACAGCGTCAATATTGCTTATGACGTCATATCTTATGCAGATTGCTAATGATAATTAACAAGAGGACTTTCCTTTCACTGGAAGATTCGGCATAATTCCTTTCAAAAATAAGAGTACAAGAACTTGAAAAATGCACGCAAAGAGTCTATTGAATGGTAACAAGAGTGACGACACATCTAAAGTATGAAATCACCATAAAAATGATTTGTTTCCTTTGCAAAAGATTAATCAAACTAGATTTTTAGATTTCCTTGGATAGTAACTCCGTATAACATACCAAATTCATTTAAAACGGTGCCTCAAGCGATTCATCCCAGATATCTCCACTTCCATTTGAAGCATCTTCTCCATCTTCTTCCATAGATAGTCTTATATATTCTCTATGTGCAAAACGATCCCATTCAGTCAAGGTAGGATTTTCTCGTTCCTGTCATTGCATTTCTTCTTACAATCAGCACAGCAAGAAGTAAAATTCCTCAACCCAATTCTCTCAATAGATAAAACAGCCACAACTCAATTCTTTCAATAAAATTGCAAAGTCAGAAGTTGCACTAACCTGGCGAATAAGAAAAGGATCACGGCTTTCAAAAGCAATGAACTTATTGAGATTGAAAAGAATATTGAAAACATTTCCCGATAGTTTGCAGCCTTTCAGATCATAAAGGGTGACGTAGCCCTCATTCTGTGATCAAGTATCAGGAAGTCAACGGCCATGATTAATAGATACAAAAGTTCAAAGCCAAAATGTAACCAACGTAAGAACCAAAAACTAACCTCCGGTCCAATCATGTCAATAATTTGGCATAGTATATCCTCAAAGAGCACTGGCTCTTGGGCCATGCATTCCATCCGGTGCAACTGCTCCTCATAGAAGAACTGTAATTCATTTAGTGTGAGCACCCCATTGCCATCCAAATCAATGCATCTGAACCTGACTCATCAATTAATCCAACAGATCACATATAATATTAACATAAATAACATACAGACTAAGGCCACTATTAAAGAGCCATAAATTCAATCCACACAAATTACAGATGTGACATAAAACTCAGTTGCCAAATGTCATGACCAACTTCTGGATTTTCATAAACAAGAAGCTGACTACGAAATATTTACAAACTCTAATAGATAACATTTTACAATAATTCTAGAGGAAGTGTTACGTTTAAAAATAAAAATAAAAGTTGGTATAAACTCTAATGACAACATTTGACAACTTTGTAGATCCTCTAGACAAACAGAACATATGCACATAAATTGTTTAAATTCAACGAGGAAAAAGTGTGAAATCAAAAACACCCGATGCAAAAGGCCATTGCAGTGTTTCAGGCGTCTAGAAAGGGTTGGCAGCATTACCCTTCCATCACAGAAAGACTGCTAACATATAAAAAGGACAGAAAACACCAAAAATAAACTCACATACGCACTTGCATTATTTATATATTAAATGAATTTACATGAGCTGGCAATAGCAGCTGACAAACCCTACACTACCAGGTTAAATTCAATGGATAATGCCAGATTGCCAGGACAAACCTCTTAAAGGATAAAATCAATGAACTTTTACTAAATTCATTTTGAAAACCTTGGTCATTGTGCATGTAAAGTTTATCTGACAAGTAGAGTAACAACCTATAATTGACGTTCTCTAAAATCTATATTCAATAATTAAAAACTGACTTGGGGCATAAAGATAATGACCATGAAGGGAAAATTATACCAGTATTCAAGGCTAGGTTCAGAAGATTTATCCTCCTCTGACAGTATGAAGTAGACAAAATCTTCATAACCCATCTTCCCTTCAACCTTGCAAATAAATTTCCTTGGAATCTGTACCATAATTTGGGCATTGATAAAACAAACTGAGTTGTTTTTATTTTGTACAGAAGATAGTTTGACAATAATAGCCAAGCATTTTACAGACATAGCAACAATAGCCTACAATAAAAAGTATCAAGTATGACACAAATGCAAACCTGAGAAAAAATTCTATCAACAATCCGGTAGGTAAGAGCATGGTTACCATATCTGATAAGGTTCTCCTTGTCAATCAAAAAATCATGGTCTGTGTCGAGCTCCCAGAATTTGCAGTATATTACATAAAAATGTTCATACGAGAAGTACCTGAACTAACAAAACATCAGGAGAAAACATTACCCTGTTTGGACAGATTAGGACAAGAATATGTGCGCGCGTGCGAGACTGTATATGTATTGTCATTAGCATACATGAAGTAAACTCTTAAGAGATAAATAATGATTAATTTTTTTTACAAGGCTTGAGGATCAACTCAAAAATAAATATGACTGATGTTATTAAAGGCAGTAACAGCTGAGGTTAAACAAATAAAGATTTGAAGAACAAAAACCTTCTTCCTACTGCACACAAGAGAGCAAAAAGGTACAGATGTGTTCCAAATAAACAAAACAAAGAAGATATCCCAGTACCCAATTTCTCAGGGATGGAGTAATTCTATACAACTTCTAAGTAGGCCAGATAGAGAATAAAAGGGAGAGCCTTTCTTATAAGAAAAATCAGTTTCTAAAACTTTCATTAAAAGAAAAGGACCATAAATCCAGCAGACAAGCTCACCTTAAAACTTTGTTTATATCTTCTTCTTCATCTACATGCTGCATTGCAGCAATTAGGTTTCCACGCTTCAACTCCCTGAGAGTAAGGTGCCCAGTTCCCGATCTATTAACATAGTAAAATATTCTGTATATGACCGTCTCAGCTGCTCATAGCAAAAGAAGTTGATTTCTAAGTCGATTGGAGAAATATATAAATTTCTCCTAGCAAACAATTCTGAAATTGGTAGTCAGAAGATATAAAATTACTAAATTTACCAAAAAGCAATAACCGAATCAGATTCAATAGAAACACATGCAAGAAATACGAGCACATATGCAATACCCTATTTTAGAATTTCCATAAAAGTTGCACGAAAAAATAAATAAACAGAACATGGTATACATGAAGCGTCAACTAATATAGCAAGTAGAACTATGTACAACCAGAGGTGATTCATTCAAAACCATATGGACTACATTGACACCATAAAGGGATAAAGAATCTAAATAATTAGCAATGCACAATTAGTCGATAACGTATTTAATTCACATATAGTCTGCAATCAGTACTGAAGGCACATTGTAGTAACCATTCAACATTAACATTTGAGCAACAACAGAAAAACGCCACAAAATAAAATATCAGTCCCAACTAAAAAACAATATAATAGACTGAGAATGCTAACTCTTATAGCCATACCATATCTTTCCTGAAATTCTGGGGTGCTTTGCAGAAATTCCAATCCCGGATGAGACACTAAGAGTTCCCTTAAAATAGGTTTAAAATCATCCTACATTCAAGATGAAGTAATTATTAAAAGAAAGGGAAAGACAGAGATAAAAAAGGAAAAGAAAGCAGCGACAATTTTTGTCTTACCAACAAATATCATAGAGCTACACCATACAGACCTGAGTAAGGTATCCATTATCTCGTTGGCCTAAAACAGTGTATATCCGGGTTGGAATATCCATTGTCAAAAAGCTGCCTCTAATCCAATAGTCAACAAATTGATCCCTAGAATCAACCATTACAACACAGGCAACTATAGTTAGGGTAGTTTTACTATCTATAATTTCTAATGATACAATAGTAGATTCAGTTAAAAAATTTACCTAAAAAAGACAAGAAATGTATATTTTGTTATTCGAAAGAATTATATTGGCTAGAAACAGTTGAATAAAAACTCAAAAATCAATGCATTCCAACAGAGAACATTTAATGAATATGCATGTCATGCATGCATTATAAATAGAACTAATTGTCCAACAACTAACCAACCCATTCTTTACCAGCATTCTAATAGGGAAGTGACGTAGATCGAATAGCTCTTGCATTATTGTTGGAGTTGGACCCAAAAAGCTTCCTAAGAAACTTTAGTGGAATATTATGTATTTTTCCCTAGTAACTTTATTAAATCCTAGTCAAAATTACCAGAACAGTAGCCAATGATTCGTCGTCAAAATAGCTATTCCAATTAGTGTAACAAATGAATGTAGTTACTCCTCATACTATAGTAGGCGAGTTTTTGTTAGGTTCAAACTATTCAGCTCTTTTTATAAGGTCGTTAGTTTTAGTCTTTTAGATTATCTGATTTCTATCAACGACACTTAGACTAGTTTAGATGAAGGTTTAATATAAATCTTGGCAAGGGCAACCTTAAAGTCATACAAAAGAGTTGCTCCAACCAAGAGTTGTTAGAACAGACGGGTTTCTCCCTCTTCCTTTCGGGATTGAGTATGTGTATTTAAGCTGTTCATCAAGTTTAATTAAAGGTTAATTCTGAGACTTCATAGTTTTTCTTTTACATTTGTAACATGCCACCAAGAACCACTCACCTTGTTGACTAGCTGTTGAGCTGTTCAAGCCCAGCAGAACACAACATTCAACAACTAATGCTTACATGTAGATTAATCACTCAATTCACTACGATGAGCAAAATAAAGCCCCGTACTCAATATGGCTTTGAAACGATAAGTATACCCGAAGATTTTTTATATCCCTTTCCACAGATATAGGAGAATCATTAACCCACCATAAAAAAGCAAAAACCTACCAAAACTCCCCTTAAAACTGAGACAGATATCCTACAACAGACTATGAAATTAAGCTCCCACTAGAATCAAAAGAACAGATCACCCAACCTATGGCCCATTAAAGCTTCTGCATGCCCACAAGAAAAATTTTGCATAGGAATATTTTAAAAAATGTGTATTATTTGACAATCCATAATAAATCTTCGTTGGCAAAAAAAACTAAACCAGTACTCCATATGGCATATCCTCTTGCAACTAAAACTAAAATTCAGAAGGAACTTGAGATCATAAATTCGACCCCATTTAGACTGTATTTCATCTAGCTAACCAGTAAGAACGGTTACAATGTCTATATCAAGTGCAACAGAATGAATAAAGTCTCTTGGCCCATCAAGAACCGATAATTCCTGACACAAAAGAGAGTTTTTCAGCAATAACTCAGGCTGTATTTGAGCCCAAAACATGTCCTATTCAATGAGGGAATCAAAACGAATAACATAAGAGTTAAATTTAACCAGCAGAACCAGCTATTAGATTTAAACAGTATGCCTTGACGGATTGAGATCAAAACAGTCATTTTAGTTTCATCATGTTGCAGTGGCTCCTATTGAGTATTGACTCCTGATAATTAATATAGTTTTGCATCCATCGGACCATCACAATCTTACAAAGCAAATAAAGCAACAAAACCCTTTCTAAAAACAACTGAAACTGATTTGAATGACACACTGAGCCATATAGATATACATACCTAGTTACAACACCTATTGACTGCTGATAATTAATACAGTTTTGGATCCATCACAATCTTCCAAAAAAAATAAAGCAACAAAACTATTTCTAAAAACAACTGCGATTGATTTGAATGACACACTGAGCCATATGGATATGCATACCTGGTTACAACACCAATCCCGTTGACATCAATCTTTCTGAACAGGGTACTGGAGAAAAAAGACGGTAACTTGCAAATTTCCTTCGTGATCGCTTTAAACTCTGCCATATCAAGATAGAAGGTGATGATGATGATAAACTAACATATGTACATCCAAAAAATATTATTAAGAAAAAGTTCTTAAGAGAGTACAGCTTCTCACCATGCACTTGCAGGCCATCCAGGTGACCAGTAAAATGCTGATTGATTTCGAACAAGCACCGGTCTTTCATTTCATTAGGAGGTGGGCGACCATTCTTAAAGTAAAACTGAAGACATTGTCCGATTAGCAACTCTCCACTAAGTATAATATAAAAACAAGGAAACGAGAAAAGGTCCATCTGCATGTTTATACCTGAGGTATGACCTCTCGTACTGGCTCGCTCACTACTTTCAAAGGAGATCCTAAAGTAGAAGGGCCAGTCCTATGTTTCACAGTACGGGGAGAACCAGATGAACAGCGCGGAGAAAGTGGAGGAGTACTTCCAGCAGGAAACATGGATGGTAATGAATTGCTTGAAGCAACATTTGCACTAGTAGAGTTCCCATGGGCATTTAAAGGAGCCCCTGTCTTTGCATCAGCGAGCAAAGACTTCACCTATGTTCACGGTAAAACAAAGGAAATAATTTAGGTGAGGAAATGTCCAATAAAGGTCATAGAAAAAATGAAAAACAGCTTAATGAGGAATTGGAAGATGGGAGAAAATGCATAAATCCTACGGAAAAGTTAAAAATTCACTAGCATGCTGACCGATAGTTGGTCTTTCAACTCAATAGGAGAAATCTTAAACAAAAGTTGAAAACCAAATTAGACAGGTTTTATAGGTTTCCTTGATGAAAAGACTGCAACGATGACAGCATTGTAACGAAATAGACTCTCCAAGATTCAATTCACACCAAACATTCATCCGTCAAATTGTTCAGATAGTTTTAATCAAGTTCTCATTAATTTCTCTGAGCATGGATGATTTTGTCAAAATTTCACGTTCGCTAAAATTTTAAATTTATTTAGCTTGCCGTTATGTTTTCTGTTAAGTCAACTCCTACTCAAAGGTAGTGTTAATTTTTTTCCTTAAACGAATCCAATTACATTAGGAGGAAATTTCTTAAAGAATTAAGATAACTACGTCTCTATCATGATGATGAATAATTATTACATGGTTTTGACTTTTGAGAGACTTTCCAGCAAGGAATTAGCTATCACTGTGTGATGCAATTTTACTTAGTGCAATGGCAAGGAACTCTATTTTTTCTCTAATTCTTCAACAATTTCTAGATCCAATTGTACTAGTTGAAGTCCTGCATTTTTGTTTTCACAAACTTAAGCCAACAACAAAATTTAATGTTAATGCCCTACCTCCCCCATTTTCGTACAATTCTACTATTTTAGAGTAACTATTGACACCTGAAGAACGAAATTCTAAATTCCACTTTTTCTCTCTTTGTTTAACCATCATACTTTGCCTGGGTTTGCCCAATAAAAAACCTAATCTCTAAACCTATTTTTACTTCAAGATACCAAACTTACTCTCAAAAAGGAAAGAGGATTGTGATCCTACATCACCTAAACAACTACCCTACTTATCAAGCTAAACAGTAAGTTACAAAAACGAAAAACCTAACTGAAACTCACAATTACACCCAATTTACCCTTGGCTCTTGAACTTTAACACCATATCATCATCATCCGAGCCTTTATCCTATACTAAGTGTAAATAGGCATCTTACATTAAGTTCATTGATGCCAATATTCAAACCAGCAAAAGTAACTCATAAAAGGCTCATAAAAACTCAACTTATAGCACATATAACAAACCTTGTTATCAAACAGAGGCAAGAACAAATAGGAAAAAGAAATAGTGATACATATATAATACTATGATTTTGAAGTACCAATCTTGCTGTGTCTGGGAGAGAAAGCCATTGCGAGAATAGCTCCTCGGCAATAAATGGCTGCGATTTGAGAGCCAAAGGAGACAGCTCCGGTAGTTGCAGCATCTCCGGGTCCAGGGACGCCACGTCTCCTACTACTCCCTCCATATCCATCTTATCAATCGAAGAACTACAAAACAAAAATTAGGAACCCTAGATCCCAATTATCAATGGCACTCCTCCTCGATTCTCCGCAAAGAAGGCTATGATTCCAAAGTCGATTTCATACAACTAGGGAATGTAGAGCAAAAAGGAAAAACAGAATTGAGAGCGCGAGAATTTGTTACGTCGGATGATGATAACAGAGCGAGAGCCGGGGGTGGCAGTGGCACAAGGCGCTTTGTGAAAGTGAAACCGGAAGAGAAGTGGTGCACAAGCCATGATAAGCGTTGTGATAATCATTTATCAAAACAAGAATAACCGGTAATCGGACGGTCCAAATTACGTCCCACAGTTAGTGTACTAATCCGACCATATGTTGACTGTATAGTATTCAACGAGCTATATTTCTTCAACAGTTACCATACCATACCATACCAAGCCCGTACGATACCGACTAGAAGCGACTCGATTGATAATCGAGAGCCTGTATGATACCAATTAGAAGTAGCTCAATTGATAATCGACTGAATTACAATATGTGTGTCTAATGTTCGATTCTAATAAGAAACATCCACAATATTTCAAAAAAAAACCACCCAATGGAATAGAAGATTAGAGTAAGAAGTTGATTTTCATAAACTTGGAAAAAATGGAATAGTTATGCTCAAATTCATAATTCTCAATATTAAACACATATATACATAAGCATTTCTTCCTTTTCTTCATAAGGACATAACCCACGGTTACTGCCCTCTGGACACAGACCTACGTAATAGCCCACAAACCAAGCAAACTAGGCAAGCGTATGGAAAATCCATTCGTGAGCTCATGCCTCTAGCGGGACTTGGACCATATTACAAGGCTGAGAGTACAATATTCCTTACCACTAAGCCACACACCATTTATAAGGTCGGAGTGGTAGGCCAAAGCCATTATAGAAACTACATTTCAGCATTTCAATTCTTTCCACAGGTTCATTGCCTTCTAAATCCAATAAATCTGTCACTTATTTCCTCTTTCCCGTGCCAATTGACAGAAGCTCCAAGCTCCGCAGAGTATCATCACGACCACCTCTTGCAGCACCAGTACGTGTGAACGACGAAGATTTAGATTCGAATCCAGGTTGAACCCTTTGGGTTGTAGGCCGGTGTCCGATGCTTGAGAGCACCCTGCTTGACCGATTCTCACTAGGCTCACCAGAGGCGCAACTGCCCGATACAACAGCTCGCTTAGAAGTATTGCCATTTCGCGACGAAGAGTGAGGCCTCTCTGAATCAGGATGCTGACAGATGAAAAAATAGAGAGACACAGCATCAGCATAGAAGTCCAGAGCTAAAAAGTCTACTAAACTTCCATTCCACAAAGAACAAAAGAGAATATACAAGGAGCAAAAAGTAACACCCTATCAAATACATGTGAAAATACACTACATGTCAAATGTTAAATTCTATTTTTCCAATCACCCACCACATCCTTGGATGGAGGCACGTCATCTGAGGGTCTGTGTCTAGAATGATTGCCGTGCAGACCATGACCAGAGCCATTTCTTCTAGCAAAACCCTCCACCGCACCTGAGAATCGATCTCGAATATCTTGTCCCACTAAATGAAATACAAGAGTAAGATGTCTAACATGATAAATATACAATTTATGTTCACATGGCATGAAAAAATTATATTGGGCATCGTCTTCTCTTGGGGTAGAAAAATATTTAAAATAATGCAGTATGGTAAAAGTGAAACCTATTAAGTGCACTAGAAAATCCAAAGACTTTATAGAAAGATAATCTAAAATTTGAACTGACAGAGAACACCAAGTACCACACAACGAAAACTACAAGCCAATACAAGGAGAATTACAAAATCAGCACTTCTTTTGATGAATACGGGAAAAAACACTCAGCACACCACAGGGAACAAACAAACCTGAGGGCAAATACTTGAGTAGGACTATTTGCACCTCACGTTTTACTAAGTACACCCCAAAATATCGTGAAAAAACCCAATCTTTAGACACCCCACCGTCCCTACCATTTTCAGCCCAAATCTCCTTCTACCATGAAACCCTAAAACTTCATCCTTCAAAGCTTCAGCCGCCCTAACTCGTCTCCTTCTTCTTCTTCACTTACCTTCGACAGTTTTGACGGAGACTACGGCACTTTAAATCAGAAGCTTCAATGGCTTCACAACCAACTCGGTCTTCGATTCTGTTCTTGACTCGCTTTCAACTCGGTCCTCTAGCTTATTGAACTCTTTCTTGGCAGTCTTAATTGGCTCCGTCTTGATTCGACTTCGAGGACAACTTCATGTAGAGGCGGAGGGGGTGGTGGTCCCGAATTTGAGAGGAGGCCTATTTGTAAGAAAAGTCACCAGAGAGAAGAAGAAGAGAGTGCTCTGGTGGGGTTAATTGTTTTGTGTACCCATTAATTACATTCTTAGGCAATCTCCCCGTCTCTTCCCCTCTCTCTATGATGTGTTAAACACGACTTGCCTCTGTTTGCAATCTAGACTCCATTGATCTGTATTCTTTGGGCTACAAGAAGAAGAGAGAAGAAGGTGTTGCCATGGCAGGGTTGAGATTTAGGGTTTGAGATGGGGTGTGTTTTTACTCCAAATTAGAAAAAGGTGTGTACAACGGAATGCTATATTTTTAAATGTGGTGCACTAATATTGGGGTGTACTTAGTTATTTTTGGGGTGCATATAGTGTTAATCCCAATTCTTTCTACAGGTTCCTGGAGCGATAGACATTGGACACTGTCTTCTCCTAGGATATAAAAATATTTAAGATAACACAGCATGGGAAAGTGAAACCCTATTAAGTGACTAGAAAATCCAAAGACTCCATAGAAGGATAAATCTAAAATTTGAACTGAGAAACACCGAGTACTATAGAACTAAGAGTACAAGCCAATATCAATGTTTTAAAAGGCGGGTTCGGAAACCGAGGCGCTCGACTTATTTGAGGCGAGGCGTAAGCCTCGGTAAGAATTAATCTAAAATGTACATGTACACATTCAAATAATATAATCATATCAATTTATCAATTTATGAAGACATAACTCCATCCATCATCAATTCAAGTGATCAAGTCTCTAAAGAACAAATGGCTTTTATGTTTCTTCTCTCCACTGAACCATCAACAGTTTGCTAACATTGAAAGGAACTAAAGGAAAGACTGCTTGAAGTATAACTCTCTCTATGCAAATTGTTGTTTTCTTTTCCTTCTGATAGATTACACTCACCCATTCCCAATTTTACGAACCCTTTCATCTGTTGAGATTGGTGATAATTATTAGTCAATGATAAAGTTCAAATGACCTGGGAACATATTAAAAATGCCAAACTCAAGATTCCAAAGTTTTTTTGTTACACATAAGAAAGAATTTTTTTAAAAAAAAATTAACAAGACAGAGAAGCAATATCACATTGACGGCAACATCACCATCATAAATCAAAAAATAAAAATCAGGGAGACACTACATGGCACACACAGGAAATGACATAATCAGCATTGGCATTCCCACCTGAAGAAGAAAGATCGAAGAAGAGTAGGAGACCTAGGATCAGAATAGGGACGCAGTGAAGGAGAGATGCAGTGAAGGAGAGATCTTAGCAACACCTAAGCAGATATGATTCAGACAAAGGAGAGATCTTGGCAGTACTGCAGGAGAGAAGAGGCCGAGGTCGCGTAGTCGAGAGTCGCGACAGCCACAGAAGAGGTCGCGGTGTTGCAAGGGGGAGTTACGGCTGCAAGGGGGAGATCGATTTGAAGGCACGGCTGATGGAGAGGAGGTCGCGATTCGAATGGTGGTGCGATTCAGTGGTCTTTCACGATTTAGGTTGTGTTTAAACTTCAGTTTTGACCTATTGAAACAAACTCTGTGAGACCTACGCCTCATACGCCTTGGTGCGTACTGTTCCGAGTCGTACGCCTTAGGCATATGAGGCGTAAGCCTCACAGTCCTCTGTCAAGGGCGTACGCCTGGAGGCTGCTCGCAAACGCCTCGCCTTGAGGTACGCCCCGATCACCTTTTAAAACACTGGCCAATATGAGGAGAATTACAACTATAAATCAGCAATAAGAGTTCATAAGGGCAAAAAATTGCACTCAACACTCCTCAGAGAATAAACAAACCTGAGGGCCTTTCAATTCTTTCTACAGATGGTCCTGGAGCCATAGCTGGTTTGGCACTTGGCTGTTGAAAAAGAACAGAGGCAAGAGATGAGAATTTTAAAATGATTAAAGATATATATGTTTTGCAATTTCACTTCCTAATCAACAGCTTACAAAATACTGACCCGAGGTCTAGTGCTAGACCCAATCTGCGGATACTTCAATATGGTCCAGTCAAATACATAGTCAAATTGATAAACTGCAAGCATTACAATTTCAGAAATTCTCAGAATAGAGCCTAAGTTACAAGAGAGCTCGCGAGGAAAATTCAGGTATAAACATTAGGGAAATAATTTGGTATTATATTCAAGTAAAATGATCTCGAAATCCTGCAAGTTAACCTTCTCGAATAAACAGGTCCCGGAAAAGTCTCTTCAGGTATGAATAATCTGGTTTGTCTTCAAACCGCAGTGATCGGCAATAATGGAAATAAGACGTGAACTCAGACGGATATGATTTACAAAGAACCTGTTAAATATACAATGATACATCAAACATTCAGTTGAAGATGTTTAGCCTGCTAACATATGCATTAGGTTAAGCTAACAATTAGAGCATTAAAATGGTGGACTAATCTCCTGTACTTTCTTCTTCTTCTTTTCTTTGGATAACAAAAGAATTTATTCAGAATGGCCTAAGGGAGTGCCTTCCAAGTATACAGGAAATTAGTTTTAAGAGATAAGCTTTAAAAAATAAAAAATAACAGAGAAATCTACATCAGGAGAGCCTCCTGTAGTAAAAATGATTTGTTAATTTTGATTAGTTAAACATATCACCCCTTTATTTTGTGTAAGGAAAAAAAAAAGACATCCTTTTGATAATTGAGAGTAGTGTGACATATGGGACTTTTGAATAGGTTGAGAAGGTGGATTGAAGATACCAGGGATTTAAGTTTTGACCTCAAGAATCTGACTCTGATTACCATGTTAAATCACCGACCCTCCTAAAAGCTTTCTTTTCTTGGGGGAGGGGTAGAGAGAAAGAGAGAGGCGGTGATTTGATAATGGACATAAGTGTCTCAATACACTACTCAGAAAAGCAAGCTATTATACCTCAATCGGAGTAAGCATCTTCTTCTCACTAATCTTGTCGTACTTCTGTTTTTTAGTACCTGCTTTCAAACCCTGCCAGGGAAGGCTGAGACGAATGATAATTTAAAATTCAGCTAAACGTGCATCCAAGCCTAAGAGATGTAGAAACAAAAGAGTTAAGTTGCCTACCTTCCCCTCAAAAAATACATCAGCACATAACCAAGGGATTCGAGATCATCTCGTCTGCTTTGCTCTGAAAGAATTTTAGGATTATAACAGATCAAATGTAAGTTAAAAAAAACTTGAATTTGTTAATCATCAATCGTTAGTTGAAATGAGTTCACTCACCAATCCCAAGATGAGTATTAACACTAGCATAGCGTGCTGTTCCTGTGAGATTCTTGTTCTCCCTGTGAAGAAGGATGAGAGAGAAAGAGAATGGGGATTATTCATGATATGCTTATGCAAGAAATTAAATACAAAACTCAGTCATGTTCAGCATGCCCATATAAACGACAAATATTTCAGAAGATGTGCAATGGGATTGCAACACATCGCCATGCTAAACTTTTCCTACTAAATGGTGAAATGGCACGAAATCATTATGAAGGATAAAACACATAGAAACTGAGACGTGGCATGCCAACAATTTTAATATGTAACTATAAATCAATAGTTATTTGGGGAACGTTCAAGCTGAAACCAACATCGCAAGATGCAATTGACCCGCAATGCTGCTCAATTTAAATTTTCCACATCACAAGATGCCTACAAATTGAACCACTTTACCTTTTCTAACGTCACAATATGCTCCATCTAATCCTTAATTATTCATAAATACTAATTATGAGACTATTAAAAATCTTTCTTTGATTTTCTTTGCATATGGCTCCAGCATGAAGGCACTAATTCATCACCAGAAACTACAAATTAAAGCTTTCATGATTTTAATGTAAGATGAGACCTTAAATCTTGAAGGCTTTACAAGCAGTATTTGAAAGATCAAAATTAAGCACTTAAGCTGCTTTGGTCAAATGTCACACATGAGAATAAAACATATACGACAAAAACAAAAAATCAACAAGAAAGCATTAAATAAATTCCTTCCATTTCTCCAGGCTAACACCATTTTCATAAATGTGGAAAATCCCAATAAGGCCTGAAACCAAAGTACACAGAAGTAAACTGAACAAACCCAACCAACAAAAAAAAACTGAGGGAAAACCAGGAGAGAAATTTGGGGTTCAAATAACAGGCAAACAATGCAGTCATAAAGTACATTGCAAAATTCATGGAAAGTCTAAATTCATTACCTGTACAGTATATGCTTGTGTGTTTGAAGATCCCGGTACTTCTTTGCGAGACCAAAATCAATTACGTAGACCTGCTCTTGGGGAAAAAAGGAATTTGCAAGAATGTATCAAAACTTGAAATTAGGGAATCTCCTCGCAAATGCAATTTCATCAAATTTCAAAGGTGCAAACTAAAATGAACTAGGTAAATGTCACTATAAATTCAAAGATAAACGTTTTTAGCAGAAAATTTCATAGACATATCCTTGATTCCTTGCTATCCACGAACAAGAAAATGAGTAACATAGCACATGATGATCAATTAATAAGTTTAATAACTACACTCAGATAACTCAGTTCACTACTCCTTAGACTTCTCCCCCCAAACATCCACATCACAATTCAACATCCTCATCATCATCACATCACAAATAACTTCACATTTAAAACATCGTTGGTTAATCAAAGCAATTGTCAAAGTATCAGCGGTTGCAACAGAACAAAAGTTTGCAGCATAGTTTTACACATCTCGCCCTTCATGTTTCTTTATATTTCTTCAGTGTTTTTTTCCCATATTACACCTAAACCAAGTAAATGGCTATTCTTCCATTTTTTATCAATGTTTGAAAGTTCTACTGGTCAAAATAAAAATATTTATGTAGCTTTTTCACATTCAACTTTTACATTCATTGAAGATCTTATCTTCCACAATCTAGAAAGACTAGAATTTTATCATAAAAAATGTATTGAGTAACACACCCAAACTTGATATTCAGTACCAACCAATTATGGTTCAACACAAGAACTTAGTCGGACTACATTTTTTAACATACATAGCTATTTGGTGAATGTTGCATGTTATGTATTTTGTTCGACTGCTCAGCTGGTAAGCAATAGACAGCAAAGGACAATTTGCTTTGGGAATCACCGGAGCCAGATTAGTTGCAACAAAATATAAGTCCAATTCCAGTGGCAAATTTTTTAAGAGGACGTAAGAAATCTTCTCCGTAAAGATTAAACCATCTTCAAAACATGTTTAACGGCTCCATCTGGCCAACAGACACAAAAAGTAAAAAAGAAACAGGTGTCCCAAGATTATATATCCTCTTACTCAGCAAAGGAAACCATATGGACGCCCTTATTCTGTATCATCTTGAAATACTATAAGGCTCCGTTTGGATGAGCGGAAATATTCCGTATACTATAAAATTATCCCTTTATGAACTTATCGGGTGTTTGGACAATTTTTAAAATACTCAAAATAGTATAACTTTATACAAAAGTGGTTCTTAAACGATGTCGGTAGTATAATATTAAAACACCTCCAACTCGTTTTTATTTTATACGGAGCACTTAGTATAAGAAATAACATGTCAAATGACAAAAACGACCCTCACTCTCACTTTAATTGGGGATAATCCAGACATATTACCACAAATCTTATACTATACAAGCTTAGTATCATATCATTTCCAAACATTGGATAGGATTAAATTATACATCAACTTATACATGGATTAAATTATACATTGGATAGAAAATTTATATTAGCCTATACGGAGTTCCAAACGGAGCCTAAAAGCAACTCCCGGTGAATTTTCTATTACACTTGATCTAGTTTTTTCTTCTATTTCATATATTTTCAATACTTAATTTGAAGACACCATGTTTAACTTATCTCCACTACGCAAAAAAAAATAAAAATCACCACAATGGCCCCGCATGCAAATTGTGAAATATCAGGAAAAGGAGAAAGCTTTTTTTCCTTCAGTTTCTAGAGCTTTTCATAGTTTCATGTTACATATGTCATCAAATACATGACATTAGCACATTGTTGACTACATCAATAATAATCCTCCACCAAATATTAGCATCCACACCTTTTATCTTATTCATTTTTTAGAAGACTAAGCATCAATTAATAGCCAACAGAAATTAAATAAAAAAAAAGCTGGAAAAATACTAAATTATTGCAAAGTTCAAAACCCATCTAAGCTGGTTGAGTTGTGTTAATTTATAGCCCAATAAAGCTGGTCGAGTTGCGTTAATTTATGGCCCAATAGAGCATACAAGACATGGTAAACAATGTTTCCATCAACTTAGCAATTGTGTTTCATCCTTCATACCATCTTTGGCAGCAGCGTATATCAAGAACCACTTCAAATATTCCATTATAGATTCAAATATGCTTTCCAGCATTGTTGTTTTATCAATTCTTACTAGTGCAGTAGTGCCAGTGAATCATATAGAGCAAAGGTCACTTTTTTGTTTGAGGGGAACATGGGAAAGTACTCGAAATGGAAAACTATAAGGAAGGGTGAGCCATTATCGCAGTGAAAGAGTTGTCACCTAACTTACAGTGGTAAAGGTTGTCATCTTCTTTTCCTTCATCAATAAGCTAGCAGGATTTTGGATGTGGCATGTCATATAGTAAATTACTAAATATATTATATGTTAACTAGTTCAGTATAAGAGCTGCCCAACACAAATGTTTGCAAATAAATGTCTACCTGTAAGGCAAAAACGCATGCAAATACAAAAATAATAGGTGAAAATGACCAAACCTGATTTGCTTTACGCCCTAAGCCCATTAAAAAATTGTCAGGCTTTATATCACGATGAAGAAAACCTCGTGAGTGCATGTACTCAACTCTGTTTAACTACATAATGCAAAATACGAGCATAAGTATGACAGTTATTCATCCAAGCATGCTTCGCCGTCCTCAGAAGGAATGGCAAACTCACCAACTGATCAGCAAGCATTAAAACTGTCTTCAGTGAGAACTTCCGATTACAATAATTAAATAAGTCCTCTAGGCTTGGTCCGAGAAGGTCAATAACCATAACATTATAGTCGCCCTCCACACCAATCCATTTGAGATGGGGAATACCAGCTTCATGATAAAAAATAAAAAAAGGTAAAATGAAATGAATACATAAAATAGTTCACATGGCTCTAGTACAGATCACATCAATGACCATGAAGAGGCACAAAATGAGAAACTTACTTCCTCCTTGAAGAAGCACGTACAGTTTCGACTCATAATGAAGCTGAGGGTGCTTGGTCTTCACTGATTCCTTGACCAACAAAATAAAGCACAGGTTGGAAACAAATATTAGTTTTAAACTGAAAGTTTATAGCAACATTATTATCATTATTATTATTTTGAATGTAAAAGGTTATATAATTACGCGGCACCAAAAGTGTGCAACCAAGCCAAAATCAGAAACAGGTTTGTTACATCAATAGCCAATGGCACAAAATTATGGATAAAATCATCTGCACTTTTCAAGCTTATCTTACTGGAGAACCCTTGCAACTAATAAACTGAAACGACATGTCCCAATCCAATTCTCGACTAAAAATACCTCAATAGAAGTTGTATCTAATTCTCACAAGTATCACATTTCTGCCCCATCCCTCATGACCTATAAGTTATCTCATATATCCACATAGCTTCGAGCCGACCACCTCCTTGTCCATCACATAACACACATTAGATCCTTTCCACAAAATTCTCTCAAAATGATTTCAGAGCCAACAAAAGAAAAGGTAAGTGCTATATCTTATTTTTCAATCTTCACCAATCAAGTATCCACATTCAACAACGTGAAACTCCATGCATTTGAAAATAAAGAGAGATGGCGGGGCAAGGTGGTTTTAAGAAGACATTACAACAGGTGCGATGATTTCAGCAACATTCAATCCATGTAGTTTGATACCACCAAACAAACAAAAACAAGCAATCCCCCAAAAAAAAATTGTAGGTCTACCACATACCAGCTTGACAGCCACTTCCTCTCTAGTTTGTACGTTAACTCCTGAAAGAAACCCAACAAAATAACCGTTAATAGAATCTAAAAAAAAAAAAAAACCTTCAAACAATCAGAGAATAGCATCTAATCATCCTGACATGGAAAGGGTGATGAATACTACATACAGAACTGCAGTACCTAAATATAGTTCACCAAATGATCCGCTGCCGATCTTGCGACCCAGCTTAAATTTGCCAGCGACAACATGATCCATGATCTCAACAAATTACAAAAATAAAAGACACCCTCTTTCACTAAATTAGCTCACAATCCAATTCAATGCACGGAAGGAACTGGAACTCCTTTGTTGTAAGTCCCTATTGGAAAACCTAGCTGCTTATCCGTCAAGAGTACCTCTAAGATCCATCAAATTTATATACAAACACAACAATAAATAACCCGAGCATATCACTGTACACCAGTCGTGCAAGCAAAAAAAAAAACCCCAAATTTGAAGGAAAAATTTGTGACCGATCAAAAATCTAAGTGCACAAAGCAAAGCAAAAGGCAGCTTCTAAAACTAAGCAAAACCCACAAAATCAATGAATCGGATTGGAATGATGGAAATACATTTTTCTCAGGAAAGTTAGGAATAGAAAGTGGAGAGAAAAGAAGGGTTTTTGAGGGAAATGAAGGGTGCTTTTGTTGAGAAGCAAGAGAGATAGAATCCAGTAGGGGACGGGATTTGCGGCAAGAATAAGGGGAATGGGTTTGAAGGGTGAACTTCGGATCTGGTTTATAAGTTTTCTTGAGAAAGTATTTGAGATTCTGGGCAAGGAGTGGAGTAAACAAGGGAGAGGGAGAAAAAATGGAAGGGAAAAGTGAGAGAGACAAGATGAATTATGACAAGAAAGTTATGTTGGCTTTTTTATTTTTTAAAAAATAATTTATTTGGTATTTTTTATTTACTAAAAGTGTAAGTTTCCATGAAATGTTCGTGCAAAGTGACAGATCCCCCTTTGGTGTCCCTGCAGACTAAACTCAAATACTTACTAGTATACAGAGCCACCGAAAATTCTGCAAAACTCATGAGAGATGTTAGAGGTTCCTTGATCGGGGAGGTTTCAATCAATGAAACTCTAATGATTAAGTCGATTACATGTTTTCTCTCTAGTAAAAGTGTAATATTTAGTATGAAGCTAACTCTCAATTACTTAATGTCGAATGTCTCATTTTATAGTGGAGGATGATTTGTAACTCTCAAAATAAAAATCTTGAGAATTGATTGGGTTCAGAGAATTTTAGATGTGTGTAAGAATAAATGCTTTGGATTTGGTCTTTTTCTAGAGAGAGATTAATTGTTCCAAATATATTGTCATGAAGGATGGGTATCTCGAGAAGATTACGAGCTTATTGATGGAACATAGGCTTTAAGGGTATTGATCAAGTAAACCGATGACATCGGATTATGTTTGGTGTAGACAGATTCAAGGTATGGGTCGAGACATAAAAGAGATAGTGGGGGCCGCACATGTGTACCCGTTGTATCTATGGTTTAAAAACAAGTTGACAAAGTTTGTTCACACTTTTTGTTCACATGTGAGAATTACTGATATATATATATAAATTCTCCTATTATGAGGTCCTAACTTTTAGAATCCACTTTTAGGGTTCAAAACACTTTTTAAAATTTGAAAAATATATTTATATTTTGATTTGTCTTATGAACCCAATGATATATTTTTTGTCCGAAAAGAAAATCAAAAACAACTTAAAAAGTATATGAAATAATTTTTGTTTTATATCTAACCATCCAAAATTATTATTTACTGTTTATATTGATTACATCGCATGTCCATGGTTGAGTACTTGAGTTATGGTAATGTTTGTTGAAACTTCACTTGAACCACCTTAATATTACAAACTTCAACCAATATTATTTGTCACATAAACCCAACACCATCACCAATCATAAACTGGTTTGTGATTTAAGAAAAACGATTGTCAAACAAAATGATCAACTTCTACTATTTTATGGGTGTATGTAGAGGTGAGAATAGAGTCATTTGTCATTTTAAGAAAAGATAAAAAAGATCAAGACCATTGATGGTCTGTGATAAGGACCTTGTCCTATTTCTTCCCAGCTTGCTTTAACTTTTTAGGCATGTTATGGCACCTTTTGTTTAGTGGATGGATCTTTTGTTGCGTTCGCAAGTCTAACCAAACAGAGAAACAGTTTGGTAAGTGAATTGACATATGTACTGTTAATTTGGGGCATCTGGTCCAATTAAGAGTTAAGACCCATTAACCTTACTTTTAGTATTGCATTACCCTCTTTTGGTGGGGTCAAGAATGGCAAATTGTTCATACATCAATAATATTGTTCATTTTGAATTATCCGGTTCCCAAAAGATGCATTGGGCCTGCACGGTTTTGCCTTTTCAAGATGTTGTCCATCCCAAAAGTACTTTCACAGATGCACGCTTAACTATAGAGTTACTATAAGATGTTATCCTCTAAGAAAACGCATTGTTGATGGGGTATGTAATCCAATTAAGACGCATTAACCTTACTTTTAATATTGCATTACCCTTTTTGGTGGGGGGTCAAGAGTGGCTAATTGTTGGCCAAAGTCACCTTAAGACATGGTTACTCAACCCTACTTAATTTATTATAAAAGATAAGTCCATGATTGTGGGAAATAAACAAAATAAAGAAATCTTTCTTCAATTTGAAAGCAATGACAAGACCAGTTCACAAAGCAAATATAATCAATAATATCTTGAGAGGGTAGTGCTTGATACTTGATAGAGTACAAATCTCACCATATCTAGCCTAGAATTTCCATGTATTGGAGACTTACCTGGAAAACACCAAGAGCTTAAATGCTAAATACAAAATTCATTACAGAATTTGACATGGACTTTTGTTCTAAAATCTAAACTCATTCAGCTTCTTACAAAAAAGATAAACAACTGTTTGTGTTCGCTACTGTGGTGTAATTGATTGGACTTCCAAATTGAGATTTCAATGTTTTTTTAATTAGGGTGTTCTAGTACCTAGTTAATGCATTTATATATGTTTGTTTTAGTTTAGTTTTATGCTTACAAATATTTTCTATTGGTTTTGTAGGATATTGGAACAAAAGCGAGCAATATCCTGACATTTGAAACTATATCTGTGGCTGACCAGAGGCTCATCTGTCCGGACAGCTTCCATAGGCATCCCGACAGCCGTTAACAAAAGCTAAAGTGAATCAGAGAAGAATTTATGCGGACGGATTTATTAGATGTCCAGACGGATTTATAAGGTGTCCAGACGGATTACAGCAGTTCAAATTCCAGACACAAGCAAAAACAAATCTGTTCGGACAGATCTAAAATCTATCCGGACAGATTGTCGTGATTTACCATCCGAAAACAGATATTAAGAGGGTTTTTGGGCATTTATCAATCATAAACAATGGGAATTTTGTTCTGTTCTGTTCTAATTTGTCTCACCTTTTCTTCTCCTCATACCTGTGTCCTCCAACGGCGAGCTACAGTTTCAAGATTGCAGAATAAACACCATACTCAACCAACAATAGAGGTGGCTGCTTCAAGAAATGATCATCTGTACCCATCCAAGCACACATATAATGTCTCTCAAATTATTATGTAGCCAATAATTTGAGAAAAACACTGAATTTTTAATCTTGCTAGAAGATACCAAAAGGGAGAGATCAGATCACAAATCTAAGAAAACATTGCCCAAGTCAGCAACAAAGATTTCCTTTCCCTGTTAGTTAATAATTACACGAAACGCGAGAATACGTCTTGTCTTGCACAAGAATTCTCAAAGCTCCAGAGAGGTGGAAAATATACACAACAATTTCAAAAGAATCATCACTATGAGAAAAATTATCATACAAAAAATCAAAATCCCCAACAGACTCAAAGATCTAACTAAGACTCCAAGGCATTCCTTTCTTTTCTTTTTGGGGTGCCCTTGTCAGTTCGTCCCCTTTCACTCTACAATTTGTAAGTAAAGAAGCAGCAAACAAAATGTTCACCAGAGAAGAACATGATCCCTTTGGTCAAATTTCTATGGCCATCCTATGGTAATGAAGAGAAAGAGAAGAGAATGGTGCAGCTCACTAGGACTTGTTCAGCTCCTCAGGTGTTTCTGGTTGTGGTGGTAAGAGGTTTAAAAAGCTCCCATGAACAGGTTGCTTGCCACGCGCAGCTGATTCATCATCTGTTACACAAACCAGCTCAGTAAAAGATATACATACCAGTTGCTTTATAAAATGCTATAACGTCAATGATCTAAAAATTTTATTTCTAAAAGGTCAATATGGAAAAGCTTCTCATCTGTATAGCAAACTAGTTCAATACTGCATTCTCACTGGACCTTAAAACTTTATTTCCAAAGGTCATTTAAGGGAATTCTTGAAAAGATTTTCACCATAAAAGAATGCTAATTGTAATAAGAAAACTCGTGACACAAATTTTGGAGTGGCGAATCAAAGGGAAGACAATAAGCACCACTATAAGCAAAAATAAATAATTAAACAAAAACAATATAAAAAAAATTACTTACCAAAAAGAGATTTGATGGACGGTCTCTTCGGTTTAGTGCTCTTTTTCTTCAATTCAGCTGTGAATTGCAATTCACACAAAACCAGTCAAAGATGAGGAACATTCCCAAGAGGGATATTTAGAAGACAGGGGGTGGGAGGAAGGAGCAAGAGTTGGCCCAGGATGACCTCATCCAAAACACTTACACAGGGTGCAACGCTCAAATTCCACACTTCCCACAAATAAATTAATGACCCACCCCATGAGTTATCAAAAAAGAGGAGGTTGGGGGTGGGAGGGTTTGAACCAATGACCCATTGGGACACATTGGTAGTGCACTTGCCAATAGCGCAAGTCTTAATCCCTCAATCAGACCATGATTGAAACAGAACTTGAAACACATGATCAGAAACTTTCAATACTGAACATTAGTCTTGTATTCCCCACCTTTAAGCTGAAAGAAATGCATATTAAAAGAACAACAAAAGAAAGACACAATTATTACAAAAGACGTTATCCATAGGAAGCAACATACCAATGCCAGGCAATTGATGATCATTTACAATTTCGAAGTTCTTATATGTATACCCAACAAAGTTTACATCCTTGGATGAAAGCATCTGCAAAAAGGCACAAAACAGGAACATTAATCAACATTCAAAATCAAGAACATCTATACATGCGGTTGATAAGTACGCGGCTCTTCCGATGATGCAAAAAATACTTTCGCATTATGTTTTAGACATATGAAAATCATTTCCATGTAACTATGCATATATGGTGGCAGCTCCTAGGTTTCTGGTTTCAAGGTTCATGAAATTTTGATGCAAATGCTCCTTGGTGTGATCTTATCTTTCCTTTGCTTAATTCTCACACTGCATCGCTTAGTGGCACCCCCTTGCTGTCTTTTAATTGTGCCTCTTCTTTAGCCACGCAAAATGAAAATAAAACTATCAAGGAAAATCAAGAAATTCCCAAAAATTCACCAAGGTGAACATATATTTTTATATACTCATACACAAGACAGCACATAACATAAAATTGTTTGTAACTCATTGAATACCTGTTAAGATGATTTTTTTCTTTACATTTTTAGGAAATAATGGAGCCAAACTAGAATAGTGAAGTACTGAAGTTGTTCTGCAGCAAAATTTATTGTACAAAGCTTAACTAAGCCTCAATACTGCAGGCCAAAAGGAGCCAATAGTGAAAGCTAATCTGTAAAACATTTCATTAAGATACTATTGCAACACACTTACAGGTGAACATGTGGTCCAGTGGTAGAGTTACCGAGATGCAATCAAGAGGTCACAAGTCCAATCCCTGGAAATATTCTCCCCACATATTATGTGGGGATGAGATCTGTGTACATCCTGCCTATCCCCGACCCTCCCCACTACAGAAGCCTTGTGCACAAGAGTTGTTTACCTTACTACTAGTCTACTACAATACAATTCAGCCTTAATAAAAATAAACTTAAAACCATTTGTACCAACCTTTCTCCATGGACCAGATTTTGATGACGTTTGAATTTGGTTGTCATCCTAGACAAAGAATCACAAGAATGATCAAAAAATTGATCCACACAAAGGGCCAAGGGAGCTTTTTTACAAAAAATTGCCATACTTGAACCTATCCAACTACTTATCTACCTCTTCAAACTTCTCAAAATTTTGGGTGTCCAACTCTTCATTAACCTCAGGAATAAAAGCAGCTTTAATTTGGTACAATTTGCCCCATTCAATGCCTTTAAACCATGGATGAACCTGAAATTAGAACGCCAACCAGTTACTTTCTCAAATTACATGTTATTCAGAAATAAGTGTAAGAATTTAGAATAGAACACACCGCACAACACCTTTATTTCATCCGCGCCTTTTGTTCCAAGCCTTTGCTCAACATTACACAAGAGCTTACTGATAAGATCTTTTGCTTCTGGAGATAGCTTTGCTTCTTCTGGAAATTTTAAATGAGTTCTCCAATTAACTATCTGCAAAATCAAGAAAAGAGGCACTGTTTGATCAATGATGACACCTAAAACAACAAATGGAACAAACTTGTATAAAAAAAAGTTAAATATTGTAAGAAAATAAAACAAACTTTTACATGCAAAAGATGACATAAATTAAAATTGAAGATACTAATAGCTAATATCCAGCAACTTGGAAATAACGAGTTGAGGTAAGGTAAGTTAATAAGCAATTTTTCTTCAGACTAATAAGATAAATTTATTTTTGACCAAAGAAAGAAAAATGCAAAGAAAATCCACGTAGTGTTCCAATTGATTTCCCCTATACCTAATATAGTCATCACATTCATGTAGCTGACCCCAATTTATATGGGACAGGCTTTGATAAAGATGATGATCAAATAAATAAAAACTATTAAAGTTGTCATATTAGTGTACTGATGCAATGATCAGCAATTGGCAGAGAGCAATGAAATAACAAGTTTCTTATATGGGAATGGCAAGAGTCTATTAATTAGCTAATTAATCTCTACAAAGGTGGGGTTAAGCAATCAGGACTCAGGAGTGGATAAAGAAAATATGGATTGAGCCATATCTACGATTGTAGAATTCCCTTGCATCGTTCATGGAGATCAATCTAACTCTAGTTAAACCTACAGATCTGATGAGTAGCTTTGACAGTTATGTTTAAGACTTGTCAAAATTTTCCCAACCTCAGCCTCTTAAAAGGCACTAATACCTTCCTACGTGATAAACAAAGTGTATAATAATAGTAAAGAAATACAGAAAAGAGGTCAAACATTGACTAATCAGCCAGTTTAACATACAACATAAAATAATTATGGAGAGGCAAAAAGATAAGCATTTCCAAACATACCTTCCTACAAGTTGACATGGGCACATCCGAATAAAAGGGAGGATATCCCACAAGCATTTCATACATGATAGCACCCAGAGACCACCTGGACAAACGATAATGAACTTCTGTCAGAAAGTATCCAAGAAAGATAAAATATCCTTTGGCGGGAACAAAGTTTTATCAAACCCACCAATCGCATTCCATTCCGTATCCTTTCTTCAGTAAAACCTCAGGTGCAATATAATCAGGTGTTCCAACAGTAGAATAAGCCTGCCACAACACAAATTTGGAAATTTTCAAGAAACGTAAATCCCAAAGCAGTTACATTACAGCCCTTGAGAAAGTGACATAACCCAAACTTCACAGAGAAGTAAAGATAAAATGGGTCTTTCTTATTCCTAAAGTAACAATAGCCCACAATACAAGTCTTACGGAAATATGTGCAAAAACCAAGTACTGCAAATGTGCTTTTCATGATAAGGTTAGATCAGGCACCAAATAATAGTATACTTACAAGCATCCTTCTGTTCCTCTGCCAATGCTGCAGCTGCTCCTGCTGTGTGCGTCTAGGTGCTGCTGGGCGTCCATCACTCTGAAGAGCTCCACTAAGGTTTTTTGCCGTAGAAAAATCTTTTTCTTGAAGATTACTGCAGTCCAAAGGCTTACATAACCCAAAATCTGATAACTTCATGTGACCATTTCTATCAAGCAGTAAATTGTCAGGCTTGATATCTCTGTAATACAAGAGTAAGAAAGGTTATTCCATATAGTACTAACATGAATCTCAATATTGGTAAAAAGCTAAATAAGAATTGACCTATGAATATAATTATGTTTATGGATAGACTCAATGGCCAGGACAGTTTCCCCAACATAAAATCTGGCCTCATCTTCTGTTAGTATATCCTTACGCATCAGTAAAGTCATCATATCTCCACCAGGCAGATATTCCATAATCAGATAGAGATACTCTTCATCTTGGAAGGAACAATATAATTTGACAATGCAATTGCTATCAACCTCAGCAAGTAAATTCCTCTCAGCTTTCACATGTTCAACCTGACATTTTTATATGCAAAATGGAATGATTATAATGAACAGAACAAAATCCTTGTCAGAGTTTCCAACAGGGTATAAAAAATTTACCTGGCCTCTTCGTAACATCTCCGATTTCTTCAACTTCTTCATAGCATATGCATGACCAGTTGCCTTCTCTCGACAAACTCTAACCTGGAAGCAGAACAGGCATGTCAGCAAAAACAAATTAATAAATTAAATATGTAATGCGACTATTTTCCAACCTAAGCAATTCAAGCACGGTATATCCAACCCATCCTTCCAACAAATAAAAAATGAAAGGTGTCAAGCACGGAAAAACAGGCATAATTTTAGTAGAGCAAGACAAAATTTACGTACAAGGTATTAACCCCTTGCTACTTGTGCCATAACTCATATCTTAATTTTCATAGCTCCGCTAAGGTAACATGAACAAAAATGCAGATCAAAACCCTTCGTTTCATCATGTTTGACATCTGAATATGAAAAGCCGAATTATGTTATCTTGATCAGTAACAATGCCCAAATCAAAAAAATGATTTAAAAATCCAAATATTCAGAAATTCAATCTTCCTCCTCTCCCAGATCCCTTCTTTCCACCTTGAGCGAGGAAAAGTAACATGGAAAGCCGGAAAGGTCATCCTCAATACATTTATTAGCAACCAACAAATTATATTAGATGAAAAATATGTCCAGTTTTTTTTTTTATCTGGTGCTATGAGTTCTAACGTGTTTTATCACGGTGGTACAAATGGTATGTCCGGATAGATCCATTTCAAATCCAAACAATGTGCACACAAGGAACATGTACAATGAGAGTAAAATTCTACTGAAACGTGAAAGCAAAGATGCAGTACCTCCCCAAATGCACCTTTGCCTATCATTGTCAATGGCTCAAAATCATCAGCACCCATTTTATGCCTTTGAAGGCGCATGTATTCTGTTTCTTTTTTCTCGAAATACTTTAGTAAGTTGTTTTGTTCTTCCTCAGAGACCTCAGCATCAGCCAACTTCTTTTCTAGTACATTGCGTCTGCACATCAAGCCATCAGCAAAGGTACTAAAATATTCATTGACTAAAGAAAATTACAGAATTTACGATCAGATAAAATTAGTAGGAAGCAAGTACAAGCTACTGCAGTAGAAATGACTTGAAACGTAAAACACTGTTGATGCATGAATTTCAAGCTAATACAAAGGGCATGACTAATTGACTATGGAACATAGGAGAAAATCCAACAAACCTGCCAGATTTTATAAATAAAAAATTAAGGTTGGAAAAACCTATGATCCGTGAAAATCCCTCTAAGATCCAAACCATGATAAACAATATTTTCTAGAAGGTTGAAGTGCTCAAAGACCCTCTACTTTGATGCGCACAACTTACCATTACACAATCATTCCTAAGATATCTTTCCCATTCTAGCCTTTTGTGTCAAACTAATCATAAAACTACAGTTTTACCTCCATTTTAACCATCTATGGATTAAATTTCTCATTTATTGGAAAGGATCAAGGTAATAGCAAACAAGCGCCAAAGAAGATTACTAAGTCTATTCATTGGAACTAAAAAGCCTAAGTTGGATCCGGAAACAGACCACACAAGTAGAGAAACATTCCACATTTCTTATAGGAAACTAAGATTGCCAATATTCCTGACGTGGACTATCTCAAACCCACCATGACAACAAAAAGATGTTCATGAAAGAACAATGAATAAGTAGCATTAATTCCTTAACGTCCAAAAGTTTTTCAAAAGCATAGACTTGTAAAATAACATATGCCACTCGACCTAGAAGTTTCCAGTAAAAGAAATCAATCAATTTGAACTGCAATCTGCTACTTGCTGTATCCTATGGAAGCCATGTTTGAGCTACAACTCTTAATGACATGCTTAGACATGAACAACGTTGTTTCAAGGGCCCATGATAACATCCCAATGCTCAAGGAGTTCATAAGGTCCAATTAGGGGGCAAGAAAATGTGGGGCAAGGGGGAACCTTACTAACAAGCCGCAGTTTGGAGCCAGAAAATTAAAAACAGCTGTCAGGTAGAGTCCTATCATATCTATCCCAGGTCTACGCAACTAACTTGAACCATTTGTCAATGTCTGCATGACATACAGGGATATGCATAACAAGCACTCATCACTTAAAAGTAGGTTAGTGCAATAAACTCAGACGCCATTCAGAAGGTCAACATAAAAACTAAAAAAAAGGTAAGTCATAAAATAATGAAGTTAAAACACATAAATCCCTATGAAACAATCAAAATTGCTCTCTGAAAGGCCAGGAAGATTCTTACATTAGCTGAGTTTAATTTTCCTTTTTTAGGTCAAGGGTTGTCTGGTAATAGTAATATACTTTAACATTGCATCATAAACCTCACCACTTAATAAACAATTACAATGACATATCACCGCTACAGAGGGAAAATGTTTAAAAACGTACCGTTCTTTCCTCTCCTGAAGATCCTTCATCTGTTTCTTGTAATGATTTTCAATATACTGTTTTGCAGCTGCAACCTTCTGCTTGGTTACATTGGATGGCACTTCTTCACTTATTGGATTTAACCCCTCTTTCCCATTACCTTTAGCTTCATGCTTCTTAGCAGACTTTACCTTATCTTTCGACTTCGACTTGTTGAACCAACACCGAACAGAATCCATGGGGTTTGCTCAATAAATACTTCTTCTTTTCAATAAAATATAAATACTTTGTGTCACAAAATGCTGGCTTGCTTGAACATTTTTCCTATCACCTACTGATATAGATGAGCACATTAATTGAGAATCCCATTGGAGATAGACAAATTCCTAAGACCTAATGATAATCATAGACTCCATAAAAGTATTCGGCATCGAAAGGAGATGGAATAACATACATAGAATTAGCTTAGAATGATTTTTTACTCCCTTCTCAATAATCTTAGCTTAGGAATCTGTAAGAGAAAATCACTTCAAACCTCGCCAAGTAAAAAGTTCTAATCCACAAAAAAAGTTCAGCATTTGACAGCTGTGCAGTAAGAAATTACACAAATTGTTACGCATTCATGTGAATTTTTGTTTCTTCAATAACCAAACAGAAAAGCCAAAATTAACAATTCAGAATTAAAAAATAACCCCAAAAAACAGCAATCGTTACAGTAATTATCAAAATAAAAAAGCATTACAATTCAGAAAATTTTTCTATCCATTTCCTTTTTGGTAGTAAGTAAAGTTCAACTCCTCATAATCAAAATTCAGTCCATATCAAAAGAAAAAAAAAATAAACTTGACCTAACACTCTTCAAGATCAATGATCAGTCAATGACCTATATATTTACGCAATTTAACGCCCTGATGACTAAAACACCTAGAAAAAGAAATTCTCTACGGGGCACTTATACTCTAATAATCAGTAATAAAACAGTGTGTCAGACTAAAGTAGAACAAAACCTCAACCCTAACTTCTGAAGAGCCAAAAAAGAACTATCCCAAAAATTCAAAACAAACAAAAAAAAGGAAATCTAAAATATCATAAAGACAAAAAATATTGAATTGCCTAAAATTCTTAGCCTTTTCCTTAATTTTCTGCCAAACCAAACTCCCCACCAACCCCCACCAAAAAAAAAAAAAGGCAATATAATCCTAAACAAAATTAAGTAAAGAAGAGTAACATTAGTCACAATTCAGACACAAAACCAAACAACCCCCCAATTGCAAATTAAGCGGAACAAACAACCCCCCTTTCATCAAAGATCCAAATAAGGATATAAAGAGAAAGCACAGCATTCAATTAATAAATTAAAAAGGGAATCAGTGAGAGACACTTGGGGACTCTGGAAATACTAAATCGATTTAAGATTGAAGAAGAGTCCGTCTGATCCAGTGAAAAAGAGTGAGTACCGTACGAATTGGAAGATGCGAAACCCTAGAAGAGAGAGGTTAGGTTGGCGGAGACAAACTGCGAAGAAGTATTGCTTTGTATGTGTGCATGAATCTGTTGTCCCATTGGTTCATTACATCCCCTTTCTTTTTCGCGTTGAAAGATGGAAGCCATGCTTTTTGTAATTTATACATAAAATAAACATCTTCTTCGCTTTTTTTCAGATTGTTTTGTTTCTCATTTTCAACGAAAAGTTACAGAAGAACTGAAGAAGAAGAAAAAAGAGAAATCAAAAATCTTCCCCTGATTTTCTCCTATTTAAATTCTCTTCTTTCCGTCTTTGTTTCGGGATCATCTCTTATCGTTATACGGTAACGTAGTTTATTTATATCGCGATAAAAACCAGAATATCCCGTACGCGTTATTATAACATGGCAACGCGTTCCCTCCACTCCATTGTCTCTTTTTTATTCTTTTTTTTTTTCTACTAAAAAATGCACATTTAATTTTATTTTGTTAGAATAAAATACTTAATAGAGCCAATACTTCTTAAACTCATCATGTACCAATAACTTATCCAATAGATAATATATAATACATATTAATTAGTCAAATTTATACTTTCTACCATTAAACTATTCGCAGAGCGATAATAATTGTCTTGTTAAATATGTTATTTTTCTACGTTCTTTACTTTCACAAAAACGAAGTTGCAAACATCATATTTGTAGATTATGACTTGAATCAATGACGGCCCTGGGGTGGGGTGATACCGGCGGCCGCCCTAGACCCTCGAATTCCCATAGCCCCAAATTTTAAAAAAAATATTAATTTTATAGTAGCCCAAACCCAAAAAAAAACCAAGTAAAAAATCAATAATTTCCAACATATTTTAACTAAAAACCAATAAAGAAAAAAATTAAATTTTAAAAAAATAAAAAAAGAAAACATGGGCTCCCATTTTAGAGTTCACCCAAGAACCCCGTAGACTCAAGTACACACTAACGTGAATAAGAAGAAAAAAAATAATATAAATGAGGGGCAACTGCGAATGGAACAAGATCACAGACCCATCATATAATTATAAGACAGTCCACTCTGATTATACCACCTGAATTTCAAATGTTGGAGGGCTTTCGGTCATATAAGTTTATTGATATCCTTTTTACATATTCATCTATATATTTTCAGTGATTTAACCTTAAAAGCAATGATTTATAAAAAAAAAAAATTAAAAAAAGCATTAGAGCAATGAATGGACCCAGTGTAAGTATTATTCCATCTATTCATATTCACAACTGGCTTTGCATGAACTTTATATGGTGTTTTCTTCTCAAGCCAATAATATTAATATATGTGGGGTTTTTCTTGTATATTCAACATCATTCCAAGTAATGCTGATTGATTAATTGAAAGGGGGCATATTCAAAGCCTGTACTAAATGATTGCTCATTATCAACATCTATTTTTCAATACAAATTTGACTTTATGAGTCTACAATAAACTCGATCATGTAGGCATGCAAGAAGATAAGGAAGTTGACTTTTGTCATTCAGGTAATCACATTGGAATCGAATCTTAGACACACATATCTTAATTAAACTTTACACATATGGGCTAATTAACCCCAAAACATAAGGTTTCTATTGATTAAAGTTAATAAAATTCCTAAAAAATTTATGCATGTCTAGCATTTAATTAATATTTACATAATAATTTACATGTTTTCTTTAGCATCAAATGAATTTAAAGGATAAATCTAATTAGCTTGAAAATAAAGTGAACAAACCCCACAACAAAGGCAAGTTGATTAGGGCAAAGGATATATATATGTTGCCTACTTGGCTTGCAAGTTGGGCATATAATTGTGGGACCATGCATACACTTGATTTGCTTTTTATTCAAATTCAAAAAGAAGTAAAGTTGATGTTGAAAACAACATGCATCAACTTCTTTGAAAGCTGCAAGCATTATCCAAGCTTCTTGTCAAATACTTGTCACTAATATTAATGTGTAGTATCTTAACTCTATTATTATAAGTGAAGATGTTTTGATACACATTAAAAAAAAAAAAAAAAAAAGCTTTTTGTAATCAAAGTGAGTAATTAATTGTTCAGTAGAATATTAAAGGAATGGAATGGGGAGGGATTACAATTCTTAGCTACAATTTCCTCTCAAAACCACGTTAAATCATGGTTTTTTTTTTAAAGCGGCTTATTTGAGTTTAGTAGGTAGAATTTAGTATTTAGGGTTTGGAATTTAGAGTTTAGAATTTTGGGATTTAGATTTTAGTGTTTAGAGTTGACGAGTTTACCCCAGTCAATTGTTCGGCGGACAGTTGGATGAGTTCCACGTTACCCAAAAAAAGTTAAGGGTTTAGATTTTTTTTTCAAACTTCATCATATTATAACATTATGAACACAAAAAATACTCAATAACACATTTTAAAGCATTATATAACATGATTTTAGGGGATTGTAGCTAAAAATTGGAGTCGTCTATCACATATTAAAGTCAATATGACAAGCGACCAACATTTATTTTTAAGGGGAGAGGGAGGACTTGTGACCATGGGCCATGAAAGACAAACAAGGATCTTATGGAGCTAAATTTATGAGGCAACTGAAAAATAGACCAGAGAACATGACATTTGAATCATGCCATTTTAGGCACAATTACACTTACCTTACTACCAAGATCAAGAAAGGAAGATGGGTCCTGTACTCCTGTAGTTAGATTGCAATTTGCAGGCAAAACAGCTGCTCACTGGACAAGACATCAAGGGACAAGAAGAACAATGCATGTGCTTGTGATTTTTTGGGTTGGGGGGACATTACAAGACACAATTAGGAGAGCAACCCCCAACTTTTCTCAAGTTCCTTCATTGTGTATTAAGGACCACTTTACAGGGTTCCTTTAACTTAAGGCCCACCACATAAATTGAAAAACCCATCTTTCATCATCATCATTAAAGTCTTTATCTCAAGAGTTTTGGGTCGGGTACATGAGTTTATAAGAACATTAACGGGATTCCATCACGTGTATCTGATGTAGCATGTGAGTATGGAGGCACGCCTGTGTCAATCCTCGCTCATTTTTCAATGCACTTGGGTTCTGATGCAATGCGTCGCAAATAGAGAACACCCCAACGATATTCTTATTTAAACTTATGTTCATATGTTCGGCAACCCTCCTCTTTTATCTGGGTTTGGGACCGACTATAGGCGCAGACGGATTTATTGAAACCCATATTTATCTCTCCAAAATATTAAAGTACAAATCAGAAAGCCTAAACAGTACATTTGATAGATGGCCACCTCAAAAGGTAGGCAAGGTGAGTTAGGAAATTCAGTTCAATCACTAGCATAAAGCTCACATGCATGCATACTTTTGGCTATAAAAGCAGAGAATGAATCATTGATGTCATATTTTGCTGATCAGGGAACAGAAATAACCAACATTTTGCTGGTAGGGACTTGGACATCTGCTGTTTCTTCTTGGCTCTCAAGTGTACCACATAGGGCAGGGAATCACCAGCCTGTCAACACCACAACTGCTGCCATGATTGTCATGGTAAACGAAATCAATGAATAAAAGAAAATGTTCAATTCATCGAAATATTCGCTCCACATATTATGTAGAGGTAATATCTGCATAAATCGCTCCACATCTTATGTAGGTAGGGATAATGTCTTTATAGATCCTACTTATCCCCTATGTACCGAAGTTGTTTACCTTTATTGTTTGCCTTGTTTTCCTATCTCTTGCTTAATAAATGAAAGCAAGGACGATTAAATTGGCTAATTAGATCAAAAGCTGACAATGGATGCAGATAATGGCAAAAATGGCAAGCAAAATATTCATTTATAAATTAATAACAGAGAAAATTCAAGTCACAAATCTTCTATACTTCAGCATACATATTATCCACTTAGTTATTGATAAATTGCTGAAGTATTTTCCATAAATAGAGGGGGAAAAAATTGAAGAATAACCTATAAAATGCTGGTAGTTTATAGCTTATCAACTAAGAAAAGAAAAAGTGGCATTCTCTTAATGCTACAAAATGAAATTGTTTACTGCATCACTACTCCGGACATGCTTCTTCGTCCCTCGGATCAGCAGAGAATACAAAGATACTAGGAATTGATGGAAATATGTTATCTACTCTGCTTCTCGGATGCTTTCGCTTGTCAGCCACAACTTCTTCTGGATGACAAGGACAACCTCATCTCCATCCTGGTCAGAATCTGAAGTAGAATCAATTCCCACAGCTTCCCAGTGCAAAGCTGTTAAATACTTCTTTACGAAATCTACCATTGACTGTTTGTCCCGGATTATGACAAAACCAGTGGGTCTGAGAATGCGATCCATCTCAAGCAGCAAATCCTCAGCACTACAGCTTTTCTTTTCAATGTCAGAAAATACAGTCCAAGCATGGAGTAAGTCGTAGGTCCGAGGATATGTTGAGAAGGCTTCACACCTATCAAAACAATTTCTCCCGTCACAAACAAATCTACCAAATTCAAAGTCATTCAAATATTCATGCTCACCCATCAAAACATGGTTAAAGATTCCTAAGAGGTAAAATAACTTTACATAATTTTTTATTTTTCTTAAAAAAGCCACCGCCACAAAGTCGAAAAGAAGCTACTTTACATAATTTTTTGTTTTACAATCGGTCGACAGATTTAGTTCCATCCCTAAGTCATACAATTAATTAACCCCACCCCCGAAGTTCTACACTCAAGTACTGAAGTATTGAAAAGATTAGAAACAAGTAGTACTATTGGCTAAGCAAACAGGAGAGGAGGATGGCCAGACTATCTTAGATCGTTGACCACTACGACCTAGGAAGGCAAGTGGCGGAAAGTCTGATAATACTTTGAAGGTGTCGCATACAGAACATGGCAAACTTCAAGAGAACAGAAAAACCAGTTAAGTAAATGTAGGTCGATCCAAAAGGCAAATCTTGAAATGTAATTCAGTAAGTTGACTTGCATACCAGTTGTGAATAGTGCCTATCAGGCCTCTGTCATATATCAGCTTTAGCGTATTCGGACCATCCTCGGGTACAACATTCATCACCCAAACATCCTTGCCCTTCAGTGCAGCACCAAACGAACCCATGCTCGCTTTCATGTCCATCAAATTCCTCAGGGTGTCTGATTCAATCTTTGGGCTCAAGATATTCCAATAACTCTCCACCCTCCGTCGCCACATTTCCTGCATTAAATTAGCAGCACCTAAGAACACATCTTTGTCTGCATTTAGTAACTGAATGGTGGAGCTGTCTAAACAGGCAAGCAATGACAGTTCTAACATAAACCACAAAATGCTCTACATAAATCAGCCTCTAATTACCGTGTCCTTTTCAAACATGTCATCTGAATAGCCAAAATCAGCAAGACGTGGAGGAGCACTACTCAACCTAGCTGGCCATGGAGCTAATCCGCTCCCTTGAACTTTGTGATCATCTGAAAAAAAAAATACTACTCAGCGTATGGTTTCAACAAGGATATACCGTCCTTGATAAAACAGAAAAAAAAAACAATGAGGAGAAAGAGACCAATTTGTAGTCCATCAGCTAGAATGACACTAAGAACAGCAATTTAAAAGAAGAAGACACTTACGGTCAGAGTAAGGTGTGATGCATGCTTCCATTTGTACACCCCATACTGCATCGGGATCACTGTCAGAACGGCAAAGAGGAGGTTGAGTACCAGGCTCTCTTTCCATGTAACAGTCATTTGACAAGGGCTTTTGCCAGACGACAGTTTGATTCCTCTTTGCAGCTACTATCCAACACATCCGACCCACAAGGGCACTCATTTCTCTCCATATCTTGAGATCCTCCTCATCCTGTGCATAGGCTTCTGGAGACGAATAGGCAAAATATCCCCCAGGACGGAGTACCCGATCTAGCTCGAGAAGTAGGATACCATCCCTTTGAAGCCAATCAATTCTACAACGAGAGCAGTGCGCAAGCTCAAAAGATCTGCTAGGGTAAGGGAGCCTCTTTGTCCCTAGAACACCTAGAAAAGCAGGAATTCCTCTTTCTAAGGCAAACTGGATTTGATTTTGATGCACGTCATTAGGGGCCAAGGACATTGCTATAACATCATGTTTAAGAAGATAAGCTCCAAAACTTGCAACACCGCATCCAACATCAAGTACTGTTCGTAATCTTCCTTCATTATTTATATTATTGTGCGAAAAGTTGAGCATCTGCAATTTAAACATAAATAATATTAATCCATCTAGTAGAAGAAAGTTGTGAGAACCAGCATACTCTAAAAATTCAGCAATCCCAAAATTGAGATAAGTAATGATCATGTACACTGCTGAATTTTGTGAATAAGTAATAAACTACCCACTAACAACTTTCATTCGACAATTTGCAATGAGAAAATGCTCATAATATTATGATAAACGTGGGTAAAAGCAATAAGAATAAATAATTATTCTATTAGCAAAATTAACACCATTTTCATTTTTTCCCTTCCAAAATTGTTCTTTTCTTGTCAAGTTTGTAGATGCAAGCCTTACAACCAAAGATTTGAAAATTTTCTTCGTCCTTCACCACCATATTTTGAATTGGGGATCACTTTGCTTAATTCGTCATCCAAGTCAACAAGAGTTAGTAACCTTACATTTGCAATTGAAGCAATATACTTGCCAGCTCCATAATGAAAATGCGTTCCTCCCCCAGGAAATACTATCTTTTCACCTTTCACAACCATCCAGTTCTGATCAGACTTCTCATGCGCAAGATGTGTATGAGGAATATTTGCTTTCCATACTTCATCCCTACTTGTTGGCCACTTAACTGGGATCTGTTACACCGCAGGTATAATATAACAGTAAACTTATCACATGACTCTTAATGGTCAAGGAACTCAAATAAGACAAAAAAAAGTTTCTTGTAAATTTGAATGCAACATAATGATATAATCACCTTGTAACCTGCTGGAGGTGGAATCAAGCAATTGTACCGCCTTTCTGGAGGAGGGCAATGCCGTTCATAGTGCTCCATTAAAGAAAGATCTAGCTTCAGCCTCATTTGATATATGTGATTCCTGTCTAAGCAGGGAATTAGTTCTGAATGCCGATCATCACAAACCTTCAAAAATTTGATCAGATAAAGGACACGCCATCAGTATACACAGAACAATTGGGGAAAGGGTAGGTGCTCCAACCTAATTGCACATTGAATTAACTTACTGGGAAACTCTTAGGTATAATATCATCTTCTCCGTCTTCCTGCCCAAATTTTGTTGAATCCTCTTGCTTGCCATCAGCATCATCATCCCCACCCAAATAAGATGAACCAAGTTTTCTTAAGGATCTGCTGCCATATTCCAAAGCTGATGCACCACGGCTGGAGCCAAAAATGGATCCATGGTACAGGTAAATAAAACCCAGAAACAAAGCGAAAACACACACGGAAGTGATCAAACGCTTCTTTTGGCCTCCATCAGATCTTCCCCTCATTGTTTATATAGCTTTGGAAATTTTCAATCAAATTATCCAATTACAGTTATAAGAACTAGGAGATCACAATGCGGATCTCATTGCACCAAAACTAACTTGTTTAGGGATAACTAATTGAAAGTATTGTTCACTCTCATGCTTCACTATCAAGAATGAAAATGTGACGACACCAACAGCAAACACGGTTTTGATTAACCTGTGAAAAGACAAGAAAACAATGGTCAGCATATCTTTTAGGACATATGTGTGAAAGGTTATAACAGAGAGAGGACAATTTCATAAAACTGAAAGAATCCTTTTATTCCCGTTGGCAATTGAAAATTTAAAAATCAAAGTAAAAAATCAAAATTCAACGCAGCATAAAAAATTATGTGAGATCAAAACCAGAACCAATAAACAAGGCTAGCTTAACTTTAGGTCCCATCAATCCTAAAATCCAGGCATTTGAACAATTAATCCAGCCATCTCAAATCTGATCAGATCACTATGGAAAACCATGGTGAAAGGGAAGAAAACGAAGCTACTAAAAGAAGAGCTTTCACAAGCCATAGGATGCTGCCAAATAATTCTGGTAGCAAGTTGAAGAAGACATGACACGGACTTGTCTCAGGGAATACTCGATTATGTATCCGTTAGAACACACACAAAGACAATACAAGGGGTCCTATCTTATAATACCCATCGACAGCACAAACAAGATAATGAGGGAAGAGACATTAGTGCCATTGAACTAAGAAATAAAGATCTCACCCACCAATTAGTGAACAATTCAGAAAAGAAACACCATTTATGCCATTGAGAACCAATGTAAACGAGAACAAAGAACGACAATTGAAATGCCGACTCTTTATTTACGTCATATTGAAAGTCATAGATCTGATGCTAACATACAATCCAAAACCAATCCTTTCATTGAAAATCCATCAATCAACCAACCAAACTAAATAACCCAATTGTCCAACTAGACCGAAAGAAATCCAACTAACCTATCGATTCCTAATAGGAACACATTAATAAAACACCAATCGAATAAAAAAAACCCAGATGGGATTTCAATTAGATTATTAAAAAAATCAACACTTTCTGCAAAACCCAAGAAGTTCAACCATAGAAAACAAGCACAAGAAAGTGAAAGCTTACTGGGTTAGAACCAAAAGAACCGAAATGGGAAAATGGAGATCCCTAAATTTGCACGGGAGATCTGAGCCAGAGAGGGTTCTATGTGTATATATCAAATTATCAAGTAACGAAAGAGGAATAGAGTAGATCTCAAGAGTTTGCTTTTGTTATTCTATTTTTGGGGGAAGATAGAGAGAAACTTGCCTAGACTATGTGAGTGAGGTCGATAGAGAGATTGCAAGCACCGTTTACATAGAGGTTGTTAAGGCTCCTCTATCTCCTCGTCGTCGCTGTCATATAAATCTCTTAAATTTTGGTGCTTCTGCTGTTAATTGTTAGGGATCAGATCTATCTCCCTTTAATTAACTACTGAGCTACTAAGCAGCAATAATTACCGTTAATTTAATAGCCACAATGATATGAACTATGAAGTAGAATTTAATTTAATTTATTATTTTTTCACAATAAAATAATAATAAAGTCATGCATTTATCTTTAAAATTCCAATGTAAATATGATTTTGTTGGGTGTTTTAGCATAGCGTTGTGATTGTTTGTTGATCATATTGGCACAACCTTTTTTTTTGATTAGTTGTTCTCGCTAGCCTTTTTTTTAAGAAAATGATTTATGATTTTTTTTTCCTAGTAAAGGTAAGAACTTTCACATGGGCGTTGCACTTATTTTGTAGGACATAGCTAAGAAAAATGGATGGTTCACATGATGATATATAATTTGGAATGGTACAATCGATCAGAACTTGAATGTCGTAAGTTTTAACGTAAGTGGAAGGTCGTAAATTCAAATCTCATGGGTGTTTCAATTATCGTAATTTGTAAGTTGTGCACTTGCTTAGCCAAATGTGCGCAAATGACGTCCTGCATTATCTTTTCACACTAGATCTCGATCCAAGTCTCAACTGGTCCATGAGGGTTGCGAGATCTTCCATGCAACCTAAAATTTACCAGTAAATTATTCGATGAGCAGTTGGGTGGGTTTCATGTTCCTAATATATATATATTAGGCCTTAATTAAAGAGTCTTGCAACTTCATTTCTTCCATGGGAGTTTGATGATAATTTTTTTTTTTGAAAGAGTTTGATAGTAAGTTGTTAGAATAAACTCTTGTCAAATATATGAGGTTTAGAGTTTAAGTCACTTGTCAAGCAAATTTCTTTGACGGCACTCATCATGGGCCGAAAGTCATGTAATTGTTTGTTGTGTATGAGACAAGAGACTCACGTTGGAGGGAACACCATGAGTGCAAATGTAACCGTGTCTTGAATGAGTTTATCTTTAAAAGAACGCGTGCTTGCGTTATTGGCTAAATGGGAGTGCCTGCACTCTATACTACAGGCAGTGAAATTATATTCCGTTAGATTTGTTATTTGACATTAAAAATCGGTGTGGATCCTACACTTGTAAATACATTTAAGGATTACAATGAAAACTACAGGGATTGTCTACAGTTTCCACTGTAAATACCCTTAACTCATTATTGGCATGTCACTTAATAGGCATAAATTAATTTCCAAATACTGAATTTGATTATGAATTTATGAAGGGACTTGTTCAATGTCCAATCAATGTATACTTTAATAATTAAACCCATTTATTTCTGTCTATAAAGAAAACCATGAGCAATCACTATTAGTCTATCAATTACAACTGTAAATGGTTTTCTTTAATATCAAATTCCGTGTCCGGAGAGCGACTTGTCTTTCATGCTAAATCTCAGCCGACATAGTAAATATGGAGAAGTGTGGGCCTCCACTAAGAGACCACTCCGTGTTGGCAAATTGAAGTAACTTGGGATTGTGTAAAGTCGTGCGAGTACACCTACACAAAGTGGTTCGATTAGCAATCAATTAAGTTAGATATATGTGTTCAAAATTTGATTGTAACGAAAAATATATTTTTTAATGATATTTCAAAAAAAAAAAGAAGAAAGTCATGCGGGTGCTACCTGCCTAGGTTTGTGATATGTCTAGGGTTTTCATGTAATCGTGCCTAGTCGACTTCTCTAGGGTTTGTGATTTTCTTGTCCGTGAATTTTATGTATTAGGGTATGTTCCCACTTTGGTCTTGGTTATGTATTGTTAGCGTTTAATATTCATATCTATATGAGTGTTAAATTTGAAGTGGTATGAAGTCATATGCTTTTTATTGGTAACGTGATTAAGTCTCAAGCAGTCAAGTAATTAAGAGACGGACTCAGGCTTTCAATTTTTTTGACGAGCCGAGCTTAAGCTCTGATTTTTGAAGGACCCGTCAAAGCCTAAGAGTGTGTTTGGATTGAGGGATTTGGGGGGAGGGGAGGGGAAGGGAAGGGAAAGGGAAGGAAGAGAATGGAAGAGAAAATACAGTTCCCTCTCTCATGTTTGGATAGATAAAAAAAGAAAGGAAAGAAAAGTAGTTTAATTTACTAGTTTATCCTTATTTGTTATATTTAAGTGTTATGTTGAAGGGTAAAATATATTTTAAACTTATAAGTAACTTAATTAGTAATCTATTCCCTCCAAATGACTCCATTTTGGGAGGAAAGAATTTTGACAAAAATTTGATGAAATCTTCCTCCCAAATCCCCTCAAATTCCTCCCCTCAATTTTTTATAAACTATCCAAACAAGGAATTAGAAGGAAACTCTCTTTTCCTTCTCTTCCCTCCCCTTCAAATCCCTCAATCCAAACACACTATAAGAACACTCACAATGACCCACTTTCGTTGGGCCAAAAGTGTAATGTAATGTCTCTCTTCTTGAGTCAAGCAAAAAATAAGGCTCCAATGAGATTGTTTTATTGTCCCAAAATTGATGAGTCAAATCTTTCAAGAATGAATGTTTCAATGCTTAATTGTTTGCCCAGTTTCAATTGGGGCCCACCCAAGTCCCAACGACCAAAATCGTATACGAACCAAGCCTTCTTCCTCTTTATACAATGTCTTTCACAAAACGGAAGCCTGGAGATCGCGAGTGACGAGTGATCTGAGAAATCAGACGGAGAAGCTATTGCGGCGACAGGAATGGTGGCTGTTCACTCGATCTACAGCAGGTATGAACTGATTTTCATGTGAGATTTAGGGTTTATATTTCCAACCCATTTAGCTACCACTATGACGAAGTGATTTTCGAAGTTTTTTTTCTTCGTTCTTTGAACAAAAATGGCTTCAATGGCTTTGGCTACTGGATTCATAATTGCATACGTCTTTTGATTTATTTCAATATTGACAAAGGTTCTGTGACTACATAGTATGGTTTTGATAGTTTGCAATTTCTTTTTGTTTGTTTCGTCTGAACATGTGAGGTGGATAAGTGTAATTTTCTGCAAAATAATATTGGACAAGATCCTCAAGAGATGACTCTCCATTTCTATGGATGGTCATATATGTCCTAGGTTGAATTGTGGCTGCTGCAACAAGTTGAGGAAGCACTTGGCTCTACTTTCCATTTGATCTAGCTCGGTTGCATGCAATGCTTCTAGATCTTCATCAATCTGCTCCGCTTCAATATTTTTACGTCTTCGTCGAAATAAGTTTCATCTTCTGCTTGATAAACCCTCTGCCATAATTTTTTATATTTCAGATGCAGATACTCAGGAAGTTGTTTCACAGAGCTCCAATTTGTGCACAACTCATGACTTGTATTTGTATAAAATATGTAAAACTATTTACCCCTGAAGTCTTACAAGTTACAATAATGTTGGAGTAGTGCATGTCATTATTGGTTGTTCACATGATGCGCTACTATGCATTATGTGATATATATATATATATCTCCAATTATGTTTACTGTGTCTATAGTGATAGTTGTACAATTATGTCATTATATATGTTGTATGCATGTGATACTTCAGTGTGTATATGCTATACTGTGTGCATGCGATGCACACAAACACACACATATAAACATGGAGCAATTCCCACATAAGGATCTAATGTAAGGGTGTAAAATAATAATTTATGTTTACACCATTGATTTGAAACATGTGGGATTCAAAGCAGTGAAACTCACTTGTCATCTCATTCATTCACACTATTAAAATGTAACCTTTATTTTACACCCTTATATTAGACTCTTATATGAGAAATCCTCTATAAACATATATATAATATATATTTTACATAGCATATATGTATAGCATATATATATATATATATATATATATATAATATGCATTTTGTGCATAAATAGGAATTCTCACATAAGAGTCTAATATAAGGGTGTAAAATAATGATTATTTTTTAATGGTATGGATGAATGAGATGACAAATGAGATCCGCTGCTTTGGGTCCTACATGTTTTAAATCAATTATGCAAATATAGACCATTATTTTACACCCTTACATTAGACCCTTATGTGAGAATTCTTATATATATATATGATATGATATACATATATGCATATTGTGTATATATAATTAGGTGCTTGTATTTGACGCCAAAAACATAGTCAGTAAATTTATACCATTGTACAACTCCAAAAGATTTTTCATTCTCAATATAACCACGTCAACAAAACACGTCTCCATGTAACCACATCAATAAAACATAATTTTCAATGCATTATTCATGTGCAAACAAAGAACAACTATTGTGGTTGTTCTTACTCAACCCGACTCGCTTTCATCCCTATCAAAAAGTCAGGGCCCATAAGAACGCCTGCAACTGTGCCAAGTGTGTAGCGCAAGGAGAAGGACAAAGTTTCATTGTCACGTCAAAAGCCTGTTATCTACTTATCTTAGATTCTTTTGACTTCATTTCTTTGTACTTAAAACTGTTGGCAAATGTCTCGATCGATCAAGGGTGTACAAAATGCATGGAAGGTGAGTACTACATAATATATATATATACACACACACACACATGTGCAGAGATCTCGCGATGGAGAAGAAGTGAAATCGTGAGAGAATGAGGATTGAATCAGGTTAGGACAAAAAAGGGGTTAAAAATTTGGGAACTCAAGACTTTTTAATCTCAGCTGTTCAATAGATCTAACGACTGAGATAAGAGTACACAAGTTATGTTAATTTATGGGTGTTCGCATAAGAGCATCCTTGATATATATATATATATATATATTTGTAGTAGAGAGAAACACAAGGTTTGGAGCTTTGAATGTGAACAATCAACCAATCTCAGACCTCAATATTTTGTCGTTTTGATGACATTAGGGTTAGGGATGGCAACGGGTGGGGTACCCTTCCAATTAGGAAATACCAAAACCGTTTCCATTTAAGATACTTTATACCAAAACCGTTCCAAAACCATTTAAAAAACCATTTAAATTTCTAAACCCTGAACCGTTTCATAACCGTTTACCATCGGGTACCCATTTACTATTTAACTTTTAATATTTTTATTTTTTTCTTTGATGATTATATTAATATAAATTAATATTGAGTATGGTTTATATTAATTATGATTTTATAATTCAAATTAGTCTAATTTATAGTTTTATTAGTATGCTTCTATAAATATATATGTTTTAATATGCTTTATCATGTTATAATTTAGTATCCTAGGAGTATACCTTTATAGATGATTTATAATATTTTACTATAATGAATCTTTTTATTAAACGGTTCGGGTACCCTAAACCCGACACCAAAAACCAAACCCGACCCTAAACCATGACGGGTTTGAAAACCAAAACCAAAACCGTTTCCAAAACCTATAAGTTAAATAAAGTACGGTTCGGTTACCCTGCGGATAATGCTCGGATCGGTTTTTTTTTACCATTCTTAATTAGGGTTTGGACTCCCAAGAGTGTCGGTCTTAGCAAGGAAAAAGAAAGTTAAATAAAGTACGACAATTTCGTACTAACGTCGTCCGGTTCTTATTGTCCGGTATTGATTTTAGCCGTTGGATTTGTAAAATTGATTTTACCTTGTATGTACTCTCTTTCTTCTTTCCAAATAAATAGGGAACATATATTTTCACATCAATTTTTACAAAATATCTTATTATCAACACTAAATTCAGTGCAATTCATGTAATACGCTGTGTTTAGAGTGATGCCGCTCCACCAAACACTCTTCATGCCAACATAATTGCTGACTATATGCTAGTGGTTTTGTTGACATTTCATAAGCTACGAAATGGAGTTTATGAAGACGTTATCTTAAAAATTAACGTGGGCCCACTTTGAATGTTAAGTTCTTATTTATTTTTTAAAATAATTTACGTAGGCCCCACTTTTGTAATAGTTTATATTAAATAAAATAATTATTCTATAAATTTTTTTTCACAATAATATAATAAAAATATTTAAAATAAAAACATAAATATAATATTATTAAATATTCAGATTATTGTTTTAATTTTAATATAAAAATATTATTTAATTCAGATAATTGTTTTAAAAAATCATAAAATTTAATATTACATAATTTACCAAACACAACACAATTTATTCAATAGCATATAAGCTCGTAATAATTTTTAATTCACCAAACATCTCACAATATAGTATATAATTTTTTTTTCCACGATTTTTAAAGTATCAATGAAAATCAATCTAATCGCTCTATCAAATAAAACCTTTACCAAACACTTCACAACTCATGTGGGGGCACTAGAGTAGACTATTAGTGGAGTGGGAATGACGACCCATTGTTGGGAACTGAAGGATGGGTCTCTCTTGCCGACAAGAGTACTGGTCCCTAAGCACATGTTAGATGGGCCCCACGAAGCCCATTTGTCAAACTGGAAGTGGAAACAACACTGGAAGAGAATTTCATATTTTCATGGATTCTTTATTTTTTTGGATTTTTATGTATAATTCATTTTATCTTTTATTAATTTTTTTTTCATAAATTATTAAACAAAAAAAACAAACAAGAAATCAATATTTCTTGTGAAAAAACAAAATTTCCAAAATTTTTTTTTCCACAACATCGAGTCAGCAATCCATAAACCAAAAAAGAAATGAAAAAAGACATACTAATTTGCCTTCATCATGCCTTTCTTTTTTGTTTGTTGAAGTGGCATTTCTCTTGCATGCACAGTTTTGTACGCCTCTCATGCACACATATATAATAGATCCTTTAGAAAAACTGGGTTTCTGGGCTATATATTTTTTACAATACTATTAACTAGGTTTCTGGGGCATGGCAGATCGATGATAATACGGGCATGAAATTTACCCAAAATATTCTACCAAGCCATTTTGTGATTGAATAGATGATGACTGGCTTCATTTGACAGATAATTTTATTAATAGCATATATGCTAGTGTATATTTTGGATAATAATATTAATATATATGTTGTTTGAAATGCGATATATGTGAAATTCGGGAAAAAAAAATTACAAGGGTATGACCATATATATGTAGGGTAAAATTAGATTGGTGTAATAAAGTAATAAACAACTTACTAGTTATTGTTAACATAATTTTTTTTTCTCCTACTTAATTTAAGAAGTTATTCTATTCCTATTCCCTGTAATTTCATTTGTTTGCTTTGGTCTCTCAAGTTAGTGTATACAATGGATGAACATTATTTGCATCCCATTTTTTACTAAATACACTCCACTCTAATGTGTTTTTAAAGGATTAATGGAGTGTACTTAATAAAAAATGAGTGCAAATAGTGTCAATCATACAATGGGCTTATATAAACTCAAACTTTGTTATCCATCCTAACCTAAAATCTTAAGAAACTAATTAAGCTATGAGTTTATCCACGTATTTTAATCACTTAATTTTTTTTTTCATATGTTAGTTATATGAGATTTTAATCACAATAATAATGCTAATGATTTTGTCCCTTATATGCTCAGATGATCATGTTGGTACTAATATGCACTATGCTGAACATTGATATATGATTTATAATAATTAGAGATTCAATATAATAATGGCCTAGCCATGTAATAGACATTCGTATGCCATGGTATACATATAGATCATACAACAAAGATCTAAGTCATGAGCTGCGAGCCCTGCAATTATTGGCTACAATTTGTCCCAAAAATCATGTTAAATCATGATTTTTTTTTGAAAATAAAATATTAGAATTTAGGTGTTACAAATTAGTGTTTAGAATTTAGGGTATAAGGTTTAGGATTCGAAAGCACTAAATCTAGGTGGCATGAAGTGTGGGGGACTATTTAATACTAAATGATCGATCCTCCACACTTCTCTTCATGCCACCTAGATTATGGATAATTATGGACACATCATTTTGGTTTAGGATTTAGGTACTTACCAAAAAGTTTAGTTTTTTTTTTTTTTAAAAATCTATACTATATTCTAACATTATAAATACCAAAAACACTCAATAACACATTTTAAAACATAATTTAATTTAATTTTGTGGGAGAATTGTAGCTAAAATTGGAGCCTCTAAAAAATCTCTCTCAACTTCTCCAAAAATTCTCTCTACTTCTCCAAAACTTTCCCTTACCTTCTCCAAAACTTTCTTCAGCGATAGTCTGACTGGAGGGACAACCTTAGTATGCTTGCCGAATAATTTGAGTTCTCTGCGTTTTCTACCAATGGGTTTGTCGATTGATAACATCAATGCGATAATGAAGAAGATGATCAATGATTATGGTCGATCTTTTGCGATATACCCCTGGAGCTGCTTATGTTTCTAGATCTGCTTTGATTCTTCCTCAAATTGTCAATTTTGTCTTGGTTGCGGTTTCAAATTGATAGATCTAGTTATGTAGATACAAGTTTGTTGTTTTCAATCATTATTCCTTAGTGTAAAGACAAGAGTTCTCTATTTGTTTTGTATTGTGTTTTCATTTTTTTCAAAGTAGGGTGTTCTACCCATTGTAGTACCTCTGGTGTCCATTGTTACCGAAAGATTTTAGTTTGTTTCATTTATTGATGGGTCTCATCTTGATGACTTTCGTCTATCCATTAGATAGAGAGAATTACCACTATACCACACGTGGTACATACTCTATATTTATTTTTTTTACTAATGCAATAAGGTCTTTTTGACATTCCCTTCAAAAAAAATAAAAAAATTGGAGCCTCTATCCCTAAGGGCTTGCTTGGATTGAGGTTTTAGAGAGTTAAGTGAGGAGGGTTAAGGAGGGTGGAGTAAGTCCACCTTGCTTGGATTGTAAGAGGGAGGGTTAAGTGGAGTTAAGTAGGGGTGACTTTCCCTCTCACTTAACTCTCAAACTCTACATTTTGTAACCCCTCAATTTGGGGGTTTGTGAGGTGAGAGAAAATTTTGTTTATAATTTTCATAATCATGCATAAAGTTTTTTCATTCATTTCAATTTAACTCTTCTAAACTCTATCTCCTATCCAAGTAAGTATAAGTCAAGGTAATCCCTCTCCTATGACTCCCCTCACTCAACTCTCCCTCCATTAACTCTACTATACTCTTCATTTTACAATCCAAACAAATAAGTCAATGACCAATATAAAATTTCTCGGTACCATAAATAATAATTATCATATTAATAATTCAATTATAATAAATTCTTTTGTTACCCATATATAATTAATTGCCATTAAATTTTCAAGTCTAATCAGTCTCATTCACTGTATATATATGGAAAATGATTGGTTGGAATTATTCCACCAAATCTGTACCATTGAATGGTGGGGTGTGTTGTTGTCAAATTCAATGCAATCATGCATTGAATGGTGGTGATTTGGTGGAATTAATTGAACTAATTCCAGCCCCCTATCCCGTTGAAGATACCAAAATCCCTAACAAACTTTTCATATAAAGAGAAGCAGCAAACACAAAATGACTGACCAACCATGGAACCTATATACTTAATCACACAGCTGATCGCCTGGTTAAGGTTTAGGATTTACCTCTTTGTCGCATACAATATCTCATTTTGTTGTTGCAACTAATTAACACAAGCATGGACCAATCCACCATATATATATATATATATTGATGCATCATGCATGTAATATCTTATATAATGTGACAGTCAAAACAGTGCAAAGTAATTTTGTTCGCAAGAATCGAGATGATGAAGGAGTAACAAAAACAGAGTGTTAAATAGGGTTCATGTATCATATATGCCCTTCTGGTTAAACTTAATGCATGTAGCTCCTCTTTAGGGGACATCCACGACTGATATGACATGCTACAGATCAACTGGGGCACTGCTGCCTCTCCTCTAAACACACACACACACACACAGACACATATATATACATATGAATCATATATATATATATATACACACATATATATCAAACCCCAATATGTTACCATCAGTGATTCAGTACTCCCACATAAAGCACTGCAGCTATATAATTTTCAAACTTAATTATTTCCTATCTTGCTGATATAATCTTCCCTAGTACTAGTAATAGTGTATTTACATCTATCTTTTCTTTTTTTTGGGAGTTACGGTTTATGGATTGACCTCAAAGTGAGCAAAAGCAACAAAAAGAACTATACCAAAATTGGAAGGGAATGAAAGCGTAAAACTAACCCATGAAAGGCTACCAAAAAGTAAATACGTACAGGCACTATATATAGTAATATAGATAGATATAGTACGATTATATATGGTGCTCCACAAATATGGCATAATCTGTGAAAAAGCTACAGCTTCAGTACCGCCCTTTATTTTAATGCCTGATTGATTTGCCAATACCAATATACCATATATATCCAAGACAGCAACACAGAACAAGACACACAACATGATCTCCAAAATCTAACACATATATATACAAATACAGTGATCTTCAACTACAAACACACGCAGTTACTGCTACTACTAGGATCACATAATATGGCATCCCATAATTCATTAATTAGCTGCGAATATTCTAATCAACTTGTTCACAACTTCATAATTAGCAGTTGGGATAACTGGATATAATTGCTGGGATCCCCTCATAACTGGATAGATAAATAAAGCATGCATTATATATATATATAATAATAATAATATGTATGTATATATTGGGTGCAAATTTTGGTGATGAACAGAAGAGATCAAGTAGTGCTTACTGGCTTGCACTAGCTTGTGACTGCTGATTCAGTTGTTGTGGTGGTGGAGGTCGCTTTCGCTTCTTCTTCTCGTAACTAATTCCTCTGGCCTTGGACTGCGAGTCCCGAACTCCACTTACCATCAACAACAATTGCGGAGGTACTGCCCGAATATGTTAAAGAGTTGGGCCCTCGACCCTCACCCTAAAAGGCCTATTAAGATGAGGAAAGCTTGCCTCATTTATACAAGACAACAAGATCCATCCCAGCCGATGTGGGACTCCAACACTCCCCCTCACACATGGGCTGGGCTTTGTTTACCCTAGTCTCCATGGAAAGGTGATAAGTGCGGGCCTCCATCATCGGACCACTTTTTTTGTGGCTTGGGCCTAGCTCCGATACCATGTTAAAGAGTTGGGCCCTCGACCCTCACCCTAAAAGGCCTATTAAGATGAGGAAGGCTTGCCTCATTTATACAAGACAACAAGATCCATCCCAGCCGATGTGGGACTCCAACAGTAGGAGATGTGGAGATCGAGGATGGGCCGCTGCCGGCGCCGCCTGTGGTAGTAGTACCAGTCACGGCGGTGGTGATGGTAAGTGGAGGAGAGTTCATAATTGTTGTTGTAATCATAGGGTTTGGAATATTGGAACTAGTACTGTCGAAGTTTTGACCAAATGAATCCATGAAAACTTCTTGACAATCCGATAAGATTTCTCTAAAATGGCCGATCCGATGAAGAGGATGGAGAAGCTGAAGCATACACTAATTGGGGGAGCAACTAAGTTTCTAAGCCCTACTTTAAGCTCCCAGATAGAGAGAGCTTTTTGAGAAAATAGAAAGAGGTTGACGGTGAGTTTTAGAAAGAGAAAAAATAGATGGATAGAGAGAGTGATGGAGACAGGATAAAAGCATACACTAAATAGGGGTAAAATCTTTAAAAAAAATTACATGGAGGAATATTAACATGCAACCACATTGTAGCTGAGTTGGTTATATCTCTGAATTTATGGTGAATAGTTATTTCGACATACCGTTAGGGAATATGAACCAGTTTAGAGTATTTTTTTACTTGGATTCTCCTGGTCTCGTGAGCTTTAGGGCCCATATCTGTATAAGAATTAGCAGCATGATTTCATCTATATGGGTTTCGGCTAAATCTTATTTGTCGTTAGTGTGGTGTGGATTGTTCTAGTTGCTTTGAGGTTTACATATGAGTGGCAAAAAATTGGTTTCGAGTCAATTTTGGATTGGATAACATCACATATTTACAAAATATTTACATGTCTAGACCCTAACTTCAATTGGATTTTGAACGTATTTAATCGATTAAATCCGAACAAGTAAACATGACAAAATTTATGTGTTTGGATTCTCACCCGATTTTAAATATAACAAAAATGCTGATTTTGTATATGAATTTAAAACATATAATTTATGTCTAAATTTAATTTAATCTCAATCGAATAAATTCGATAATCATGACCCAATAGAGTCTTGCCGCCCCGATTACACCCATGCAACTGTGGTATATTGGATCGGATGATTTCTCCGTTAAAAAAAAAAGAAGAAGGAATAATAACATGCATTGTTTCTTGTGTTGATTGATTGACAACTCCTTTTGCCAAATTACCTCCATTGATTTTTTTTCCACTTGTGTTCAAAACCAGCTGAAATATCATGTCAATCCACAGTTGCCCTAAACAGTTCATGTTTGATTTCTTGTCTTCTTCTCTAAACCAATAATCCATCCACGATACAACCACCCTGTGCACATGAAAGTCATCCATTATTGTCTTTGACAAGCTAGGGTTTACCTTCATAACTTACCACGCATGACACCTTAACCCTACATTAAATTATTAATCATGAATATATATATATATATATATATATATATATATATGTATGTATGTATATGTGTGTGTGAAGAAAATGAGGTGTTAATTTGTAGGGTTCAAAACTTTTTTAAAAAAATATATTTATATTTTGATTGGTCTTTCGAATCTAATGATATATTTTTTGTTCAAAACAAAAATCAAATTCAACGTGAAAAGTGTATGATAATTCTTGATCATTAGATATAAAACAAAAAACATTTCATACACTTTTCTGGTTGCATTTGAATATATTGCTGGGTTCATAAAACCGATCAAAATATAAATATATTCTTTTCAAATTTTTAAAAAATATTTTGAACTCTAAAAGTGAATCTTAAAAGTTAGAACCTTATTTTCAAAGATCTCGAACCAATATAGGAAATGACATTTGCAATTATGTGAAATTATGTTATACCCAATACCATCCTTCATCAGCTTGGTGAAATGTTACCTTTTTTTTTTTCCATTAATATTTGCTCTAGTTCCTGGAAACATCGATCCCTGACAACAGTGCTGGCATTCATTCTACTCATACTGTGTTGTATGAGAAACCCGTGTAGAATCTAAGAAAACATGTTTGGTGTTTGGATACGCACAAACTGGTTCTTAAGATTAAATTTGCAGCTTCAAACGCGTACCCCGCGAAAAATTAGGGTTTTAGTGATCAAACTTAGTAGTACCCTAATGAAATCCATTCACGATCTTTATTATTTTCTTATTTTAATGTATTTGTATAAACCACGGGTGATCAAACAAACCCTCTTTTTTGATAGACAAGTGGGAGCGAGGGCTCGAACTTGAGTATCACAATACTCAATTTAACAAGAAATTAAACACGATTTTAGTATAGTATGTGCAAATACGGCCCAAATTAGATGTCATCATATGAAATATATAAATTAATAGAACATTTGTATCCATGCCTCCTCAAAACAGCTTCGTTTGGGTTAATTTGTTAGTTTAAATTTGGTTAGAAGAATTTCCTACTTGCATTTCTGCTTTAGTTGCTCATGAGGCTGTAAATTAGCCTTTTTATTTCTTGATTTCAATATGAAGCCTGATTAATTAGTCCCACTCAAATAAACTAACTACTTTTTCTTATAATTAGGTTCCCTTCATGAATTAAGAATAAAGATGACAATACCTTGCTGATCAGTCAATTCTACGCACTAGCTGAGTTAATTACAGCTGCAGAATCAAGTCGTTAAGTAGCTTGTAATCCAATATAATCAAAATTAGCATCCTCCTTTTTCTTTTCTGTCCCTTAGGGAACATTTTTAATATCTTCCATTAGATGTTAAATTGCTAACAATTAGCGCAAGGTTGTGAGTTCAAGTTTCATGGGTGTTTTCACCATGTGTGGATAAGTCGCGCTAAAACAAAAGATTTAATTAGTCTTTAACGATACAGAACTTCGTCACTTAATTTTAGTGGAATGAAATCGTAATCAAGATCTATTTAGAAGGCAAAGAACGTAGTTTGTTCCTTTCTCTTTAATTAAGAAAAGCAAAGTAGTAAGATTAGCAGAGTCTTTTCAAAATGAAATATTGTTTGCACAAAAGCACATGGTGCAGACAAATTCGTTTTATGCCTAGTTTACGAAAAAGGAGGTTCTTATGCTTTCAGACATACCAAATCGGATTTAGGTGCTCCGCAAATCCTTAGTTTACAATTAGCATATAATGATGAAAAAAAAGTCAAACATCATCATCATCAAAACTTTTATGATGAATACCTGTCACACGAAATGGGAGCCCAAGTCTAGTAGCACCACTATCATGAATACCCGCCACACGGGATGGGGACTCAAGTCTAGCATCACAAGTTTGGGTCTAACTAAGTTTATGAGAATATCAACGGAAATCCACCACGCATATTTGTTTTCTACATCCTATACAAATTTTCTCGTTCCTTCTCCCTGTTGCACCACATGATGAATATCTGCCACACGAGATGAAAGCCCAAGTCTAGCAGCACCACTATGATGAATACCCGCCACATGGGATGGGGTCCAAGTCTAGCATCACAAGTTTTGGTTTAACTCTCTATTGAAAAGACAGGTTGACAATAGAAGATTTGTCATCCCTTATAAACTAGATGTCAAACCCACAATCTTTCGATGTGGGTTCTCATCCATCCTTCCCCCTTAGGAGTATGCACGTTCTCGTGCATGGTTAGGGCTGGACCACAACATTTTCTTTCTTTTTTTTTTTAACGGCCTTTTTCTCTTTTCCAACCCGCCTACAATGAATTTGTCCTACTGTATGCTAACCCAACTTTACAGGGGATGGGCTCTGGGGCAGGCCCGCCTATGATAGTGCCAACCCACAAGTCTTTCTTCTATCTTTTTAATGGTTTTTTTCTCTTTTCCAACCCGCCCACAATGGATTTGGTCCACTGTCTGCTAACTCAACTCTACAAGGGATGGGCTCTGGGGCAGGCCCGCCTATGATGGTGCCAACTCATAGGCCTTTCTTTTTGTTTTTTTTAACGGCATTTTTCTTTTTTCCAACCCGCCCACAATGGATTTAACTCACTGTCTGCTAACCCAACTCCACAAGGGATGGGCTATAAGACAGGCTCGCCTACGATAGTGCCAACCCATAGGCCTACACACACTCTCAATGAAAGCACCAATAATGAATAGCCGTCACACGGGATTGGGGCTCAAGTCTAACATCGAAAGTTTGGGCCTAACTCTTTATTAAAAACTGAGGTTGATAATAAGAGATTTATCCTCCCTCATAAGCTATACTTCAAACCTACCATCTTCCGATATGGGATTCTCATCACTCTATCTCTACGTTGAACATGTCCATACCATCTTAAACGATTTTTTCGTAACTTATCTTCAATAGGTGTTACTCCTATCTTAGATCTAGTAATCTCATTTCTATCTTAGATCTACCTTAAATATAGTAATCTCATTTCTTATCCTATATTTTTGTACACCTTCCAAACCATTATATTCAAATTATAGACTTTACATTTTTAAACGAATTGCGGAGTCTCCAGATCCCACCAAACCACATGGAAAACCAGTCTCAAGCCGTTGTAAACTTGACATATCCCAAAACTATGTTTATCAACTGTGCACCTACGAATATTTGACTGCTGGATGTTGAAAAACAGTACAACACAAAAAGAATGAAAGAATTACATGAATAAACGGTGATACAGGTAATTGTTTCTGCTGCAGCTAAGTAGAAGACCTTCATAGGCATCCTTGATCCACTTGGAATTGATGTGGACATCTTCTCCTTCTTACATCAAGAAATAATGGAGTAAACTCTAGCCCTGCCAATTTTCTAAGAAAAGGATCCCTCTTCTGTTCTGTTCTGAAGACATTCACTGCTAACTAGTCTATTGATACTGCTGCAGACTTGCAGTAGGAGAATGGCTCTCCTTGATCCTTCTACCCACTTTTGCATTACATGGCAAGAGGATAGATACTAAGCTTCAGAAGATGATTCTTCTTTAGAAGCCTGAATTTCGTGAGAAGGAGGTCCTTCCTCCTTGTGTTCCTCGGAAGTTGCTGGAATAGATGATGATGACCTAACATGAGCGTTGTTTGGTATTTGTGTGTTGTACCTCTTAAGTACCCTTTCTTTGTTTCTGTTCCACCATTCCTCTGCTTGTTGCTCAGCAAATTTCCGTTTACTGCAAAAACATCGAAGGCCGATTTGAGGCAGTGACATAACTCATAAGAACACTTCATGAAAGCTATTGAACCATTTGCAATGCATATTCATATTATAAAGTCCACTGCACTTTTTTTTTAAAAGCACAAGCATGGCATTTCATGTAACTGTAATGTGGTTTTGAGTGATCAACTGGCTCTAAATGGTAAGGTAGCTTTTATGTTTCTCCATGACAGAGAGCATGTATGTTTATGTAACCATGTTTCTATTTGGTGCATTAATACACTACCACTCAATAACCTTCTTCAGAATTCAAATGCCCACTAAAATTGTTGTCTTGTCAAACCTCCATCTGATTTCAATATTAGTAAAAGATTTATTAAATCGGAAATCAACTGAAAATACTTGAGTGTTGAAAACATAAATTACTATTTGATGAATCCTCACAAAACTCAAACTACAAAAATGCAAGAACAGAACACACGGACAAAGAAAGGCCAAACCATGTTTTCACAGACGGGGTTCATGAAAGCGAGTAGGGGAAGGAAGGGAACAAGAGTGAAAGTTCTTCACTTCTTCCAAAGAATGTGACATCCAAGTAGCATGATTGTTAAAAGTATCCCTGTTATTGAGTAGTTGGCCCAAGTTAAGTGAAACAGACAGAAGTATGAAATGGTGCCATTCACTCCAGATAACATAATCATCCTACTTGTGGAACTATACAAATTTAACTAATTGGTCCAAAAATCATCTCAAGCTTGTCATTAACCTTCAACTTTGGGTGCTTGGGCCAACATCCTACTTCAATATGCATGTGTATGCCTACTTGCGCAAGTAGCATGCTGTATCCATTGACCTACCATGAGGCTAGAGAGAATTTGCTATTGGCTAGAAAATTAGGTTTGTTTTTTCTTCCTCAATTTATTGGAACTGAGGTTCTTCCTAAATAAGTCTGTTTGCAGGATAGGTTATTAATGCAGACTCTATTCATGTCAATGATAGATTAAAACTTAAAAGTATAGCAATTTTTCCAGCAAGTACCTGAATCTAACTCTCTTGAAGTTCCTGCCACCGTTTCGACGTTGAACAAAAGTTACATAAACGCCTGGTTCAAATTGTTCAATAATTTCTTTTTCTCCTTCGCTCCTTCTTGTTGTAGCGTTGGTTGATTTGGAGTCTTTCCCTGAGCTTTGATGACTTGCAGCTCCATTTGTAGTAGAAACAGAAGGTCTACTATCATAAGGGACATTTCCACTACAATGAGACATATCAGTAGCTCCTGTAGAGTTGTCATGATCTTCCATTTTATTAGAAGACTCATGCACCATTGGATTTTCATCATGTGCAATTTGTTGGTGAGGCTCTGAGCCTGTGGGCAAGGAAGATGAATCTTCGGATGTCTCATTTGTGTTTAGAAAAGCTTCAGCATGAGCACTCATCATTCTAAAGGTTTCACTCTCTTGGCACTCGGGAGGCAGCTTTTCTGTTATTTCCTTCAACTGAATAACAAAGGCAGTGAGAATTCTGACTAAAAGCATATTTCACTTAAGGAGCTCTTTGCGTAGTGGTAGCCTACCCTAAGGACTTGAACCAACGTAAGATCCCAAGTTCGAGTCCCCTTTCACGCTAATGACAATAATTAAAAAAGGATACAACTTATCCAAAAAATGAAGCATGTCACCTATTACTCACATGACCAATGAATTCAAGAACATATTCATTCTGTAATGTGAATCATAGTTGTTATTTGCATGGATTCATGCCATACATGTTTCATTATACAAAAAGTTGAGTTACTCTTAGCTTTTTCAATAAATACAAGGATACATAAATTTCACATAAATATTTGCTTTGTCTAGGATGACAATGAATAACAGGGTTGTATCTCAATTGATCCATGCAGGTGGAAACATGGTAAAAAATTTGTTGTAGACAGCTAAATTTGGTTGCATTCATTTGCTTTTGTTTGTACATTGAATAATCTAATTAAAAAGGTGGCAAGCAAATAACCAGGCACAACCAGGATGGTAAAAATTATGTGAGTATGTAAATATGTTTAATTTGATGAATAGCATGATCTTTTCTCCTATGTTGCATTGTAAACAAATATTCCCATTCTTGTCACTTTTAGTTGTCTTTTGCGTAGCTATTAAAGTACTTTTGCTACTAATTAAACAAATTGTGCTATGGCATTTACTGAAGTACTTGTATGCTATTAATTTTCTCTTTCATTTATTTTTCTACATTGCTCATTTGTGTGCACATACTCACACATACTATACGCATAAAATTCAATTCCAACTATTATAAGTCTCTAACTCGATTAAATGTTATTGGCTCTAACTTATACCATCTCTATCATCATTATTTACAATTACCAGAAGCATATTAGCATCTGAAATTCATTGTATTGAATGACAAAGTGAATTTGAGGAAAGTAAATCTACCTGTTCTGTGATGGACTTCACAATGTCCTTTGCTTCTCTACACCTGGAAGATTCAGCTTCAGCCAAGGAAGCAGCATCTTGAGCGTTCTTCTGCAGTTTCTGAATCTCCATGTCTTGAACATCACACTTCTGGTTCAATGTTCTAATCTGATGTCAATTGGAAGAAGATAGGGTTATTTCTTTTCGACAGCTTCTTGAATTAGATTCGTAAACAATACAAGGATGCATGTAAAGCAAGCTAGAATAACAGGGGTAAAGTGGTACTTGATTGTGCAATTTAGCTAATTCTTGGTGCAGTATATCATTCGATCTTTTGAGTGTATCAACAACACCTCTGGAAAATCCAGGAGAGGCTGAGCGCGGAGGGCTTGGTCTCCTTGAGTATGGGGAAGAAGGTCTTGAGTTGCTAGTGGGCTGAGGTGTTGGGTGGAGAGCAATCTGAGGTGTCGGGTGGAGAGCAATCTGAGGTGCCGGATTCATAGCAAGCTGAGGTGTTGGATTCATAGCAGGCTTCCATGCATTTTGAAGAGCACTTAGTGAACTTGGAAATGCAATATCTTTCAGCTGTAAAAGTGAAGGAACTTGAGAAGCCCTTATTATGGAAGGAGAATCAGAATGGTCTCCACGTTTTCCAGACTTGACTTCAAGGTATCTGACTGGTTCTGTAGTGGGAGAGAGCAAAATCCTGGAAGATCTTACCTCTCCTCTGTCTATTCTTTCCCTAGTATCTATTGACCGGCGAGGAGCAGCAACTTTTCTGTTAATATTTGAATCATTCCCGGCTTCAGCAGCTTTAAGTTTTGCATAGCAAGCATCACAAACACGATGCGGTTTGCCAGGAGTTGGAGCTAATGCTGCTTTCAATGCTTTTCTGGAACTGCATGCATGGCAATGAACAAGACCACAATGATAGCAGTTGTGCCTCTTTCTTGTAAAACCAAATGCTTGCCGACAACCAGAGCAAACTGATTGGTCTGCTCCTGAGACCCACTTATGGATGCATATACTGGAAGTAAAGTTTGAGCCACAGACTATATTTTTAACGTGCCTATCCTTCAGTGTTTCGACCAATGTTGGGGATTTTCTATCTTCTGTGTCCCCATGACCTAATCTTCCATTGGCACCCCTTCCCCAAGTGAGTACTTCACTTCTTGACGTCAAGACCGCAACATGATATGCACCACAAGCAATTTCTTCAACAAATTCACCTACCAATTTATCTTGTACTAAGCAAGGTACCTTTCCATCAGAAATTGGATTTCCTAGCTGACCGTTTTCAGGACTGCCCATGGTAAACACATGACCAGAGGTAGTGAGGGCTACAGTCATAGTGTGCCCACATGCCAGCTGGTGGAAGTTGTAATCGATGAGACAAGAAACACAGGTAGGAAGCAGGTAAGTATCCTTATTTCCATGACCTAGACGGTATTTGTCACCGTCACCCCAGGTGAACAACTTTCTAGATGAAATATTTGCACCAGGTTGGCCCATAACCTCCACAATAGCGGCTGTGTGCCATACTCCACATGCAACCTTAAGAGTCTTTAGTCCACTCAACAACTGAACTTCTTTTGGACATGAAACACTTTCTCGATCTCCATGGCCTAGAACACCAAATGCTCCATCGCCAAATGTGAACAGTTTCCCATTGGAAGTAGCCAATGCCGAGTGCCATGAACCACATGCAATAGATAAAACTTGAAGTCCTTCTAAAGGACCAGAAACTCTTTTTGGTATCCAGTGGCTGACATCAGTACCATGTCCAAGAAGTCCAGCATTATGGGTGCCATCACCCCAAGTGAATAGATCTCCGGAAGTAGATACAGCACATGTATGGTACTCACCACATGCAACAAAATCTACATTGATAACAGCCAGGAACTCGATGAGACGAGGATGACTAAAGTCTTTTTCAATTCCATGACCAAGTCTACCCCCAGATTCCTCCCCCCAGGTGAAAACCTCACCTTGCCTTGTTACAAGGGCAACATTTCGCACCCCACAAGCAATCTGATGAACATCAAGGACTACATTTGATTCTAATGGTTTAGGTGTCAAGACATCGACTTTTGTTGGGATTGAGCTCACAGACCCATCGGAAACTGCATCACTCCAAACTTCTCCCCATACATAAACATCACCCAGTGATTCTATGTCTTCTGGACCAGATCCTCCACTTGAACAACTGGGAGTACTTGAGACACTAATACGAAATCCATCTCCAGTACTTGTTCTTAGTTGCATATTTGCATTATCTGACACCACATCTGAACTTGCCAATGTCAAAGGAGAATCACGAGAACCTGAATCAACAGGTACCCTCCCACGAGCAATACTAGAAGTGTCATCTAGAGATGCACCAAAAGGACTACCATTTTGAACAAAATCTCCACCATGTACCTGCAAAGTAGACATGCAGCTAAATAAAGTTGTTTAACAACATAGTGCTTCAATTCCCTTAAGTGATATTGACAATGGATTCACGGAATATGGAAGACATATTCAGAGTAAAAGACGTCATGGTACACAATTCAACATGCTCATGTAAGATCTTCCATCATTAACTTAATTACATTACACCACAAAAATTTTATGGTTTGTAATAACACCTGCAAAGATCTTTGGGATTTCATTGTGTTCTTCGAGATTGCAAGTACTAGTCGCTTTCATTAAGAGGATGCAATATTCAGGTTTCCTAATCCAGGCCATATGAATTCTTAAATTCTTCTTCCTTTGTTTGTTTCTTTACTTTTTCTGCAACTTAAATTATGCTGCTTCATAATGGATAATACGGGAGGTTTTTTTTTTTTAACTATGAGCAAGTAATCTCCTTAATGGTAAAAATGCATAAAGCAAACTCAATGTAAGTAACACATTGTGTTTTTCTTTCTTTCTTTATTTCCATTTACATTCATTCATTCATTTAAATTTTTTTCCTCTATCCCTTTTCTTTTTGTTTGTCTGTATTTATTTTCCTCCTAGGAGAATTTCCCTAATTCACTACATTCATGAGTTGATCCCAATATCATCAATTCTCTCATTTTGTGGCCAGAGGCTGTTTATTGTGGCTACAACGTAAATGGCATGAGGAATATAAGGAAGTTTTATCTTCGATTAGTACTGAATCTACTGTCATGAAAAGAACAAGAGAAAGTTATTATTTGTGTGATTAAGTAGTAGGCACTGCTCTTGAGCAGATTTTTCCAGCTCCAAAATTTATTTTACATGTTTTACTAAGATTTCACCAAATATGGTCATTTCTAAAATTTAGTCTGGAATTTTTTAGCTTATTCATTGGTCAAATATCAAAAAGGTAAATTCAATATTGCATGGTTGCATAAGTGTATCTTTTAAAATCAAGCTTGATGTTTTGACAATAAATCTAACTTTGACATAAAACATCACACCCACAAACCAAACCAAGCTTTAGGAAGGTTTAAATGTAATCAGATTAGTTCAGAAAACTCACTATTTGCAACCACAAATGGATCTGCGTAAAATCAGAAACTTACGTCAGAAATATCACTCGTAGCACGTCTGTTACGATTTTTCCCAATCAATGTCTTAAGGCCTCCAAACCACACCTCCGCCTCAACTTTGTCCTTGCAGATCTACAAACAGGAACAATCAATGACAACACTTATCATCATCATCCAAGCATTTATCCCAAAATTTTGGAGTTGACTACATGAGTGTATGAGAAAATCAAAGGGAATCAACTACGTTCATTTCCGCCATTTACATTGTTTAGTGGAACTAACCAGATCAAGAGATCTTTCACCGTTATTATATATAAGTGAAAATGACAGATAATCCTTTTCTGGGCGCAAGTATCTTCTGAACACAGCCTGTTAAGGAAACACCCATAGCAGTTATTCAAGCCACTTGAGGAAGAAACAATGTCAGAATCACATAAAGTGGCTGGACTGCAGATTTTTTCATCAAGAATTTTCAAATGAGGTGTTTTACTCACAGTTCTCTGTCCAGGGATGATCCGTAAGACGGATGACAACCTTAGATTCCTTTCGTCTCCATGTGAGATCCAGATCAGTGATGTTTCATCCTGTTAATACCACTAAAGTTAAAATTATTCAAGCATTGAGCTTGCTGACAGATTCACTATAATTATTCATGGAGGAGATAGGTAAGCTGAAACACTAGAGAATTGAATAGGTAAGTTACTCCAGACACACAAACAAAAAGAAGAATATGAAAGTTTCTTCCCCCAAATTTGATTGCAAGCAGAGGAAAGAAAACTTACCAGTGAAACTCTGAAGGCACGGAATTTAGGTTTCCCTTTCCTACTGTACTTGATCAATTGTGTGCCTTTTTTCAGGGTAATGAGTGCCTTCATAGAAAGGGAATATCAGAAAAAATTCAGAGCACCTAGGAATAATGTATTTAGTAAAAATGATTAAAATAAAGGCTTAAAATCTTAGAAATTACATTCTTCGTGAAAAATGAAAAAAAAAAACAAGAAGAAGAAGAAATTTTAATACCATCAGACTATCAGAGGCAATAGAATTTAACAGTTCCAAACGACTACTTTCTATATGTCTATCCTATCTAGAGGAACCCATAGACAAGCCAACCGGCAGATGCCCAATGCCATCTGATACACAAGTAAGAACATATCTAGGTCACACTCATCGCTCGCGTAAAAAAATCCAGCCGTCCATAAATGCAAATTTTCTGAAGGTATCATTTCCACATCTAGTTCATATTTGTAACAACCCCTACGTTCAAAATCGAATATGGGAATGATCCTTTTTCCTTGAAATAACAAACTAAATGACTTCCTCAAAGCCCAAGCTATTTTTATGTCCTAAATTTTACTGGGGGAGTAGTGTTTAAAAGCTCAATACTTGTTGTTTAGCTAAACTACTACAGTATTAACAGTTTTATGCTCGTCAAAATGATAGTTTATGCATCAATTCATCCTTAACTGTAGAGTTAATGATGCCATCCAAGCTGCATCACTTCATCCTCAGAGGAAGAAGTTCATCAATCATTTTGACTTGGTGATTATTCATTTGCAAGCTTCATCCAATCTCTTGATATACTAATCCTAGAGTTCTCCTTAAACAGCTCCAAATTCATAAGATTCTCGTGGCATATTATGTTTCTGGGTATGCCATAACTGTACATTATTACACTAATTGATCGAAAATTGAGCTTTATCCACAAAATTGAACATAAAATATGGAAAAAAAAAAGCAAAAAAATAAAATAAATTCTCTTTCCACTGGGGCTAGAAAAGTCAGTAGAAATGCCACTTGCTAGAACAAAATTTCGAGTACTTTGTTAGTGGACACTCGATTCCGTTCTTGAATCCTTAGATTTCAGTTTTTTCAGCTACATAAAGCGAAAGAGACCAAAAAAAACTAGAGGGAATGACTAACTTGCTCGATATCACGCTCGGGATGCCCATAACTAACAAGATCTGCCATTCCATCGCCGAAGAAGAAGCTCAACCGGCGGCAACTTCCGTGGCCCAGTCTTCATAGATGCATTTGCTTTTTTCTTTTTATTTGGACCTCTCATCAAACTCTCTCGTCGAGGTAATCCAAGAAATCAGAATCCAGGACTCATAGATCAATCGTAACAAAACATGAATTATAGTCGTGATAATCCTATTTTTTGAGGCAATCGGATCGTGAAGCGAATGCAGATCAGAGGGAGGAGAAGAGAGAGACAGAGTAGGGGAAGCGAAACGAGAGGGGGAGTAAGCAACGGGTCTCATGTTTAGGGAAGTTTGCAGCTCACCAGTCATTGGGGTCAGATATTGGCGCGCTCTTTTGCTTGCGTCCACGTCCCCCTAATACTTATTATAATAATTATCATTTAATATTATTATTCAACACACAAATACCGTAGAAACGACTGAAATAGGCAGGGCATAAGCCTCTGCAATGTCACTGGGGGAGCTATCGAGTAGTAGCGAAAAGGCTTGGCGCTCTAAATCTCATATCCCCTAGAGAAGAAAGTGAAGTGTAGAACATAATAACCCAAATCTCCTAACCTAGTGAAAGCATTTTCTTTGACACATCATAGAGGACAACAAATCTTGCGGGCTAATATGGGTTGCTCCAAAGCGGATAATATTCACTAACCCCAAGAAGGGGCAGACTGTTACAATTAGTATCATAACCCACTCACCAGTGTTGAGGGTATGAGACTCACGGAGACATGAACTCTTAAGTGGGGGAGATTGTAGCACCTGGCTCGAGTAGGTGGAGCCATAAGCCTCTATAGTATCAAGTTTGGTGGTGCTAGGCGAGCTATCGATCAATGGTCTAAATCCCATATTGTCCAAAGAAGAAATGAAGTGCATAATATAATAGGTTAAATCTTCTAACCTAGAGACCGCGTTTTCTGGACCAAAGGGTCCATAAGAACAAATCCATCCAAGCTAGTATAGACTAGCCTAAAACGGACAAACATTCATTGGGGTCAAAAAGTAAGTTTAGACATATAAATTAAAAAATATTTTTATATAAAAAATTAATTTATAATGTCATATATAATATTATTTTAATAGAAAAAGAAAGAAGAGAAGAAAAATGGAAAAAAAAAATATAAACTCTAAAAGAAGCTTCAATTTGGAGTTTATTTTTTTGTAGAGTTTATTAGAGTTTCTAAGCTAACTTATAAGTTATTAGAAGAAAAAAGAAAAAGAAAAAATAAATATAAGCTCTAAAAGAAACTTCAATTTAGAATTGATTTTTCGAGAGCTTATTAGAGTTTCTAAACTAACTTATAAGCTATTTTATTTGAGGTGTTTAGAAGAGTATATGTCCTTAGCGTATAAGCTACTGTGGACAGTGGACTAAAAGGAATCAAATAAGACGAAAGCAAACCCATCAACAATATAATTAAGAAAAATTATTGTGAAAGATCAATTTACCCTTGATCTGTAAATTATTAGAAATTCTATTGTTAAGTTTACACACACATTATCTCCTTTAACCCCAAATTCATCTTCACACTCTCTTACCGATTTAACCATTGCCCAGATGATTGCTGCCACCAATTCTCCACACCAGATTCGAAGTTCATTTCTGACCAAGAAACGTCGACTTGCAATTTCGACCAAGAAGACGCCCAATATCAAGGTCAAACAGTTAGAGATTGAGTAGAGGAATGATCATTGATTTGTAAATCTCTCTAATATGTATATTACTTCTAAAAATCTCTTAAATAAAACAAGATCGGTAAAATAATTGTTACATAGCATTAGTGGGTGTGTATAATTGTACTCCACGTGCTGATTTTGTGTTAAAAACGGTTGAAACGAAAATCAACAAATCAAATCCGATTTTAACTCAAGAAATCGGTAGAGTCGCTTTGTTTTTCTTTCAAAAAAAATGACAGTGTCTTGTTGTTTTTCTTTTAGAAAAATGATAGGATCGTGTAGAAGAAAAACGACAGTCGTGTTGCTTTTTCTTCTAGTAAAACGACATTCTATTGTTGGTTTTTTCCCTTTGGGAAATTATGATGTAAACTTAGTAGTCTATAATTAAATATGCAAAAATTATTTATTTTAAATTTTTAGTTTAAGGATTAATATGTTATTGATATAAGGATATTTATGTAAACTAAAAAAAAATTAAAAAGTGATGTAAATATAATATTTTTGTGATGGGTAGATAAAATTTTTAAAGGAGGCAAAAGGCCCAAAGGATAAATTAAATACTTAAAACATACAAAGCCCACAACAATTAGACTTCAAGTTGAAGTTGTAGACCGAACGAGATACATACTAGATGGAAAACTTTAGTCACACCCTGATTTTTACTAAAGACACCCCGTCAATTGAATTTTACAAGGATGGTCAACTGATTTTACAAAATAAATTTTTTTGTACAGCCCGCTCATATATAATTTTTTGTATATCCCACCCCATATAACTGCATAATATCTAGGGTCGACTTTCTGATTGTTTAAAAAACTATTGAGTGCTTATATTCATTTATGGTATGAGCATGCAAAATAGCCTATATAGGCTATACCTATGTGTTTGGAAAGTTTGACTATTCATTACTCTTATCAAGGTTTTGAAAAATAGACAAGTCGGTCGAACAGGTGATCGTCTCTCTATTGAACTAACCAGTTATACAATGGCTAATAGCCAATATAAGTTGAATTAAAGACAAAGTCTAAATGATAACAGAACTGACCGATTATACAATGGCTAATAACCTATATAAGTTGAATTAAAGATAACGTCTAAATGATAACAGAACTGACCGATTATACAATGGCTAATAGCCTATATAAGTTGAATTAAAGATAACGTCTAAATGATAAGACAAGAACACTATTAATTTTGAAAGAACTTGATTTGCTATAGTATGCGGACAATGGACTAAAGGGAAGAAACACCAAAAAAATTATAAGTCTACACCCATAATTGTAGTGAAAAGACCAAATTACCCTTATTTTATACAATATTAAAATATTAGTGTTAAGTTTACAGACATATTTTTTTTAAAAATATAATAAGACAAAAAAACCGAATTCTTCTTCCTCATGTCGGAATCCCTCATTCCTCTACAAAATCGTCCTAAATCATCATCAGTTACACCCACTCTGTTTCTTTGACTTGCAATCGAGCCTCACCCTGTGTTTCACAACCTCCTAAGCTTGAGCTAGGCTCGGGGCCACCCTCAAGAGAGAGGTCACCACTTGAATCATCTTCCCTGCATGATTTGCTGCATCTTGGACTTGTGGATGATGCGCTGGTACCTCTATCCATCTTGGACCATGATCCCCTGATTAATCCCTTAATTTTGCAAACTCAATTTTACGAATTAAGTAATTTAAATTTAAATTTAACACAAAAACCCTTAATTTTGAGAACTCAACTTTACGAATTAAGTAATTGAAACTTAAATTTAACACAAAAAGGGGAATAAGTGAAACTGATACAACATTTCTTGGGACCCCAAGATCAGAGGAGGTGAAAGGAGAGGAGGAGTAGCCAACATGCTTGGATTCCTGCAATTGCTTGAAGTTCAACTACGGCTTCAACCACACCTCAAGCGTTTCTTATGAAAAATTGAGTTTATTGGATTGATGGTATGAATCGGGAGGAGGAGGCGACAATGTAAATGTAGTATTCTCTAATTAAATACGTTAAAATTATTTATTTTAATTTTTTAATTTAAAAATTAATATGTCATTTTATGTATAAAGATATTTATGTAAATTAAAAAAATAATGTAATTATCTTTTTGTTGTGTTCATGTAAAATTTCCCTAAGAATTCATTAAGGGAGTCGGAGGCCCAAAAGAGAGAATAAATAGTAGATAGGACGAAAAGTATACAGAATGCTGAACTCTGAAGACGATCGAAGCAGAGGCAAGGAAACACAGTCGCAGCCGAGCTAGGAGAAGACACAACCAGAAGGCTGAACTCTGGAGACGATCGACGCAGAGGCAAGGAAACACAGACACGGCAGAGCTAGGAGAAGATACAACAAAGCTGGAAAATCGCACAGCAGAACACTAACATCTTATGAAATCTTCGAGGTAAATTGTCGTTAGGGTTTGTTTATACTGTTTCTTTCTGCTCTTTCTTCTCCTTCGATTCTCAAGTATCAACTCTATGCATTCAATTGATTCAAATTGAATTCGAGAGATGATGGCTGATTCGTATTAGAGACTATTAGGGATTAGAAGACGAGATGATGGCTGGTGAAGCCCAGCGCCTCGCCTTGCTTCAGCGCTTAAGCGCGCACTGTAGGCTTTTGACAACTATGGACTCAAAAATAAAAGATAGTAATTGGAATACCCGGTGGAGTCGTGTGCATGAGGAAAACATATGTTGGTTTCCTTGTGTGCTAGTGAGGAGAAGCTAGAAAGAATATCAAGATAGTTTATGGGATTTTCAGGATCGCAGATGAGTTTAGGAAAACTAGATAGTTAGGTTGAGGCCTTGGTTTTGAAACAGCCCCTCCACATATTATGTGAGGGCAAGGTCTGTGTACATCTTGCTTATCCCGACCCCGTCCATTACAGGAGCTTTGTGCATGAGTGTTGTTTGAATTGTTTATCATCACCATAATTAAACAGGCGAGCATGTGACCTAGTGGTAGAGTTACAGGGTTGCAACCTAGATGTTACATATTCAATTCTTGCAAATAGTCTCTCTATATTATGTGGGGGTCCATATTATGTGAGGGTAAAGTTTGCGTACATGCTGCTTGTCCCCGACCCTGCCCATTGCGAGAGTTGTGCACAAGAGTTATCTATCCTCACTATAAACAAGAAACACTCCCAATGGTACAAATGGGCTCTTAATTTACTATTGCTTTCCATATCAATATCATCTTTTTCTTCTCATTCGTAGGTATGTTTATTTTATTTTTCTTTGTACAGAGATATATTGTCACAGATTTATATACCAGAAAGGAAGAGGATGCTGATAGGTATCTAGCTCATAAAATTATGCAGAACAAGCAGTGCAATTTATTTGGTCGAGCAGTTGATGAATATGATTTTGAAGATGGCCCAAAGAAAAAGTCCCGGAAGAAAGGGAGAGATGACGATCACAAAGTTTATGGGAAGAACATTTTTGCAAAGCGCATCTTGACTCAGCAAGAACGCTGTATCTTTTGCTTTGAGAACCCGAATCGACCAAAACATCTTGTTGTATCCATAGCAAATTTCTCTTATTTGATATTGCCGAAATACCAACCCCTTGTGCCAGGACATTGCTGCATCTTAACATTGCAGGTAATTTTAATCTACTCCTTCTTTTGCTATATTTTCATTTTATTTTGTTAATTAGTTTTATCGGATGATTTTTCAATTTTAGTTTTGGCTCCATGTCTTCAGAAATTCTTTTTGATGCTTTGACAAAGTGAAGATTTTTTTCTCCCCTTTTCTTTCACCTGAATGCACAATATTATTTACAGTGGCCCAATTACTAGGATTATTATGGAACTGCCAAAAAATGAATCATTCAAAAAATTTGTAGTAAAAAATGTGAAAATGTGTCACTTCTTGAGCCTTGACTTGTTTCAAAATGTGGAGCACTTGTTCTGGCGAGTAAATTGAACTTACATCTTAGAACGGTTTTATTTACATTGAAACGTAATTATAGATGTGATGTGATCTCTCTCTCCCTCTCTTGTTAACTTCGTTAGAGTTTAATTTAATAATGTTCTTTTCTTCTGTAGCATGAGTCAGCCACGAGGACTGTTGATGATAACATATGGGTGAAATTCGCAACTTCAAGAAATGCCTCATAAAGATGTTCGCAAAGCAAGAAAAGGATTTGGTGTTCATTGAAACAGTGATGGGATTGGCTCAGCAACGTTGTCATTGTATGATTGAGTGCATTCCATTGCCTAGAGAAATTGCAAAACAGGCCCCACTTCATTTTAAAAAGGTAAGGTCTCCTTATGATATTATATATCGATTTGTGTTGCTTTGTCTATTTTTTATGTAATATGTTCCTCATTCAGTTTTTGGAAGTCATCTTGAAAACTTTGACTCTCTGCCCTGTTCCCCTTTCTATAAAACCATACAATCTTTTTAATTAAAAAAAAGAATGTGCAATTAATTTCTGCAAATGTATTTTCCATTTATGGGGGAAGTTCTTGCCTTAATGTTAGGCAGTAATTCATAAAGCTGGTTCAGCTTGGATTAGCATGTTATGGGTAGAGAAACTATTGCTTTAGAATATTTAATATGGCCAATTTCCATGCATGTGGTGCAGGTTAATTAGTGTTCTGTATTGGCAATGCTGTTAAGTGGAGTTTGGAAAATTTCTTGTTTTCTCATACCTTTGTCTTGAATCATTTGCTAGTCACTTTTAGTGAGTGTTGAGAAATGTCTAGTTGGGGATATACCGATATAGCATCACATAAATGTTAAAATTTCGGCTTAACAAGTGTTGTAGTAGTCTGTGCTATTATCTGGTTTTCTCTGTTCTTGAATTCTTTGTATGTTAGTTATAAAGGTTTCCTGATAGGATTTGGAAGAGAACCTTTGTTCTCTGTCGAGAACAAGATATGATTTTAGTAGTCTCTTTGTCTACAATGTCAGATAAGGTATAGCAAATCAACAGCTGAGACGTCATTTCATCGCCATTTCTCTCAATTGATGATTTGATTGTTGCTCGGCCACATATTCTTTGTTTTGTTAATCCCTAGTACTGGGTCCATAATCATTGTGTTTGTAGTTGGGCCAGTGTATATAACTTTTGTGACGTCAACTGTTGTTATCCTCTGGTATTTTCAGTTGCCATTTGCGGAATAACTGCCAAAAAATTTCTGTGCTTGCCATTTCTGACTATTATTTGTCGTTTCTAATCAGTTTCTATTTTACAATATTCTGTTAAATCTGTTTATTTTACAGTTTGTGATGTCTTGGGCTACCTTCTACATCTGTTTAAATTCTCCTTCAATGTTATGATTGTAGTACTAAAGGTTCAGATGTTACCATAAGTATTTTGAGTATATTTTCATAGTATTTTTCTTAAAATACATACACAATTGCAGTGTTTCTTATATCGTGGAATATGTTCTTGCCGGCTTCTGTAAAAATTCCTGACAACAATTTGTTTTAGGCAATTGATGAAGCTGAAGATGAGTGGAGCCAGCATGATGCAAAGAAGCTCATTGATACAAGTGTGAAGGGTTTGCGTGGTTCAATCCCCAAAAATTTTCCATACTTCCACGTGGAATTTGGTTTCAAAAGCAGCTTTGGCCTTAACATTGTAAGAGGCATGCTACGATTGCCAGTGGAAGACATGTACCGTCGACACGAGACAATTGAGGCTCAAAAGCAAGCTGTTGCAAAATTTGCTCAAGAATGGGAGCCTTTCGATTGGACGAAACAACTCGACTAAGTGATCTGGGGCTATTGTACATTCAAATTTCTAAAGGTGGGATCAATTGAGAGCAGAGATCAGTGGGTTGGTCCGGAAAGAATTAGTGAGGAAGTTGAAGGAGTTGGCATCAACCATGCATCATACATACAGGAGCACATATGTGGTATGATTGATATGGGTTGAGTCTGTATACTTGGGAGGTTACCATATTTTAAGCCCGAATCATGTCTAATTGTAGAGCATAATCTGTTGTCTTTGTTATGTTTATTACAGAACAAGATTCTCATTCTCCTATGTGGAATCAGGGCATGAGCTAGGGACTTGAGCTTGTATTTGCTTTCATCATTTTCCCCCCTCCTTAGAAGTCTATTATCTTGAAATAAAGATCTCAGTATCCAATTCCTCAATCGAAGATCTATGATTAAAAGATACTGATAAGAAATAGTCTCTCACTTAAGAAGAGTTGTTTTAGTCGTGATTCAAAATCCTTGGCTTGTACAGAGATGTTTGAACAAATCAACTTTGCACATACTCATTAGAGATTAGATATTAGAGATTAGATATTAGATAAACAGGTTATCCACTCATGATTTCGCGATAATAATTTTATTGATTAAAATTAGTGTTTACACAAAAATTAATAATAAGAAACTAAAAAAATATATGAAAGCTTGAGAGAAAACTGTTTTACAATTGTAGGGTTAACTACGAAAACAATGAAGCAAGTATCAAGAGTGTAGAAAATAACCCTTGAACTAGGGTTATGAATGCTTTTAACTTTAAAAAGCTCTATCTACCTTTACAAAAAACGAGTCCTACAATCCTTATTTCCCAAATTTCCTTTAAAAAATTTGTTCACGGGATATGATGGCATCCAAACGGCCTTCTACAATCTGCCTTCAAAATCTGTTTGTCTGTCCAGACGAATATGTTGGGCGTCCGGACGACCTCTTCTCCCGCCTTGATTATGGACTTGTTAAGTTATCCGGACGGCACAATGAGGTGTCCGGACAATATGTGTTGGTCACTTTAACAGTTGTAATAATTGCTCCAAAAATAGCCACTTTGCTCTCGTTTTCCATAAAACCAATGGGAAATGCTTGTAAAAGTAAAATTATGCTCAAACACATATAAATACATTAATTAGATACTAAAACACTCTCATTAAAGGTCATCGGAACCTCAATTTAGAGATCCAATCACCCCCAACTTAGACGTTGCTAGTCATATCTTTCGGTGACTGATTTGAAACAAACAGTGAAACGAGTCATATCTTTGTTTGACCAACTTGGCTATTTACTCAAAATGGGAGTTACATTTTATTATGTTTTGTTTTTTTTATCTTTCTTTTCTTGTTTATTTGTTTTTTTCTCCCATTACTCTCTTAGTTACACCAAATCCCTTATGCTAATACAGCGGATTAAGTGCCCGGAAATTTCCAGGACTAGGTCTAATGTAAGAAAATAAAATGAATTGACTTAATGCCCAGCATTTAATACACTATGAACAATATATTGAACATTATCTTCAATACCATAAAACAATCTTAATCTAATTTAGAAACATATACATGAATCTGTCACTAACATGTCTCAATTAGTCAGTCTTCCCACTTTGTTTCTCCTTTCTGACCTTTCAAATGAACAATTTCTTCGTCCACGTTATCCTTATCACAAAGTAACTGCCTTTCAGTTTCTTCGTCAATGAATGCTTTTCCTTTTCTACCTTTTGGACTTGGCACAGTTCTTCCCCCCACCATTAACAAACATCTCTGTTGTGCACAACCCATCTCTTTCAATTCTCTAATGGTCAAAACCCAAATACCAAATCTTCATACAAATTGAAAGAGTCTTGGAAAATCATAGAAATCCTTGTATTCCTCCCACATCAATTAATAGGCTGCGCCAGAAGTCCATGCCATCATCAACGTATGAAGCTTCATTCATATGACTTGGATCCATAACATTTGAATAATTGAACCCAAAATGGTCTTGTAATCCATCAAAAAACTCAGCTGTCATCATGCTGGAAGAATTCTCTGCGTCTGATGATCCACAACTTTCGTCCATTAGAGGGAAATTCATTGCATAATCAAGACTCCCACATTTGATGGTTTCAGTACTACTGGTGGCCACTGTGGTGGTGTCAGTGAGCAAGCTGGAATATTGCTCACATGAATATATGTTATTATGCGTAGAGAGAGTGATATTTGAGGATTCTGAGTCGGCATTGATGCTGACTTGTTCTTGTTCATATTGTGGAGATGTGATCATGGAGTGTTTGATGATTTGTGGGGTATGGTTTTGTTTGAGTAGTCTCTTCTTCAAGTGGGTGTGCCATACATTTTTAATCTCATTGTCAGTCCTTCCTGGAAGCTGTGCTGCAATTGCTGACCACCTAGATATTACAAACAAAAAAGATTCCATAAATCAGCAACTTGCTTCTTACCATATTCTTGTCTTATTGTGAAAAATAAAGACTTAAATAGTTCAGTTGATGGGGTTCACAGATTAACAGCTAATTATCATCTGCAATTACTTCATATTTAAGTGTCAACTTTGCTAATTATTAAAGACAACAGTGTACTAATTAAGTACTATGAGATAGGCTAATCGGGTGGAGGTAGGTTTCAAACCCAGGATTTTGCCGATAAACTTAAAGCTCTGATGTCATATGAAACACCGATTCTCCTAAAAGCTCAAAGTCGAGTAACGATGAACCTTTAATCTTTAGTGAACCTAAAATTTGCAGCAAATTTGTGAATTATTTGGAAAGGCATTGAGGGAAATATATTTATACCTATTTCCCAAGGATTCATGTAATGTAATGATAGTGTCCTCTTCTTCTTTGGTGAAGTTGCCTCTCTTGATATCTGGCCTCAAGTAGTTTATCCATCTCAGTCTGCAACTCTTACCACATCTTAACAAACCTGTGTAAAGAACAGAACCCAAAACCCAAAAAAAAAAACATAAGAAACCATAACAATATGCAACAAAATCAGCATTAATCATTCATAAAAACTGCACTTTCTGTGTGTAAATTACCAGCTTGTTTGGGCAGAGCACGCCAGTTTGCATGTCCATAGTTGTGAATGTAGGAAACCAGAATGCGATCCTCTTCAGGAGTCCAAGGTCCCTTCTTCAAACCCATTTTTTCACAGCAAGGAGCCCTCACCATCCTTTGCGTTAAGAAAATGAAACTCTTTAAGTCTCTCTGTCTTGTCTGTTTCAGAGATTGATGGATGTATGGGGGGAGTAGTAGATTTTTGCAAGGGAAAGGGTTGGGTATTTATGGTCATTGATAAGTCTTGTTGCGGGCATGAATAGTCCAAGACATTGAAAGAGGGATCTGATTTGTTCAAAAGAAATTGCAAGTTCCAGGAAGGAGGGATGCCATCTTATAATGTTTCCAAGATTAGTTTTTGAATTATTTGTGTTAGTGGAGGTGATTAGTGATGGCATACGATCGAGGACATGCAATGCGACAAAAATCGGATTGTTAAATAAAATACATCAATGTTGAAGTAGCCAAATATGAGCTTTGGAAATTAGAAAACGACCTTTCATGAAGTTATAGTTCTAGTTATTTTATTATATTATATTACTTTATAAACAATTAATTCAGGAATAAATCAATTAGAAAGGGACGATTAGAGATAAGTCTCTCGATTAAGAGTTTTGTTTCAGCAAGTACAGTCGAATAAGTTTCGATGCATGAAGTTTGAACCACTATTGCATAAAAGACAAAAAAATTACATTAATTTATTTTATTGACTAAATTACCCTCACTTTATTTATTTAGAGATTTGAATTAAATCGGATTTGGGAAAATCTTGCGACGTTAAGCACCAATGGATATTCTTCTCTTCCGTATTCTTCTTCACATATTATTCTTCGACTTCCCCTAAACCAAAGCATCAACAAACGTCCCAAAGATGTCAATATTAGCACTGATAGTACGTAAATGTAACTCGTTGATCAAAGAACTATTCCAAGTCCTTGAAAATCTCCAAATTTTGATTGGGGTTTGATGGTGCATCTAGCTACAAAAGAATTTATTTTTTATAGTGAACGAGTCACAGTTAATTACTCCTATTTTTTTTTTGTAAAGATGAAGAAACATATTATATCTATCTGATATAGGTTTTGATTCCTATAACAAATTATCCTTTAAGGCCTCTCTAAAGCCTTTGAATGAGACTTTAGCTAGTTCTGGATGGATTGGTGTGGTTCCTCCTCTACTCCTAAGATACCAGAATATTGAACCATGAACAAAGAAAGGCATGATAGAAAAGCATATTAGCTGAATCAAATAACAATGAGTCGAAACACTTCTTTTTACCAAACAGGACCTAAAGTAAAGTTTAATTTCGAATACTAGATCTAGTTTAAATTTAAATACACATAATAGTTTAATAAAAATTACTTTTATGATAACTCTTGCTTTGATAAGTTGATGGTGAAATATTTATTAAACTACTCTTCTGGTATGTCTTTAAAAAAAAAAGTAGGTAGTGAATTTCGTTTACCACCTCCAATTTCAAAAGAGACCCAGTAAATAATACTATTTTTTTACTACCAAATGGTTCACTATAGTCTTAGGGAAATTTCCAAGTAACATTCCTATCTCTAATTTTCAACTTTTTAATAATTTTTATTATTAATCTCTCATTCTCTTATCACATTAAATAGTGAGCCACTAATTAGAGTGGTAAGAATGATGTATATCACCTGATAACCAGAGTTCGAATCACCCTCCCCCGTTTAAAAAATAAATTCCTGCATTAGTTCAATACTATAATATATATTCCCTTTCCGAATATTTAATAAAATATATATAGGCTTGAAAAAGTACAAAATTGGCGAAGCATCACACAATTTGCTATTAAATGGGTCAAAGAATGTGAAAGGAAAACATTTGACTGAGTAAGCACTGGAGGGCTTTTAGGCTTACTAGTCAAACCCATGCGACTTTTTATTGCTGACTGTGGGGACATAGAGGTCGACTTGGATGACGTGTCATGAAGTAGGCCAAGTCAACAAAATATTAATTCTGTTTATTTGAAAAATATTGCTACCACAATTTTCTTTTTAAAAAAAGAAGAGATTAATTTTATTAATCAGCACAACTGTCAAGACATGTAGGGAATAAATAGAGAGAGGAATCGCATCTACACACACTAACATCGACTCAAACATACGGCTCACGAATGTTAAAGTATTCGCGACTCTATTACATCCTCAAGGAACATGCAGCAGCTTGAAGTTAATTCATTGTAACTTTGTCCAAATATTAACCAGAATAAAGTAGTAAGAAGCTAAAGATGAATCTCCTCATTGAAGTGCTGCCACAATCTCAGTGACATGCCCTTCCAATTGATATTGGGCAAAATTATGATAAGTTACGAGTTGAACTCTAAAAATGAAAGCCAAAAGCTTCGATAGTCACCAATCCCCCAGGAAAGAACTCGCATATAACTCGAGACACGAACTTGACCCAAATGATCACGAATAATAGCACCCGCCCATGACTCACCAATGCGCCATGACCCATAAACGTAACATTTATTTTGACCACTTCTATGGGAGGACATTGCCAGCTTCTATAATTTGCGAGCAGCGAGTCTCGGTTGGTACATAGGAAGGATTAGGGGGAACAACAAGCTTGGAACTCTAAGATAAGCCTTAAAGCCGAATGAATGAGGCCTATAGAAGGAAGCCAAGAAGAATCTCCATGTATAATTCCATTTACAGCCAACCAAATGTGATAAAGAGTAATAATTAAATTAAGAACATGGTCAGATCATTTGATGAAAGAAGAACCAATATGCGATTAAGAAATCCCTATATTGTATGGAATCATTAGCGGTTTGCTAACATTGATATAACAATTGATCCATGAATTCAATTAAAAGTAATTAAAATACCGACTAAATTAAAAACAGGCATTATATAGTATTCTCTTTTTCCTTTAAATAATCTTAATAGCACGTGTTCAATTAAGAAAATTATCGATTCCATGATATTATATATATATATATATATATATAATTTTGTAAAGAACAACAAGTGTTAGGTTTTTTTTCAGCTTCAATTGTCGTGGTGCATGTTCTGTTTCGTGGAATATTGACTAGAACTCAAAAATGGCTGCTGCTGCTAAACTTTGCATTATATATCTTGTTATGCTGAACGTGCACCAGCTTCATATATAAATGCCATATCTTTTATATATATATATGTATATAAAGAAAAAGTCAGTCGGGCAGGCCATTGAATATTAATGATTTTCCTTAAACATATACATAAATGCCATATCTTTTATTACTTTATGGTTGTTAGAAAAAACGGCTTTAATTTCTCTATCAATGTCCGACCACTTTTAACTTAATTATTATTTCAAAAGGGTCGACACCTAAAAGCTTTACCACTAGTAGTACCATCATATTATGCAGTATAGCTATATATGTATATATAAACTTATGATTGCAATGGCTTATATAATTAGCATCCGTAACTTTCATGATTTAAGTAAAGTCAATGATATGTAACGCACAATGGAAACGGGCTAAGGTACGAACTGCGTTGATACCTAAGAGAAATACTCTGAAAACACATATTTATTTTTATTTTAAAAATGTTTAGTCTGACGACTCACAACCCTCTTTAAACAAAAACAAGGGAACTCTAAAAATCAACAAACATACCAAAAATGAAAAAATCGGGTTAGGTCTACAAATCACTAGCAGTGATAATCCAAAACAAGTCAGAATTGATAAAACGCGATTCTAATTTCTAATTAAAAAGATATAACATACACAAAATATTGGAGGGCTAAACAACGAATTTGACCAAAAAGTGTTGGGGCCAGTGATATAGACACTAGTCCGATGTGAATCGACGTTTTGAGTCAGCCCACCAAGTTAGAAGCAATTACGAAGTTTAAGTTTCTAATTTCTCCTAAACAATTTTTGAATTCGGGGGTGATTCAAAAGGTGTAGAAATCTTTTACTTGAAACAAATGAACTCTAAACGTGAAGTAATCACGAAAACTTGAGGCCCCATTACATGAACCTAGTCATGACAGATTGCACGAGCATAGACTCTTTACTTTTTCTTTCGTTTACCAAATCAACTTATTTTAATTACAATCAAAAACTTCCATCGCAGATGAGCTGTTAGCCACTGTATGTAATATATTTTTCCCTAAATTTGCAATCCCAACATGTAATGGGAGTCGTCCTGCAGCCAACTTCGGGCATTATAGGGTCCACAATGAAATAATCTTAAGGAAAAAGAGAGTGTCAACTTGGTACCATATATATATATATATATGTTGTTGCCTTTTTGGTTCTGGTCAGAGTCAATTATGTTGGCTCAGCTAATAGCTATAGCCCTTTAATCTAATTTAATTAGGAACGTGCGTAAATATGTGTGACAATCCATGCGTGCATGCAAGTGTTTCAAGCTTATCCACGAAAATTTGGAATCATAGTCGATTACTAGCCGCGATTTTCTTAGTACGGGACACTTAGTATAAGACCCACATCGTTGAATTTTCAACTTTTGGGACAAATTCGTTGAATCAATTTTCTATTATATAATCGTCAACATCACATACTATATATATGTATATATACATTATAAAATAAAAACAAACCAAGCAAACCAATTCAATTAGAGATTTAGTGAAAGAGACACAAATTATTTCATTGCTATATAACTCTTTTCAATCGTATTCATGAATTTGTATAATAGTTCAATTGTTTCTATTGTAATCGTCATTATCTCAAACTATTATTATTTGGAAAATTTTACAGTAGATTTGACCATGTTTTGGTTTATTGCTCCTTCGAGTTGTTTCCAGTTTGATTACGGTCAACTAGGTAGACATATTCATGGTTAGTCGATGATAATTAATTATATAGTGTATTTGTCAAAGCATTAATTGTTTAATTAGTGTTGCCTTCAGTGATGATCAGTCATCATATATCCCTTTCGATCACTTAGTCGTCCACTAGTGGTATTTGTATAATCCTCACCATTACTTACTAGCTAGTAATTACCTTTTAATAAAGCCCATCCGTTACACTCAACTAGGTCTTTTCATGGGCTTAGTGAGTTGGGCTTAGCCCATTTATTGGCCCATAAGGAATAAACCTGTGAGGGTAATCTGATGTATCCACGAGAACTGAAATCCAAAAGTGGAGAATATAATTGATGTGTATGGGGGTGTGAATTTATGATATTTAGGAAACTTGGTGTTCATTTATCTAACATCTGCTTACCACCAAAAAAGAGACATTATTGCTTTAGTGTGTCTTGATAAACATATAAGATTAATATTAAACTTGGACTAATCCTAGTTAAATAATGCCACAACATGAATGCATTCACATCACTACAATATATCTCTCTGTCTTGTTGTGTCAAAATGACTTTTTACAAGTTGAGAGAGGAAAAAAGTGGTTAGTGTCGGATAAAGTAAAGTTGTAAACACCAGATTAAGAATAATCTTGTTCTTAGGCTCTGTGATGGGCCTTAGTTGGTTCAGAAAAGTGATGTTCTATCACAAGGAAGCCCAATCTATAAGAGGCTATAACATTGACTTTTGAGGCCCAAAAAACATAGCCCAACCCAAGTAAGATTAATACAGGCCGAAACAAAATGAGTGTACCGTTTAATCTCAATTAACCAACTAAATAACTGTCAATAGATATCTCCAAGCCGTTATTGTTACCAGAAAACCACTAGCCTTTGATCACCAAAACCAAATCAAAACTTGATTCACCAGTAACCGTCTTCTCAGCAAACACATCGTCGTCTACAGGCGCTATAACACAAGCCACGGAGAGAACCCTATTTCAGTTCAAATATGTTTGAAGTTATGGGTTGATCTGGGGAAAATAGATATAAAACAGTTAGGGTGGCAAATCCAAACTGGTTTTCCCCTTTTTGAAACCTTTTCTTCTAATCACCAATGCGGATTCTTCTAGTTGATGGAGTAATAATTTTATGATGAGATTAAAAAAGTCTCACAAGAATCTCAGCGTCATTTTCCGTGATAAGAACGGGGATGAGTGTTTGTTTCCCACCCCATACTAGGGGTGAACATGAGTTGGGTTAGGGGAGAGATCTCATTCGACCTGCATAGGTTCGGGTGGGAGTTCCCTCAACCCTCAATCAACCTCAATTTAGATAGGGTTGGGTCGGGTTTTGGGCATATGGGTTGGGTAGGGTTTGGGGTTGGGTTGGCAGTGTGTGCAAGAAGTCTCATGGGTTAGTGGGTTGGGTTTGGGTACTCAAAGTCTCATGTGTTAGTGTCTTAGTGGGTTGGGCCATTAGGTATTCAAGTCCCACAGTTTCAAACACAGAAGAAATAATAGACTAATAAATGCTACTGATAATTGACTTATAAAAGTATAAAATGACTTTATATTATTGAAATGAGGTCCGGTTAATGCGGGTTGAGTTTAGGCAAATACCTCATCAGACCCGCATAAGATCGGGTTACCCTTTAACAAACCTTTATCCAACCCTCAGCTATGCGAGGAAAGTTCAGGTTAGTCGGGTTGGGTCTTAAGCGGGTTTTACACAGTCCTACCCCATACGTTAGGGGAGTCCTATCAAAAAATGATACTTTGGGAGACAATTTGCTTTTCCTTCATACATTGGGGGTTTAGGAATTTTTCCTAAACTGAAATTATCTCGGTTGAAGCCAGTAGTCACGATAGGGAAAGACTATTGACACCCCCACTTTTAATATTTACTCTCCAATAAAATAGGGTGCAAATACTAAAGAGGCACCCCTACTTTTTGTTTGTCATTCTCAATATTTTAATTAATTAAATCTTTAAAATATTCATTTTTTCTTTTTTCTTTGAAATTTTTATAATTAGTTTCATTTCGGATGGAATATTTATTATACTGTTATATGTTTTTTTTTGATATTTTATATCTTAAAATTAATCAATTATTTTTGTTAATCTTTTCGCTAATTGATACTTGGTATAAAAATCACAAAAACATAGTGGCAAGCCTAAACCGTAATGTCATCGAAAAGGCAAGCAAGTCAAGTAACTTTGATGAATATTAGTCACACGGGATGGGGGCCCAAGTCTAACACCACAAATTTGGACTTAACTCTCTATTGAAAACTCAGGTTGACAATAGGAGGTTTGTCATCCCTTATAAGCTAGACTCTAAGTCCATCATCTTTCGATGTGGGATTCTCATCAATCATCCCCCATTACACGAGGTCGTGCATGCTCCTAAGGGGGGAGGATTGATGAGAATCCCACATCGAAAGATGATGAGTTTGGAGTCTAGCTTATAAGGGAGGACAAACCTCCTATTGTCATCCTGGGTTTTCAATAGAGAGTTAGACCCAAACTTGTGATGCTAGACTTGAGCCCCCATCCCGTGTGACGAGTATTCATCATTGGTGCTTTCATTGAGAGCGCACGCGTCTGCGTGCAGGCCCTTGGGATAATACTATCGTAGACGGGCCTATCCCAGAGCCCATCCCTTGTCGAGTTGGGTTAGCAGACAGTGGGTCAAATTCATTATGGACGGGTTGGAAAAGAGAAAAAATACCGTAAAAAAAAGAGAGAGAGAAAAGGCCATTAAAAAAGTAACTGGAAAAACCCTAGATCCACTAGATTTGGCAAGACTATGTGACCCTAGCTCGCAAGGCTTGGGGTGATAAGTGGATTGTATGTCGAAATGGTATAGCCAAGGCCATGCGCAAGATTGTGCATGCTCCCAAGGGAGGAGGATTGATGAGAAACCCAAATCGGAAGATGGCGAGTTTGGAATCTAGTTTATAAGTGAGGACAAACCTCCTATTGTCAATCTAGGTTTTCAATAGAGAGTTAGACCTAAATTTGTAATGCTAAACTTGGGCCCCATCTAGTGTGACGGTATTTATCAAATTGACTCAATAATTGATTTCCCACTCATGCGAGTAGAAGAAATGGGAATGAATGCCGTCGTATTATTATATTATTATATGTTTTTCTTTTATATTTTCTATCTTAAATTAATCAATTATTTTTGTTAATATTTTTTTGGTAATTGATAATTTGTTTAAAAATCATAGAAATAAATATAATTAAATTAAATTATTTAAGTATATATGTTTTGTGATTTTTATTAGGGGTGTCCACAACCGATCCACAAACCAAAAACCGATCCATAATCATGGTTATTCGATTTTTTCGGTTACGGTTTCGGATATGGTTATGATTTTAGTAAAATTTCAGATATTATTTCGGTTACTGTTACAGTTACGGTTATAACCGAAAAAACCAAAAAATATTAATATATATTATATAAATATCCAAACATTATATACATTATATATATATATATATATATATATATATATATATAAAAGTTACATATTTAGATTAAAACTCTGATTATATCTTCATAACAAATTATAAATTTAGATGCCAATTAACCTAATCATTACACAAATTATAAATTAAGATTGATTAGTTGAAACTCATGGTGGCCTTATCATTTTAAAATTCATATAAATTAAGATTGATTATTGCTAAAGTGAAAGTGGTGAGACATTTTCATTTATGTTTTTTTTTTCTTGATCATATTATTTCTCTCGGTCTTGTAAATTTATTTTTCTTTAATTGTGATGAAATAATATATTTATTATCATTATCATGAATTTTTATCAAACTCTGTTAGATGGAGTTGGAGTCGATCATAACTATTTTCTCACTCAATTTGATATTTATTCATACTTTTTCATTTCTTCAAAAACCGAAAACCAATTCGATCCGAAAAATATGGTTATTTCGGTTTGGTTATCCGAATTATATGGTTCGGTTATGGATTCTAAAATATCATAACCGAATCGATTTGGACATTTCGGTTAAGGTTAAAAACCGAATGGACACCCCTAATTTTTATACCAAGTATCAGATACCAAAAAGATTAATAAAGATAATTAATTAATTTAAGATAAAAAAATATATATAATAAGTATCTAATATGAAACGGAACTAATTACAAAAATGTTTATAAGAATTTCTAAGAAAACATATAATGAATATTATAAAGATTTAATAAATTAAAATATTGAGAATCACAATCAAAAAGTAATTGTCTCTTCAGGACACCCCATTTTAATATTTGCATCCCATTTTATTTGAATTTGTTGTGCCTTGAAGAAATCCAAGACCCAATAAAATGAGTATAAATACTAAGCACTAACAATGAGGGCTTTTTGTTTGTCTATGGATGACAAAAAGTAAATTTTACTGGGTCAATATATAATTGTTCATGCTCCAATGGTATAATTGTGCTGGCCTCTTTTTACTGTCCCATGAATGTGGGCATGATAAATTCAATGCGCTAAGCCCGATAGCGCGCAGACACATTTTACACCAAAATCAATACTGAGTTCACTTCTATTATACAAAAAGTAAAACCAGTAAATTTATATCATTATATCAATACATTTTGTTGATCCAACCACATCAATAAAACACATCTCAATATAGCTATATCAGTAAAATACAAACCCCATGCATTACCCATGCCCAAAAATAAACAACCATTGTGAAGAGCAATTGCAGCAATCTAATTTTGTTGGTCCATTGATCTACTTTTTGGAAAATCTAATGGGTGATGGATGAAATGGTGCACACAACAACACCAATTTGTTGGCTCTATTTTATTGGATCAAACAAGGACGCATGGAGATTGATTAGCTCCCATGTTTGCTTTTTAAGTGGATTTCACAATTGAACACACTCACTTCTATACCAAAATTAATACTAGACTCCATCTTTATTAAAAAAAAAATAACACATCAATAAATTTATATCATTATATCACATACATTTTATTAAAGAACATTTTCCAATACAATTTATTAGCCCCAACAAAATCATGCCATTTTGGTTGCTTTTGTCCAGAGTTGAGAGACCTTATCCTAATCTAGTATTGCTCCACGAGAATCACTTTGGCGACGTGATGGCGAATGGATTGACAAAGCACTAGCATGTAGACAAAAAGTATGTCCTGTTCTGGGTTTGCGTTGGTTGCGTGGTAGCTCAAATTGGGTATATGGTATCGACCACAGTAAGATTTGGGTACTGTAAAAAACAACCCTTTTTCTTTTATCATTTCTGTAACTGGTTGGGGGCATTCTTAAATGGAAATTTGTCATTTAGGGTGTTGCGGATCTGTATTCTTTGGTCACATGAAATTCTGATCCTCATCTTGTTTTAGAGTTCTAGTTTGTTGAACTACACTGGGTGGAAAGTGTAAGTTCCTTGAAGGTTTTAGGATTTAGAGAGGTGGCTTTCCATACGGTTTGAATCGCTTCTGAGCTTTTCTTTGGTTACCAAACAATTGGAGAAGGTACGTATCTGGGTTTTTCTGTTGGAGATATATACTGTGCTAGTTCTTGATAATGTTATTTGTGGATGCTTTAGGGGTTGGATTTATGAGCCACGTAAGATGGGAAGCTTAGCCTGATGATTTTGGACTTCTGATTGCCTGGGTTCTGGTAAAAATCACAATCCCACCTTTTGGGTTTCCTGGAAGTACACTTTTAGAGGATACATGACACAGGAGAACTTTGTGGATGTTCTTTCCTTTTATCTCAACTTCTCAGTTAAAAGGAAAGATCATTAAGATTTATGATAGTTATTGAAAGTTGAAACTGCTGCCTGACGATCTCAGTTCTTCCAATATGGACAACAATAAGACGATTGTTTGGTTTAGAAGGGACCTCAGGGTTGATGACAATCCTGCCTTAGCTGCTGCTGCCAGCAGTGGTAGTGTCTTTCCGGTTTATATATGGTGTCCTAAGGAAGAGGGACAGTTTTACCCAGGTCGAGTATCAAGGTGGTGGCTGAAGCAATCTCTTGCCAACTTGGGAAAGTCCCTGAAAACTCTTGGGGCTGAACTTGTGCTGATCAAGACCAATAGTACTCTTGCAGCTCTTTTAGAGTGCATCAACGCCACGGGGGCAACTAAAGTTGTATATAATCATCTCTATGGTATACATATGGTTCCTGTCTTGAATGCAGCTTTATTCACTTCCATTAATTTTCAATTTACTTTGATTTACTGACTCACGCATAGTTGGATATTGTGATTTTGTTAGGTCTTCATTGATTTCTTACATGATGTATTTGTGTATGGTTGAAGGGTTCATTCAACTCAGAATGTGTTGGTTTAATTGAGATTTATGGTATCTTTCGAATTTATTTTCTTTATTCTTTGAAATGCGTTAAGTTCATTTGCCATATATTTCGGAAAATTCAAATATGGCCATGCTTCTTGTTTATATCAGAAGATTTGAATTAGAGTGATTAGCCTCTGAGGAGCTAGAAGTTGCAAACTCGAAACTCATAATAGAATAAAATGTAGAGCTTATTTAGTTTAGTTTCTGAAGGAGATGTAAGTTGCTTCTAACTGCGAATCATTCAATGAGAAATAAATGAAGCTGCTCTTCAGTGCATCTTCAGCCACAGAAAAGAAGTAAAAGAAGAAGCATGTCAGCTATATGCCATGGCATACATGTTTTAGCAATTTGAAAACTTAGTAGGGGTCAAATTTTTGTTGTAACTTAGACCACCCTCCCATTCCTTTCGTGAATCCTTGTTAAAATGCATCAGTTCGAGTATCTTTCTTCAATATCCAAATTTCATTTCTATTTTTCATTCTCAGATCCGGTATCTCTTGTTCGAGATCACAATGTCAAAGAAAAGCTAGTGGAGCTTGGCATTTCTGTTCAAAGCTATAACGGAGATTTGTTGTATGAACCATGGGATATATATGATGAAAGAGGCAATGCTTTGGTGACTTTCGATGCATATTGGGAAAAATGCTTGTACATGCAAAAGGAACCTGTTTCACATCTTCCTCCACGACGATTGGTGCCTGCTGCAGGTTTGTTTCTGCTTAGTGTATTATAATTTGGTTGTTTGAGGAGATAAGCAAACCTGTTAATTTTTCACTTGTTGCTTATGACTTGCATTATGCTATAGTTTTTCTGTAATTATGCGAATGGACAAGGCAGATGCTCTTTGACATTTGAGTGTAGAAAAATTGTGCTTGTGCATTTGCTTCTGAGATTTTTTGTGTCTTCCTGTATTCATGACAGGTAAAGTTGAGAAATATTCAGTTGAAGAATTAGGTCTTGAAGACGAGTTAGAAAAGTCTAGCAATGCCTTACTAGGAAGAGCGTGGTCTCCTGGTTGGAGCAAAGCTGAGAAGGTTTTTGCTGAATTTGTTGAACGGCATCTACTTGAATACTCGAAGAATAGGCAAAAGGTTGGTGGAAACTCCACGTCACTTTTGTCCCCATATCTTCATTTCGGAGAACTAAGTGTGAGGAAAGTCTTTCAATGCGCCCGAATGAAGCAAATCTTATGGGCAGAAGCAAAAAACTCAGAAGGGGAAGAAAGTGTGACTCTATTTCTTAGGGCCATTGGTTTTAGAGAATACTCCCGTTATCTTTGTTTTAACTTTCCATTCACCCATGAGAGATCATTGCTGAGCAACTTAAAATATTTCCCATGGAATGCAAACCAGGCCAATTTTAAGGCTTGGAGACAGGGGCAGACTGGTTACCCATTGGTTGATGCAGGAATGAGGGAGCTTTGGGCAACTGGTTGGATACACAACAGGATAAGAGTGATTGTCTCAAGTTTTGCAGTGAAGTTTTTGCTTCTTCCCTGGAGATGGGGCATGAAGTATTTCTGGGACACACTTTTAGATGCAGACTTGGAGAGTGACATCCTTGGTTGGCAGTATATCTCAGGAAGCTTACCAGATGGCCATGAACTTGAACGCTTGGACTGCCCACAGGTATGCCAGGTTTCCTTGCACTGAACAAGTTTCTAGCTAAATACTGTTACTTAGGTGACTCTGGACTTCCTAATTGGAAAAAAACAAAAATTCTATCTGCACACGACCATACAACCCCTATCTATGCTTGACGCAAATATCTCCAATTCTCTTTTATTGGCCCATGTTTGCACAGAAGCTGTCAAACATTCGCAGTCATTTCACTTTGGTTCATCCAGGAAGAATGTATATGTTCGCCAAGAAAGGAAATGAAACTGAAGGGAACAATTAAATGTCATCTTTCTTCTTGAACTTAAGTGTTCTGAAATGGCTATTCTGATAATTGTTAAGTTGTCTATCATAGAGCAGATAATACAATCTTCTAATTTTTTTCCTGTGTTGTCTCATTCTTTATCGTGTATTGTAAATTTTTTCAAAAACATTATAACCACCTCTGAGAAAATAACCTATTAATGTTTTGTCGTGGAGAGTAGATATCTCTATGTTATAAGGCATTACCACCTAGAATGAAGTGCAATCAAATGGCCTGTGAGGCTGTGACAAACAAGCCGGTTTTTAAAGAGTTCGTATTTGATAGATGTTAAATGCCCATGAAACCTGCGAGTGTATTCTTAGTTTGTTGATTATTTTCTTCTAAAAAGTTGATTATTTGTATTGTATCAAGCTTAAGAACACTTATATCAGTAAGTTTTGTCTCCATCTAGATTTAGTAGGTGTATCGAAAAAAAATCTTTGCCCTTGCTGATACGTATCGAGTATTGTAAGCTTTTAACAACTACTCAAATTATTTATCTTGAATCAGTTAAGCCTGAGGAGAAAAACATAAGACTGTTGGGTTTCCATAACATATTCCGTACTTATCTTTCCTTGAAACTTGTTTAGAAGCAATGACATGCTTCACACTTCTGATTGTTTTTTGATATTTGGAAAGATGAAGGATGTGAGTCATTTTTTGTGAAAGATGTAGTCATTTTAGATGATGTAATATGAATGATGGAATCTTTTTTTTTTTGTGGAAGATACAGTCATTTTAGATGGCGTGAAGTAGGTCTGGAAATGTTATTATTTTGAAAAGATATTTCTCGTCTTCAATTAACTCCCTCTTTCTCCTTCTTACTCTGTCTTTTTAACCTTATATATCAGATTCAGGGTTCCAAATTTGATCCAGAGGGTGAGTATGTAAGGCAATGGTTGCCTGAGCTAGCACGGATGCCAACTGAGTGGATCCATCATCCTTGGGATGCACCCCCCACTGTGCTTAAAGCTGCTGGGGTGGAGTTGGGACTAAACTATCGAAATCCTATAATTGATGAGGATTTGGCGAGGCAGCGACTGACTGAAGCTATATTCAAGATGTGGGAAATGGAAGCTGCTGCAATGGCTGGGAAAAATGAAATCGTTGTTGATAATTCTGAAAATACTGATAATTTGCCCATTCCAAAGATCATCTTGAGGGATATAACTCCATGTCCTACCTATTCGTCAAATGACCAGAGGGTGCCAACCATCAACAATTCCAAGAATGGCCCACTCAGCAAGAAGAGACCTAAACATAACGAAGATGAAAGGCAGCAACTGAATAATTTGCAGGATCGCACTAGTGAAGCTGGTAGCACGAGGAGGGAAGAACAATTGTGCTCAACAGCCGAATCTTCAGCAGCTAAGAAGCAAAACACCAGCAGATGCTCATTTTCTGTTCCCCACTCTTTTTCCCCAATGGCGGGTGAATCGTTGCAGGAGTACGAGTCATTTGAATTGAATCAGCCACAGAAGGATCAGATTGATATGGAACGCAGTTGAAGCACAGATGGTAAGCTGCAGTATTCTGTGTCATAACATAATAGCTGTTTTTTTTTTTTGCAATTTCATTCCTTATTTACCAGAAAATTATCAGTTTACTAGAAGTTGAGATTTCATCATTTCGTAATTGTTTATAAGAGCCGTTAAGACAGATTAAATACAGAAAACAATAGAATGTGGTATAAGCACTGTCACATTTCCTTAAGACTAATTTCCTCGAGTCGAGGCACGGTATTCGTGCTTTTGATCATGTGAACGTTATACTTGACCAATCCAATATACAGCCAGTTCTGGAACATGGCTTGGAATAGAGATTTTGCGAAGGTTTGGTGTCAAGGTATTGAAAATTACTTTAAAGTGGTCCATCCCCTTTAGTTATCATATGACTTTTTTCTTCTATGGTAGGCTTCCCTTTTCTACTTCTTCCTTCGCGTCGAATTTTTTGGTTAATTCTTATTCTGCACTTTTTTTTTAGGATAAGCAGCAGAAATATTAGAACCAAACTAAGAGAGAATAGTAGCAGCTAGCAGGGCATCATGTAAATATGGCCGGAGGAAATAAAAGCAAAAGCAATACTAAGCTGGACAGGGAGGATATCTACTCTTGCAGGTGTTACGTGAGAGCAGCAGCCATATTAGCCAAATATCCAGTGGCGACTGTCTGTGAGATCATTTGCTGAAAGATAATCCTTCAATGCTAGCTTGGATGCTGCTATTTGACAGCACTTCCTTCCAACATCACGCGATAGCTTTTGATGTGTTTGTGTTGTGAATGTACATTTGCTTGCGGCTGATCATTCTGTATAATCTGTTATGTAGGTATACTTACGAGCCATATGTATCTATGTCCACTTTTTAACACAGGATCTCAAATTTTATAGATATCAAACGCACCTTTGCTGTTGTAATATTCGGATATTCCCTTGTAGTACTTTCTCTTGTTCGGTGCATGCAATCTGTGATCAAGCTTGTCATCTTAATACAACTGAAAATCCCAGCCCATGAAGAGACGCTGGCCCAGTCCGAAATGGATGAAGCCGATGGACCTTTCGGCCCGTTTGACACCTCTACTTAGTTAATAGGTCTTATGAAACCGTTGTATTTGTGCTATCACTTTGTGTGTAAGACATGCATAAACATCTATGCATGCTTTCAACAGATTGAAGATATCTCTGTGTTAATTTAAGTATCTTTCAGTTGCATTGTCACTAAAAACAGTTGTGCCATTGCAATCTATCAAAGCTCATCCAGTCATCCATGACACCATCTTTCCAGGTTGATATATACGGGAACAGGGTGGTGCTTTTTTGTTTGATTATTCAACAGGAATTAATGAATGGGTCCACCAACCAGGCATGAAAGGGCACCCATCTCTGATGACGTGATCTATTTTGCATTAGTCACTCCATTCTCAATGGCCTGACTAATGCAATTGTTGTTTCATGCCAACACAGATGGCGTGAAAGTAATTTTTGTTCATTCACGTCAATTGGAATGGCGTGAATGAACAAAATAAACACATATATATGTATCTATACACACATATATATGTATCTATATATATATACATCTATATACATACATATATACATATACATACATATATATATATATATATAGTGAATAATTCTCCTATGTGAACCGACTTTTCAACCATAGATGTGATGGGTCCCACAGAAAATTTGTGATCCCCACTTTTGTTTTGTTTTATTACAACCATTGGATTTGAAGTTCACAAAGTTGGTTCACACTTTTGGTCCACATAGGAGAATTATTCTATATATATATATTTGTAAGTATGTATGTATGTATATAGATGTGATAAAGCACAACATAAGTGGGGGTCACACATTTATTATGGAACTCATCATATCTATGGTTGAAAAACAAGTCATAAAATTGATCCATACTTTTAGTCCACATAAGAAAATTCATGTACACATATATATTACATGTATATATATATATATATATCAATACATATATGCATTAAGATATATATACACACACATATACATATATTTATATAAGTCACGCCAACTTTGTTGGCTTGGCTATTTAAAATCTAATAGTCATGCCAACTAAATTGAAGTAATTGATATTTTTGATATTGCTCACGTCATCATTGATGGCGTGAATGGATCACGTCATCTGTGATGGTGTGATCATGTAAAAATTTGGAATGACGTTGAGAAATATTTTTATCCCAATATTATATTGAGAAATATTAATTCTGAAAGTGTTATATTCACAAAAAACTCCCCATATGACCTTTTTGTGAAGCAAATTGTGATGGTGAGTTGGTTTTGTACCTTCCACTGTCCGGATTATTCCGTAGGATATCCTTTTTCCATCTTTTGAAAAAGCCTGTTTGCTTCCTTCAAAAGTCATCATTATTATTAAATATTATTTGCCTTGCAAGAAAAGACTGAAAAGCAATTTCACATATCATACACACCACTTGTTAATTGTTTAGTGGATTAATGTCACCATCACAACTGTGCATGGTCTCAATCTCAAGTGTGATGGTGAAATTATTCACATAAAATCCTATCCCTCACAATGGGACGAGGAGTCATCATTTCACTTAGGTTATGTTTGGATTGAGAAATTTGGTAGGAAAGAATGAGAATGGAAGGTGTAATACTTTTTTTTTCTCCTATGTGTGAATACATAAAAAAGAAATGACATGATTTGTTATTTATCTTGTTTGGATAGTCAAAGAAATGAAATGAAATGAAATTAGTTTAATTTATTAATTTATCTTTATTTTTATATTAAAATATTATCTTTCCTTCGAATGACTTCATTATGGAGATGAAGTATTTTGATAAAAATTTAATGAGATCTTCCCCCAAGTCTCTTTAAATTCCTCCGTTTATCTTTTCTAAGTTATCTAAACGTACAAGTGAATTGGGAAGAAACTCATTTCTCTTTCTTTTCTTTCCTTGACCTCTAAATTTCTCAATCCAAACAAATCTAAATATAACATGATAATAATTTAAATAATAACGCATGTATGTTAATGTACGTGGTTGATGACGTACCATTGTTGGCATGATACGTGTCAAATGTCTTGCTATTGGTTACAGTTGTAGTTGCTTGACAAAAAGGTCAACATTAGCTAGTTTTCAATATACTTAACTATAATCTCATGAACTCCGGTTAATTAATTATATGCTTTTGGTTAAAGATTTATTAATGATATTCGTTACTTAATTTAATTTAAATCTTCACTGATAAAAAATCTATGAGAGCATTATTGTTAGCTTGATTTTATGGATTATTATAAATCAGGCTCATTCCTACGTACAACAATTTATCCGCTCTGGGCTCATTGAAATTGAGTTCCAACCAATATTCAGAGTTCACTTGAAAAATCGATTGTTATAAAAGTTAAGGAAATAGATCATCCTTATATATTAGATTATTAACCCATACACTATCGATGTATGGTCCAGGTAGTGAAACCACAAGCATCTTAGTTGATCATATTAAGAATCAGGAAGTTAATGTTCTATCTTTCTACAGATAGAAAATGTAAACTTCAGATTCCACAACGTGGATTTCATGGAGACACTTTAACACTCAAGTTAGTTCGACAGGTCACATCTCACTAGTGAAGCAATTGGTATTTACAACTCTCTCTTTAATTGGTAGTGAATAATGAAAAAGTAAGATAAATTTACTTGAGTGTGACTCCTCTTTTATATGAATTTTAATTTATTGATCATTTTTGATTGCTGTGAGATTTCAGGGTTTGAATCCTCTAAAAGTCTCTTCCTACAGATCTCCTTGCAAATCTTCTTCCTGATCGGGGATGAGAGCTGCTCCGTAATGCTAAGGTGTTTTGGTCTTATGAGATTCCCAAAGTCATGTTTGTCCGACCATACCGAGAAGTGCAAACCGATGTGACATTTGTGTTGTTCGAGATACTCCCAGCCCCATCTCCTCTCCGCTATGTGTGATGACACTTGTCAGTGTCTTCTTCTTTTTCCTGGAATCAAAGAGAAATAAATTAAATATAATAAAGTGAAAGAAGGTTCCCCACTGAACTCTCCGTGTACGTTTCGAGTCTGCTAGAGAACCATATACTTGGGCCGCGTCTTAAACGTTGTGCAAACTGAAAAGTGAAAACGATATATTCTCTCCACACAATGAATTAAGACCTTAATGGAACAAATTAAAAGCAACTTATGTTGTGTATTTAATTTGAACTTAATTATTTAATCGCATTATGTTACGAAAAATTTATTTGCCCCACATCGTTTGTCTAAACCAATGCCCCTTTCACATTTTTTTTCGGCTCCAAGTATCATTAAGTGACACGAAGTCTAAACTTGGATAGGAGACCCCGCCCCGCCCGTGTGTGGAATTCCGAATAAAGTTCAGGAGGGGCACTCTCGTAAAGTTACCTAAACAGCTGCAGGGTTCAGATTCGGGATTCTATACGTGGCGAACTCTAATTAGTTGATCGCCCCCTCCGAATATTCTGTTCTCGCAAGACATTCCGTTGACGGTTGAACCATCTTTGCTTATTTAAGAGCAAATCGATGATTCCCAAGCCCCTAAGCAACACCCCATAACCAAAACAAACAAACAGAAATCTCATGACCCAGCAACTACACAAGGACTACCAAATCTGTGAGGAGATCGGCAGGGGACGCTACGGCACTGTTTTCCGGTGCGTTTCCCCTGCCTCTGGTGACTCATTCGCTGTCAAATCCATCGACAAGCGACTTATCTCTGGCGACTCCCTTGAGTCACAGTGTCTTCTAACAGAACCCAAGATCCTGCAACTCCTCACGCCTCACCCTCAAATCACACAGCTAATAGACTGCTACGAGGACGATACGTACCTTCACATGGTCTTGGAGCTTTGTCCCAACCTAGACCTCCACCAGATCATCGTCGATCACGGTTCTCTGCCGGAATGTAAGGCTAGAAAGATTATTACACAGCTTATGCAAGCAATCGCTCACTGCCATAAGTTCAACATCATCCACCGCGATATTAAGCCCGACAACGTCCTCTTCGATTCGCGAAACCGCGTGAAATTGGCGGATTTTGGTTCTGCGGAAGTGGTAGGGGAAGGTGAATTGGCGAGAGGAGTGGTGGGGACGCCGTATTACGTGGCGCCGGAGGTGTTGTCCGGGAGAGATTACGGGGAAAAAGTAGATGTGTGGAGCGCGGGTGTCGTTTTGTATGTAATGTTGGCGGGGTTTCCGCCGTTTTACGGGGACGATGCTGTGGGGATATTTGAGGCGGTTTTGAGGGCTAATTTGAGATTTCCGACTAGGGCTTTTCAATCGGTGTCCCCTTCCGTGAAGGATTTGTTGAGGAGAATGTTGTGCAAGGACGTGTCCCGGAGATTCTCTGCAGAGCAAGTTCTAAGTAAGTCGGTCTTCAATTTCATCTCTTTTTACCTGTTTCCTCTTGCCTGATCTGTTTGGTTACTGAGAAAAGGGAATAAGTAAGCTTTTTTGAAATCTTAATGGAATTGAAAATATTTTACCGTTAAGAAGTGCCAAACAAGGTAGATTACATAATTGATCGACCATCTTTGGTTTGCGGAAATTGTTTCCTATAATTACTACAGTTTTTGGGGTTCTTTTCATCTGATCTCTAAAACCCTAGTAGCAGAATTTAAGGACGTGTGTTTTGAATTTTACTTTCTTTTCTGGGTTCTTCAATTAATTCCCCTCTCCCTTTTTGCAGGGCATCCATGGATGACAAGTGGTGGAGACTGATCCTGGAAAAGACTATATATACATATATAGTTGCAGTGATGAACATTTTGATGCAGCAGCTTGAATGTTAGGGTCTTTGTAGATTCTAATAAATTAGAACAAAAGAAGGTGCTTTTGTAAAGTGTGTGTATAGAGGAGGACACCTTCTGTAGAGAGTATCCTACGTTTTTTTAATTGCGAGGATGGGTTTGTATAGGAAAGCCGCTAGTATTGCAGTTTCTGGGGAAGGTTTGGTTGGCAGTAAGGGACTCAACAACACTCTTATGATATATATATGTTAATGTTCTGTAATTGAGAATCTCTTTGATGTCTTCTATTATGGTTCCTCTATATACTTATAGTTTAATCTTATCCATAAAATCATCAATGGCAGGCAATGGTGGACCCTTTTGTTGGGGCCTTTCATGATGAAAATTTTTATAATCTTATCCATAAAAAACATCTGCTGAGAATTCTGTTGATCTCACATGAAAATCAGTTTTGGGTTTATTTCTGTTGAAAATAACCAAGTTCAATTTGAGAAGGATTTGTCTCTAGTTGAAGGGGACCATATTTTTTTGTTCCCAAACTCCTGCACCCTAATGAGAATCCGGCATGGGGTAGCCAACAGCTTGTCTGGACCTAAATTTGTTAGTTGAAACTTGAAAGTCACTATCTTCGTTCAACTTTGCTTATTGTCTGTGCTAAAAGATGGGAGTGTATGTATGTACCATCACAGTTGTCTTCTTAGGCGCAAGTTTGCAAGGCTTGAGGTTGCTTGTGAATGGTTCTATCCGTGGAGAATCCTTTTTTTTTTTTTTTTAATTCATTTTTTTTTATTTGTAATTACTACATATTAAGTTTTCAACTTTAATTAATATTTAGATTATCATATCTAACAAATCTTTATGATTTAAAACTCTCTCAACTTCATAAGCTATTTTTTTCAAGGCGAGGGGAGGAGGACAATGATGAGCCTCCAGCATTTCCTCCTCCTCCTCTTTTGGTATAGATCTATCATTCCCTCGTATAAATATATTGTTTTCTTTCTTCACCACATCGTTTGTCATGAAGGTTAAATCTGGACCTTCTTATCTATCTATCGTGGATTTTTCATCATATCGGTTCTTCTGGTGTGTTTCGACGACACATTTGATGCATAGCGATGGGGCTTATAAATTTGGTGGAGATAGTTTTTTTATTTTTTTAAATTTTTTATGAAGGGGAAGTCAAGAACTATTTCAAGTCCATATGTGTTCGTTGTTTAGTCTGTCCTGGTTCATCTTAGTTTGTCCGATTTCATCTAGGGACCAAGGGCGGATCTACGTGCATGATAAGGGGGCAATTGCCCCCTTAGTTTTTTGGAAAATTCTCATATACTATCAATTTTTTCCAATTTGTCCCCTTAGTTTTTTTTGTAAAATACCGTTATACTACCAATTTGTTTCAATTTGCTCCCTTAATTTTTTAAATATCATACTATTCTTTTTTCAATCTTTCCCCTTTAAAAATATCTTTTCCAAATCCGTCCCATTAAATTTCTTATATTCTAAATCCATTAAACTTACTCTTAAAACCCACTTTGACCACTTTATAAAATTCACAAAAATAAAAGGCGCAAACTTACTTAACTTTGCTAAATTACTCTTAACTTAGCTAAATTGCTCTATCCTTTTCTCTATCTCTTGACTCTCAATACTCAAGTATCAAATACAATAAACTGACGAAGTGAGACAAATGATGGTGACGGCATGAGTCCATGACAGATGAATTTGTTAAAACAACACTTAGTCATAAAAAAAATTCAGGGGCAACAATCCCGCACAATTTTTTGTGCCCCCTTTGTCTGAAATCTTGGCTTCACCCTTGTTTGGGATAGTGTTGTCATCTCGATGTTGTCCAATGTTTGTTTGTTTTATGTTGTTCTCGAGTATTGGTGCCTACTTTCATTGGTTTTGATTTGGGTGGGCACTGAAGAGTTGTTTGGAGGCTCTTGGCCCATCATCCAATCTAAGGTACAAACTACAAACTCAAAAAGTCCATGAATTCATCAAAGATAAAATCAATGAAGATAACAACTAGAGGTGCTGATACAGTTCCTCTGAATCTACATTCAAAATTCAAAAATTTACAAGTTAATTTAAATTTAACTGCTCAATCATGGGGTCTTGGCAAGACAGATATTCATTCCTAAGAAAGAAGAATTCTTTCAAGCCAGTCATCATCACTTAATAATTATGTTGCCATTGCAAATGCTGTCTGTTTGTAATTAGCACATTCTGTTAAGATTTTCTACCAACATTTATGCAGGTACTAAGTCCATTCATCTTTAACAACAATCAATCAAGTATGTCAAGTTCAATGGAATATTAACTACATGAAAGTGGAGAGAGAAGAAACTGATAAAAGATGCAAGGAAGAGAGGGCTCAACACAACACAAGATTCCAGATTTGGGTATCTGAATCTCAGTGTCTAATCATAGGTAACATATAACAAAGAAGCATTGAAAAATAGGGCAGGGACATAGTGACTTATAAAGCACAAGCATACTACTGATTTATGAACATTTACTTCTCCTTGCATTAAGAAAGAGTTGGAACAAAATAAGTACCACAACCTAGGACTAATCAGAGTAGCAGAAATGGGTTATTTCATCTCAGGCTTCACATCAAAGTGGTTCTATTATCATAGATTTATACTAAATGCATACGATTTACAGGGCTTCTTCCAGTTCATGCATTTGAGTTGTTTAAACAGGAAGAGTTGTGATGCCATGACTAGCCTCCTGTCTTGATTCTGCTGTTGATGTGTCTTCTTCTTCTCCTTCACCAGACATTTCTTCTAGAGATTTTCCTTTTGTTTCAGGCACCAAGAATGTGAAGAGCAGTCCAAAGAAGCTTATCACACCAAGGATTATCAGTACATTCCTTACTCCAATTGCATTTGCTGCGTACAGAAATCCGAAAGCACCCACAATTGCTCCTGCCTTGCCTGCTGCTGCTGATATGCCGTGGCATGTTGACCTTAATCTTGCTGGGAAAATTTCCGCTGGCACAACAAATGTGGTGGCATTTGGACCAAAATTGGAGAAGAAGAAGGTGAGTGAGTACATCACTACAAATCCAATGTGGTTTGCAGGTAGAGTCCAGTGGTGGTATGGAATGGCTAAAGCAAACAAGAATACTGTCATGAAGAAGAATCCCATCAATTGAATAGCAAACCTTCCCATCTTATCAATAAATGCAACTGTGAACCAATACCCAGGAACTGTGCTGCATAGAGCAATGAGAAATTGTGCTCTTGCAATCTTGAAAAGCTCTTCTAAGGCACTCATGGTTTTGGCCTTAGGAATCCAACCAATAGCAGAGAAAATGTCTTTTTGAAACAAATTCTGACTGTAGAAGGCAATATCCAACAAGAACCAAGTGGTGGTGGTTCCAAGCAAGTGAAGCCCATGCCGGCGAACAAATTGCTTTGTAAACAAGCCAAATTCACCCCCCTTATCTTGAACAATTGTCTCAACTTTCTCTTGTTCTGCTTCCAAATCAACCTGAAGCACTTTTGACATATCAGCTGCAGCCTGTTTAGCATTCTTCGCAACCAAGGCAGTGTAACGAGCAGTTTCAGGCATCTTCATTCGCCAGTAATATGTAAGTGCAGCCGGGATAGCACCAAACATCAAAATGATCCTCCATACATAATCAGCTTGCGGGACAGTGGATCCAATTGGATCAACCGCGTAAGCTGGGGCATTAAACCTGGTCTTGAATGCTGCAGAAACCACAATTGCAACCAACCCTCCAGCCAAAATCCCAAAACCTTGCATAGCGAAAACAGCAGCGATAAAGGCGCCTCGAGTCTTTTTATTGGCGTACTCGGACATGATTGTAGCCGAAAGTGGGTAGTCACCACCAATGCCGAAGCCAAGCCAGAATCGAAAGAAGCAAAGTGTGGCCATAACGGTAGAAGGACCGCTGCCAAAGGAGAGGCCAGAGGCAATTGAGCTAATAACCATGAGCATTAGTGTCAATCCATATACTTTCTTGCGCCCCATTTTATCGCCAAGCCAGCCAAAGAAGAGCTGGCCTGCAAGGGTGCCGCATAGGGCAACACCATTAACAGCAGCTGCAACATTGTCAGGCAATACACCAGGTTTGCCAGAGCCTTCCTCGTGGTAATATATACGGCCGAGTAACTTCGTGACCAGTGAGATGCAAAAGAGATCATATGAATCAGTGAAAAATCCCATGCCAGCAATCACAATTGCTGTGAAATGATACCATTGTGTTTTGGCAACATCAAGTGCACCGAGCACCTGCAATTGCTCTCTAGCCATCCTCCTCAATTTCCCTGAAAAATATTGAACACAGAAGATTAGCAAGACTATGTATTTGTAACGAGTGACCAATTGACTCAGTCACGTTGAACTATTAGACTCGTGATGATGTGAACAAAATACAAAACATGAACAGGTAACAACCAAAAACAAAAAGAGAGTTTGTTTCTTTCCCCAGAGTTGTTTGTGTGTGAGCACACACCACATGACTAAGATCCAATTATAAATTATTGTGACGACAACTGATAGAAACTTGAAAAGGACCAAGAACCCGGCAAAAAAGTACAATAAGAAAGAAGCCTACAATAAAAAGAAATAACATCAAAGGTGAGTAGGTTGTTTCTTGTTATTCTATTAATCAACCTAAGGCTTGATAGGACTTCTCTCAGGCAAACAAACAAACAGATGGAGAACTAAGTAAACAAACAGGTAGGCCAATGAACAATTGACATAGAAAACCAATTACAAATCGTTCAAAACAGAGTACTAAGAAAAGCTTGAGAAAATCAAAAACAAGATTCATCTTCCACCATCACCCATTAATGCAAAGAAACTCTTAATTCACAGTATATAGTTATAGATGTCTAACTTTTTGACATATAGTAAACTACGAAATTCAGAACACAGATTAAGAACATAAACAAGCAAGCATTCAAGGGATTAATCAAATACACTGACTTCACTGTAGCGAACCAGAAACAAAACCCAAAAACCATGAGCAAAGGAAGAATAAAATACAATAGCATACGCACCACCGATTGAGAAGAACTAAGTAGTAATCACGAGGGATTGAGAAGAAATTTGCAATGCGAGTGTGTGTTTAAGCTTAACGATGCTAGCAGAAGTCTTTAGTATTTATAGATAGAGAGGAAGCAGTGTTGAGATAGGAGTTGGTTACGTCTTTTGCTGCAAGGGACTCTCTCCTTCTCCAACTAGATTTGGCCTCTTAACTATTTTTGTGGGATTCTTTGATTTTACACAAAAGTATATTCCCTGGTTCATACCAAACACATTTATACTACCGAACACAACTGATTCCATTGCCGTGCAATTCCATTTCCATATCATTTTCCTAATCATTCATGTCACGCTCTATTAACTCCCAAATATTTGGATTTCTCTATTCTTTTAAGTATATATATATAAGTGTATATATATATTTGCGTAACTCATAGGGTATAGAAGGAATTCTCCTATGCGGTCATATTGTTTTTCAACATTCACAAGAAATTATCCGCATTTTAGGCCCGCATGTGAGAATTTCTTATAGGGTAACATGGCAAACTTTGAGTTCTCTAGTTGATTTCAACCAACTCGTCATAATTGATGGGGCTCTAGTATTGGACTCACACCAGATGGGGTATCTATAGTGGGAACTGAAAGCAATTTTTCATCTCGCCATTCAATCTGTTTTTTTTTTCTTTAATTTAAAAAAACAACGTGAATTCTACACGTTGAAACAAATCAGATGGTGAGACACAAAACTACATGTTTTCACTGTCAATACCCCAAATTGGACTCACACAACAACATTGACTCTGTAAGTAAGTCTAGTCCATGACTTGCCATCAAAACCTACCCTCCTAACAATTACATATTCATCATTTGTAGCCAAAATTTAAATCAACAAAATAGATTTGAACTTTTAATTAGAGATAATCAACTTCAAACGAAAATATCCTCAAGATGTAAATTTTTTTTTTAATAACCAAGGTTTACAACAATTGGGGGAAGAGGGATTTGAATTTTGAACCCAATCCGGAATAGGATTAATTCGAGCCTCGAATGATTTGATTTTACTGTATTTAAAATTAGCAAAGTATACTTATATTAATTTTTAATTAGTTAGCTAATTATTTATTTTATTTTTCCTTAAACTTTTTTAAATATTTATGAATCTGTTCACTCTCTCCGAGTGTTAAGCAAATATCACAAAGTAACGTCATGAGTCAATTGTGGATGCTAACTAGAAAATATATTTTCAACTAACTCAATCACCAAAAATTAGTATTAAATAAAGAGTGAATATGAGTGTTAGAATTTTATTAGTTCAATTTCAATATTACCCTTTTTCCTTTCAAAAAATAAAAATAAGAGTAAAATAATTTTTTGCATATTAAAACTCATTTTCCCTTGTGAATGAGAATAGCCACAAGGGAGAATAGAAGGTGTAATGAGTTTGAGATTTCACCCTCTTAAAATCAACCAAATAAGATAATGGGTAATTGTTACTCTCATTCCATCCTCAAAATGCCAACCAAATACCCCCTCTGTTGTACCTAATTTGTTGTGGATGGATTTGGCGGTTCCGCAATTCTCTAGAGTTTACAATTCACATATAATGATAGAGAAAAATTCAGACAAGTTTTAAAAATTGAAAAACAACAATGTAGTGTGTGATGTGACACACCTACCAAACCATTGAATTTCAATTATAAACTTTACAATTTTAAACGAATTGTGGAGCTCCTAATCCGTTGTAGATATAGTCAATATGTTACATTCATTCTGTAGGGCCAAAAATTAAGTTCAAAAGTGATTTATTCCCCACTTCACTTGAATGATAAAAATATATATGACATACGCCATAACTCATAAATATGATTTTAATTTTTCTTCTCCACTTTGTCATCATGACTACATATATACATGTGAATAAGTGAGGTTTAATTTTAAGTGGGAACTTATTGGTTTTCAATCATTATACACATTTGCGAGTCATTTTCTTTTTCCTTGTCCAAACTTGTATAGGAGACTCCAAAGGGGGTGAAGTTCTTGGCACAAACAATTGGATCTGTCATAATAGATAGAATGACCAGACTTGTATTTCAAAACTATTGGATATTTCTTTATCCTTATTTATTGACTTAGAAAGTGTTGGTATGGTCAGCCCATTTTGGAATAATAGCCTTCAATTTTTGACCCATTTCAATGTCAAAGATCACCTGCTTTTGTCGAAATTGATAACCTATTTGAAAGTATTACCCTATATATATGTTTTTTTTATCAATCTTGCAGCCATGGACTCTTCTTTAAGATTAGAATGGTGTCAATTTCATCATTCAATTATTTGAAATTGATTCGATTAGTGTCATTTGGGTTAAATTTCAACAAAGACCATTTAAGGTCCTAAATGATGGAATTTTGCGAAATCAAGGTGGGGTTAGGGGCCACAAGCATCTACGTCTACTCAGCATGTCGTTTCGTTTCAACTAGTAGCATTTTGTCGAATTATGACAATGTGACAATTTTCAATACTACTAACCTATTTTATTGTAAATAAAGCAAACATAGCAAATTAGTAGGGCTCCACATCGGACCAGCCCGGAAATATGAGGCCAGGGCCCGATTTTGAGAATCGGGCTTGGCTCTCAAAATGAGGCCCGGGCCTCGAGTCTTTGGGTTAGGCTGGGCTTGACTTTTTGACTATATAATATTTATACATGTATTTTTTTTTTTGAGGAAAATGTATTATATATATAGATATGTGTAATATATATGTATTATATATATGTATATGAATTATGTATATATATACACATACATTGCAATAATATATATATATATATATATATATATATATATATATATGCAGATAGTGCATGCACTGTCTACATACATATATATATAATATATGTAAATATATACATATTATATATATATATATATATATATATATATATATATATATATAATTATGTTGTCTAGTAGGTTTGGGCCAGGCCGAACCCAGCCCCAGAAATGGAGCCCAGGCCCGGTCTAATTTTGGGCCGGGTTTAGGCCCCCGGATCAGATGGTGACCCCTACAAACTAGTCTTATCTTAGATTGCCGCATCTTGCAAAACTGTATCAAACGGAAGTCTCAGTTTTTTTTTTGAAAAGATCATAGACCTGATTGTATTAAGTTACTCAACAAATTGAATAAATGAGGCTCATAGGCACTCGGGGCTACCATAAAGATGAAATACAATCTATACGACTAAAAAAAGAACAAATTAAGAAAATGCAAACACTAAAACGGATATCGTCGGACATTGCTGGACAACACCGTATTACACCAGACACTGCCGAACAACTGCTGAATAAGTCCGACTCTATCGGTCTACGCCGGGTAACAAAAACTAAATAGAAAAAAAAACACACACACACAGAGATTGTAACTTGGATCTACAAGAGATGCCAAACTCCCTCAAATCTGAAAATCTTATCATTAAAAATTCAAATATATGTCGCCGGAGCACACCGAAAACACCAATTATTGAAGATCCACGACAGATGGAGGAGATCGAAATTTGGAGAAAAGCAACCTGTAAAATTGTTATTCAAACACGAAAACATAACAAAATTAAACAGATCTAGGTGGAGAAAGGGTAGATCTAACCCATGGGAGAAGAGGAGAAAGAAAGAAAGGTTTGGGAGAGGAGGAGAAGAGGGGAGAGGAGAGGCAGGGAAAAGGAGGGAGGAGGGGGGGGGGTGAGAGGCAAGGAAAGAAAGTGGGGTAGGAGAGGCGGGGGAGAAGGAAGAGGAGGGGTAGAGTGGGGAGGGGGGCGGGGAGACTCTCCCAAAGTTTTTCAAACGATAGGTTTTTTTCAAAGGAAGTCTCTTTTATTCAGTCATATAATGCACATTACATGTAGGCAGCTACATAGTTCTTCAAAGGATACAAGTTGAAAATCAAGGAATTACATGTATCTGAGACTTCAGTAGAAACACATATGTAGTGGTCATAATTATTACAAGAACCAAGATCATAAAACAAAATACATGACAAGAATGAAAATCAAGCACACCATATCATTTTGTGATTTCCATTTCCCAAATCAATTGGAACCAACTGTCCTTGCATAAGCATCCTCACCATTCTCTTCCTCATTTTCTCCTGACATTTCCTCCAGAGATTTTCCCATCGGTTCTGGCACCAGAAAAGTGAACAGCATGCCCAAGAAATTTATCACACCAAGTACAAGAAGTGAATTCTTGATACCAATACCAGTAGGGTAATCTTTATCAGTCTTAGTTGAATCTGTGCTTTGTGCTGCATACAAGAAACCAAATGCACCAACAATCGCACCGGCTTTTCCCGCGGCCGCTGAGATTCCATGACAAGTTGATCTTAGCCTTGCAGGGAATATTTCTGCTGGAACAACAAATGTTGTCGCATTGGGTCCGAAATTGGCAAAGAAAAATGTCAGTGAGTACATAACAACAAACCCAATTCTGTTAGGCTCTAAAGTCCAGTGATGATATGGTATTGCAAGAGCAAACATGAAAACTGTCATGAAGAAGAAACCCATCAATTGAATCGCGAATCGCCCCATATAATCAATAAATGCCACCGTAAACCAATATCCCGGCACGGTACTGCAGAGTGCAATCAGTGTTTGTGCTCTTGCAATTCTGTACACCTCATGAACTGCATTCATCGTTGCCGCTGGTGGAATCCATTGGATTGCAGTGAAGATATCTTTTTGGAACAAATTTTGGGAATAGAATGCAATATCTAATAAAAACCAAGTACTGGTAGTTCCAAGCAAGTGAAAGCCGTGTCGCCTTGCGAATTCCTTACTGAACAAGCCAAAAGAATTTGCGGGCTCTCTAGCTAATTTTTTAACCTTCTCCTCTTCTGCTTCAAGATTAACATTCAACACTTTAGACATGTCTGCGGCAGCCTGTTTTGCGTTCTTGGCTACTAAGGCCGTGTAACGAGCAGTCTCGGGCATCTTCATACGCCAATAGAAAGTAAGCGCAGCAGGTAGTGCACCAAACATCAAGATTATGCGCCAAATATAGTCAGCTTCAGGCACAGTTGAGGCTTTTGCATTATCACTATAAGCAGGGGCCTCGAATTTGTGATCAAATATATCTGACACAATAAGAGCAACAATCCCTCCAGTCAAAATCCCAAATCCTTGCATTGCAAACACCGCAGCAATGAATGCGCCCCGAGTCCTTTTGTTTGCATATTCAGACATAATCGTAGCAGAAAGAGGGTAATCGCCACCGATACCAAACCCAAGCCAGAACCTGAAGAAACATAGAGTGGTCATAACACCCTTTGCAGAATCCCCAAACGAAAGACCGGATGCAATAGAACAAACAATCATTAGAATCAGAGTGATTCCGTAGACTTTTTTACGACCAAGTTTGTCTCCAAGCCATCCAAAGAAGAGCTGTCCAGCTAAAGTTCCACATAGTGCCACACCATTAACTGCAGCAGCAACGCTGGGAGGCAGAGAGCCTGGCTTTTTTGCACCTTCGCTGTAGTAGTATATGCGTCCCAATAGTTTGGTGACTAGTGATATGGAGAAGAGATCATAAGCATCAGTGAAGAACCCCATTCCTGCAATCACAATTGCAGTGAAATGGAACAACTGGGTCTTTGCAACATCGAGTGCATTAAGCACTCCCAATTGCCCTGCCATGGCTTGATCGGTCTCAAAATTTCTCCACCAGTACTAACTACGGGATTCTCCTGTACATAGTTACAATTGAGAGATGTTACTTATTGAAAAAACTGAATCATAATATGAGTGTACATATATATATATGTACTGTGTAAATCCGAAAGGCAACAATGATTCATAAAGTGGTAGTGATGATATTGCTCTAAGAATTCAGTTCCAAAAAGGATGGAACTTGTCAGGCTCCATAAAAGTTCCTCAAAAAAGGAAAGACAGACAAGAGCGAACTGAAAAAGGAGGCTCACCTGGAGGAGACAATGAGGAGGAGATTGTATTTGAGACTTGAGAGAGAATGGCCACCTATTTATATCAATCAAATCCTTACAAAGTATAAGAACCTGGTTGGTTATCTAATCGCATATGTCTCTTGCCTAAGATTGATTTTGATTGTCGATTTCTCTATTTTTTGCATTAGTTATTGGCTAATCGTATTGATCGTAAACGTCTTGGACTATTTGCCGAACTATATATGCTTCCTTCCGACATTATCTATGAATACTTTTCTTCATAAGTTTGTATCATTAATTGGCTAAACAAGAGCTGCATAGATATTTAAGATGGATATACTAGTTTGGATATAGGTCCATGGAGAAAATTGGGATAGTGCCAACCCACATCTGAATGTGGTTACAATTCCTAAACTTGCTACGGTATAAACCATCTATTTATTCCTATATCCAAAATCAAGTCATCATAATCATCGTCAGTTAAGTTTTAAGTTTCATTAAGCACAGGCTGTATTTGGATTGGATTGTCTCATATGGTAATCAATCATTGTTTGTACATCATGTTAAGCTGCATGGTTCTTCTTGTCTTTCTCCGAAGTATTTAGACCCAGAAAACGCATCATTTGTATGAGAGAAGTGTTAAATAATGGCTCAGATTAGAAGTTATACTTAACACTTAAAAACTCTAGGAAATGGGAAGTTGTGCGAGAGACGAGAGAGGAGCTTAGCGTACCAGTCAACTGAGGTGAAGGATCGAGTTTAACACAAGAGGGGGGTGAATTGTGTCCCCAATTTCCAATTGGAATCCCTTTTTCAATTTAAACAAATTAATGACAATTAACAAGTAGCACACAAATTTGGACTCTAATGATTATCCTAATCAATATTCAATTCAATGCAAGATGCGACACAATATAGTGAATGATCAAATATCAAATAATCAAGAATTGCACAAAACAGATTTTCAAACAACACACTGCGCACAGATTTTCAACTCAGATTTCACCTATCAAATGATGTCGAAATGCAACGAAGTTTTATATGCAATGTCACAACACCTTAAGAAACACTATATCAAAATTTCAGATCAAAACTCAAAGTTTAAGGCAGCCTGCTAATCTCGGACAGATTAGGGTTTTGAAAATCCTGCAGTTTGAAACAAGTAGTAAATAGAAACAAGTAAACAAAGAAATCAACACAACGATTTATAGTAGTTCGGAGACCCTTCTCCTACGTCTACTATCTAGATTCACCAACCTAGGATTTTCCCAACTCCACTAAGGTGTGGTTTTAAAAGACCCACAAAACTCCTTACACCAAGGGTTTCTAAGAACTCCCTTAAACTTCAATGTTTGCAATTTGCCCTAACAAAGGGACTTTCTCAATGGGGTTTTCAGCCAAGGTTCTCACAGCTAGCACTAAGCTATTTAAGTGAAGAATTTTCAATAACAACAATCACACACTCACGGGTGGGATTTACAAGTAGGTAAGGTGAGGTGAATTTTGGGAGAAGTAACACCTTGAGCTTAAGTGGAAGCACCCTCTCTTTGCAGCAGCAAAATAGTGAGAAGGCCTTGAGTAGTGGCTTAGGAAAAAGCTGGGATTTCAGTAGACAATGGATGCTTGAATGCTTGAAAGCTTTGAACAAATTTCTCTCTTGATTGCAAATGCTTCTCCAAGTTGAATGAAAGAGAAGACCCCTCTTTTGTGTCAATGCTCTCCCATGCTTGAAGCCATTGGATCAAACTTCAAGAGTTGATCTTTACCATTCATTGCAGCTCTTAATCTTGGCCATTGATGATTTGAACAAACAAATCTCCACCATAGAGCATATAGACGTTGGAAGCTTGAGAGAAAAGGTAGAACCTTTCTTCCATAAGTGTTGTCACAAGCACAATCCTTGGATCAATGTATGTCTTCAAATCTTGACCATTCAAACTCTCTTTAATTCTCAGCCATGGATGCACATTGTACTATGCCATCTTGTCCCTTCATTTTGGCTCCAAGACTTCAAAAGTGAATCCTTGGCAAGGGCCTTGTTGGTTGCACCAAACTTATCTTCTTGGTAGCACAAGTCTTGAATGAAGAAACCAAACAAAGAATATACCACTTCTAATAGAGGGTACAAGGCTTGTCCCACATGTTTGTATATTTTTGGTAAAAGCCTTGATTCAATGCTTCAGATGATCGGGTCCAATTTGTCACACACTTAACATAGCTGCACTCTTCATTTGTTAAATATCAGATGTATCTCCCATGAAAACCATAACCAATAGCCTCAATGCTGGATTCATTCAACTTGATCAAATGCCTTAGTGGAAAGTTGGTAAAAATAGGATTTTTCATAGTTTCCTAGAGCTCCAAGCTCATTCTTAGAAACCGGACTTCAAATCTCTTGAACATACTGAATTCTGAGTTATATGAGACCACAGAGATGATTAACCTCCAAGGAAATAGGAGGTAGAACTCCCCAATTGCATGTAACCTCAAAGAGCTTCATATAAAGCGCATAGGTTAATTATATTAGAAAAACAATCCAGAAAACTCATATTACTGCATGATAAATCATTTTTTACATATTAGAATGTCCATATAAAATTTCATAACCATTGGAAATCGTTTGGTCACTCAACCAAGCAAATAAGTCACTAATAGTGAAACCGATAAATTCTAAGTGTAAATTCAATGTCATTTTGCAAACTCAGTGTAAATGACCTTTTCTCTTGAACTTTACTAAGTCAAATATGTTTATAGTGATGAAACTAAGGGGCACACGAAATTTCATTTAAATTGGAGTTCATTTGGTTTACCACGTTCACAAAGAACACATATGCACAAAATTAGGTAAAACCTAATTTTGGCGGAATTTAAGCATATGACCAAATATATATGTGATGCACTTAATTTCTCATGATTATAGTCCTAGAACATTTATTAGACCTTCATGTGCATGTGGTTCAAGTTTGAAGTCATTTGGATCTAAGTTGGTTAAGATATGATAATTGAAAAATTAATACTCTTAACTTAGTCAATTCTAGTTCATTTGCAATTCTGAATTTTCAGCAATATATCAAGCATGACTAAATGTCAAATTCACATAGTATTAGGCAAAAGCCTCACTTCAACGATATATTCTTGTAAAGTAATCAATAAGATATATTCATTTAAATTCAATTCACATAAATCAAATATTACTTTAATGTTTGATTATCATTTACAAATGATTTAATATCATCAAAATTAGAGATGTAGAACCATAGGTCCAACATGAGGAACCTATTTCACAACAATAAATTGGATCTTTACTTATATACCACTTAATTGGGTTATGCCAATCCGATATGAGACTACAAGTCTTGACACTCTTGGCCCGCACTTATGGGCTTGATTATGCAAGGCTCAACAAGTAGACACAGGTAGAGATCATGTCCAAATGAACTGAGTCTTTGCTCAGATACCATGTTAGAAAATTCAGCCCTGAACACATCGAATTGAAATTGACTACTTTGGGCCATAATAATTAATCATTATGGGGGAATTGTCATGTAATTCCTATGACGTCTACATATATTAATATTCAAATTAATAGATGGCAATGACTACTTGAGTGAAGAAGAACATCAAATGTGAAAATGGACCAAGATAAAAAAGAGTTTATTATTGACAAAGACAAAGACAACCTAGTTGTCAACGTGCCTTAATCTAACTGCCCAAGCCCCCATTTGTCGTTGGATTATTACGAGCCCTGTATTGTGTCCGGACATTGGACTTGGTGTAATGCAAAGAAACTTATGGAGATCTTGCTGCTTTATGCATTTCTATCTTCTAAGGACACCATCGACGAATCTCGTAGGGAAGGTCAAGAGAGCAAATTCCAATTTGGTTGGCCAAGTGAAGTTAATTTACACAAGTCAAAAAAAAAGGGAAATATACCCAATAATTTATGTCTCCAAAGAAAGTGGTCCATTGCAGAATCAAGTTCTTCTACTGGAGTCTGTTCAATGGTGATACTTTTTTAGTGCAATAGTGAAAAAGCAAAATGCTTCAATGGACAAGTGAGAGCAGACAGCAGCTGCAATTGTTTTTGGCTCTTCCCACATATATATTCCTTTCTTAACAACAAATCCTAATTAGGGATCCGCCCCCGCCCCGCACCTCCAGGCGGTGCCCCGCGCCCTCCATGTCGGGGCCACTTTTACGCCCCATTCCCACCCCGTGGATCCCCGCTCCCTCCTCTATGCAACATCTTTGAAAATTGTAAAATTAAATATTGTAAAATTAAATTGCACATCCTAGGTGGAAGAATAATGAACTAACCAACAAACCAAAGCTACTTTCATGTTACATTTGCCAACTAATTAAATTATTATCTTTACATACCACCTATGATATTTTTAACACAATTAAATAATTTTAGTTTTACTTAATGGGTACTGATTTTAAATTTTATATCACACACATCTATAGTTTTAAATTGTTTAATTTTATACTTTATTTTATAAAATTTTAGGGTTTTAAGAGTTTATCAACATTTATGAGTAGAGGGTCATATTATAGCTTTAGGGTTTAGTGCTTAGGTTTAGGGTTTAAGGCCTTTAGGGTTTAGGGCCTTTAGGGTTTAGGGGTTTAGGGTCTTTAAGGTTTTGGAGTTTAGGGTTTAAGGCCTTTAGGGTCTTTAGGGTTTTGGGGTTTAGGGTCTTTAGGGTTTAGGGCCTTTAGAGTTTTGAAGATTAGGATTTAGGAGTATAGGGTTATATTTAACTTAAGATTTAGGGTCCTACATTTTTATCAAGATCTATTTAATTGACTTGGAATAGAGACTAGAGAGTCATATTTAACTTAGGGTTTAAGGTAAGTTTTTATCAACATTTATTCAATCTAATTAAGAGTGATAATATTATGTTTAGGGACTTAGGGTTTATTCAATCTAATTAAGAGTGATAATATTATGTTTAGGGACTTAGGGTTTAGGTGTTATTTTTATTTTAATAATGATATCAAATTAAAATATGTTTAAACAAATAAATATTTTTCTATATATATAAATATCTATAGCGGGTCGGGTTGCGAGGCATACCCGCTCCCGCCCCGGGTTGAGATTTTTTGTCCCATCCCCGCCCCGCACAAGCCTCGGGTCGGGGAAAATCCGCTCGGGGTGGGTCGGGGACAAATTGCCATCCCTAATCCTAATACCACTGGCTTTCATCAAACAGAAACAGAATGTTATGCCAATAATAATAGAAGCCTATGAAACATGAAACAGACCTTGTAACAGATTCAAGATGGAGAAAACATTAAGAACTCCATTTCAGTTACAGACAATACAACAATTGGATTTCGGCATTGCCTCTTGTTACAGGTTTTTATGATGATACTCAAAAACAAACGCAACACAGGCAAAGATGAGCAATGCCAAATCGTTACTACACGAAAGGAGATGTTGACGTCAAATCATGTACAAAACACAACCACAACCACTAGCAGATTGTCTTGCTTTGCTCTTATTATAATGCTGACCTGCTCAAGAGGATGGCGCAGAACTAAGAAGAGAGAAGTGGCAGAATTGAGTTTGTGGCATGCGCAGCGGCTAGTCATCTCAACAAAGAAACTAAAGCAAAGAGATTACAGCAAATTCTAAATTTATTGCAGAAGAATATTTCCAAGTTAGCCTGAGCAGAACACTGTTGCCAAGTTACTCCTGTGTTGAAAGTCAATATTCCTGTTTGCCAATGCAGTATCCAAGACAGCTGCTGCCTTCTAGTATCTCAATCAGCTAGAAAGCTTTCATACCTTCCCACCAAGAAACGACTTAGAAAAACGTAAGACATTTCAAAGAAAATTTCGTTAGTGTCCATGATGAAAAGTGATGGCACAAGAGAAATGTACAGGAAAAAACAACAAACCAAAAAAAAAAACCTTTAATTTCTAGATAAGACATTCTTGCAGTTCGAACCAAAATACAATGAAGCAAGGGCAATAAACCACCAAGAATTCTGCCAATTACGTTAAAAGAAGCATAGCATGAGAAAAAAAAGTATGAGCACATGCCAATGACAGGACAATTCACATATAAATACCCATAGTATTAAAATGCACGTCAAAGGAAGGGAATTTAGGAATGTTCCAGTTGTGCTTGGGTGGTTAGACCGCTAGATAGCTTTTGCAAATCTTTATCACCATACGCTCATTGAATACTTGTTTATTTGACAGTTATCTCTTTTAATACAGTATTTAGGTAGACATCATATACAGAGAGAAATAAATTCATCAGTTTGGGACTTCAACGTTGCCGGTGTGCCCAAAAGTTTTGGAGTAAATCTAACAACTACACACTGCACTAAAACAAAATTTACTTTTCAGTTCTTCTAACAGGTGGCTTATCAGCGAAAGTGAAATGTTCATAGACCTATACAATTTGATCCAGGAAAATACGACCACGATACCCCTCCTCATAAGACCAAGAGTTCTAATTTACACATGAAAATATTCAAATTCTTCCACGTAAATGCGGACTAATGAGCCCTGTTAATGTACCATCATTAACTGTGTCCAATGTTTTGTGGTATCCTCCTCCACAAATATTAGCACCAGCAGAAGAAAAAATTTCACAGCAGCCATATCATATTATTTCAAGAAACAACAACTCTTAATAGACTTTCAGTTCCAGTGTACCTTGATTCCAGTTGGACTGCCAGACTTAACTGTAATGGTTTTCCCAAGGACAAACTTTGGTTTCTTATCTGCGCTGATGCAGATCAAAAATCATAAGATTTTGAATTATAGTTTATTTAGAAGTTTACGTCCTTTTCAGTTGGTTTTAGGTCTTGTTTATCTTTTATTTAAGTTAGTATTATTGTTAGGAGAATATTATAGGGTTTTATCTAAGTTTTAGAATTGATGGCATTATCGTAATTTTCAGGTTAGTGAGAAAAACGAGATTAGTTATTTATTAGTTATTAGTGTTTTATTATGATATTTTAGAAAAACGAGATTAGTTATTTATTACTATTGCTTGGTGAACAAGTAGTATCTTTAAGGGTAAATTAGGAGTCTGTTTGATTTCTGTTTAATGTTGGTTTCCTAATAGGAGTGGTTTAGGGTTTCTCTATTTAAGGATTGTAACATCTCGTGCTATAGACGGCTTTTTAGACTTTTATTCAATAATAATACAAAATTTCTGTTACCCTAGACACTCCATTGAGTCGATTCTATCGTCCCTTCTTCTAATCTACCCTTCAAATCTTTATTCTGCATCTCTTATTGCTGTCTTCAATTTCGCTGCATCATGCGGGCTTTAGTATTTGGAAAGAACAGATCAGATTCTCATCCACACTCATCATAGCACCAGCATTATCAAATTCTCCACAGTAATTTGGTGCTGAAAAGATTGTCACGAGTTGCTTATTAGCAAAGAACTCATATCCATCTTCCACAACCTACAAATCCACAAAATAGACAATGAGCGGAAGTAATTTCAAAACAATCTTAATTCATGGTTAGCATCACCCGAAAGAATATTTCAAACCTGGTGAGCTCTAACAATCAAATCGATATCATGCTTCTTAAGAAATTCTATCACCCTATCAGCCCCGAAAGTATAGGAAACTCCTCTATCATTCGCACCCCAACCTTGTATGTCATTAGAAGGATCAGACCACAGCAGATCACAAAGCAAACCGCTATCTGGAACGTCAGTAGGTCGCTGTAAATTCCTAATCTGATCCAAATTGCGCAGGTCAGGAGAAATTCCACCATGCATGCAGAGTATCTTTCCATCAACGAGCGCAGCCACAGGGAGGCAATTGAAACAATCTGTGAATATCCTCCAAAGTCTGACATTAAACCGACGTTTACACTCATCATAGAATCCATATATACGGTTCACGGAAGCACATTCATGGTTACCCCTCAAAAGGAAAAAGTTCTCAGGGTATTTTATCTTGTATGCAAGGAGAAGGCAAATTGTTTCCAGGCTTTGCTTTCCACGATCCACATAATCTCCCAAGAATAAGTAATTGGCACGAGGAGGAAACCCGCCAGATTCTAAAAGCTTCAGAAGATCTGAATATTGACCATGTACGTCCCCTTGGAGACAAAGAAATGGATTATAAAAAAAGTTATTCAATGTGAATGTGATTTCTTACAAAGTTAACAGGTGTTACTAAACAACAGAATATAGAACACAACATGAATAAACAGCTCCATGAAATTACCATATTGGATTGACATAATAATACTCAGTTTAGTCAGTGAGGATAAAAGATGCTGAAATGCACATTTTACAGAAAAGTCGCTGAAGGTCATGAACTAAGTGACGTTAGTTATTATTCTAGCATGCGGGTAACTGAGAGGCCATTTATTGCGACTTATCAACACATCATAATTCAGAGAAAATGACTAAATAGAAGATGAAGTCTCATGCAATATTACTCATAAAGACTCCATCGTCCAACCAAAATCTATTTGATTAGACTGCTCTCTATTCAAACTCAATAATAAAACTAAAATCAATTATAGTAGCTTCCATGGTCACCACTTTAAACTAGAGCAATGCCCGACTGATAATTATGTATTTTTTATAAAGGATATCTGGTCATATATGATAAGATAGTATATCCTGCGAGAAACAAGTTATTCCCTTTTAACATAAAGAGATCAAATAGCTCACTCGATATAGCATGCAAGCCAAAGTGCAGAACCCAGTTCTTTTGCCCTTATTTGCAGTCAAATTCTAAAAGATAAAATCCACATCAACTTTAGAGCCAAATGATATGATATGTAATTCAATTGACAGCCAGAGTAGCAATGTGGATGTGAATTTTAAGAAATATGAATGAAGCACTTAAACTCCACCAATCAATTTAATCTTATTGACAAAATTAAAATATCTTTCATACAAGAATTTGAACCGGCATTTTTAGCTTATTTAACAATCTAAAATAAAGGTACAGAGAGCGAAACTTGTTAAGTAAAACTCAAGAGAAGAAAATGGCAATTTTTAATTAAGCCACTCGCCAACGAACAACAGAAAATAACTGAACAACAGATAATACAAGTGCTTTTGAATACATAGATTTATATCTCAACATCGTCGCATGCTCTATAGCACATTGGAAATATGAAATACAATTCGTAGTGTAGAAAAAATAATATACTGATTTGAATCACACAGAACCGAATGTATGTAAAGCTAAATCAATGAAGTTGGACCAAAAATTCAAGTTTTGCAGACAAGTGGAGCCTGAATAGATGTCAACCCAATTCATTTAGGTATTTTAGAAGAACTCAAATAAACCGAGCGAACAAAAATCAAGTATTAATCTATAATTGACCTGCTACCTGCTCTAATGCTTTGCTTGTTTGTGTAGAGTTTGTGAACAAGAAAGATTGTGGAGCTGATAAAGTATGAGTTGTTAATAACTCATTTTAAGATCTCCTTATATGAAAGCTAGTGAAAAGAATAAAACGCAGCATAAAATTAGGCAACTGAACTTAAACATCATCTTCTTGTGCTCAATTAGGGCTGGAGCAGGGTTGCAAAACAAGCGTGAATAGAGCACCACTCGGCTAAACATGGTACCCCGAAACCCTAAGTCCAAATTCAAACTAAACAATTTCAAAGCATATCAAATTCAAAAAACAGATGATGCAGGAGGCAAGCAGTAAAACTGATAAAATCCCATTTTTGAACAATGTAATCCCATCACACAAATGACCAAGAAATTGAGGGAAAAACGGAAGCTTTACCACAGATTTTGATAGGTGCTTCAAGCTCCAAAAGGTTTGGCTGCTTCAAGAAAATGGTCCTGGAGGTGAGACAGAGCTGCCTAGTCTCACCCTCAGAGAGCTGCACCTGTTTCCCTGGTCTGCCTCTAACTTCAAGCAGCCTACTAATCAAACCGTCAAGAACCGAAGGCTCCATACCCAATTTCTCCAAACTGAATTGCAACAGCAAAGATAGAGAGAAGGGCACAAAACACAAACCGAAAAGAAAAGAAGACGAGCAAGAAGAATAAAGAAAACTACTACTTCCACTATGATATTCTTGAATTCAAAAGAAACGCATGCCGCGTCAAATGATTAAAAGAGAAAGAGAGAGAGCTTTTATAATCAAATCAAAGTTCTGGGTTCTGGGCATGGCTCATTTATCTCCTTATGGGCGGCACTTTTCTTGGTGATGGAGCAACGAATGGTGTTCACTGAGTTTGAAAAGGAAAAAGCGAGATAGAGAACATATTCTAGAACAAAATTTTGAAAGAAAGAGAAGGGAAGATTATACTTAAAGATGCGCTCGACAGGGAAAAAGAGAGTGAGTGAGGAGCCAAAGTAGTAGGTAGGTGAAAGAAATGGACCCCAGACAAACTCCACACAGAGACAGCCGACAGGACGACTAGACGACTATCGGGGTTTTGAAAGTTGCGAGCGGGGACGGTGGGCGGCAGCAGAACCCAATTTGACGCACGCACGATCGTTTATGGATTATTACGAATAATTCAGATTTCCGGATGATCTTATGCTTTTTTAGTGGCAGGCAAGGCTTCAAGGTTGAAACCCAATTCATTGGTCATTTACTCATTTTTCATTTGTTGACTTAAACCTAACGATTATTTGCTTAATGTAGTGTAAAGAAAATTAACAAAATAGAAGCTTTGAGGCGTGAATACACTGTCCTTAAAAACAATTTATTGCCACTATACTTTGAACAATAATAAGCCTTACAGGATTTAACAAAGCATACACTCTCACAAGAATTTTCAAAGGAAAGAAGGAGAACTGATAAATAATACGTAAAGAGACGGTTCTGGACTTGTGTTTATATAGATGTCTATTACCATCAGACATCTTGAACCAACATGTCCCTCCAAAAATAACTTCCTAAAGAAGTTATTTTAATAATTGTTTTAAACAAATTCAAAACTGTTTATACGTATTAGAGTCATGACTATTGGGGTATATTCATGTCTATCCATTATTTTACAATCTATACAACAATCCCCCACTAGATTGTAAAGAATATCCAGTTCCTTTAGTTGTATTCCTTTGTATTAGCATGAATCAACGGTATCAAGTATTAAACCATTTTAGGGTAGTTATCTCAAAGTTCATTAAAGTAAATGGTGAGCAATCTTAAACCACAACTTTGTTAATATGAACCGGAAATAACACACATGCCAATATTTCTTTTGAGAATTACATAGTAGCACTTTTATGGCCTTGTGCTCTCTCCTGATTTCATGAACATGCTCAAAAAACAACCCAATTCTTTGATAGAAACGGCACAACTTCTATGTTCATATAGGTGACATTCCCTTAAGTCTTTGCTACTAAGACACATCTTTTCATGGAATGCATTAAGGTTATAACTTAACCTCTCGACTTGTAGCAAATAGCACTAATCCAAACTAAAAGAGACACCAGAATTATGTTTGTGCTTCGACTAATCACACAAGAACTTGTTATTACCCATTAAATCCTATTTTGACAAAAATCTAGGATTGAGTTTCCATTATTGGTGATTTTTCTATGGGTTTTAGTCCCATTCCTATGGATGTATTTTTCACCATGTCTCGAGACAATCCTTTGGTGAAAGGATCGGCAAGATTCTTAAATGTACGTACAAAAACAATTGATATAACTCCATCCGAAATCAATTGACGTACATATTCATGCCTTAGACTTACATGTCTAGACTTGCCATTGTACACTTTATTGTACGCTCTAGACACCGTTGCTTCATTATCACAATAGAGAGAGATAGCCGGCATTGGTTGTGGCCACAAGTCAATTTCATACAACATATTTCTTAACCATTCGGCTTCTCTTCCTACAGCGGCTAAGGCAATAAATTCAGATTCCATAGTAGAGTGAGAGATGCATGTTTGCTTCTTGAAAGCCCATGAAACAACACCACCACCAAGTAAAAATATCCAACCGGTTGTTGCCTTGTTTCCATGTTCACTTGTAATCCAGCTAGCATCCGAATATCCTTCTAATATAGCCAGATTTTTCGTATAATGTAGACCTACCATAATAGATCGTTTAAGATATCCAAGAACTCATTTAATTGCTTTTCAATGGTCTATACTAGGATTACTAATATATCGTGACCATTTACAAACTGCAAAAGCAATATCCGGTCTTGTACAATACATGGCATACATTAGACTTCCTATTACACTTGCATATTCAAGTTGAGCAACAGCTCTACCCGAATTCTCAACTAATTTGATACTTGAATAATATGGAGTGTTAGCTTCTTTGAATCTAAAATGTGAGAACTTTGTAAGCACTTTCTTAACATAATGAGTTTGGTTCAAAGCATAACCCCCACTATGTTTTGTCACCTTGATTCCTAAGATAGTATCCACTTTATTTAAGTCTTGCATCTGGAAAGCAGAAGTTAAATACTTCTTAGTTTCACATATACCATACAAATTAGTACTAAAAATTAGCATGTCATCCACATAGAGACATACTATTACTCCATATTCTTTTGTGAACTTGGAATATATACACTTATCAGCATTATTATGTTTGAATCCATTACTTAAAATAACGGAATCAAATTTTTCATGCCATTGTTTTGGCGCTTGTTTCAAACCATACAATGACTTGACTAATTTGCATACTTTCATTTCATTTCCTGATAGAACAAACCCTTCTGGTTGTTCCATATAAACTTCCTCATCGAGATTACCATTTAAAAATACCGTCTTTACATAGAACTCGAATGGAAGTAATACGTGCTACAGGAGCATATGTATCAAAATAGTCAATACCATGCATTTGTTTGAAACCTTTAGCAACTAATCTTGCTTTGAACATTTGAATTGAACCATCTGTGTTCAATTTTCTTCTAAAAACCCATTTGCAACCTATAGGTTTAGAACCTGGGGGTAAGTCTACTATTACCCACGTATTGTTGGATACTATTGAGTCCATTTCATTATCGATAGCCTCTTTCCAAAAAGCCGCATCTTTTGATGTCATGGCCTCCTTAAAACTTTTTGGATCACTATCTTCTATATTCAACACAATTGGTATTTTATTTAATACCATATCTCTACTGCCCTTGACAAGAAAAGCAATAGCCTGTGAAGAAATAAAATCAGATCCAAAAGATTTTTCTTTCCTAGCCCGCTGACTTCTTCTTGGCTCAGCAAACTCAGTAGATTGGACTAGGTAATGCCGAGTTAGGAAATAGACAATCAAGCATTGTGTCTTTGTTGGAACTATTCTCTTGTGAAGCTTCTGAATCATTGACAAACTGATTTTCTAAGAAAATCACATCCCTTGATTCAACTATTACTTTGGAACTTAAATCCAACAATCGATATGCTTTAGAATTTTCAGCATATCCGACAAATACACTCTTGATTGCTCTTGGTCCTAACTTTGACCTGTTAGGATCGATAATTCTATAAAAAGCCAAACACCCCCACACCTTCAAGTATTCAAGATTTGGCTTTCTACCTTTCCAACATTCATAAGGAGAAATATTTGTTTTTCTTGAAATGATTCTATTATGCACATGACAAGCTGTTAGTAATGCCTCACCCCAAAGATTAAGAGGCAACTTAGCTTGTAACATCATGGCATTAACCATATCAACTAGAGTTCTATTTTTCCTTTCTGCAAGTCCAGTCTGTTGGGGCGTATAAGGAGCAGTAGACTCGTGTATAATGCCATGTTCTTCACAAAATTGTGAAAATTCTGTAGAGAAGTATTCTCCACCTCTATCACTTCGGAGAACTTTAACTTTTTTCTCCTTTCGATTTTCAACTTCAGTCTTGTATATTTTGAACATCTTAAAAGCTTTATCTTTAGTTTTCAATAAATAAATATACGTAAATCGGGAGAAATCATCAACAAATGTAATAAAGTATCATTTTCCTCCTCTTGTTGGAACTCCATTTAATTCACAAATATCTGAATGTATAAGTTCTAACAATTGTGTAGTTCTTTCAACTTTAGGAAAAGGTTGTCTAGTCAATTTTGCTTGACTACATATTTCACATTTATCCTTTGTTTCATGCACAAAAGAGATAATTTTTTGTTTTGACATATTTATTATTGAACTATGATTCAAATGTGCTAATCGTTTATGCCATACAGAATACTCAACAATATAAGCACAAGAAGCATTATTATTATTAATACTTAATTTGAACATTCCATTACAAACATATCCCTTCCCAACAAATACACCATTCTTTGAAAAGATAACCTTATCAGACTCTAATACAGCCTTGACTCCACTCTTGCACACATGGCTAGCAGACACTAGATTTTTTCGTACTTCGGATACATAAAATACATTTGTAAGAACAAGCTTTTTGCCCGAAGTAAATAGGAGATCAACTGTTCCTTTGCCACGCACAATAGCTGTGTTTTGATTCCCCATTATTACCACTTCATCTTAAACAACTTTGAAGTCCTTCATCATGGTTTTGTCATTGTAAATATGCACTGTAGCACCTGAATCATACCACCAATCCGTAGATTTAGTAGTTGTAGCCATGTGTACTTCGGTTATCATGCCAATTTGCATGTCTGAAACCATAGCTACAATCTCGGTTATGTCATCTTCAATATTATTGGCTATGTTGGACTTGGCATACTTCTTTTTTAATGGTTTCTTACAGTCCTTGATGTAATGGCCTTTTATGCCACAATTATAGCAGGACCGATTCTTCTTCTCATTGTCTTTGTTGGTGGAACCTTTCTTTTTGAAACCTTTGTTTTTCTTGGGTTTCAAATGCTTGTCATACTTTTTGGACTCATCTTGATCCACGGCATTCACATTAGCAAAAGAACTTGGACCGACACCATCACGAATCCGGTTTTCCTCTTCAATGCGAAGATGTTGTCCAAGTTTTTCCAAAGACATCTCTTCGGTTCGATGCAATAACTTCTTCCTGTAGTCATTCCAAGCAGGTGGTAATTTTACAATTATCGCACCAACTTGGAGAGCTTCAGAAATTTTCACACTTAAATCACGAAGTTTGCTAACAAGAATCTGTAGATCATGAACTTGGTCCAAAACAGAGAGCGTATCAATCATCTTAAAATCAAAATACTTCATAATAAGAAACTTATCTGTATGAATCTTCTCTGTCTTGTACTTGGACTCCAGGGTGTGCCAAATCTCCTTTGGTGACTTCAATGGTGTGTAGAGATCATAAAGCCGATCGGATAGAGTATTTAAAATGTGTCCACGACACATCAACTCATCTTCCTCTCTTTTCTTGCGATCGGCCTTAATCTGATCAGTGTCATTCTCGGATGGTTCAGGACTTCAGGGAATGGTTGAAGTTCTGGATCCAATATGTATGAAATCTTCAAAGCAGTAAGAAGAAATATCATCTTATCTTGCCAGCGGGTGAAATTGGTGCCATCAAAGCGATCCAACTTCACATGATCTGGTTGCATGAAACTAAAGGATGATCGGGTCGTAGTATTCTCCATCAATAATTTGTCTTAAGATTGTAAAGAAAATTAACAAAATAGAAGCTTTGAGGCATGAATACACTGTCCTTAAGATAACTTATTGCCACTACACTTTGAACAATAATCAACCTTACAGGATTCAACAAAGCATACACTCTCACAAGAATTTTCAAAGGAAAGAAGGAGAACTGATAAATAATACGTAAAGAGACAGTTCTGGACTTGTGTTTATATAGATGTCTATTACCATCAGACATCTTGAACCAACATGTCCCTCCAAAAATGACTTCCTAAAGAAGTTATTTTAATAACTGTTTTAAACAAATTCAAAACTATTTATACGTATTAGAGTCATGACTATTGGGGTATATTCATGTCTATTCATTATTTTACAATATATACAACATGTAGTACCCCCAATCACAAGGTATATTTTCACTCTCTTTTTAAAAAAATTATGATGAAGGAGCATTAGTTTTTAGCTTAAAAGTTAATCTAAAAACACTAATTTGGAGGCCAATGATAGAACACTAATTTGGAGGCCTTGGTCGATATGGTTGAAAGGCCTATTTGGTATCACAAAAAATTTGAGGTTGGTCATATGAGTGTATGAGAAAATCAACAGGAATCAAGTATAAGTATTATTTTGACTTTTCTTCTCAAAAATTAATTTTTTTAAAATTCTCCTTACTGTTAGAACGATATCTATACGTTGTACAAGTGCATATCATCTTAAACAATTTTCTCGCAAGTTTTATTCAATTGGTGTTTGAAAGTTTGTTCTTGTTCAAGAACAGTTAGTCAAACTTATGGAACTTTTGGAATAAATAACAACAATAAAACACACCAGAATAATGAGGAAAACCCAACAGGAGAAAAATCTCGAGTCTATCAAGCGAGCCAACCTTAAAAATAATCCACTATGTGAATAAAGATTACACAAAATCTAACCTAAGAGACCTTAGTACACCAACTATTTAGTGTATCTTTTCTAAAGCCCAGCAAGTACACTAGCTGGACAAACTCTGGCCGCAATCAAAATACTGTCTGGTACTTCACCAACAAGTAAGATACTCCACCAACAGTTATCTCATGCCAGGGTTCTTCTCCAACAATCACAAACTCATGAAACAAATAAACTCGAAAACTTTGAAGGAAGTTGCCTTGTATTTTGAGCACGCATTTCGATCAACTTGAACATCTTGAATGGCGAGAATATATATTTTTCCGGGAACCCTAATTGCCTAAGACTTCAAAATATGCTATGATTCTAGTTTCCTAAGTTGGAACCAATCACCAACCTAATTAAAATGAGTTTCCTTAACCCCGAAACTAGAAAACGTACAATACAAGTATTCCTTCAATACAAGCCTAGACAAAGAGTTTCTAATAAAAGACAACTCTAAACTAGTCTTTGACAAAAGTCGTAAATGCCCATGTATTAAATAATCCAAATCTGCTGAGCTGGAATCCTTGACCCGTGTGAAATCTGATCCACACGTACATCACATTACTTGAGACTATCCAGTAAAGTTGGCTATTTCAGGATACACCGATGCACATAGAAAACACATTCACACATATATAACAAGTAGTTAATTCTCAACACCTGAGCACTCAACCTGTCACTATAAGAATGGATAAAAACCCCAATAGTGTTCCTCCTACATTAGATATAACAATCTAATATCTTATCCTATCTTTTCTTGTGAGGCCACACATCCAGTGAAGTATTCACATTTATGCTGCATGTATTTTTTGGCTTTGTTATCTTTTAATAGCCGAACACTCAGGACCATACATTATCCAGGTCGTATAGCTAACTTACATAATTCTCCCTTCAACCTTAGAAGAATTATTCGATCGCGTAAAATTTTGAATACACTCATTCACTTCATCCACCCTTTTTTAATCATATTAGCTACATCTTCACTAATGTCCCCTTCATCTTGGAACATCGAGCCAATATATTTAAAAATCTTATTTTTTGTTATTTCTCTCCCATCTTAGAAGTGCCGCTATTTAATTCTTAAACGACGTTTGTACAAAAGCGTCGTGAAAACATTAACGACACTTCTTCAGCTTTTTTTAAGCACCGTAAACAGGGACGTAGCCACGATTTTGACTAAGGGGGGGCACTGACAAAAATAAATTGTACCAAGTAGACAAGTCCAAAAGATAATATTGAAATAACTTACAAAAAAATAGTTACATTTATAATTGTTCACGATGATTTTTCATTTTCTGGAAGCGTTGTATCATAGCTTCATTGCTAATATCATTGAACACTTTTTTTTCAATGTATACAATTAAATTATCATTTAATAATTGATCTCTCATTCGATTGCGCAAACAAATCTTCACAATCTTCATAGCAAAAAATATTCTCTCTACGATAGCTGTGGCAACTGGTAGAATCAATGTCATTTTCAAAAGTTGATACAGTAACGGAAACAATTACTTCTTTTTGTGTTGAACCATTTTCTCAGATAAATCACAAAGTCCTTTCAACTGTTCAAATTATTTACTATGACACATATCAAAGATATATGTATCAAGTTGATCTTCAAGAGTTATAAGCTCCACTAAAGTAAAATCATTAGGATAGAAAGTTGCAAGCCGAATGAGCTTCTGCTTATCAAATGTTGAAAATGAATCATTAGGATTGAGACATGCCGCGCAGATAAGTAACTCTGTAGTTGTCTTAGTGAAGCTATCATTCAGCTCTCTACGCTGTCTATCTAGCATAGTGTAGCACAATAGCAGGCAGCAGTGGGGGGACTTGAGTCTCTGTGCAATTTACAATTAATTAACCTGAAAAGGACTTTGCCTAAAACGGTGGCGTTGAAATGAAAATAGGTAACGCTTCTCCATAATAGGTGTAACTTAATATATATATAGCATCGACGCTATCCTTACTGTTGTAGTGAACATACATTTCATATATTATGTTTTAGATCTACTTAATTGAAAGCTTGTACTCTAAGGCTTGCTTGCACATCTCGAGATTTGAGTTAACTATTTATGTTGTCTCATTCACTAGAACTATATCATCTTAAAATAGCATGCACTAGGGTACCCTATCTTTAATATATCAGGTGAGGTCATATATCACTATAACAATGGATCCCTAGTACAAACATATTGCGATGAGTAACTCCTCCACTAGTTCTGACATTAGCTAGACTACTTCATACACATATTTGATCATAGTAATATAACTAATCGTTTTATGTTGAATAAAAAATCAATTTTCTAAAGAAAATGCATGAAACACTTAAATGGTTTTAAGTTGTTGGATGCAAAATATGTAACATGTTATCTTTTTTAATCCAATAGCCAAAATATTACACACTTTATATTCATTACTTTTTGAGATTTTTAAAAAATTAATTTACATCTAAAAAATGAGGAAAATGAAAAGAAGAGCAACATACCCCAATTCGAATTAGGGGATTGCAAAATTCAAACCGAGACTAAGGTAAAGGTAGTAGAGAAACGAGAAAGTTAAAAAATGATGGGAGATATAAATGGGCCTAGAGGCATGATATTGGGCTTACTTCTTTTGCCGGCCGTTATGATAGGGTGTATTGGGCTTACTTCTTTCTTTCGGTTCTTTCTTTTTTACTTTGGGCCTACTTTGAGTTGGTCCAAGTTACCATACCACAATGGGCCTACATGAAGTTAGTCTTTCTTTAGTGTTATCTATACGCACCGTTTGAATGTTTGTTTTATTTTCAACATGTCAAATCACATGACCGTTGTGTTTATAAATGATGTGTAGTCTCTTCTCTTTGCATCAACAAATTGATGAGAAGGACTAGTATTGTAATTTGATAGAAGTTTGAAATTAAATATCAATGATGGCTTGAAAGTATAGCAAAAATTTCTCTTTAGGTTTTCACATTTGCTTCTCCAATGAATGACGGTAGGGGAGACACCAGACTTGTCCTAGAATCTCCATCGTTCTTGACCATTGGATTTAATTGTCCTTTTGCATCTTGACCTTCCATCGTCCTTTCAATCTTGGCCCTTGATTGATTTGGTCCATATGCTACTGGTGTGGAAAAGCATGGCTGTGGGAAAAATACAAAAGAAGAAATGACTTATGATGTTCTATGCCATTTTATGGACAATCTGGTTCACTAGAAATCAGATCAGATTATATTTGAAACTTGACACGACTGGGAAAATGTCCAATTATATGTATGATGACTTTCTTTACAAGGGGGCCTGAACTGATGGACTCTTCTAGGTAGTCGAAATCTTGGTCTAACAATGACACTTTTATATTATTGTGCATAATCTACGTTATTTCCTTATTTAGTTTGGTTTTCTTTTTCTATTGGTTTTAGGGTTTCTTTTCTAGTATAAATATTTCTTTAAGTTGTAATTCGAAGGTAACTTGAATTCGATTACTAATAATCAGAACGAGATTTATTCTCTATCCCTGAGTTTGCTTGCTTTTCAAGGTATTGATGACAATCGTACCTTCTATGACACGACTGGGAAAATGTCCAATTATATATGTATGATGACTTTCTTTACAAGGGGGCCTAGAGCCCTGAACTGATGGACTCTTCCAGGTAGCTAAAATCTTGGTCCAACAAGAGACAAATAAGGGTTCCCTGTGTATGGAAAAGCACCTACACTTGGGCTCATTAGGCTCACTAGGCTAGATTCAAATGAAGATGAAGTGAAGGCAATATGCAAAGCATTAGCTAATAGTCTGTCCATGGAGGAAAAGCATCCAATCTCCCTTGTTATTGAATCAGATTCAAGTAATGCAATTAGGTGAGTGAACTCTGGTAATAACAGGCCATGGAAGTTAAATGCCGATCTTTCTTTGACGCAGAGGAAAACAATCGATTAAGGCTAGCCAACGTTAAATCTGGAAAAATAACACTTGAATCCACCAGATAGTGAGAAAACACTCTCAAGTTTTGATTAATTTCTTCAAAGACAACAAGATAATGAGTTCTAGGGCCTAGGGATGGCTACAACGCTAATGAAGAGAAAAAACATAAAAAAAAAATGAAATTATTAAAATGTCCCTAAAACCTTGAAATGCCCATTTGAGATCCTAAACAATGAAATTTGTCAAAAATAGGGTTGATCTAGTGACACATCCACTAGTCTTGAAAACTACGTCAAAACGAGTCTCCCATCTAAGTTTCGCGCAATTATGACAACATGACTTTTCAGTCCTACTAGTCTACTCTTGCCATTAGTCCTCCATCGTTGTTTTATACTTTTATTGATCACTGGAGAAAAGCCTTCCTTAGTGTTGTTTTGTACCTTTTGGGTGGTGACTTTGAGTCGTGCACCCATTGATAACTACTCTTTTTTTTCTCTCTCTTTTTTTTAGTAAACGACAATTTATATTGATAAAAAGAGGTTATATATTCCCTCTCCGTCAGAGAGTAAATTTCCACTGAGTAGTCACATAAATACCACAAAATGAAGACATCTCAATCTCGTCCTTGTTGCATCTTAATTAATAAGACCCGAGCCACTAATTAGAGTAGTAATGATAGTGTGTATCATCATGATGATTAGGGTTCGAATCCCTTCTCACCGTTTAAAAAAAAAAGAATAATATCCCAATTAATATGATGATTATTTTAATTTCTAAGCAATGAGAGTATCCGAGGATAGCTCATACTTAATTAGTATTCAAAATGACATGATTAATTCACCCGAAAACAGACAACTACAGTAAAAATACAGAGCATGTAGAGAGAAATTCCATATGGCCATTTTTTCCATATTTTAATTGGGTTAGATGAAAAGGTTGTGTGTCATAAAAACCAGACCAAGTTCAGCTCACCAAATACAGGCGAAAGGGAGACCTCGTATATTAAATTACGTTAAAGCCAATCATGATTTGACATCCATACTTTACTACAAAAGAAAGAAAAGATCCATAGAAACTACATCAGATAAGATTGCCTTTCGACATGGTCACAGATTTTGACCACCACACACTTTAAAAACCCTTTTGATGTTTTGTTCTTGTTTTTGGCCCCAATAAAGAAGCACGTGATGTAATTGGTGGGTAAACCTTCATTTTCTTCACTCTCTTAATTCAATAAATCCCATCTCAGAAGCAAAATTTGTCTCCATTTATTTAGTTTTATGAGAAATTAAAGATGACAGTCTAACCAAATTAGAAGGTTCAATCAAGCTAGATAGTTGGGTGATGGGGGGTTCAAACCATATGGATTCGGGATGTCCCGAGTTCGATTCTCACTGGGAGTAATACACTTTAACTATATCATTAGGCGGAAAACTTTTGTGTATAAGGTTCTGATAGCCTGAATTTATGCTCATATCAGATGTCCAAATGACGAATTTGTATGGTATCGTTATCGGGTAGACAACAAAAAAAATAGTTTGACCCTAAATCGATTTAGGTGGTAGAATTCAACTAACCAAAATTATTGGTTAGTAAAGTTCAATTTGGCACCCTAAATCTGTATAAAATCCTTGTTTAATAGGTGTGTATGTAATGACTAATGTCACGTTCCAACATATTTCGTCTTTTGTGGCCATTGGTCTGAGTTTCTATTATGTAATGACTAATACCATTTTTCTCATGTTCTTAGTAGTTTCCTATCCACCCAATTAAGATTTTTAAAAAAAATGAAAAATTAATATTCAAAACAAATGACCAGTCAATATATTGGGCCCAAATAAATCAACATAAAAAAACACTAAAAAAAGAAGAAGATTTTAGTAGCTAAGATAAGTTGAAGTTCTTCATTCAATGATCAGATTCTCTACTCAATATTTCATATATTCCTTCAAGTTAGGCACATAGTTTCTTACACTCCTTTGAAAGTTATATCAGATGAACATTAATCAGCACTAAATTTCATATACTCTGTAGAGTGCAGAACCAGTCCACTACTTCAATTTCATACAATGATTAGGGGATTGAAATTTTTATTTCTTCATAACTCATCCTTAAACATCTCCGTTGATTTCGGTGGTCTGTTTTTGAGCTTAATCACAATCTAACACACCGTGTTGAGTTATATATTGCATTTGGTTTGTGAGCATTGCATTTGATCCGTGAGTTTATTATTGGGGATGGACTATATTTTCGGTAACTTCCCTCGTCATTGACTGAACACACTCTTACATAAGTTCAAGACATTGCACAAAAATGGCCATATCCCCATATGTAGATTACATGTATTGGTGCAAGACAAAATGCTGAATGTATACAATTATGCAAGACATTTTTGAGCTTAATCACAATCTAACTCACTGTGTGTTGAGTTATATATTGCATGTGGTTTGTGGGCATTGCATGTGATCCGTAAGTTTATTATTGAGGATGAACTATATTTTCCGTAGCTTCCCTCGTCACTGATTGAACATAGTCTTACATAAGTTGAAGAAAATGCACAAAAAGGGCCATATCCCCATATGTAGATTATGCATTGGTGCAAGACAAAATGCTGAATGTATACAAATATGCAAGGAAAAGAAGCAAAGATTCTTCATTATCCATATACACATGCACGAGTGGCCCTATATATACACACACATAGACACACGTGTACAACTGTTATTGGCAAAATCAACAATAACATTCTTGGGCTTTAAGAAAATTAACAAGAAGAGTTACTTTAATGAATTGAGTTGAGGCTCAAGGGATTACAATAGAACCCCACAAAGATAAAATACTACAAATCCTCCATCCTTTCAACCCTCATCATCAGCTAATCTACTTTACTACTATACAAAAAGACAAAAGAAGGGACATAATCAATAAAAAAAAAAAAGTAAAAAGATGGGGGGTAAAAATGAAAAAGTAGAAAATTAATAGCCCAGAAGTGAAAAAGTTTGTTTTTCACTTTTTTTTTGCCCTTTTACCAAGGCCCAGCACCACCAGATGAATTCAACAGCTCTTCCAAGTAATCAGCACCTAAATCTTCCAACACCACCACATTGTCTATCCTCACATCTCTCTCTTTCTTACTCCTCCCCATAATTTTCCTTCCCATTGAGTGTTTCCTCTTCAAAGCCACAACTGGTGAGCACCCATCATCCTCTCTACTGTACTTCATGTCCTTCAATGACTCCTTAACCTTCTCAACTGGGAAATTAAGTATTGCAGATGAACCCCTCATTGAAAAAGCTGCTTGATCATAAGCCAAAGCAGCTTCCTCTGCACTATCAAATGTGCCTAACCATACTCTAACACCATGTCTAGTGGAATCCCTTATCTCCGCCGCGAATTTCCCCCACGGCCGCCTCCGTACGCCTCTGTAGGTCTTCTCCTTCTTGGGTCTTTCTTCAAAGGTTGAATTGACCTCCTCTTCCTTCACACTCTGTGAAGAGAAAGAAGAAGAAGAAGCTTTTGATGTTGTTTCTTGGGTTCCCTCTGCAATTAGCCCGAACAGAAGCATTTCTTCTGAGTCGTTCTCGTTGAAGGGGAGTGAATTGACATCGAAAGATTGGCCGTAGCAGAAGGAATCCGATGACCCAAAAGAGGATGCCGGCGAGAAATCGGAATTTTGTGGGGAGTGGAAGTTGAAGGGATCCATTTGAAGTGGGAATTGAGGGATAAGGTTTTGAAATTCTGTTATGACTACTCTGTTTCCTCTGTTTTGAAAACAGAGCATGCTTTGGATGACTACAAGACTCTGCCTTTGTGTCCTATATATACCCAAGAAAACAGGGGATTTTTTAATGTTAAAAATAACAACATTAATTATAATTAATTAATTAATTACTGTTGTGAGTGACAGAACAAAAATTGGCCAAGGAGGATGTCTTTGCAATATTATATTCCAATAAATTTGTGGGGTCCGTGGCCTTAGCCAATTGTACACATGCGTCAATTAAGGCTAGGCGGCCGGTCAAGAGTGACGTCATCCTATGACATCTCACTTTTGTCTGTGCACAAGACCTCGTCCACTTATCTGACACGTATGAGAGGTTGAATTATTTTCGTCTGCCACGAATCAGCTCTATCGTTCTACTATTGCCGTTAATTATGCATCGTCGAGAATACCTGATTGATCAGGTTATTTATCCTAAACCTTGAGATTTAGGGTTCTATTCTCTTCAAGGAAGATTTAAGATTTGAGTAATTTAATTTTCCATCCATTGTGATTGCCTTAATACCCCTTGGATATGATTTAGAATGTGTGTGACATGCAGGCCTTTCAAAAAAAATAAAATTAAAATTATGCATCGTTGGTGCAAAATTTCTCCATAACCTTCTATCAAGTATTAAGTTTAAGTTCGAGTTCGAGTATGAGTAACTCAGATACCTTTCTCTATAATAAAAGAAAGTATTAAGTTGGAGTTTTGTGTAATTTTTATATGTTTATATGTTTCTTTATTTTTTTTAGTGAACAAGAACAGTTTTTTTTTTAAATTAAAATTGAGAAATGTGTGAGGAAACTATATTATAGTTGCAAGGACAAATGGACGATACACAATAATTATAAAGGAGACTATATATTAATTATTTAGGTCCACTTCTAAATTCTAATGGACAAAAAGCATGGAAAGAAAATATTGGAGGTTGTTTTATGCATGGAATTTGTATTGCACTATCAATTTTCATTTTTTTGAAAAATAGTCTTCTATTTTCACATTTTTTCAATAAATAAATAAAGAAAAAGGGTCACGATCTTATCATTACAGAAAAAGAGAGGCTTCATTTTAGTTGGTCAGAAACAATGTATCTCTTCAAAGGTGGTCAGTTTGGGAAGCTCAGTAGATACTTCCACTTAAATTAACTTTTAATAGATTTTGTACATTATTAATTACTTAAATTAATGTTTGCTTTTTTATCTTTATCCCGACAGTGACACTTAAAATTATTATTATTATATATGCCAACTTGGGCTGCAAATACTTGAAATGAATTTGCCAAATTCGGAATGTAATCAGATTAAGTTCACTGAGTCACCTTCCGTCTTGTTATAAAATTAAACATTGGATTTACATTAGCAAAAGTGCCAAACATTAGCGCCTTTATTTGCACCACGGGAGGTCCTAAATTCGATTCTTATAATTAAGAGCAATATTTTTGTAGGCTCACGTTGAGTTTTGACCCAACTTACGCTATCATCAAGTAGAAAACTTCTTTGCTCGCGAACCTAATGACCCGAATTTAAGTTCATATCAAAAGTCAAAAGGTAAACTTAGATGGAGGATTCATCATTTTCAACCTAATCTATCCCTCCTAAGTGGTCAATGAAAGTAAGTAGTTCTTCAAAAGTAGATCACAAACTCTAATACTTTATATTATACAAAAAAAAAAAAAAAAGGTTAGTCTTCATTAAGCATACCAAAAATCTAAGTAAGCTTGACCAAGCAAAGTAGGAAGCCGTAGCCTATAGCAATGGGATTCATGTGAAATGATTTGTGAGATAATCATAAATTGCTGCACAAATGGGTAAAAGAACTTCCTTCACTTACGCTACCTATACAATTCAAATGATACTGACCTTTCATTGAATCTCAAATGGCTATATATATGTACATATATAGCTACTAAGATATCCTAGTAGCTCTCTCTCTCTCTCTCTCTCTATATATATATATATATATGTGTGCGCGCGTGTGTGTATAAAATGTGACCTAAAATACATGGTTATCTACAAAAAAAGTATAGTCAGTCGTAAATTGAATTGATGATTTGGATTGGGTCTAGATTCAGGCCCCCTTGAATAGTAAAGAAAATAATTTTTGGCTTCAAAGTCGCCTATACAAAGAGACATATATATACATATAATAACTTTATTTGTTGGAAAGTCCTCCAAAAATAATGGATACTATTTTTGTTTTTGATGACGAGGTACCCACCATTGGGTCCATGTGGCATCTTTTAGTAAGTTCTCAATTGGAGCTTTCTGCGAAGGAACATACACACTTTGAAAGAGTCTCATATGGCATGGCATATATTAGACAAAAATATTATTCTCCAAGCCTTGAAAACCTACATCATATTAGAAATTTAGTTTAATAATTAAAAGTTGACGATGACGCAAAATCAAGTTGGACATTCTAGATTATCCCATCTTGATTATGTTTTTTTTAATAATGAACAGAACTCAAGTTTAGGATCTTGATCATCATCAATTGATCCAAAAAAGTTTCAAACTTTTTATGTCATCCGGGAATGTCTCACGATTGCCATCTTTGTGTTTGTGTTTTTCAATTTTTTCTTTGTTTTTGAATCCTCTTAGTCATACTCCATCTTTATGAAGGCTCGAATGCCTACAGATCTCAATTACCTAATTTATTGGGTGACCTAATACAATCAGATCTATGACATTTAAAAAAAAAAACCCTATGAGAGAACCAGAACTTATTGTTGATGAGGAACATGTGTATCAACCAGTACAATTTGGGACCCTATTATAATTATTCCAATTCATGCTCCAATTTAATCGTTTTTGGAATGTGATTAGAGTCTTTCTCGTTTTAATATTTGTGATGGTTGGAATGACAATCTAGTTTGGTGCTTTATTAGTACCCAAACGGGATTGAAAAATGTGAATGGAATACAAATTAGAGTGGCATATCACATATTGTCTTGATTGTCCATCATATTACTAAAATATTCCCGCCAATAAAACACACTCACGTGGCACCTGAAAGTCAGTCTGGTGGAGGGAAAGAGAGGCTACCTCGGTGATGACCAAGGTAAGCTCCTCGGTACCGATTGAGCTAGAATCCTAAGAACAATTCGAGGCAGGTGTGCTTTTAAGGAATTAATGTCTCAATAGGACTACCAACTCCCCTTTTGAAATGAATATGGATATGGAATCTACCTTCTGAGAAGTTCTCATAAAGACCAATGAGAGGAGTCTTAATTAATTATTCCTATTACAACACCATATAAAAAGGGTAGCTCAAGCATCATGTAAATATTTTGACTCCTGCACTTTCATTAGCTTTTACTGAGAGGGAGAACTTCAAGATACCGAGCTACTCCCCACTGCAGAGTTCTTTACTGACTTGAGCGTCAGAGAGGTTCTCCAAACACACTCTTGGGGTCTTACTGTAATTTACGTTCATTCTCTGTGTAGGAAGGAAGGAGAATACTTGCCAACAAGGAATGATATCAACAATTCAAGTTCAGTCTGACTAACTGATTTGTCTTATTGGATCAATCCTATTTACAACATCACCATACCACTAATGCAATAACCACCTTACAAGAATATAATCTTTTGGATGGAAAATATAAGTTAAGCTAGTGTCAATGATGTATGAGCTTGGAATTTTTTTTCCATCATCCATGCAATGATTTCTTATACATTTTGGGGCAAAAAAACTGTAAAGGGTACCTGTTTATGTGACAATTCAATTATTTAGCGGAGAGTTTTTTTGTACCCATGGTTTGATAGCCAACAACCTCTATTTCTTGAAAAAAAATTCAATAATTGAATACATGATTCAACGGTTAAAATCTTACATAATTCTATTTATTATTATTTTTTAAAATTTTTACAAATTTGTCGATTTCAAAAAAGTAAGGAAGATGAGGGGTTGCTCTATTTTTACAAGAGAATCGTACCCTAATCCCCTTCTAATATGTACCGAGTAAAATCATTGAATCATTGGCATGTGCAATAACAATGATCATAAGTACTAAACAAGTACATGCTAATTCCATGTATGGGTTTAGGTACGAATCAAACTTATGATCTATTGAGAGAGAAAATATTGTAAATCCACACCCCCATATACACCAACAATATTATCCGCTTTGGGATGTTTAGGTTTTCGTGGATACATCGGACCCGCACGACTTTGTTTCTCCTTAGGCACAAGCAAGTGGGTCAGACCCTATTCACTCGAGCCTAGGAAAATGCATTGTTAATGGTTAAAGGTGAGCTTAGATTTACAAACCACACATGGTTGGCATTATCAACCGATGTGGGAATATCGTTAAAAGAAAATCTATTCCCAACTTTTAGACTAGAAGTTGATTCCTCAAACAATTGTTTTTAACACAAGGAAGACACAAAAAATTTTGCATAGTACGAAAATGGTTACTCGTATGCACCCTATAGGCTATAAGCATATTTTCCACCCTTATGTTAATGTTGCACGTAAATTCCCTAATATTCGAACCGGTCCACTCTTTCTAGTAATAAAATTTTGTTTTGGTTTAGGTCATAAAAAAAATTTCATGCTCGACACTAAAACAATAGTGGATACAAGGGGCAATAGGTCCCTAAAAACAAAATTTTATTTCAATAGGTCCATTCTTATTTTTTTTCAATCTAATAAGGTTCATAAGTATATAAGATTTATTTCATTGTGGACAAATTATTAAAAATATTTTTATTGTTGACCAAAGTACCATCAACCCTTGTTTTATTTCTAAATTTCAACAATTCAAATATCTTTTTTAAAGTCGGTGTGATCGGACAGTCATAACTCACTCATTTTAGCTTCGATTAATACGCTTTTACGGCATTCAAAAGAAGACTCGAAGACCCAAAAAATTGTTTCTAATATATTTTTGGAGATTTGAACAATTTAAAGGTTAAATTGAGGCTCAAAATTTACGCATCGAAGCTATGTTTATGACATAAGTGTGTTTGATATCAGTGTGTTCGGACAGCCATAACTCACTCGTTTGAGTTCCGATTGAGACAAATTTTATCGCATCCAAAAGAAGACTCTAAGACCCTTAGAATGTTGTCTAGTACATATTTGGATATTCAAACATTTTATAGGTCAAATCGAGACACAAAATTTACGCATCAGAGTTGTATTTCTGACGTTAGTATGTTCGGACAGCCATAACTTACTCGTTTGAATTTCGATTGAGACAATTTTTAAGGCATTCAAAAGAATACTGTAAGACCCACGAATTTTGTCTAATACATTTTTGGAGACTCGAATGTTTTATAGTTCAAATCAAGGCTCAAAGTTTGCATATCGAAGTTGTGAATATTACAGACACAAATCTGCACTAAATTTATCTGCATTATCTGTTGTGATTTTGTTATGGTTAGTATATATTAAAATTTATATGCGCTAAATTCACCTGCATTATCTAGTGTGTACACTAAATTTTGTGTGCATTGTATTATCTGTATTATTTGTTGTGGTTTTATTATGGTTATTATATATTGAAATTTATCATATGCACTGTAAATAACTTTATCTGCACTAAATTTATATGCGATATTTTTTTTATCTCAAAATATATCGATAATGGATTTTGTTTAAAAAAGTCTTCCACGATGATTTAAAATATATAATTTTTTCAAATTTTATCATGAATTTTAATAGATAAATGGTTTTGAAATTTCGTTTAATAAAAAAAAGTCAATATTGATGATTTCATGCAGATATGTGTTGGAGAAAATGTGGGAGAGAAAATGAAAAGGGTTTGATTGCTATGTAATTTTATTAAATGAGAAGGGGTATCTAGGTAATTTAATGAGATGCGTTCTTATTAATACTTCTTTTGTCGTTGTTATTGGCACATGTCTTTTCAATTGTGTCCTTATTGATAATTGTCCATTTTTTTATATATATACATGTATTCATTGAAAAAAGTCATTAGTTGAGACTCCAAATACTTTAGATGTTATGAATTAAGATGCTAATTTTTAGTTAAAATTTTTACAATTTAATCGTGTTTAGATTTAGAATTATATTTTATCTCAAATAAATAGTATCTTTGTTACTAAATTCATAAAAAAATGAATTTATTATTATTTATTTTTGTCAACTATAAGCGTAACATGTGTGTAATTGGATGAATGAAAAAGGTGCTACAAGTTTTATAACAATAAATATTGAGAAAATCAAATTTAAGAAAATTCTAAGGAATTTCTTAAACGAATTAAATTAAACCTTCAAAATTTGTTTACTAAATGAGTTTAATAAGACACCGAGCCATATCACCTTAATTATTAGGGTTCAAATCTCCCACCTCGATTTAAAAAAAAAATGAGTTTAACGAGGATTAAAGAAAACTAGATTAGTAGATTGGTCCCCCAATAAAAAAGGGTCACGTGACACAGATAGTGAGAGCTGCTTTGTTGGAAGTATTAAAGAGAGTATATATCCAATGGAAGACGTCACTATTAATTTGACTAATTGGTTAGGCGAGCCATGATGCCTACAGATTCATGGTACATGGTCGATTCTTGATATAACGGGACCCCACCGCCCCACCCGTGCTCCTTTTGTCTTTACAGCAAAACCCTAGTCTTAATTTCTGGTCAATTCAAGCCACCTGACCAGCCATAGCTCCAGCCACCCGTTAATTTAATTTTAGAGATGAGACAAATGATGTCTTACTCAATAAACATGCATAATCGGATTTTACTACTTGCCAAATTAGTCCATGGTTAAGGTGGGAGTTGAGGGTGCAATAAATGAACCCGTTGTATTTTTCCCACGTGAAGGTCTGTCCCCCAAACCCGACAAAATTGTTAGTGGAAGGTGATTGATCATTCTTCTGTTTCATTACGTCTCAACAATCAAATAAAAGTTATAAAATACTTATATAGGTCAATCCATCTCTAATTTGAATGATTCGTTTTAAAACGTGTGGGTGGATAATTTCAAAGCGAACAATATTTTAGTAATGAATTAAATTTGCACGTGTCATCGGTTTAGGCTCAAAGTGTTATTGTTTTTCTGTGTATATGCCTACACTTGATAAATCTACAGTGCTATCTAATTCCACCTCCATCATATCATCTGTGTTTGTCTCACCTCCAATGAAACTCGTTTACTTCCTATGTCTGTGCATAGCAGACTCATTAAAGGTCATATATATGTTGATTACAAATTTATCCTACTTTAAGCACCATAATCTCTGCCCATTGATGTCATCTACATAGCCCAAGAAGTTTGCCTAACCGAGTAACACATTGTACGTATTCACAACCTCAACCCGTAGTTCTCTGCTTAATCATGCCTTTGGTGACATACATATTCCCATGCCAACAACGTTATGTTCATTTGTTCTGTCACTCTATTATCTTAAGATGTATGTTTTCACAAAATTCTTGGAATGGACAAGTGGTATACTCACCACATTATCGGTACTAAACCACTTAACTTTTCCTCCAATCTATTTCTTGAGCAATGCCTTCAACTTCTTAAACTTTTTCAACACTTCATCTTTACCCTTCATCATGTGAGTCCACACATGCCCAAATTAATAATCAATAAATGAAACGAAATATCCTGCTCCAACTTTTGATAGAACCTTCGAAGGATCCTATGCATCTAAGTGAAAAAAATCTAGAGTGACCTTAGTCTTATGGACGACTGTATTGATCTTCTCATTATACTGTTTTCCGAACACATAATGCTTAAAGAAAAAAGTCTTTCTAGCCCTCATCACTTTCAATAGACCTTGCTTGCACAACTACGGTATGTCCATTTCACTCATCTACACAAGACGCATGTGCCATAACTGTGTAGAAAATTTCTAGTGTCCCTTGAAGTAGACATTGATGACATACCTGTTACTGTACTACTAGATAAAATATATGAATTACCAACTATTTTGACCATCATCATGACCAAAGAACCATGCACCATCTTTAGAACTCCATTATGTTTTGTAAACTTTTACCCTAGAGAAATCGTATTCTTCCTCATAGTTGAAAGATGACGCACCTCTATCAATGTTCTCACCACCCATTATACATCTTAATTATAAGGGAGAATAATCTAAATGACCCCTGAACTTTGATGACTTAATCGAGTTAGCCCCTGAACTTTATTTTGGGTCAAATAAGCCCCTGAGTGTGTCGGGATAGATGGTGCAATAAACACGTAACAAAGGATATTCATCAAAGTTCAGGGGTTTCTTTGATTAGAAATGAAGTTCAGGGGCTGACTCAACTGAGTCGTCAAAGTTCAGGAGTCATTTCGATTCTTCCCCCTAATTTTAATTGAATCTTTGCCAACTTTTCTACAATCCATATTGTTGCTCAACAAAACAGTTCCACCATCAACCTTCTCATAATAAGTAAACCACTTCCTATTAGGACATAAATTGTATGAACAACTAGAATGAATAGGTATCCATGCATCCTAAGAATATTTTTCTAAAACAAATGATAAGGTAATCCTTTCATCATCAAAACTCGACTCAATTATGCTTGTCTTATCTACGACTCTCTTGCCCTTATCCTTCGCTCCATTTTTTTTTTATCCTTTTGGAGTAAAGGATAAGTTATTCTAATGTGTTTCTTTTCAAGGCATTGAGTTCTCCTACATCATGTCGTACGTTATCTCTTCGCCATACACAAGTGAATCGTGTTACACGCCTAGAGATCGTACTCCTCCCAGTTATCATTAGACATGTCCACCACCTACCCTTAAACTCTTTTAATGCTCTGTGTAATCCTTAATGGACCAGGATATCCCAAACCTGAACCTTCCATAAACCAAAATTGATCTTTCCATCAAACTTTTCACTATTAAATCGAGCATTCGAAACTTTTACTTACTTAGATGTCATCTTTGATCGTAAACCCTAACCTTAAGCTCTACTACCAATTTGTTATGCGAAAATAGCACAAGATGTTCATGATCAGCTAGTAACTAATGCGAAAATTAAAGAAATTAAAAATCAAGATCACTCACACATGAGAGAATAATTTTACGTGGTTCAACCAATATTGCCTATGTCCATGGGCAAAAATGATAAATCTTATTGAAGAAACACTCTCTCACAAAATTTCTCTTAATACAAGAATTTGTTCCAATCATCATCATTTGAGAGTTTATCTCAAAAGCTTAGAGTCAGTTAAATGAATCTATGAGAAAAACAATGGGAATCCACAACATGTATCATTTTCGCCATTCATTTCCATCTAAGATCATACTTTCATCAACTTATATTGAATCTATATCTTTTTTTTTCTTTTTTTTTTTCTGTTTCAAGCAATGTCTTTTTAAGTTTTACTCTCTAATTCATACTCCCTCCTCTATGAATTCTCTCGATTCTACTCACTGCTCCATCTTTATCTCTTGTTGAACATGCTCATACCATCGTAAATGATTTTTTCGTAAATTTATCTTCAATTGGTGCTAAATTTACCTTAAAGTCTAATAATTTTATTTCTTTTTTATATTTTCTCATGTGGGCACACTTCCAATGAAGCTTCGCATTTCTGCTACATAAATTTTTTGGATATATATTGTCTCTGTCGTCTTGGCAAATAGAGCCAAGATATTTAAAAATTTTTTTTTGTTATTTCTCTCACATTTAATTCAATCGTTTGTTCATTCCCTTATTTAAAATGGAATATTTTTGGGCTTCCAAAGAGACAAAGTCTTGCACATAAATTTTTATCGAAAAAGTAATATTTCTCACGGATTAGGGTTTGTTGAGCAACATGCACACTAAATAATATAAAATATGAAAGTTTCACATAGTTTATGAGGGCAAGTGCTATTCAGTGCCTCATTGACTAAAGATATTTTGAAGTCTGAAAAAGTTTTATTGGAATATGTATTTTAAGTTTAAAAAATTAAGTGAGAAAGTGTTAATCACACATGACATGACATATTGTGGTGAATCCTTACGATTGAGGGGGTATCGATGCACTAGTGCACCAGTTATTGACCTGTTCAATTTTTGAACTATCAGATCTTGAGAGAATGATGTGATGATCATTAATCTCTTCATTTTTTAATGAATTAAAATAAAAAATATCATTTCTTCTCAGATTCCTATTTGTATGCTCTCTCAAAATAAAAAATTAGAAAGTAAATAGGAGAGAGATTGATTTCTCCCCAGCACCCCTTGATCAATCACAGAGTTTCACATTGGCAACTGGCCAGTCACACATTTTCTCCCTCTGTCTTTGTCCTTGAGTCTCAAAGAAAGTAAAATAGATGTACGATTCATTGGGGATAGAAAAGGAAACCCGTCACCATGCTTTCTTCTCAGATCAGGCTAGGCCTCTCCAGTTGAGCTGGGCGGCGGGGCCCTGGATAGTTCAATCACAGAGATGGAATAACCGTTGATTTTGAGAGAGTGAATACAAACAAAAGTCATGGAATCGCCGTTGATGGAGCTGGGGAGAAATCAATCAAAGCTCTACAACTATCGAACAATCAACATCCCAGCTGATGGAGCACCACCACAAAACAGAACCAATTCGCATCATCGATTGATTTTGAGAGAGAGTGAAACAAAAGAGAAACCTGAACACATTTGGGATATTCTTGTTAAGCAAATTTTGAGAGAGACAAAATTTATCTTAATTTTTTATTAAGTAAAATAACGACCGTCAGATATGAATCTTCTAATTTGACGGTTGAAAAAGTGAATAAAATTTTAATGGTGCATTAGGTACTCGCCCAATCCGAATCCTTAATCATTGTCCTTAAGAGTGTGTTTGGATTGAGGGATTTGGAGGGGAGGGGAGGAGAGGGCAGGGAAGGGAAGGGAAGGGAAGGGAAGTGATGCAGCGAGGGCAACAACCACAGGCCCAGCTCAACCCAAGCCCAGCAACAAGAGGCCCTAACTAGCCACTAGAAAATCGGTTGTCCAATATTAGGTTTGGCCCACTTATATACTGCAACTTGGAGCCAGTCACCACCGATGTGGGATTATTACCCACACCATGGACTATTCATCCTGCATCATTCCCTCCTGCCAACAGAGAGCATGTCCACGTGCTCCTCCCAGGCCTCGGCCTGCTCAGTACACACGGGCAGGCCCCCGCGGGCTCCGATACCAACTGATGCAGCGAGGGCAACAACCACAGGCCCAGCTCAACCTAAGCCCAGCAACAAGAGGCCCTAACTAGCCACTAGAAAACCGGTTGTCCAATGTTCGGTTTGGCCCACTTATATACTGCAACTTGGAGCCAGTCACCACCGATGTTGGATTACTACCCACACCATGGACTATTCATGTTTGGATAGATAAAAAAAAAAAAAAAGAGAAGAATTTTGATAAAAAATAATGAAATCTTCCCTCCAAATCCATCCCTTTAATTTTTTTTCTAAACTATCCAAACAAGATAATTGGAAGGAAACTCTCTTTTCCTTCTCTTCACTTCCCTCTAAATCCGTCAATCCAAATACACTCTAAGAGGATACCCTTTTATCATATCGAGCTTTCCGGATAATCAATGTGTCACATGATAATTAAGATCAAATGTTGCATTGGATTCAGTGAACAAATCTAAAATTCCTTTAACGAGAAATCGCCAGAACATAGCTAGCTGGCCCCACCAGGCCACCACTTTGTCAAAACATGTCTTTTGCATTGCATCATGCCCAGGTTTCAATGCTTAAACAGGGACATGAAACATTCTTAGCAGACCAAAAGATTAAAATAATAGTGATTAAGGTAAAAGTGAAACTAATTGAATAAAATGAAAAGTTATTGATGCTATGCCATAATAAAGTGTTTCAAAAACCTCGATACATGCATGAATCTGCATCTCTCTTGATAGCAAAGCTCATCAAATCTAATAGAATTCTTTATGCACAGAATGTTAAAGACATAATATATACCACATCTGTAAAGATATAGTCTTTCCGATGATGAGTATATATATATATATGTAAAGCCCACTTCTAAACACCAATTAGGTCTTTTCTCTAGTTTGATAAGTTGGGTTTAACCCACTTGCTAGGTTAGGGAGGAACAAACCGTGCGAGTCCGATATATTCACGAGAACCGAACAATCTAAAACGGACAATATAGTTAGTTGTTTGGGATGTGTATTTCTAATGGAGAAAGTAATCAAAGCAATTAAGCTAGTAATCTATATAATGACAATTATATATATATATTTCCAAGTGCCAATAAAAGTAATTAAATTTGGGTCTAATAAAGTCAAAACCATCTGAGGTATAGCTGGTTTGGGTCCCCCATGAATCCATGACAAGATTAGCGAGAATCCTCACATGATATACTAATTAAACATGGCAAAAGAATGATGCTTTAATTTATTAGCCTACGCAACCTGATTGTAATGAAAACCAAGTACATTTGGTTAATTTATGGTCAGACTCAATGTACCTACGATTAGGGTGAGTAATTACATTCAACTTATTAATAATCATGTCAGCAGATTCGCCTTTAACCAACATTGATGTGACTTTGCCAATATAAACAAACCTTTAAATAGTGGGATTGAGTAAATTAATCATGACTCTAATTAACGATCCTTGTTCATTACAATATTTCTGATATGTTAAGATTACTGGAGCCGCCGGTAGCAAGTTTAACTGCTCACTTCTTTGCAAGTGAGTCATTAGTTGAACACCAATCACATTACATGTAAGGGATCACTCACCCATTAGGTAGTGGATTCGAATCCTACCCCTCCCCAAACTCTGTTTCAAAAAAAAAAAAAATGTTCACTTCTTTTTCTTTTTTCTTTATTTTTAATTGCAAGAGCAAGTGGACAAACCTCCAATTTGTGATATTAATAAATTTTTGTTCTTTTTGGTTTTTATGACAAGTAATCATGAGATTTTGGTCCATATAAACCCTAAACCCTAAGTAATTGGATAGTACAACTCTTATAGGATGGCAATGTTGAAGATGGACGTAAAGCTCGTTTGATTCGTGTATTTGGAGATAAAAATGGAAAGAGAATATCAAAAAAACTATTTTGCTAACATCCTCCTTCCTTGACAATGTTTGAATCACATTTTCATACTATTTTCCTTGCGTTATTAGTTTCTTTAACCATGTTTGGTTAGAGTAAAAAAACTACAGCAAAATAAATTGTTGAAATATCCTTATAATTATATATATTTCAAAATAAAATATTAAACAATTGTGATATAACTTACGATCGTAATTTAAATCAAATTTTGATTTGAGAAAATGTAGCATATACGTATATAATATATTTATAATTTGATGCATAGTAGCCGAGAAAATATATAGGTAAACTCTGGTGAATTGAACTATTTATAGATCTCATTAATTGAATATGAGATATTATCGAAATTATTTGTTTTTCAAAAAGATCATTATAATTATTTAATTAAAAATAAATAAGGTTTCCCAACTCTTAAGGAGAATTCCTCTCTTTTTGGGAGGAAAGGAGAATTCCTCCTTTAGTAGTAATTCATCTTTTCTTGAAATTCTAGATATTAAAGATTTCATCAGCTAAATATAAGAATCATTAACCAAAAGGAAAACTCTTGTTCTTGGTAAATTAGATTCCACAAACCAAACGACACCCAAGAGCCCAACTAACTAAAAAGCCTTAATTAAAGCCATTTCCAAAGTCTAATCTCTAGAATTGTCGTTTAAGCTAGACAAACCAGTGGATCAGCCGGACACTACATAAAAAGCCTTTCGGGCTAGGCTTGGTTGTGATATAATAGGCTCAAATAAACTATTAGACTGATCCTGTACAGCTAAAAAATCTTAATTGGATGCCAAAACCTGGCCCAAACTCAGGTTGTTGATTTATTAAACTAATTAGTGGTTCTTAATTTGTGGGGAATCAAAATCTAATTTTGATTTCTATATTCTCACGACCAATTAACACTAAAATAGAAGAACCAGATGCAGAGGCTTCAACAATGACGATTTTAATTGTTTTTAGTGCTAATCTACTTATTGAGAATCCAAGGCCAGTTTCTCTTTTAGTGTATTTTAATCTCTCTTTTTTTTTTCAAAATTTTGGTACACAATTTCCACAATCGAAAACCCGTATACCATAAATAGCTTAAACAATTTCCTTTTTTAAAATAAGAAATCGATCCAAGACACGGTCATATCAGCATTCGTTCTGCATGGTAAATCCCGAGTAGGTGAGTCCTCTCATTCCTCATGCACCAGACAATCAGAGTAGATGGTGTTGGACAAAGATTTGGTTTTTAGGTCAACATTGTGTTTTTTATGATTGTGTTATGATTGTATGTCAAAATGTGTGTGAGCATGCTTAAGTTAAATATATGCTAAAATGCTAGAGAAAATGATTAACCAAGCTTGTGACTTTAACTTGTTTGGAGTGATTACTTGCATTGTCTTTCATCCTTGATTTAATTTGGTGACAAAATTGCTTGCTCTAGTATATACTACATTTGAGTGTGAATCGTGCTTGTGTGCATTTGACTTATTTCATCATCACATTATATATCACTTGTGATCATTTGCATCATATACACAGCATTGCTTGAATTTAATTAGGTGGATCAATTAGAGACCAAGCTTGTTTGTGTTGTGTTAATTAGACCGTATTTGTTTTAAAGTGAATTTGGGGTTTCTATTTAGAATTTAAGGACACAATTCACCCCTTCTTGTGTACGCATAGATCCCTCAAATTAAATGGTTCTTTTAATCCATGAAAATGGCTATAAAGAAATTCACTTGACATGAAAGTTGAATCCAAGACTCATTGTCTTTGCTAAGAGTTTATCATGACAACTTACCATCAAGACAACCCCTTCGGAGTTAAGATTTTAAAATGTTAATCATTGAAATATGAGATCTTGTTTGGTCTAAAATACATGATTATGTTGTTGGAAATAATGGTGTTTGAAGGTGCATTGTCCAAAAGTGTTAAAATCCAGTGATTCATCGTTAAAATCATTTTCTTCTATTTCAAAGCGGTATGTTAACAAATGATCGAGATTTTAGTTAGATATGATCACAACAAGCCAAAAGAATATAGACTTCGATGCACAAATGTTCCTAATCTCTTTTAGACACGTTTTAAGCCATTGCGCATCAACCAAAGATTGGAAGTGACCGCCTCTTGCACTTTGACAGACAAGTCACTTTCCCACAACCACCTACCATGAGAAATGAGGGATGACAACCAATCGACCTCAAACCATCAATAACATGCAAGAAGCCTACTTTCCAAGAGAGTGGGGGGAGATCCATGTATAATATGCCACAGCAACCTCCTTGAACGAAGCCCATGATATGGATCCATCATCATTGATCCACCCATTTTGAAGACGCGGAGGTTATAGTAGATCAATCTAGGCAAGTAACCTGAGCAGTAAATCAGCAAACACTACCCCATGATTTATCACTTCATGTCATGACAAGATCATGTCTAGTGGATAGGAGAAGATCTACTAAAAAACTCTTGTACTTGTGTACTCAGATCATCAACAATATATGAAACAAGATGCGGAATAAAAATGAATGTGACACCACAGTTTGACGAGGAAAACACAGATGGGAAAAACCTCGTGTCTATAGAACGACTAACCTTGAAGCAATCTATTATAGTGAAATGTAGATTACAAGGAATTACTTAACCTCAATTAAAACCTTAGTACATCTAGATTTAACGTATGCCTCAGCTTAGCAAGAATCCTCCAATGTTGAAGTTGCTTTGGACTCCACCAAAGTCTTCTTGCTTGTGTTGACCTTCAATTGGACTCCACCAACATGAGCCAATTCAGTGCCTTGAACTCTTCATTACTACGGACCTCACCAGCTTCAGATACTAATGTCTGACACTTACTCTTACACACTTACTTTGTGTATTACAAGAACACTCAACAAACTTCGAAACTTAAATCTTCACTTTTGCTCTTAATTGTTTCGATACCAGACTGAGATCCCTTTGGGGCTTTTATACTTCCACTTTTGTATGTGATGTGTCTTCTATTATTCCATACCAATATGTTCAAAGACCAACCTTAACAATCTGAAGATATAACATTTCTCTAGTGTGATTTGTTGAGTCACGATTTGAGATAGAATTTGTTTTATCAAGCAAAACAAGTTTGTTGTATCAAGAACAGTCTATCTTTTATCAATAACCAACTTCTATCCCTTTTGTAGGATTTATCCATTGGATAAATAAATTCTGTGTTTTACAGATAAGATTATCTGTTACTTGACTTCAGAATTCAAACCATATACACAATGTCCGAGCATTTGTCAAGAATGTTAGGATTCCGAATTCTACAATTACCATCATAGATCAAGAGGATTATAAGACGTAGAAGTAGAACTAGAAGATACCCCGCCTCAAATACAAACTCTGGGTCTACAAACTCTATTTCTTTCTTAGCATGACTCTATTCAATCCTTTCAGCCCAGTTTTTACTTTATTCAACTCTCTCTGGCTATTATGTTATTTTAGTTATTATCAATGAAAACCTCAATTCAATACATTCCACTGATGTATTGTTTTTCATCAATTCAATAAAAGAATTTTCATTCCGTTGTTTGTCATTTATCTTTTGCTTCTCTCGTGTGACACTCAATAAATATTAGGTCTTTTTTAGTAAGACGCTCTCGAACCAACAGTTTTCTACTTAAATTGCACATAATACGTCTAGTATCAGGTCATATTGGTGCACAATCCCCTATCAATTCTTTGGACATGGCAACGAGTTCTGACACGCTTGAACCTATGTTTACATCCATCATTTCTATCTCAAAGCGTCAAAAGCGATTGATCTTCTGTCCAGATGAAGAAGAGGCCAACACAATTATTACGCATGTTTATGCCAGTATTTTAAAAATCGGACAGACCAGTTTGACCAGTGAAACCAGGATTGACCCGGAAAAACTGGGCTGACCTGACCGCTCTTTGGAAACTGTCAAATTTAACCATTGATGTCGTTGAACAAAGAAAGTCGTGGGGAGAGGTTTTATAGTTCTAGAAGCAGAGTAATAACAGTGAGATTAGTTTTCAAAATACCATTGTACAATTTTTTAAAATATGTTTATTATTCAGTGAATCCTGGATTGACAAAACTATGGAGACAAACTACGTTATTATCCAACAAAATCTCTAATCTTATTCAAACTATGGAGACAAACTACGTTATTCAAATCTGTTGTGCCAAAAAGAGTATTTTATTACATGGTCAGTCGCAGGTTTTAGAATCTTAAGACTATATATATCGTCATATATGACTCTAATCACAATCATTTTATATTATATTAGATGATATAAATGAAGAAAATATGAGAGAAAATGATTGATTTTATTTTTCATTACCAATGTAATATATATACAACTGATATACATGATTTGTGTGAATTAGATCGCACTATTCTCGGCACTAGTCTTGTTAACAGATGACCTGTGTAACAGCTATACAATATGAACACAATTACTTGACAATATTAGTTGTGATGGAAAGATAATTACAGCCTGTGTATGTGGACTATCCATAATTGGAATGGCAGCTAACTTGGTGCTCTATCATGCCCCCGCAAGCGCAAGAGTCCAGATAGGACACTAAGCTTGGAACGATGAAGGAGAAACTGTCTTCGAGCAAGGGGCTTGGTTAGTGAATCTGCAAGTTGATTAGCAGTTGGCACATGGGATATGCGAAGTGTCTTACGAGCGACTTGCTCACGGACAAAGTGAAAGTCGATGGCGATATGCTTCATTCGAGAATGGAAGACCGGATTGGAGCAAACATACATAGCACCAAGATTGTCACAGTAAATGGTGGGGGGAACCGGTAAGGGAATACCTAGTTCACCAAGCAGATTAGTAAGCCAATTTACCTCAGCAATAGCACTAGCAATGGCACGATATTCGGCCTCAGTGGATGAACGTGCCACGGTGGATTGTTTCCTAGAGCTCCAGCTGACAGGAGTAGAGCCAAGAAATGCGACATAGGCAGATGTGGAGTGACGAGTATCAGCATTACCAGCCCAATCAGCATCAGCAAAGGCATGGAGAGAAAGTGGAGAGCTAGCTGAGATGAAGACACCATAATGGGAGGTACCTTTAAGATATCGAAGGACCCGTTTTACAGCCATCCAGTGCTTTGAAGTCGGACGGTGCATGAATTGAGCTAGCTTATTGACAGCATAATTAACATCTGGTCGAGTAAGAGAAAGATATTGTAATGAACCAAGAACCTGACGATACTCAGTTGGGTCATGGAAGGAAGAGCCATCGTCAAGTAGGAGGGTTTCTGAGGTAGACACAGGAGTGCTGACGGCCTTGGCATCATGCATGTTTGTGCGTTGGAGGAGGTCATTGATGTATTTCTGCTGAGTTAGCAACAAGCCATTCTTTGTCCGAGTGGTCTCAACACCAAGGAAGTAGTGAAGTTTGCCAAGATCTTTTAGAGAAAACCTGGTGGACAGCTTAGTGGTGAAGGAACGAACAATAGAATCATAGTTGCCAGTGATAATAATGTCATCAACATACACTAGGAGGTACATGGTGTAGGGACCGGATATATAGATGAATAGAGAGGCATCACTTCTGGAATTGTGAAAGCCAAAAGCAAGAAGAAATGTCTTCAATTCAGTGTACCATGCACGAGGAGCCTGGCGAAGTCCATAAATTGCTTTATTGAGTTTGCAAACATGTGTGGGATAACGGGAATCAATGAAGCCTTGAGGTTGCTGCATAAAAACACATTCAGAAAGAGTGCCTTGCAAAAAGGCGTTGTTAACATCCAATTGGTGCAAAGTCCATCCATGACTAATAGCAATAGTAAGAACAAGACGTATGGTGGCTGGTTTGACAACAGGACTAAAAGTGTCGTTGAAGTCAATTCCGGGTCGTTGGTGAAAACCTTTGGCCACAAGGCGGGCCTTATACCTAGCAATGGAACCATCTGGATTTCTTTTAATTCTATACACCCATTTACACCCAACAACATTTTGTGTGGCGGAAGAAGGAACAAGAGACCAGGTTTGATTTTTTTGTAGAGCCAAAAATTCATCTTGCATGGCTTCACGCCAATGATGGTGTTTTTGTGCTTGGGTAAAGGAGGTAGGTTCACTGGATAGAATTGGTTTGGTGGAAGAAGGAGAGGTTTTGGTGAAAAGAGTGAAGGGTTTCTTAGGTTTGAAGATATTATTTTGAGCCCGAGTGACCATACGTGGAAGTGGAGAAGGTGTTTGGGAAGGAGAGATGGTAGGTGTGGTGGGTGGGTGTTGAGGATGGGGCGAGTCAGGTGAGGTATTTGGGTGTGATGTTTGTGAGCAAGTATGTTGAGCTGGAGCAGTGGCATGTAAAGGTGACATATCAGGAATAGAAGGAGAGGTTAAAGAAGGAAAACTCACCTGTTGTGGAAGTGAATCTGCGGCATCTTGGACAGTTGGTGGAGTCGAAACAACCTGCTGAGTACCATCCATGGAAAGTGATGAGTTAGAAGGATTGAGAGAGCGTGGAAGATTTTCTGGTAAGGTAAATGTCGAAGCAGCAGAGTCATGAGGAGAGTTAGAGGTGATAGTGGGGGAACCAGATTGATGACATGTAAACTTGGAGAGAAAATGTGAAAAATTTTTGTTAGTGAGACACAAATCGGGAAAGGATTTATCTTTGTAAGGAAATATGTGTTCCATGAAAACAACATGTCGTGAAAGAAAGATTCGATTGGAGGATATATCAATACATATATGCGAATGATGAGAAATGGAGAAACCAAGATACACACAAGGACGAGAGCGAGGTTCAAGTTTGTGACTGTTATAAGGACGAAGCCAAGGGTAACAAAGACAACCAAATACACGAAGCGAGGCGTAGGTTGCTTTTTGGCCGACTAGTTTGTGATATGGTGTATCTTGGTGAAGAGTTGGAGTGGGCATTCGATTTATAAGATATACCGCACTTTGGAAGGCATGAGACCAAAACTTTAGAGGTAGGGCAGCATTATGTAATAGGGTAAGTCCGGTTTCAACAATATGGCGATGTTTGCGTTCAGCGGAACCAACGTGTTCAGGTGTATAAGGGGGTGAGGTGAGATGCTGAATGCCGTGAGTGGCAAGAAGAGGTGTTAGGGCCTTGTATTCTCCACCGCCATCAGTATACAATGTTTTGATGTTAGTGGTGAAGTAATTCTTGATGAGAGTATGGAATTTTTCAAAAACGTGGAACACATCTGATTTGTGTTTTAGGGGATAAAGCCAAGTGTATTTGGTAAAGTAATCAATAAAAATAACATAAAACCGAAAATTACCAAATGAAGTTATAGGAGCAGGGCCCCAAACATCTGAGTAAACCACATCAAAGGGATGATTACATTGAATGGTAGAATTGTGAAATGACAGTTTGTGACTTTTGTTACATAAACAAGAGTCACAGAATTTATTTGCAGAATCAGAAACAGAAAGATTGTTACTAGCTAAGAGATGTCGCTGGATTGAAGGAGAGGGATGGCCAAGACGCTGATGCCACAACTGAGAAGAGAGAGCAATGGATGTAGAGGGAGATGAAATGCCTCTGGTTGTTGAGGAAGGCCACTCGTACAGGTTGTGCCTACTCCGGCCTTTCACCAAGGATGCCCCCGTATTCAAATCCTTCACAAGGAAAAAAGTAGGAAAGAATTCAATAGAGGTATTATTTTGCTTGCAAAATTGGGAAACAGAGATGAGATTTTTTCTTATCAAGGGTGCACACAAAACATTGTTTAATGTAAATGTAGCATTAGGCGAATTAATGGAAGAAGAGCCAGTGTGAGTAATAGAGATTCCTTTACCATTGCCAACGACCACATTCTCATTGCCAACATACTTGGAGTGCATAGACAAGTTATCAAGATCAGATGTAATGTGGTGTGTAGCGCCAGAGTCTAGGAACCAGTTGTCTGAAGAGTTGTTTGAGTCACCCGAAGCTAGGTTTGCTTGAGGTGGAGGGACTGATGAACCAGATTGTCCACTTGAACGACATGTCTTAGCAATATGACCCGGCTTATCACACAGTTGGCAAACAGTCCATGACCGATTTTGATTGCCATGGAAAGAGTTTGAGTGCCAGGAAGGAGAAAAAGAATCAAATGAGTAAGTGTTCATACCTCGCCCATGTGGATTTAACATAGAGTTAGATCTAAAAGGTTGTCCAGGTGGATTGTAATGTGAGCGAGAGTTTGATGTGTAGTAATCCCCACGTCCAGAATTAGCTGTATGGTAGCCTCCACGACGACCTGCTCTACCACCACGGTAGCCACCTCTTCCACTACGACCTTTGTAGGCTGTCTGAGCAGTAATTGGAACCTCGTCGTCCTTGTGTTCCCCATGATTGCGTATCAACTCCTCATCAAGGAGCTTATCATAGAGATCTTCAAAAGTCATTGGACTATCACGGACACGAACGGCCGCTGTAAGTTCTTTAAATTCATCGGCAAGACCATTTAGTGCATACGACATGATTTGGGCGTCATTCAAGGGGTGCCCAATTAGTGCTAGTTCATCGGCTAGACTCTTGATTCTGCTCATGTATTCAGCCACAGACTTTCCTTCCTTCTTATTTGTCATGAGGGAGGACATAATAGATAGCATTCGCGTGTTAGAACGATTTGCGAAGCTTGCTGCTAATTTGTTCCATGCATCTGTAGAGGTTTTGCAGCTATTGATAGTTGGACCAATGGTACTGTGTACCGTGGCCTGAAGGCCGAGAATAATGAGTCGATCCTGACGACTCCATGAAATGTGTCCAGGATCTGTTTGTGGTGGACATGGAAAGGTTCCATCCACATAGCCTAGAAGTCCATAGCCAAAGAGAAGGTTGGTCATTTCGGATTTCCAAGAGGCATAATTGCCACCATTTTTGACAAGCTTGAATGGAATCTGAGAAGAAGCATTAAGAGAAATCAGACTTCCATTTGTAGAGATTAGGTTGCTGGAAGATGCAATAGTGGTACCAGGTGCTAGAGGAGGATCCATATTGAAAAGAAGAAGAGACGAACTGAATGAAAATGGTAGAAGAAAGAAGATTGATCGGACTCTATTCAAAATAGAGAGGCTTCGATACCATGAAGAAAATATGAGAGAAAATGATTGATTTTATTTTTCATTACCAATGTAATATATATACAACTGATATACATGATTTGTGTGAATTAGATCGCACTATTCTCGGCACTAGTCTTGTTAACAGATGACCTGTGTAACAGCTATACAATATGAACACAATTACTTGACAATATTAGTTGTGATGGAAAGATAATTACAGCCTGTGTATGTGGACTATCCATAATTGGAATGGCAGCTAACTTGGTGCTCTATCAATAAATACCATACCCTGTCACACAAACTAACGGAAAACAAATTAATCAAACTTACATGGATAAAGAAGCTCAACAAGCAGGGAAAGAGCAGGAAAGGGGAGAAGAAGTTCGTTACCGGGGAGTTAGGAGGAGGCCGTGGGGGAAATACGCGGCGGAGATTCGAGACCCCACGAGGCAGGGTGCCCGTTTGTGGCTAGGGACGTTCAACACGGCTGAGGAGGCGGCTCGAGCTTACGATAGAACTGCATTTAGTCTAAGAGGTCATCTTGCAATACTCAATTTTCCGAACGAGTATTATTCTCAACTCCCAGACTCTCCTCAGCCTCGTCCTAATTTTTCGCCGGCAGGTGGTGGTAGCAATAGAGAGAGTTTTGAGCAGCTGGGAAGTTCGTCGTCGAGTGGTGGACGAGGAAAGCAAGTGTTCGAGTTCGAGTACTTGGATGACAAAGTGTTGGAGGAACTTCTTGAACCAGAAGAGGAAAAAAGGAAGAAGTAATGAAGGACATGGCAATTCCTTCTCGATCTTTTATGTCTTTGTGGGATTATGTAGTCGAGTTTACACATGTTAGCTTGAACGTCCAGCCTAGCTGGTAGAGTTGCTTCATTACAAAGAATTAAGAGGTCACAGACTCACAAGTTAGTTAATTTATTTGGTATTTTATTGGGAAAGAAAACTAAATTTCAGTCAATGAATAACCCTAATTTCTTACTCCCATTTTAACCCCCATCCATCTAAAGTGTTGGACGTTTATAAAGAAGTGTGAAGAGATTATTTTCATTAACGTTACTGAACTAGTTACAGTCCTATATATTGCAGAGATCAAAGACTACTTGAGGAAGATGACAGAGTAAAGCTGCTGTACAGAGTTAACGTCTACTGACACAAATAGATCCGTTTGAGACAAACGGATACATTTTAACTTAATGGGCCTAAAGACATAAGAAACATAACTTATCAAGTTGGGCCTTGTTTGGGCTTAGTAGCTATAGCCTTAATATCCTCCCGCAAGATTGGTGGCCCTTCAGTAACACCAATCTTGGTACGAAGATCTTGAAAACGACGACGTAATAGCGATTTAGTAAGTAGATCTGCTAATTGAGTTTCAGTGGGAATTTTTCGAACACGAAGATGACCAGAGTTCACCAGAGATCGAACAAAGTGAATATCAACACCGAGATGCTTCATCCGAGAGTGTAACACAGGATTGAGGCTGAGATTGGTGGCCCCTTGATTATCACAATGAATGGTTGGAGATGATGAGACATGCCAGTGAAGTTCACGGAGAAGGTGCTTGAGCCAAATAACTTCTGAGGCAGTGGCCGCCAGGGCACGATACTCTGCTTCGGTAGACGAACGGGCAATGGCACGCTGTTTTTGGGAGTGCCAGGAGATTGGAGTCTTGCCGAGAAACACAATGTAGGCAGACGTTGAGGATCTATCATCCGGGTTTCCAGCCCAATCAGAGTCTGAATAGGCTTGCAGATGAGAAACTGAGGGGTTTGGTAATCCATGATGCAATTCAGAATAAGCTTGTAGGTGTGATGCGGGAGAGTGAGCAATAGTGATGCCATAATTGATAGTGCCTTTGAGATATCGGAGGAGCCGTTTGAGTAAAGACCAATGTGTGTCCGTGGGTTTGTTCATGAACTGAGCAAGCCTATTTACCAAAAAACTGATGTCTGGTCGGGTCAGACTAAGGTATTGAAGACTCCCAATAAGTTGGCGGTATGTAGTAGGATCAGATAAGGGGGTGCCGTCGTTGACACTTGTTGTAAAGTGAGATGGAAGCGGAGTGTGTACTGGTTTGGCGCCGTCCATATCAACGCGTTCCAGAATGTCACGAACATATTTACGCTGAGAAAGGAACAACCCTGCACTATTAGGAGTAACTTCAACACCTAAAAAATATGAAAGATCACCAAGTTCTTTAAGAGAAAACTGAGCGGCAAGAGCTTTGGTGATCCTGTGAAGCAAAGAAACATCAGAACTGGTAAGAATTAAGTCGTCAACATAAACTAAGATATACATCACATGGGAAGATGTTTTGAAGATAAACAGAGAAGGGTCAGTAACAGAATTGGAGAAACCCAAAGAGATCGGACTTTTACTCAACGCATTATACCATTCACGGGGAGCTTGTTTTAGTCCATAAATAGATTTACGTAATTTGCATAAATAATTTGGGCGAGAGGAGTCCTCAAAGCCCTGAGGTTGGCGCATATAAACCGTTTCTTGTAACACACCATTGAGAAAGGCATTATTCACATCAAGATGGTGAAGTGGCCATTTTTGAGAAACTGCTATTGCAAGAACAGTACGAATCGTTGCTGGTTTGATGACGGGGCTAAAAGTGTTGTGATAATCAATACCAGGTTTTTGAGCGAAACCTTGGGCCACCAGTCGGGCTTTGTACCGAGCGACGGACCCATCCGGGTTTTGTTTGATTCGAAATATCCAGCGTGACCCAATGGGTCTGATATTAGGATCTGGGGGAACAAGATCCCATGTGTGATGATGAACTAGAGCTGAGAATTCTTGAGCCATGGCAGTACGCCACAACGGATTGGCTAGAGCAACTTTTACGGATCGAGGTTCCACCGAGGAAGAAAGAGGATGTAGAGTAGCATGGTGTAGTTGCTTGGGTTTGAAAATATTATTACGGGACCGAGTAATCATAGGATGAGGACGATCAACTGGGGAATTTTCAGAAGTAATAATAGGACTAGGATTAGTATGAGAAGTGACGGTAGTAGATGGAGGAGCTGATGAAGAGGGAGCTGATGAAGAGGGAGCAAATGAGAGGGGAGCAGTAGGAACAAGCTGATCATTAGATGCCGGTGTTGGAGGTGGTTGAAGAACAATCAGAGAAGCAGGAGGTGGAGGAGGTTCACTGGGTAAAATTGGAGAAGGCACTGGGGGATATGGGATAAACTCTAATTCATTAAAATGTACATGTCGAGAAAGATAGATTTTGTTGGTAAGAGGATCAAGGCACTTGTAGGAACTCTGAGTAGTACAATAGCCAACAAAGATGCAAGCCTTGGAGCGAGGTTGTAATTTGTTAGTGGTATATGGTCGTAGCCAAGGGTAACAGGTACATCCGAATACACTAAGTTTCAAGTAGTTCGGTGATTGATTAAATAGTTTCTGAAAGGGAGAGATAGGACTAGAGGAGGTTAATGGAAGACGATTGACCAAGTAAGTTGCTGTTTGAAAAGCAAATGACCAGAGCGTGGAAGGAAGATTTGCCGTGTGTAGAAGAGTACGTGCAGTCTCAGTTAGGTGTCTGTGTTTACGTTCTGCAAGTGCAACATGCTGGGGTGTGTGGGGAGGAGATTGAAGCCAAGTGATACCTTCTTGATTCAGATAGGATTGGAGTTTGACGAATTCACCACCGTTGTCCGTATACAAAGTGCGAATGGGCAGTTGGAAATGTTTTTCAACTAGCTTCTTGAATTGAATAAAGACATTGTAGACATCAGATTTGTGTTGCAAAGGAAAGAGCCAAGTGTACCTAGTGAAGTGATCTACAAAGATCACGTAATAGCGATAACCATCAATAGATGTTGTGGGTGCAGGGCCCCAAACATCACTAAACAAAACTTGAAGTGGGGAGGCACTGGATAAAGTGGAGCGAGCAAATGGTAATTTGTGACTTTTATTTAAATTGCAGGAAATACATTGACGAAGTGGAACTGAACTTGAGGAATTACAAGGGAGATTTGTGGTATTCATAACAACGGAGAACATATGATTTGAAGGGTGACCAAGTCGGTTATGCCAGCCTGTGCTAGTAGTGGTGGTTCCTGGTTGATGCGTGGAAGCAGCAAAACAAGAAGGTGAAGTTGAGTCAAGATGATAAACACCATCAGTGCATCGGCCCAGCGCTAGTGTTCGTCCCATAGCTTGATCCTTAATGACACAGTGAAAAGGGAAAAATTCAACAAACACATGATTTTGCTTGGTAAGCTCATGCACAGAAAGCAAATTTTTATGAATAAGAGGAACACAAAGAGCATTATTAATAGTGATAGAGCGTGGTGGTGTGTGAAGTTTAAGTGTACCAGTGTGTGTGATTGGCAAACCTGTGCCGTCACCAATGTAGACTTGATCAGATCCATCATATTCGGAGTTGTTGGAGAGCTGATGAAGATTGGGTGTCATAGTGTGACTAGCCCCTGAGTCAAGAAGCCACTGTGGTCCTGGTGGATGAGGGATGTTGGTGGCTAGGGAAGAGGTGGCATAGTGCGCAGTAGGTGGTGCATGATCATTTGAAGTTGCAGCAAAAAATTTGAGCTTGCGACACTTATTAGCAGTATGTCCAGGTTTCTCACAGAGTTGACAAACCACTTTAAAGAAGCCACGCCCTCTTCCACCACCTTGATTGGGATAGGAAGTTCTGCCTCCATTCCAAGACTGTGACCGTGAACCTTGCCATTTTGGATTGTGTCCTCGTGCTTGGCCGTGAGATTGATTGTTAGACCCCGAATGTTTGTGATGATAGTTGGCCGTGACTGAATTTGGAGGCTATGAAGCAGATAACCGAGAGATGAATCCCTCTTGTGCCACGAGAACATCTTTGAGTTCTTCAAATGAAAAACTGTTTTCTCTAGTGCGTATAGAACCAACAATACCAGTGTATTCTTCACTTAAGCCATCTAGAATATAGATGGTCAGATCATCAGAGGAGACAGGATGATCTATGAGAGTAAGTTCATCTGCAAGGTACTTGACTTCTTGTAGGTATTCAGTCATAGGTTTAGAGCCTTTTTGGCATCTGGACAATTGCGATTTGAGTTGTATGACTCGGGATCTAGAGGCATTAGCATACAGAGAGTGAACTTTAGCCCAAGCGGCCGCACTTGTCTGAACATCACCCACAAGGGGAAGTATAGCACCATCTATGGATGCAACGATGGCATGTAAAATGAAGTAATCCTGACTAGTCCAATGAAGATGCTTTGAGTTGACGGAGGAATCAGTGGAGGTAGTAGCGTCTGAAGTAGCTGGGAGTGGTGGGCACTTGATAGTTCCGTCAACATAGCCAATAAGATGATAGGCTCTAAGTAGTGATAAAATTTGCAATCTCCAGGAGATAAAATTAGAGCCAGTTAGTTTTTGAGCAATAGGAGAAATAGCATGTACAGTGACAGAGGTTGAGTGATTTGAGCCAGGGACCATTATAGTGGTTGAGAGATTTTGAGAAGGAGTTGCCATGAGTGAGGAGGAGCTTAACTCGTTGGAGTTTGAAGGCTCCGATACCATAAAGAACTGTGAAGAGATTATTTTCATTAACGTTACTGAACTAGTTACAGACCTATATATTGCAGAGATCAAAGACTACTTGAGGAAGATGACAGAGTAAAGCTGCTGTACAGAGTTAACGTCTACTGACACAAATAGATTCGTTTGAGACAAACGGATACATTTTAACTTAATGGGCCTAAAGACATAAGAAACATAACTTATCAAGTTGGGCCTTGTTTGGGCTTAGTAGCTATAGCCTTAATAGTTTAGAGGGTCCTACATCTATATCGATAATCAATTGATATTTCACACGCTACATGGATTGAGAGTTAAAATGAAGACAATTTTTATGGGTTTGTTCTCCTTGATCAAATTTAGTCTTAGTATGCTGTTTTGTTGGGTTGATTTGGGTCTATTAGATCTATTGCACTTGATTTAGAATGTGTTTGGATTGAGAGATATGGGGGGAAAGGAAAAAGAAGGGAAATGAAGTTTCCCTCCAATTCACTTTTTTTAGATAGTTTATAAAAAAATTAAGGGTAAGGTCCGTAAGGATTTGAAGGGAATTGGAGGGAATATTTCATTAAATTTTTGTCAAAATACTTCTTCTCCAAAATAGAGTCATTAGAAAGGAAGAGATGACTAATTAAGTTATTTATAAGTTAAAAACCTATTTTATCCTTATACATAACACTTTAACATAAAAATAAGGATAAATTAGTAAATTAAACTAATTTGATTTTCCTTCTTCTTTTATCTATCCAAACATGAAATAGAGAAAAATAATATTATTTTCCTTCTCTCCCCTTCCTTTCCCCAAATCCCTCAATCCAAACATACTCTAAGTTCAAGAGTTTGTTTTTTGTGGAGCTGGTTTCATTTTTGGGTTCACAGTCGTAGACCGATGATGTTCTAGTCTTTTGAGGTTTCTGCGTTATTTGTTCCGAATTTGGGGTTCCACTCTTAAATTCGGGGACCCCAGCTCATTGTACTTTTCTTACTTCTCTATACTCCATGCATCTCTCATCTTTAATTGTAGTGCCGGCGTGAGTGGTGTATTGAGGGATCAATGAGGTAGGGTCCATTTGATAGAGCGGTTGGATTGATTTTCAAGGCTCATAGAAAAGTTGTGAAAAAAAAAAAAACTGAGTTTAAAAAAGTTTTATAATATGTTGTGAGGTATTCGGCGAACTAATAGCTGATGCTAGGGGAAAAACTTTTGAATTAAAGTATAATAATATTAGATTTTATTATTTTTATATAATTTTTAATTAAAATTAATTGCAAGTATAAAAACCTCTTAAAAGTTAAAAAATAACATATTTGATAATTTTTTATTTTAGATATTTTTATTTATATTATCGTGAATTTTATAATTTATCTTATTTTATTAAAGTGAGACCCACAATAGTTTTTAATTTAAAAAATATGGGCCCCACATTAGTTTGTAGTAATAATAATTAAAAAGATCCTATTAAATTATAGTGGGGTCCACCTCGAAATTAAATTTAAAAAAAAAAGCTGCAGGCGGAAACGCCTGTAAAAATGCCCTCGGGGGTGGAGATGTGGACGCGGGTGGGTGTAAGGATTTAGGTTTCTTACTCCTACGTTTCAGGCAATTTTCAGGGTCATCAATGAATAAACACGGTCAATTTCATGTAATTTCAATTGAGTGTAGGGATTTAAGTTTCTTGCTATTACTTAGGCAAGGTCAATTTGAAAGAAATCATACATTCCAGTTGAAATTACATGTATAAACAACCTTTTTTTTCCGAGAAAATGATTAGCATGGCCACTGAGCAAGATTGACATGCACAAATCGAGCAACGGTCCAAATTTTATTTTTACTATAACAAGAAAAAACAATATTAATTTCCTTCAATTTCTGTGATTATAAATAACAAATTAAAGCAGCAAACCATGATTGATCATGAAAATGATAAACAGGTGCATATGATATCCTCCATGGAACATGGCAGCATTAGTGTCAAGGTTAGTTTACTTTTTTTTATATTCCTCCCCAAGCAATTCATCCAAAAGCTTATCATCTAAGTACTCAAACTCAAAGACTTCCTTCACATTTCCACCACGCACTGACGATGAAGAAGCAGCAGAAGCAGAAGACGACGAAGAAGAAGAAGAAGCAGCGGCAGAAGATGAAGAGCCAGCTGCGTGAACCCCCGAAGGGTACTCATCAGGGAAATTGAGGACAGCGTAGTGACCTCTCATGTCATAGGCGGCTCTATCATACGCCCTAGCAGCCTCTTCTGCCGTGTTATATGTCCCGAGCCAGACGCGTGCCCCTTGCCGATTGGAGTCGCGTATCTCAGCCGCGAACTTCCCCCACGGACGCTTCCGTACGCCGCGGTACTTGACCTTTCCTTCAGCTTTGTCCATGGAGTTTTTGTGTGTTTTTTGTTGTTAGTTTTGCATGGCTTCGAAATGTATTTATATAAGTGTTTGTGGGCTAATTTGGAGGGGTCCACATTAGAATAAGGGGAAAAGAAATATGCTCACGTGGGAATTAGAAACTTTTAGAAATTAAGACTAAATATATGGTATATATACAATGTACCTAGATGGTCAATGTGGTGACTTTTAGGGTTCTAAAGATGCTTTCTTCCCCTCTCGCTTATGTGCAATCTTTTTCACAAAAATGAGGATGCATGGGATGGGAGGGTCATAGGTGTTTATTATAATTGTCATCACTTTAAACAACAACAATATTGTTCATTTTAGATTGTTCGATTCGTATGGATACATTGAACCCATACGGCTTTGCTTTTTCAGGAGTTAACCAATCTCAATAGTGCTCTTACAAAAGCATGCTTAACTACAGAGTTACTATGAAATGTTCTCCTCTAAGAAAACATGTTGTTGATGGTAAGGACCTAAAAGTACCTAAATATACTAAAATTCCCCCGCACTTGTGAACTAAATTATATTAGACCCAACAAGTGGATTGTACAGGTTAGGATTACTTGTGGGTGGTCCGTCTATTGGACATCCGAAAAGCTCTACAAATACCTTTCACCTGTGGGTGGTCCTTCTATAAGAACATCCGAAAGGCTCAATAGTTGACCCAAATGGGTGGAGTTGACTCTGATCGATATTATAGTAAAAATCCACACCCACCATAATATGCTTAGTTACCGCTCCTCCACAACTTAATCTTCTTAATTAATTAAGTACAATGGAATACATATCGTAGTCGTTTATTTCTTCATGATTCATTTGTAGATTGGAGTCAACTGCTACCGTACGCATGATCCCTGTAACCTTTTATTCAAGGAGTTTGACCTTTTCGACCCGGATGAGTGATGAGGTGTGTTTTTGCTTGTGCACCAGTTGGTTAATTTGTTCAAAGACTTCGACCACCAAAATGTGGAATTTGGTCAAACTCGACCACGTGTTACATTACATATTCTGTGAAGGGTGGGTTTGTTTAATTAAATGAAGAAAGTAGGTAACTGAAATGAGTACGAGAGATGGTTTGATTGACAATTAACTGAGTTAGACATACGTGTGTTCAAGATTCGATTTCAATAAAAAACATATTTTTCAGTTGTATTTAAAAAAAGAAAAGAAATGAGTGGTTTTGTTATGTTCAAGTCACAAATTATATTCAAATTGAAAGAAATAATCTAGAAGAATAGAGAAAATATGAAAAAAAAAAGAAAACATTATTGGTCTATCAGAACAAATTATAAAACTCATTAGGATAATACATAATTGATATATGTAAATAGTAGGGAATATATACCATAAATTAGAGTGAAGTGACCTTTTCTTTTTTAAACTTGTTGAATTGAATATAGACACCTCCTTTTCTCTTCGGAGCCGCACACTTTTCTTAAAAAACTTTTTTTTCATGTTTTGGTCAGAATTAATCCCTCCATGTCCTGTAAATACATCGTATTACCCTCATTATTCCTCCCAAACTTAATAAGTAGACTAAACTCAATTTGCTAAACTTTGAAAAAATGCCTAAATATTCTTTAAGGGTGGACTTTGTCCATATAAATTTATTAGTAGACTTACGTCTAATCAATATGGGACTTTTATGTTCTTAATAGTCACATAGTGGTGATATTTTCTATAGCAATTATTTCCAGAAAGAAAAATGTAACTTGCTTGCATGTGAAGTTAGTTTTTGGCGTTTCTACATATGAAGATACGATTTGGTACATCCACTTTTTCCCTGAAAGTAGAAAAATGTAATGAACGTGGAAAATTATTGGCTTTAAAAACAAGTAGAGAGTCCGCGCAGGAGAAAAACGCATATAACTACATCAACCGAATCAATTGGCCCAGGCCACTTTGAAAAATAAAAACACTATCTACGGATAAAATTTTTGTGTTTGAATTCGGATTTCGGACATATATAACTTATGTTTAAATTTGATTTAATCTGAGTTAGACAAATTTGATTAATCAGATCAGATAGAGTTTTATCACTCCTAATGGTGCGTTTGGTAGAGGGGTAATGGGGTGTAATGGTTACAAGGGTAATTACATTTTAAGTTTACTTATATTTGTTATGTTAGTATAATCTTTACTCCTGTAATAAATTTTAGTAATTGAGCTTATTTTTTATACATAAAGTTTACTGGTGGGGGACCTGGGTAATAAAAAATAATATAAAGTTTTACTCTAACCTATTACCCCCTTAATTAAATCCCTAAAAAACTCTTCACACATGGTAATTGAAAATAAGCTCCAACGAGAAGGATTTCATACTAGAAACTTATATATATATATATATATATATATATATATATATATATATATAATATGTGTCTGCCTCTGTGTGTATATATATATATATATATACACGCATATGTATCTATATTTTTTAAATTTTGATACATGATAGTCGTAACAATAAAAAAAAAATATATGACCTTACTTTTTTCTAGTTTTGTTCATTACAATAATAACAAACAATGGTAATGGTATTACACCAGTAACGTATAGCTGTAACAAACAATAGTAATAAATACTTGGATAAATTTTACACTTCTTTACCAAACAATGGTAACAATTATTCTCCATAATTATTATTACCCTTGTAACATTTACATGGGTAACAAATTATACCCCTAAATTCTTACGCTCATACCAAACGCACCCTAAAGATAAATACTCAAAGCACGTGTACGCACGTGACTGCAATACTACAAATGTAAAAAAGAGCCCACATGACATGTTGCATAGTTTTGACCAAGAACGTTACACGTCGTTGAGACATGCATGACTGAGATGAAGTTGTGGTCAAATTATAATAAACTAGTATTTGAGCAAACAATTGACATTATAGTATATTTTCACATATATTATGAGAAGTGAAGTTACAACTTCATGGAAAGAATCACGAGTGGTCCAAATAACACTTATGTATATGATATTTTATACAAAACTCGTGTTCGAGTCTCCCCTTCCCCTTCCCTTATTAAAAGATGGAAAAAAAAACTTTATAGAAATGTTAAATGCTATATTTTAATCCAATGAATTTGCAGTTTGCACATTCCTATGTCCTCATAACTAAATAAACTGTCTGTACTCAACAGCTGTTGTATAAATTCATGTGCCACATATCCATTTTCTAATACGATTGTTGAATTTCATATTTATTTACTTCCATTAAAGACTATATACAATACAGTTTTCATTTTGATTGCAGTCATTACCAATTTACCACACTCGATGTACTCGACTGTGTGTTGGGTTTTGAAAATAGCTAGCTATAGGTTCAGTTGCTTCTAGACTACAATGAGTCAACTAGCTTGACGACCAAGTTTTTTTTTTTAATATGATTATATTAAGTTACTTAATAAATTGGGTAATATTTGAGCCATCATATAGATGGAGTACAATCAAGATGACTAAAAAAAGAAGAAAACGAAAAAACACAAACACAAAGACGATCATCACCGAACGTTACCGTATTATCCCAGATATCATCGGACGACCGCCGAATGACTCCGTACTCCACCGGTTTATGTCAGGTAATAAAAACTAAATAAAAAAAACCAACACATAGATTACATCTTGGATCTAAAGGAAGGATTTTGGCTTTCCCTTCAACAAGAGAGTTCGATCTCCCTTAGATCTGAAAATCTCATCACTATAAAATCGAATATATATATGTCATCGGAGTTAGACGAGATGGTTTGAATTAATTTTGAAATACATGAATGAATATTAGTTAAGCCAATGCATGGTCACTCGAGGATGTATAAATATAAGTTTCTTTGCAACAAGAGCCAACGATCCCTCGGGGCTCGGACTTCATTAATAACCCATATGTAAGTTTAAAATGGCAAAACAAAGTGATTAGAAAACATATGGATGCTTTTCGATCAATTCCTAATATCTTAAGATTTTAACCACTCTCAATGCTCGCTCAATTGAGAGTAATATTTGTGTGGCCACATGTTGGGTGTTGTGCCACGTAATGGTACTCGATAATTTTTTTTTATTACAAATAAAAATCTGTACAGTAATTGTATTGAACTATAGAAACGTATACCAAAGAGAGGTGATTCGGTTGACAATCGACTGGGTTAGGTATATGTGTTCGATTTCTATAAGAAACAAATTTCTCAATGATATTTCAAAAAAAATAACTATAGAAACATATATTTGATAGTATTAATTTGATTATAATTATATATATATATATATATATCAGGTTAATATAATATTTGTAAGCATTTAGTATTTGTATTTATATTGGCATTTTTGGCTCATTTCGTGAGCTCCCCATAGTTTTCACAACCGAACCGTGTATCAAATCGTATAGGTTGAAGGTTTTCGAGGTTTAATCGATATGATGAAAAAAAAACTATGGAGCTCCCGACTAATTATCTTAAATATATATAAGGCAAACATTATTTCCTTTAAACAAAAAGAAAAATCAATTTCACTCATGAAAGATTGGAAATTTTGATGATCTGCAAGACTGCAACGTTCAATGCAGGTTAATTGGTTAATGGTGATTTGAACAAAACGGTGTCGCGCACGCATGAGAGATTGGAAAATTTAGAGAAAGGTAAAGGGAACTTTCTTTGGCAGAGGGCCTCAACCTTTGACTATATATATATACTTTTTGAAAACAAGGATCACAGACAGAAGAGACTGTTTTCTTACCCATGCTCGTTTTAATTCGTCATTTTGTGTAAGCATGTCCAATGGATACTTGATAACACATTTTCAAGTGTTAAAAAGTGAGTTTTATGGAAAATTTGGAGTGTTAGAGCTCTACAATGGATGAAAATGAACACTTGAAAACACACTTTCTTGATAATGACACTTGTTTTATAGGTTGTTGTGGAAAATGACACTTGAAATATGAAGTATGTATATAGTTGATGAATCGTGAAGAGAGATGATGAAAAGGAAGAAAGATGTGATGAAAAGGAAGAGAGATGTGATGAAAAGTAAGAGAGAGATGATGGAAAGTAAGAGAGAGAAAATAAAGAAATGAATATGAAGTGTTGGAAAGTATAAAGTGTTGATAAATAGTGTATATTATGGAACCCACTCATCCAATTAAATTATGCCACACAAGAGAGGAGAGAAGAGAAGAGAAAGAATGATTTTGAATTGCTTGATATTTGTTATAGCAAGTTGCTCTAAATTCGTCAACACGCAAGTATAGACAGACAATAATACTGTCGGTTCTGTGCTTTCTTAAATATCTATGTCTTCTTATTGCAATATTGGAGATTGTTCATACGCAGATTTGACTTCTGTGTGAGAGAGATTAGTACCCAGTTAGAATTCTTATCTTTCTGGCCATTTTTTCCATTTAAATTTCCAGATAGGAATTGCAGGGACACTGTACATGAAAATATTATCAATGTAATTATTAATCAAGTTGATCAAAAATTTTCCTTTACATGGGTGGGTTGCATGTGCCTTTCTATTCCATGATTGATATTTGATTTGTTGGTGAAAGTCAAGGTTTTTTTTTTTGAATTATAAGACACAACACTGTTGATTAATTTAGACCTAGAGCTGAGCTGCTTGACATAATTATCTACAAAATCATCAAGAGAGCATCATAAAAATTATCTTCATCCATGAGTGTGGATGAGAAAAATAATTATCTACAAGATCATCAAGAGAGCATCATAAAACTTCTCTTCATCCATGAGTGTGGATGAGAAAAATAAATCATCTCTAGTCAGCATGCATGTCAGGTGTCACAAGAACAAAGTCTACGTACTGCAGGTTGCAGCAGCTTCCTGGAAGCCGTGCTAAGAATAAAAACTGGGAGAGGATAACTCTTAGCTTTCAGGGAATATCTCAGGCTAACGTCCAAGGAGGTTCAAACTCAGGAGATTAGGATTGGGAGATTTGATCATACCATGACCCTTCAAGGTGATAATATCAAATGTCTTTATCTCCTCACCCTGTCAACTCATATATAAAGGAATAAAGGAGGTTGAGGTTAAGTTAAGGTACGCTTCACATTATTTTTTGATTCACTTTCACTTTGATTCTTTATGAGGAATACTGACTTGAGCGTCGGAGTGTTTTCGGACAACGAAGACCGCTTCTCCCTTGATCTTGCAAGATTCTTGAAGATTTGTTTTGCATCCAGAATGAGTATACATAGTAACTTCTCCTTTCTTAACAAATTGATAATCCTTCATAAAAAAATTTTTTTAAAAAAAAACCTTAACTTAATAAACAAATTATAGTCTTAATCTATACCATAATCATAATAGCTACCTAATCAACATTAAACTTTAATACCCTAAACTCCAACCAGCATTTTAGTTGTTTCATGTCCATTAATTTTTTTTTAGGTACATGGCATATCTAATTAATCATTAGGTAGTTGAAATTTTCCTATCAACAAAGATAAGACCAGTTTGTTCTTTATGGCCTTCTTCTTTTTGGTGAGTAGTATGTTTCTTCCTTATGGTTGGATTTCTGGTCCCCAACCAGTTCACTTTGATTTAAACATATCAATATCAAACCTTCATCATTCATCATGTATAGCCACCCAATATGCACAAATTGTTACATTTTAATATTGCAAGTTTTCGTTGGGTGGTAAGTTATCCGGATAAACCTTTCTCAAATACAATAGTAACATATCGTATAAATTTATTTGGAGTCACCCCATAAAATAAAGATCCAATAACTATTTTTTTTAGGACTCGCGTACCCAGTTTACCATTTAGAACGGTATTATTAAACATGTCATGTACGAGTTAAATAGAAGAAAAAAAAATCAAATGAAATTTTTGAAAAGAAAAAAGTGCAGAAATCGAGACAAATGAACAATTTTTCTAGCTAAACTTGTCGTGGGAAGCCGAGAGATACTCACCAACTACGTACTCTCTGATGAGCTCAGACATCTCTGTGATGTCTCCTTAAAATAAATTTAAGATTACCGTCACATTCAATGTCACACCGTCTTCATCTCTCAATTCAAACACCTCCCTCATTCACGCTTCTTCCTGTTTTTCTCTCTTCGTATCATCTTTTTCTTGTAGCAAAAAAAGCTTCTTTCATTGTCCAATCTCCATGTGGATCTGCATTTTTTCGTATTCAAGATCTAATTAGGAAACCCAGAAATTGTTTCCTGGATTTTCAATAGTAAATCCATTTCTCATGGATCATGTGAGCAGAAGCTTCATGACCCATGAATCACTACCCATTTCACCAATCACAAGTCCAAGAAACACAATCTTCGGTACTCACATGCACTCTTCGGGTGCTAGTTTCCCAATCATAGCGATTGCCATTATAGGAATTCTTGCCACAGGTTTCTTGCTTGTGAGCTACTACATCTTTGTCATCAAATGCTGTCTCAACTGGCACCGGATCGATCTTCTAAGGCGATTCTCTCTGTCGCGAAATCGAGGAAATGAAGAGACTTCAATGGTCTATTCTCCGGCAGTAGAGACTCGGGGTCTCGACGAAGCTGTTATTAGATCAATCCCAGTATTTCAATACAAGAAGGGAGAGAAGAACAGAGACTTCTGCTGTGAATGTGCTGTTTGTCTGAATGAGTTTCAAGATAATGAGAAGCTAAGGATTATACCAAATTGTAAACATGTTTTTCACATTGATTGTATTGATGTTTGGCTCCAAAACAATGCGAATTGTCCTCTCTGTAGAACAAGCATTCCGAGCACAATTCGATTCCAATTGGATCAAATCATAATTCCCACTTCAGCCCCTGAAGAACAGAGTCCTTGCAGTGGAATTCTCATTGGAGGCGATGAAGAGTTTGTTGTTATTGAATTGGGTAATCACATTCACACTCCTTCTGAAGCACAAGAAAGGAATACTTCAAGCGATTTGTCGGGAAGCTCGATTAGTCCTCCATCGAGGAAGAAAGAACAGAGAGTTCTGCCTACAAAGCTTCTTCATAAGAAGGTTACAAGCATGGGAGATGAATGTATTGACATTAGAAACAAAGATGAACAGTTTGCAATACAACCCATCAGGAGATCATTTTCGATGGATTCATCTGCAGATCGACTGCTGTTTTTGTCAATTCAAGAGATTGCGAGGGAGAGCAATCAAGTTAGTGAGGTAAAAAGTCCTGTTGAAGGTTGTAGTAGTAGAGCTAGAACAACTTGTTTTTCATTTAGTCATGGTAGAGGATCCAGAAATGCAGTTCTGCCTGTCCATTTGAAGCCATGAAATCATTTGTTTTAGATTCTTTCCTTTCAGTTGAGATTATTTTTAACGTTGGAATGGCATAATGTTTTTCTTTGTGGTCCATTGTATTATATGACTTAAAGAGCCATGATTGTGAACAATATCATTACAAAGTTTTGTTTTTCTTCTTTGCTGTTTTTTTTCTCCCTTTTCTTTCCTTTCCTTGGGTATTGCTGGAATGAGGTTGGAATAGGTCTAATTTCAAATCATACCAAAACCCATGATTATGATGAGATTGTTAATGATTTGAACTTGTAAACCCCCTCCCCCAACCAAAAAAAGAGGGTATAAGAGAAAAAAGGGGAGAGAAATTTGTGAGATGTGAGAGGTCCCCCTCCATTATTTGAAGGTAGAGAGGGGTAATTGAGATAATCATAGAGTAACCAACTTCATATGTCAATGATGCTACTGTCCTTGGAGGAAAGCCAAACATTACCAAAAATAACAAGGTTTATTAAATGGAAGGGGACCCTTTTCCTTGAGTTGAATTAGGAGATAGAGAGGTATACTGTTCAGTTGAGAAAATTATGAGGCAATAATCTATGAACCTCCTAGGTGTGTCAATAATGCCAATGTTGGTGAGGAAGAGGAAAGATGGTTTGGTCATGGTTGGTGGCCTTGTAGGTTCCTGCATTTTCCAGCTATACAGTGTAGGAATCATGCTGTTAGGCTCTAACTTGAAGTTTCAAGCTTCCTTGGAAGTATTGTCAATGAATTGGACTCCAAGTAGACTCCTAAGTCCTAATGATATTGCATATGAGGGAGGGAGGGAGGGGGAGAGAGACAGTAGGTCCAGTAGAAGGAGAAAGCCATGACCTTGTAAGTTTGAATTCTATGACCATGGTTACTTCATTAATTAAAATCTCTGCTAAAAGTGAAAAGTCTTATTCTCTTTCTTTCTTTTGTTACTTTCTTGTTGAGATGGTTGAATTAAATTAAACGAGTGATTTCCGGAGTCAACCCTGGCTTTCATTTCAAATCTTTCCATGGCCCTACATATCCTTTGGATTGAAGGCACTTGGTCATTTCTATTGTTTAATTTAGGCCTAAACATGTTTAAACATTGATGGAATGTTCAATAATTCGTTAACTTCAATAATGGGTTAAGTTAATAAACAAATTTGAACAAAAACCTTATAGCTCTCACTAAGCTTCTCCATTAGTGTTTGAGAATAAACCTAGTTAGGTGAATTTTTTTCTGGAGTTAACTTGTATGAACTCGGGAAGTTCCGAGTTTGATTCCCACCACGAGCAATATCTTTGTGGACTTGGTCACTCACTGGGCTTTGACCCAACTTACCCTATTATCAGGCAAAAATTTTATGTGCGCACGAGCCTGACGATTTGAATTTAGGCCTATATCGAATGTTCAAAGGGCAAACTTATGTGATGTCGTTCTCGATTAACAAAAAAAGTATTTGCGAATAAAGTTGATTGTTTATTTATTTTATTATTATTATTTTTCATTTATAGATTGGGAGTTGTTATCCGAATGGGTCATTTAATATATATGGGCCGATTATTGGGATAAATGGGTCATTCCAGAAAATCTTGTCTGAAAGCATTCTCAATTAGGGTTGGGACTAGGTCGGTTTTATCTGTCGTTATCGGTTAAATGATAATCAACCATCAATCGATCCACAAAGTCGGGTCGATAGTATCACACGACCCATGTATAGATGGGTTGGTTGATGATTTTAAAATACCTTCAAAAAAGTCCCTCAACTTTGTTTTGGATTAAAAAAGCCCTCGTACTTACATGAATAAAAAACCTTAGCCCTTCTATTAAGATCATGTTAAAATAAGTTGATTTTTTCTTGTTAAAGGGAACCCAATATCCTTATTTTAGATTGTAATCCGTGCGTTGGTTTTTCTTTTTCGTCTTTGTTATCTGACGTAGATCAATAGAATAGGGAATCATTCCGTGATCGTCCGATGATGTCTGGTGTAATACGGACTACACGGGGAGTATTCGGTAATGCTTGTCTTTGTGTTTTTCAGTTTTTTCTTTTTCTAAGTACTCTTGGTTGTATTCATTTTTATGGTGACTTCGAGTAGCTTCGATTTTAATTGCCTAATTTATTGGATAAGGTTATGACCTTTCTTCAAAAAAATTCATTCCCAACTGTGAGTCTAATCCGAATCGGAATTTCAATAAAACTACGCAAACTATTCCTCTAATCTCATTTGTAACGCCAACCTTTGTTTATTTTTCAATCCAAAAATCTTCCTTTCGAGGAAGTGAATCGCTTACGAGCCACCACTGCGACGCCACAGCACCAAACGATGAAGATAATGGTAACCTTAAAGCGGGTCGTCGACTACGCCGTTAAGATCAGAGTCAAATCCGACAAGGTAAGCTTAGGAATTTGAAATTCCCCATTCAAGTTGTATTTTGAGCGTAACCGATGAACTACTTTTTTTTTTTGATAGAGTGGTGTTGAAACCCACAACGTCAAGATGTCGATGAACCCTTTTTGCGAGATAGCACTGGAAGAGGCTGTGAGGATCAAGGAGGCGGGCCTGGCGTCAGAGGTTGTGGCGGTAAGCGTAGGACCCCAGCAGTGCGTGGATACACTGCGTACGGGTCTGGCCATGGGCGCTGATAGGGGTATCCATGTGGAGGCCACTGGTGCTTTGTACCCGCTTACGATTGCTAAAATTTTGAAGAAGCTGGTCGAGCTTGAGAACCCCGGGCTTCTTATTCTTGGCAAGCAGGTTCGTTCAATTTTGAAATTAGCTACTAACGTGGGGGATCCTTCATTTATCTGGATTTAGTTTATTAAGAAACTAAACCGTTGTAAGCAGTTGTAGTAGTGTTTAATCTAGTTGTCAATTGTGAATGGTGTTTGCAAGTCGTGCTTGAGTTTTAGGTATGAATTGGGTAATCAGTTTTGCATTTTTTAGCTGAAATGAAAGATTTTGAAATCACCATTGCGAATTCTACTTCTTCCCCCAATTATTTAGTTGTTTCCCACATCATTTTAAGGTTTTACTGTCTGTGTCAGGTGTAAGGGAAATTGAAATTTTACCTTCATGGAGGTGAAACTGTAATACTTGACCAGTGCTTGATTGAGTTTTATGGAGTAGACAACTCATTTCTTAGACAAACTTTCTGTTCTGGTTTCGTTAATTACCTTTTGTGAGCTGCTGAGCTTGAAAATAGCATTGAGATATTAATTTTGGTGAAGTAGAGTTGATCTTTGACTGGATTACTTTGGAGGATTTTTTTTTAAAATATTTTTCTTTGGTCTAGATTCTAAGTTTCAAAAGCTCATTTAATCCCATTAATCCCACTTTGTTAATTTCTTCTGGGTCGTTTTCATTTTTTTTCCTCCTTCCCTCTGTCCTTGATCTGAAGGCTTGTCACTGAAGAGGATTAACTTTTTCTAACATCCAGGTTCCTGTGTAGGCCATTGATGATGACTGCAATCAAACAGGGCAAATGGTTGCAGGATTGCTTGGTTGGCCCCAGGGAACCTTTGCTTCAAAGGTCAGCCCAACTTTAAACTCTCCAAGATTAATGTATGCTTGATTACTAGATTAGTGACTTAAGTAGTCGCCCTAATATTCAACAGTAGACTATATATTACACTGACAATGTGTTTGTATCACATGCATGAGTCGTGATTGTCTTACAGGTGCTGCATTATTTAAGTTTGCAAATTGTCTTCTGTTGATCAGAGGCCAATAAAGATTTTAATAGCATTTCCTCTTTATTATCATGTGCGTTATTTCCAAGGTTCAGACTTGCTACTGTAGGATGATGTTTAAATCATTATGAATGTTTTCAATACCCGTAATTTTCTTTCCAGTACTGGTTTGCATTGCTTTCTATTCTTTTGTTTCTTTTAATTTGGAATTGTCCAGAACTCTGACTTGTCTGTATACTTTGTTTGTACGATATCCAGCTTTTCCTATGACTTGAAGTTTTCTTCTAGTAGGTATTGCTGGACAAGGATAAACAGGAAGTGACAGTGGATAGAGAAGTGGATGGAGGTCTAGAAACGTTGTGTCTGGATTTACCAGCAGTTATTACGTAAGTATGAGATTTTTTTTTGTGGTCAAGTTCTCGACTGTTGATCACTTATTTACGACATGGTGTTGTACCACTCTTACGTTTTCAGATGCCATGTGTTGTTATTGTTGCTGTGACCTATCTCTATATACAGCGGGTTTTTATACTTTTTTAAACCAACGTTTTGTGTTATGTTTGCTTGAATTTCAGAATATTTAGTGTTTGCCTATACTTTTCTCAAAATTTATTTATCTTCTAAATTTAATTAATTGTTATGTTTTGGGTAGCAGCTTTTGCGTTCTTATAATTTCTATGTTAGTAAAATATCACGAGTACCTTCTAGCTGACTACGGTTGAAAGTTGAAACATGGGTTATTAGAGTTTATCCTACTATCTTTTGCTGCTTAATTATGAAACAAGTTGCCTCATAAGGGTTGCATTCATGTGCAGCCATCCTAGAGATGACAAAAGAGAAAAGCAAGCCTCTGGATAAAAGAGTTCTATATTATGTAGCTAAAAATTCCCGAAACTAGCAGAAAAAGAAATGATCTATCAAAGTGTCCTCTAATCCAATGTTTTATGATGCTGACAAGTGACAAGGGTGGGTCCTGGGGAAATGATTTTTCAGACTTGACACTTACGTGTATTCAGTTGGGAACTAATGAGGATGTGCTACACTGGCACTGCTTAGCCAGGGAAGTTGGGGACTGTTTTCTATCGAGAAAAAATGTAAGATAGACTTGGCAAATTGATGGACAAAACTTTAGCTAATTAGCGTTGGTGTAAGACATGCAGCAACTGACTTATAAAAAGGAGAGTATGGCCTTGGTAAACTTTTAATTTTGTTCTTGACATCTTGTTTATGTAATGTACTTTATCTAGTTATTCAAAATTTATACTACTGCTACAAAGAAAAAGTAGTTTTGGGGTGAGGGGCACAAGGGAAGAGGAAGAAAAAGAGAATTGGGAGTATGAAATGTTTCTTAGTTAGTTGATGCGCTGAGTTTAAATAGTTATATTTTTTAGGGCATCCTTGTATTATTCTATTCTATCAGAGTCCTGTGTGTTGATTTGGTCAAGTCCATCATTCATTGCAGCAAAGGAAGAGATCATTCCAAGTGAATTTACCTCAATTTTTCATTAGTATTTATGTTGGAGGAAATATATTAAATGGGCTCAAATACCTGGTTAATTAATTTTGTTCACTAGATTATGGTGATATAGACAAGTTTGAGTTTGTACTTCCGGAGCTAGTTCACAAAACTTTTACTATTGTGGGTGGATTAGGAGGCATTGGCTTGGGAGGAGCTGAATTTGGACTTGGAACACTTGTTTGGGAGAAGTGTGGGTTGGGAGGTGTTCATGTGTTTCTAAGTTTTGAATACCTCCCAAATCCTCATTTTGAGGGGTTCGTAAAAAGGGTATTGGGTGGGGGTTTAGTAATATTTTCCCACATTGCCCAGCTGCAGCCTAGCATATAATTGTCAAACAAGGGTTCCTGACAAACCCCTCAAAACCGAACAGCTTCAAACCCAACCGCTTAGTAGACCCTTAAAGCTATTTGATTAAAGCTGTCTGGAGCAAAAAAGACCTGCCCTTGAAACACCCACGCATCTAATCCGCTCATTGTGCAAGACACGACCTATCCAGCAAAATCCTGATTCCCACGTGTGGGCGCTAGGCAAGGGCATCCTTCCAAAGAACCCACTTTCGATTCCGACGAAGAGTGCACGGCTCAGTTGCCCAAGCCAAGCACCTCGAGTTGAAAGGTCATGCCTAGCACTCATGAGCGGATTAAGATGGCGGGCGATTTGGCTAGGATGCCCATGCATCTAATCCGCACCTTATATTTTTCTCTTTTAAAAAGCGCATGCATCTGTGATTTGAGAACTTTGCAGCGATATTATGTCAAGAGCCTATGTCCTGCTATTTGATAGAATGCTGTCAAGTGCCTATATCCTTGCTATTTGATAGTATGCTGTCATCTGTTATTCTTACATGTCTGGGTGTGTTCTTTGAAATGGAAGTAACTTGTGCGTTTATGTGTTCCATGTGCAGTACTGATTTGAGACTGAACCAGCCAAGGTACGCGGCCTTGCCCAACATAATAAAGGCGAAATCAAAGGTCGTAAAGAAATTCAGTCCTGAGGATTTGAAAGTGGAAATCAATTCTGATCTCGAAATACTTCATGTCACAGAACCGCCAAAGAGGAAAGCAGGAGTTATTCTGTCTTCTGTGGATGAGTTGATCGACAAGCTTAAAAATGAAGCTCGTGTCATTTGATTGTCATAAGCTGGCCTCAAAGCTATATGCTTATTACTGTTTGTTAACACAATAAGCCTCAAAGTCATATTTATGCGGCCATGAAAGGAAGAATTGAACAAATCTTCTATTTCGTATTTCTCCTTTCTTTGCCTTTTAAGTAAGTAACTCAAGACACCACCACGAATAATTAATTAGTGACCCACACTTACCAGATAATTAAAAAAACCTTTAATGTGAAACCCAAAAAAAAAGAAAATCATCATAGAAAACGGTTGTTTTTATGCATCCATACTAGGGTTTCATTTGGTCCACCATATTTACTAGCATGTATATTATTAGTCGATCGAAGACTTTGATTAATCGTCGTGATCATTCTAAGAACGAGTGCAAGGCAAGGATTTCAGGTTGTATATTTGTAAATGGAAAGTAGGAGATAACTAAGTTTGAAGACAAGCACAACCATGCCCTAATCATTCAAGATCTTTTAGTTGCAACAGACAAATTAACCCACATGTAAAGCGGCAATTGGGGATTAGACCTTTTTCATTATATACCATAAACACCATTGATGCCTCGTATTTGGAAAGACGACTTGTAGAATATTCTTCATCGCTTTGTCTTGGTCATTTATAATACCTTGAGGAGGCACACCACCCATACAAGTAAGTCAAGTTTTAAACAATCATACAAAAGTTTTAGTATCTTCACTAGAAATTAAACCACATCCAAGTAGGATGGAATGACCATGGAGATTGACACCAACGAAAGGAACAAATGGCATATCGTACTTGTTCATGAGATAAGTAGTATCAATATAACAACATCGTCGAATTCTTGGTATGATGCTCTACTACATGGACCAGCCCAAAAAACATTCCTAAAACGACATTTATCATCCCAATCAATCAACGAAAAAAAGCCATGATTCTTAGCTTGCATTTTTAGAAAATAATTCCTCACTGCATCACCAACACCAAGTCACATTCGCCTTACCTTGAAAATATGATTATGAACATCTCTCCAAAAAAAGGTAGGTTATCATGTCCATCCGCTCTAATGACAAAAACATTGTGACTCTTTTGACCTCTTATTACATTGTTTTTAATTAACAAATAAATTATTATATTATTTTCATTTAATACAATAGCATATCATGACTTGAGATAATGGGCTACAGTGGTGATGCAAGGTAGAAGTTATGATCTATTGTTGGAGAACGAGACACACACTTAAGGAATGTTGAAGATGGAGGTGACATCATCATAATTTCTACTGTAATTCCCTTTTTTATATATATACTTGACAATAATTCCATTGTTTTTGGATCTAATTCCACAACGTAGTTCTATTTTTTTAGATCCAATTGGTTAATTCCATTGTTTTTCCCAATAAAAAAATGTCATAATATTGAATTTCAATTTTGTTACAAGAAATCAGTTGACTACCAAATTTCAATGTAATAAGAGTATGAAACAATGTAATAAAGGTTTGTGTTGATAAAAAACGTTGTAATATGAGTCCGAACAATGTAATAAATGTCTGTGTTGATAAAAACACTGTAATAACATTATGAAACAATGTAATAAAATAATAAAATTTCTTATGTTATACAAACAGTTCAATACTTTAAAATAAACAATGAGATTTTTCATGTTATACAAATAATTATATTATTTAAGTTTGTAGATTTTTATATACTGTTTTAAAAACAATGTAATTAAGAACGATCAGTCAAAGCATATCAACCATGAGTTTTGTTAGAACGAGTTTAACATGTTAAATTCGAATATTATTTTTTTTTTTGAAAATCTACCATGTATTTTGAAAGAGAACCTTTTCAAGTTTCGTTCAAGAAAAGAAAAAGTAAAAAAAATTATGATGTCATCATTATTGGTTCTTTTGAATAATTAGAGGTAATTTTGTACAAAATGAATATATGTCATTTTGCTTAATATGCTTGCTATATAGATTATGGATATTTATAAATGATTTGATTATGGATAGGTGACGTTAGGAGTATTTAAAAAGTCTCAAGTATAATTAACCCTAAAAAAAAAGGATGGGACTCGGGAGTTGGTGGTGCAGAGTCAAGAAATTCGTCCTGCATAGATTTCTCGCGGCGCACGGTGCACAGTCCGGTCAATATCCTTCGACGTGGTGCACCTTCATTGGACCTTCGTATACTAAAGAATACGACTATACGAGCATATACGATCGTAGATACTGAGACTGAGAACCCAAGGGTTCCGATTATTCATTTGTTTTCCCGTCCAAGGGTTCACGGTTTTGGCGAAATCAAATACTCCAAAAAGCAATGGAAGGTTTCGAGGACTATAGCTGCTTGGATTTTCTCGCTTGTGACTTAATTAACAATAATTCCGCCGTAGATTTGATATGGCCCAATCACAGGTATTTCTGATCATAACCCCCCCCTAGATTGTTGATTTCTTATTTGTAATCCTTTTTAAAAATAGTTAACATTTTGTTGTAGATTCTTCTGAAAACTACCGATTACTACCGATTAATGGTGTTTCGATTGTTATCAACCATGTTTGATCGAGGGTGTTTTTTATTTTTAGGATTTTCTTAGGGCAGTTTAATGGATTTATTGGTGTTTACACAAGGTGAATGGTTTAATGATAAAGGAGTGCAAATTATGATTCATTCATGGGTGCTTTTTGTGATGAAATAGGGACATCCCAAGGCATGGAAAGTCGAGAAATTTAAAATCGGTAGTAGCTGATTTTCACTAAAGAAATTAAAAAAGGGAGATTTAATTGGAATGCAATCTATGTGCCAAAAAAAAAGTTTTTCATAATTCAGTGTATTGTCTGCCTGTAGTACCAGTGTGGATATGGATTTTTCATTGCGCAGAGGTTTGTCACAAGAGAAATATTGTGCGGAAGAGAAGAAGGACTGCATTCGGAAGAGGTACAACTTTTAGATCCACTTATGTTTCTTTATGGTCAACAATATGTTCAAATCATCTGAAGGCTAAAAAGTGGATGCAGGTGATGGTATTCTGAGGGTAGATCACTAATGGTTTCGCAATGTTCATTGCATATGCATAGGTGTTCAATTGCTAAATACATTTTTTATATAAAGTTGTTCAACATCAGCAACTTCTGAATTTGAAGTTTATAGTTCTCATGCATATGTTGAATCGCAATGCATTATATGATAAACTTTGAGATATATCAATTTTCAGGTGTTGACAACTTCTGGTTGGACGATGCTATCAAAAGTGTATCCCAATCTTACAATGTTTGCCTGTTTATGCAATGCATCATGCTTTAGAATCCGGTTTTTCAAAATTCAATAAGAGAATCTCCTTTTGTCTTTTTCACCTATTTCCACTGTGTTATTAATGTCCTTAATCTATGTATCATTTGACTATCTTCTGAGAATGACTTAACTGTTAATGATCCATAGGGGACGCAATGAGACAAGCAACAAACCAGGGACCAAGGCTTGCCGTGAGAAGTTGCGGAGAGAGAGATTGAATGAGAGGCATGCACTTTGTTTTTTTGTTCTCTAAGTTGCTTCACTTATTGCATGCATTTATTTGCTTCACCAAACTGTTTATTGCAGATTATCTATATAAATTTATGATTGGGTTCATATGATTGGTAAAAATCCATGATTAGGGCCTCAAAATTGTTTTACTTCTCAGATGTCCATGTTTTATAGGTTGAGTGAGTCAGTGAGATTTTAAACATATAGAGAATTTCCCATTTCCGCCCCCTTGATGTGCCACAATCATTAGATCTTTCTGATTGTACTTCCAGAATAATGATTCAATGACTGATTCATTCATGAACTTATTCTTGGTCACTCTGTTTGCGTCTATAGATATAGAAAAATTTCCAGATTTTGATGCGACTGGTTTTATCGTGCAGGTTCTCAGAGTTGAGCTCTGTTTTGGAACCCGGGAGGCCTGCCAAAACTGACAAACCAACCATACTTGATGATGCCATTAGAATATTGAACCAACTCAGAACTGAAACTCAGGAGCTGAAAGAAACAAATGAAAGGCTATTAGAAGAAATAAAAAATTTGAAGGTTAGTTTACTTCAACCATATTAAGCATGAGTGGTTGGTCTGTTTCTTGTTCCTTGTTGTGAATGCCTGATTGCATCACTTAATGCTTTTGAGTATTAATTCAAAAACTTTTTCGTCCCTACAGGCTGAGAAGAATGAACTTCGTGAAGAGAAACTCGTACTGAAGGCAGATAAAGAAAGGATGGAGCAGCAACTAAAAACTATTGCCATTCCATCAGCAGGCTTTGTTCCAAGCCATCCGGCAGCATATCATGCCGGGGGAAACAAGATGGCGGTTTTCCAAAGCTATAATGTGGTACCAATGTGGCAATATTTACCTCCATCGACCCATGATACATCTCAAGATCATAAGCTAAGGTCCCCTGCTGCATAATGCCTTATTCTTTGCACTTCTCCATCCCTGGTGGCTGGCGCAGTACATTCAGATAATTTTTTCCCAGATTCAGTGTTTGAACTTTGAAGGTCGCCTTCGATTTCTTCTCACTTCACTTGCATATATCATTGCTCCTACATTTTATTTATATCCGCAAAGCATGGTGGAGTTTGCCTAGAAATTCAGTGTGAAGGCAACAATCTTCTTGAATGTTGGACATGCATAAAATGTTAAGGCATCAATCTTCTTGATTGTTGGAGATGCATAAAACCAACGTAATTATTTTCACCTTTTCTGGATGGTTTTGAAGAAAAATTTCAGTCACTTTTGCTTTTTATCAATGCCTTCTGCCTGGCTCTCGATGCAGAACTCTTTTTTTTGTGTTGACATGATTTGATATTTGTTGGTAAGCTAGTTATGCCTCTTTGAAAGTGACTATTGATTGAGCATATTGGAGAAAAATATGACTTCAAGGGACCCATTAAACAGAGAACTGTAGGATATTAAGGTTTCTATCGGTCGCCAGTCATCCTAGAGCCCCATACGCCCTAAATCCTGAGAGAACCAAGTAAGCTATTGCCATGTGATTATCATGCGGTTTGTTGCTTATTGTCTACCTTAGCTTTGTATGATAATCAGATTAAAATTACCTGCCCAGATAGAGTTTTTCGTCGAGAACAAAGTAGGCTAGGATTGCCACTAATATTGTGGAAATAGGATTAAACATGGTTAGGAAAACTGATCCTCTTTCTTTTGTGCACCACAGCTGAATGAAGACTACCAGACCAGACATCAACTACTATTATTATTTTAGTTGTACTAATAGTAGACAACTGATGTTTTTTTTACTTACACCATAAATCAATGTCCAATCCGATTCTCCAAGCAGCTGGTTTATGTTGCATGATTGCTGTGAAGAAAGCTGACTGTAAAGCACCAAGAAAGCTCATCCATGTAGTCAGTGACAATTGTGCTGGATATCTATCTATTCAATGTGAATGCCTGCATATCATAAAATCTTTGTTTGAGATTTCGTTATCTTTAGTTTGATCACTTGCTCTTTTATCTATCAATGGCATATACCAGGTAGGTGTTCGAGTTCGAGTTCGAGGTCCAATGACCTGCATAATATACTATGCAGACCAGGTTATGCAGCTTGTGACTGTCAGAACAGAACCCTTTAACCAGTTCTCATGAATGGTAGTGTTCCCCTTGAATATGGATTAAAGGGTGCCATAGATTTATCACAATCACTAATTTGGAAGCAAAGCTACTTGTGCTAAGAAAGTAAAAAAAAATACTCCCTCCGTCCCATTTTAATTGTCCTCTATTCTTTTTTGAGATGTATCAAAATGAATTGCCCATTTCAATTAATTAAAACAAATTTCATTCATTTTTCTCATCTTACCCTTATTTATCCTTAAATTGAAAAACTAGAAGAGTTCAACAATCAACTCAATAAATGAGGATATAAATGTCAAATGGAAGGGGAGTAATGCACTTTCTTAAACTACGTAAAATTGAAGGAGACAATTAAAATGGGACGGAGGGAGTAAATTTAACGACAGGTTTGGTAAATGGGTTTAGGTGTACTAATATGGGCTCGTTGGTGTTTTTCAAGCTTAGCCCAATAATGTGTTATAAGAAGAGAATCGCTATTTGCACACCAGTTTAGATTCAATACACATATTTACCTAATACGTTTCAATTCTTTTTTAATATACACATCGAGCTTTCCAAAATTACCCTTTTATACATATTAAATAAATAACATTTTAAATTATTAATTAACATCTTCTCCACCCACATATCTCAGTGACTGATAAAAGTCCAATTTTGTGCTTCTAATTACCCTCAAGGACATGTAATTCTAATCAGAAGATTTGTTTTAGACGTAAAGGTCGTGAAACAGCTTTGAAGGAAGGTTTTGGCATAGTACTTGCAATGTTGGTTTGGGGTGTATTTAGTTAAGGGAAAAAGTATTCCTACCCCCTCAAATTGGTTATTTCACCCCCTAATCATTGAATTGTATTTTTAATATTATTTGTTATATGATTAGATATTTGATATTTTTGATTTGTGTGAATTGACATTTGATTCTCATTCTAAAAATTAATTTTTCCATCCCTTAATTAGTTTTCTCACCCCATCAATTAATTAAAACAAACTTATTGCATCACATCAATGCAGATTAGCAGATACATTTAATGTATGCTGCAAGTTGTTCTCTATACGGAGTGACCATTCGTTTGCATAATCATACCAGTAGCTAAACCACTGAATCATAATAGGAGGCATCGGACAACCATATGTCAATGTTAATAGAACGCAAAGGGAAAAATGTCAAGCACTATTCATAACTAAGAACGTATAAAATCACATTGTACTTAGAAGCAATCAAGTAACTCATATTTGGCATTGACATCCAGTTCTCAAGCGATGCTGATCTATCTATTTCAAAAAATGTGAGTGAGTTATATGCATTGTCTGTGTGTGTATATATAATACATACATAAATATTAAATAGTCAAAAATCGGGCCCATCCCGAAGCCCGAGGCCCGAGCCTTAGAGGCTCGAGCTGGGCTTGGGTCTCATTTAGAGAATCGAGCCTTAGGGGCTCGATTCTCAAAATCTGGCCCGGGTCCGATGTCGACCCCTATTGGCTAATCTGCATTGATGTGATGTAATAAGTTTATTTTAATTAATTGATAGGGGTGTGAAAACTAATTTTTAGAATGATAATCAAATATCAAATTACACGCAAATCAAAAGAATCAAATATCAATTTATATATAAAATAATATTAAAAAGTACAATTCAATGATTAGGAGGTGGGATAACGGGGTGGGAATACTATTACTCTCTTTAGTTAAATGGGGAGTGAAAATAGTGCTCATCAAATATTTTAACAAGAATTTTCAAATTGTTTCTTCAACCAGCATTTTAGTATCATTTTTTTATTTTTATCACGAAATAATTCAAATACTCAACCCTTTTTAGTCAAATACTCGGAATACACTCCTATTCTCATCATTGTCACTCTTCACCGTAGGGTTCACACATCTAATTTGTGCCTAGGTAAACATGAAAAACATAGTACCATGTGACGATGGATATGTGCAAAATTTTGGAGTTCAAAATGGGAAAAATGAAGATGAAGAAAGAATTGTCTTTCAAAATACAAACATGACAATGTTTCATGATTGAATTGTCACACTTCTTAATGAAAGAAGAAAATAGATTGTTTAGCTTTTTAAATATATAACAATTTTCATAACATGTAATAATTTGAAAATTCTTATGAAAGTGTAACAATTTGATAATTAATTTCTTATTTTATAGTAAAATGTATAATGCACTGTATGTAATTGAACACAACATATTAAACAACATAAATGTTATCAAAAAAAATTGAACCAAACAGTTACATCATTTTAGACAGTATATATAGGCCTAGTTTGACAAAACTTTTTGAAAGTAGCAGATATATTAATAGAAATTGTGGTAGCAGAAATGCTGGACAATTTTAGTAGCAGATATGCTGTATGAATACTGGGTAGGTGTTTGATTGAACTTTTACTGGTAACAATTATGATGTGTAGCATATTGTAACAAATTACGCATAGGGCTATTAAGCATTTTAGTTGTAGGTTAGACATATAAATGTATTTAAATATAAAAGTTAAATACATAAAATAAAGAAAATTAATGATAATAAAATAAATATTAATTAATTTAAAAAATATAATTAAATAATAATTTCTATGACCACAATTAATTAATTAATTATATTAAGTGTAAAAATTATGATATTTAATAAAACCCTAATTTTAATAAGTGGAAATACGTCAATTAAGTAAAATAAACGGGGACAAGAGAGACGATTAATATGCAAATCTTGGTGAAATGCTTCAAAATTGTAGCATTGGAATATGCTCCTAGAAATCCCTCGAATTACGTGCCCGAGAATTGTTGTTTGGATGACAACTAACATTTATACTAACAAATAATATAAATACTTCAAGAAAACCCTTATCAAATGGCGCCATATTAATATTTAATACAATATTTTAAAACCAACATATATACTATATCCTGCTATTTTCCAAAATTGTTTAGACAAAAAAAAAAAAAAAAACCCATAGAAAACGAGAAACACATGTTTGTATAAGTTTGAGAATAAATATCCAAAGAGATGGCACTCCGTACTGGTGATTCCCACACCAGTAGGAATGGATAACTATTGACCACACAAAAAACAGCTAGAACGGAAAGGACACAAATCTAGTCAGCAGATGTAAGAAATTCCAAAGCCTTATCCATTCGACAGGAACTTTTTCTTATCTACCCTGCGACGACGACGACGACGACGACGAGTCACCGCATATAGATTAGCCATATCATATACCCAGTTTCAGTATCCCCCATCTGTCCTTCGACATGGCCTCTCTGTTTCAGTTTCTCCTCATCTTGTCTTCTCTTTTGTCACTAACAACTGCTGTAGTCATTCCGGTAACAAAACATGCTTCAACTCTTCAATACGTCACCCGAATTTATCACGGCACTGCCTTAATGCCTCTCAAGCTTGTTGTTGATCTGGGCGGTCCATTCCTCTGGCTTGATTGTTCATCGTCATCTGGTTCTTGCCGTCCGATCCCAACTCGTTCGATGCAGTGCTCAAGAGCAATGGCCCAACGTCTTAGCGGTACTAAGCCTCGATGTGAGCTTCTCACAGAAAATAGAGTCAACCGATTGTCATCAAAGGGGGAGCTAATCGAAGATATCCTTGCCTTCCGATCCAAAAACGGGTCAAAGTGGAGCAAAATCAACGATTTCATCTTCTCGTGTGCACCGTCGGTGCTTAAAATGGGTCTTGCAAGTGGGACCGGAGGAATGCTTGGCCTCGGGAGGTCTCCGATTTCATTACCATCACAGCTTGCCACGACGTTTGACTTCCAACGGAAATTCGCCGTCTGCCTATCGGCATCAGACGGTGCGATTTTATTGGGTGATTGGGATTCCGCTATTGACCCCAAGATTTCAAGATCGTTAATGTACACACCCCTCGTCAACGCTGACCGATTTGGCAAGTCCCACGATTATTTCATATATGTAAAATCCGTCAAAATCAACGGCGAGAGATTATCGATCGGCGCCGGAGAAGCTAAAATTAGCAGCGTCGTTCCTTACGCTACTATGGAGAGCTCAGTATATGCCAGTTTCGTAAACGCATATTTAGAGGCTGCTACTAATTATGTGAATATGACGAGAGTGGCGTCCGTTGCTCCTTTTGAGGTTTGTTTCAGCTCGGAGGGCGTTTCGAGAGGTCCCCATGGTCCAACGGTGCCGGTGATCGATCTGGTGTTGCAGAGCGAGATGGTGAAATGGAGGATTTATGGGAGGAACTCAATGGTGGCAGTGAACGATGAGGTTATTTGTTTGGGTTTCTTGGACGGAGGCTTGAAGCCGACCAGCTCAATTGTAATCGGAGGCTTCCAATTGGAGGATAATTTAGTTGAATTTGATTTGGGTATTTCGATGTTAGGATTTAGTTCGTCTTTACAGCCTTGTTCTGATCTTGTAAGAGACACAGATTCCTCGCTCAAGAAATCGACTCGATAATCTTGTACTTTTAAAGGATAAATATGAGTTGAATCCAACCAAATCACTTTGCCAATTAAGTTGTTGAGACCAAAAAATAATAATACTAATAATAATTAGAAACAATAGGAGTGACAAGAAAATCGGTTCTGGTTTTGGGTCGTTTTCGGTCGAATAACATCACGTATTTACGAAATATTTACGTGTCCGGTGTTGGAATATATAAACTTGCTAATGATCATACGTGTACATAGACTCCATGCATTCTTTCCAATTCATCGAATCAAGTATTGAAAGCATATACAAGCACATGAAACAATAATCAGTTTATTAAACAATTTAAGACAAGAACACACTTACAAAAGGCAGAAATTTTGATGATTGATTGGATGGAGTGAGGTATGGTATAACCGAATCTCCTTAAGGTGATTTACGCCCAACCACAGATGTCTTAGTTCTCTTCGGACAAACACCTCCCAAGATACAACACTCCTTCACCGCTTGTTAGAGACACTTCAAAACAAGCAATACTATCGAACCAATTTGAAAAGTACTCTCAGGTATGAACTCAAGGATATAACAGGAGGAAGGCTTTGAAAACACAGACACTTCAATTGAAGAATTCAGAGAAAACGAATAGCAATGTGTAGAGTAGAGAGGAGTATTTTTTCGGGTTCTTTTGCTGGTTAAGGGGGACTCTATTTATAGTGATAGAGCCCAACACTTGGCCCAAAAAATCAGGTTTGTTGCTGATTTAATGGACCTACTCTCCAACAAACCTTGACTCCACCAAAATAGTAGGACCTGTAATAGCATTCCCTTAGACCCATTCAAACAATACCAAGTCCAACAATCCCTCACATTGAATGGGAACACACGACAATACTGACACGGAAGAAAGTCTGAGAGTACAGTAGGAAAATACTACATCAGGATAGGTAGCTTTTGGCTTTGAACCTTCCGTAGTGAAAACCTATCGGACCCACTTAACTAGTCAGTGGACTATAGCCTTGAACCGCCAGTTGTTTATGTAAGCCCAGTCAATAGACCTCACACAACACCAATCCAAGTTCAAAATTGGTTCTCGATTGTGTTCATTATTTCGGCCCTGAACATCTTGGGTTCAGTGAGTATCCTCTAATACTCCACTTATATTTACAAGATATAGGTATCATTAAAAGCACAGCTTAACCTTAATACTCGCTTAGCACTTAGTGCATCCAAGGAATGAGTTGGAATTAAAATTCCAAAGTGGTCACTTAAGTTACACAAACTTGTGTTGTCCTATTGAACCTAGTCCATGAGATCTCCAATTGCCAGGTTAGGTTTCCATCTGGATAACTCATTATTTTAAGGTTTTCAAGCCCATCCCCTTCGATGCGTAGTCAATTTGCTCTCTACTCAACCCCTTTGTAAACGGATCCGCTAAATTTCTTTAGACTTCACAAAGTGTATGGAAATTATTCCCTTTGAGAGCAACTGCCTAACGGTATTATGTCTACGACGAATATGTCTAGACTTACTATTATATATCATATTTTGTACCCTTGCAATTGCAGCTTGATTATCACAAGGAATGCAAATTACAAGCACGGGTTTTGGCCATACTGGAATATCCTCTAAAAAGTGACGAAGCCACTCCGCTTCTTCACCAGCTTTATCCAAAGCAATGAACTCCGATTCCATCGTTGATCGTGCTATGCACGTCTGTTTTGAGGATTTCCAAGATACTGTCGCACCCCCTAGGGTGAATACATAGCCGCTAGTTGATTTTGACTCTTCGGAATCTGAAATCCAATTAGCATCACTATACCCTTCTAGAACAGCCGATTATTTACCATAATGCAAAGCATTCTCCTTGGTTTTATTCAAATACCCTAATACTCTTAATAGAGTTTTCCAATGCTCATGTCCATGATTGCTTGTGTACCTGCTTAGTTTACTGACAGAGTACGCAATGTCTGGCCTCGTGCAGTTCATAATATACATGAGACTGCCTATAACCCGAGAGTATTCTAATTGTTCAATACTGTTACCAGTAGTTTTATGTAAGACTAGATGAGGGAGAAAAGGATTATTAGCATCCTTGATGCCATGTCCTTTAAACCTTTCAATCACTTTCTCAATATAGTGTGACTGAGATAAAACTAGGCTTTCCGAATTTCTAGAAATTTTAATGCCTAATATCACATCAGCTTCACCTAAGTCTTTCATATCAAAATTCTTTGATAGCATTTTCTTGGCACTGTTGATTATCTCAATATTACGTCCAAGAATTAGCATATCGTCGACGTATAGACAAACGATTACACATTTGTTGTTAACGACTTTGGTGTAAACACATTTATCACACTCATTGATTTGGAATCCGTTCCGAATCATCACTTGGTCAAATTTCTCATGCCATTGTTTAGGAGCTTGTTTAAGTCCATATAATGACTTGACAAGCCTACACACTTTGTGTTCTTGTCCTTTGACCTTAAATCATTCAGGTTGTTCCATATAGATCTCCTCATCGAGTTCACTGTTCAAGAATGCAGTTTTTACATCCATTTGATGTATTTGCAATTAATATAGTGAGGCTATGGCAATTAGCATCCGAATGGATGTAATTCTCGTGACCGGTGAATAAGTATCAAAGTAGTCTAGACCCTCTTTTTATCTAAACCCCTTGGCTACAAGCTTTGCTTTGTACTTATCTATAGAACCATCAGCTTTAAGCTTCTTTATGAAAATCCATTTACATCCAATTGGTTTATTCCCCGGAGGGAGATCAACCAATTCCCAAGTATGATTATTTAGAATGGATTTTATTCCGCTGTTTATAGCTTCTTTCCAGAATGGAGCTTCTGAAGTTGACATTGCCTCATTGAATGTCTGAGGCTCACTATCTATCATGTATGTTAGATAATCTGAACCAAAGGATTTAGAGATTTTTGATCTTTTGCTCCTTCTTGGTAATATTTCATCAGCCTCTTGATTCTCATTCTCAGAATTTCGATTTTCTAACCCTTTTCTGAGAGTTTTCTGTATTTTCGTAAGGAAATGTTTCCTCAAAAAATTCAGCATCTCTTGTTTCCATGATTGTATTAACATGGATGTCATCAATTTCATATTTGTGTACCAAAAATTTGAATGCACTACTATTTTGTGCATATCATATAAATATGCAGTCAACTGTCTTAGGTCCAAGTTTGACTTGCTTTGGTGGAGGTACTGCCACATTAGCAAGACACCCCCACACTTTCAAGTATTTGAAAGAAGGTGTTCTTCCTTTCCACATTTCATATGGAATACTACCTGTCTTTTTGTGTGACATTCTATTAAGAATATAATTAGCAGTTAAGACTGCTTCCCCCCACAAGTTTTGAGGTAAACCAGAACTTATTAACATGACATTAACCATCTCCTTTAATGTTCTGTTTTTTCTTTCAGCAATCCCATTTTGCTAAGGAGTGTAAGGTGCAGTAGTTTGGTGGATTATTCCAAAATTTGCACATAACTCATCAAATGAGGCATAATCATATTCTCCACCTCTATCGGACCTAAGAGATTTGATCCTTTTATCAAATTGAGTTTCTACCTCATTTTTATACTTGATAAAAGCGTCCAAAGCTTCATTTTTGCTAGCTAATAAATAGACATAGCAAAACCGAGTACAATCATCTATGAAAGTGAGAAGAGAGGAGTATTTTTTCAGGTTCTTTTGCTGACTAAGGGGGGCTCTATTTATAGTGATAGAGCCTAAGAATTGGCCCAAAAAATCAGGTTTGTTGCTAATTTAATGGACTTACTCTCCAACAAACCTTGACTCCACCAAAATAGTAGGACCTGTAACAGCATTCCCTTAGACCCATTCAAACAAGACCAAGTCCAACATCCGGATCTTCACATGCTAGGGGATGGGATTCATTCACTTGCATTCTTGCTAGCACTACAAAAAGCTCCGGTCTTAGCGCCCTTACTACTGCTGTGCAGCCTTTCCTCGGGTTCGTAGAGTCGGGTTTCCCGTTTACCCACAACGGAGGACCCGCCCCCACCAGGCAGGCGGCCACGGGTCATAACGCACTCTTCGCACAACAAATCCACTTTCCCGGAATGTATACGAGATACCATACCAATGTGGCATAATGCGCTCCTGATATTTAGTGTAAACTTTTGAAATGCATTACTGGCAATAACGTATTTATCGTCTGTTTGGTACAGCGGAAGCCAAAGCGAATCCACTGATGGAATCGCTTTCGACTTCCGTTGCATCAAACGAGGTGTAGCAGACAACGGATCCCCTGACACCACCATGCCAACGGATTCGTTACCATCCCAGAAGCTCCGGATAGGAGCTTCTGGGTTGGAGTTTGTGGTTTTGTATATTTTTTTCAAAATTTTTTTGTAGGTCCTACAGTAATGATTACAATTTGTTACTTTTTTAGTAAATATTTGTCCCGCATGCATGTTAACATTACCTGAAAAAACAATTTATACTGTATTATTTTTGACTAGACATTTATTTGGCTTATTATTTCTTTATTAATTTTGTTTTAAAAAAAATATTTACATTATTATTTTACTTAACAATTTTTTATTAATATTTACGACATTACATTTTATTATTTTATTTATTTAACTAATTAACATTTTCAGTTTTGATATAAAAACAATTTATGATTAATTTTAATAATAAATAATATTTATTAGCTTAAATTTGATAACAAAATGATTAGAAAAAGATTAAAATTATTATTAAATTTAAGATAATCCTTTTACTCAACCACTTTTTTGTTAGCGTCAGTTTTTAGTTCATCAAAACCTCACAACATATTTAACAGCTTTAAGTTCAACTTTTTTTTCACAGCTTTTTCGCTACCATTGAAAATCAATCCAACCGCTCTACCAATAGTAGATATAATCTTTGAAAATTTTCATCTAATAAATTCTATTTTTTAAAATTTAAGTAAAATTAAGTAAAAGTAAAGATTCAAATAATTTTTGATATTATTTATAACGAATTTAAGAAAACTAAATAAAAATAGAAAAACAAATACGGGATTTAATTGATAAAAATGAAATCAAAAATTTGATCTTACCTAATTGGTAGTTGTTTACAAATATAAATGTAAGAAAGAAATTGAATATAAAATAAAAAAGAAATAAGAGATTTAATTGATTAAGTTTAAATCAAAATTTTTAATCTTATCTAATGGGTCCTTATATATTTATAGTGCTCTGGGTCACGTGACCAACATGTGTTGACTGGGCTTGTGAGCATTGGGTTTTGATTGGGTCCAAAGACTTTTAAAGTAGTTTCCTTGGGACTAGCATGTGCTTTGAACCTTTGTAGAGTAGAGTAAATGAGCCTTCATGAGTATGTTGGCATTGGCTCTTATGTGGGCCTACATGTAGACCAAAGCTCTCATGGGCTTCGTAGGTAGACTGCCTAGGCTCTCATGGGCATTTCGAGCTGGGCTCAAGATTCACATGGATCTTTGTAAGCCAAACTAAAACTTTTATGGATCTAGTTGCCAATTTGTTTGGATTTTAGGCCTATCGTGCTTGACTAAGACTCTCACGGGTCTAACACTTGTCAGTCGAAACTTGAGTCATGGTCTTGGTCGACTAAGACTTTCATGAGTCTAACACTAATGGGCCTTGTGATGTAGATTTTGATGTGGACGATTTTTGACCGATACATACCCAACGTCCTTTTTTATCCGGGATTGGGACGGGATATGGTCAAGCACAGCTATGCGTAATAATTAAAGAAACATAGAGGATTTGGATTGAAAATTCACCATAATAAAGAAAAGTGGTCATCAATAATAGGGGCATTATTAATCCAATAATACATTAATTTATTGTTGATAATATGAAGGTTTTGATATCTAGAGCTTGGAAGTGAAGTTGAAGTTGGCACAAGTAGTTTGTCTAAACAAAAGCGAAGAGCTGAAGCCAAGCCTTGAAGAAGCAAGATCGAATTGCAGAAGATTGTCTTCAATTTGATGCCCTCCAATGACAATAGAAGTCCTTGGATCAACACCTCCGTCCACGAACCCCAAGCACAACACATCACTGCTCACCTGAACCATTGAATTAGCACCGAAGATCCTCCAGTACACACTCTCACTCTGCAACACGAGATCAATTTGTGGCACAGCAGGGCCAACACGGGTGCTACCAATCTCCTTACCATTAAAACATGCCCCAAAAGGAGCCACTGCTGCCACTCTACTCACACTTGATAGCTCCCTCACAAAAGCATTAATAACAGCATTGTAGATTGTAGACTCCATGACTGTGTATGGATTAACACTACTGATTTTGGTTCCACCGTATCCTTCCTTATTAATTGACAACAGAGTTGCGTTAAATTTCACAACTTTTCCATTAATCTTGATTGATTTGACTCCAATGAAGTAATCCGCCGACGGTTCGCCTGCAAAATAAGCAGAGGCTGTACTAACAGGGTTGAGAATCAATGGTGTGTAGATCAGATTTTTAGAGACTTCAATGTTTGGAAGCAGAACATAAGGACCATCTCCAAAAAACACAACACCATTGGCTCTAGTCGAAGAAGTCAAGCAAACTGCGAATTTCCTGTGAAAGCTAAAAGCAGCAGAGAATTGGGAAGGGAGTGAAATCTTAGTTCTGCCTAGCCCTGCAATACCCTTAACACCATTTGCCAGACCCTCTAATAAAAATGTATTAGCACAGGTGAAGATCAAACTAGGCACTGAAACAACTCTAGTGGGATTGAACCCATCAGTGGATTGAACAGAAACAACATCTTGACCAAGCTCACCGCCTGTTCCGGTACGTGAAAAAGGGTTGTCTGGGAGAACACCACATGTGTTATTGTTGCAACCTGGTCGGGGGGGTGAGTAGCACTCTGTGATGCAGGATCTAGAACGAGCGAGGGAGCATTGGGCAGAGCGGCATCGAACAGGTTTATAGGTGGATGAGACATAGCCTTGTTCACAGTCGACCCAGGAAAATTGGCCACCGACATCAAGGGTCAAATTGATTGGGACAAGAGGGGTTCTTTGGTTGATTTTGGTGATGTATTGGAGTGTTGAAGGGTCTTTAGATACAGGAAGAACAAGTGCTTTGGGACGGAATGATGTTTGGGCTATGGAAGGGGAGATTATGAAGAAGAGAAGTGAACAAAGGAGAAGAAAATGAGACGACAATGCCATTGTTGGTTGCTGGATATGGTGTGTTGTGACTTAAAATCTGTGGATTCGTAAGCAATTTATAGTGAAACTCTCCAAGGAAGAGGAGTTCAATTGTGCCAGTTGCCAGCCACTTACCACATCAAGTAAAGTATTGTCTGGTGTTGAAAGTTTGACTTTGACTTTTCTTCTATTAATACGTGTCCTCTTCTTCATTAATTATTTATCACCCATGGTTTTTGACGATATTGTCAATAATAATTCTTTTGCTTCTACGCCATGTATTCTCTTGTGATCTGATATGTTAGGCTGTTAGCTTAAATTCAGGGGACAAATATGCACTAAACAATGTATTTTGCATAAGCAGATGAGATGACTGATGACTGAAGAAACATTTCTAATTTATAATTACATTGCTACTAGGTAACCCAACCATCCCAAATCTATGTGCCTTATCAATTCCAGCTAGAGTGCCTATCAATTCCACATTTTTTAAATAATTATTCATTTATGGAAACCGTTGAAAATTGAAAACATATAATAATCTTCCTATAAAAAAATAATAAACGATTGAAAGTAGTTTTTTAAAAGCCTAATCGGATAAGATTTGAGTATAGAATCGTCGAATATGCTTGAAAGACGAGTCACCTCAACAAAACATGTCTCTCAATATTTTTTTTTTTGGTCTCCAACAACATTGCACCATTGTGATTGTTCTTAGATTTTTAATATTTCGGTCAGTCAAAATCATGTATGTGACATAAAAAAGTCAATATATTAGTTATTTTAGCTAGTATGGTTGATAAGCTTGTGACTGTATAGTTCTTCAATACGAGCCAATGGCGTTGTGTTTTTTTGTTGATGGTCCTTATGTTATGCTTCCAACCATTGATATGATTTGCACACCATTGATTCTCAACCCTGTTAGTATAGCCTCTGCTTATTTTCAAGGTGAACCGTCCGCGGATTACTTCATTGGAGTCAAATCAATCAATATTAGTGAAAAAGTTGTGTTTTTCATGAAAATCTACATGATTGAGATGGAAGTTTGTGTGTATTGATTTCTTTACAGTACGTTTGGGTCTCTAGTTGGGCTCATATCTGATGAATACATAATGGCGACAAAAAAAGAAAAGGTTTCTTCGCCTAATGCAGGCTTTTGTAAGCTTTACTATCCATGCATTTGAATCAGTGTAGGCATGCATGGTGGCACGTGACTCGTGTTGAAGGTTGTGAACCCTCTCCTCCAGATGCTATCTAGGTAAAAAGAAGACATGCAATTGATTCCTGAAGCTGCAGATGCATGCTGCTAAGTCATTTAGACTCGGATCCTATTTTAAACCGGACAAAATTTTTTTGTTTGGACCTAAATTCCGGACATATAATTTATGTCAAAACTTGATTTAATCCGAGTTGGTCAAATTCGGTCATCTGAACCGAGACAACGTTTTACCACCCCTATCTAACATGTGGCTATTTGTAGGATGTTCTTGTTGACTAGGAATATTCTAGAGTGAGTTGGCTTAGTGTGTCTATATATATGTAGTGTTATTGTGTATGTAAGTTGGGTTTACAAGACCCCAAAACAAGAGAGGGCAAACATGCCCACATGGCCACGTTTCAGACTCCATTTTATGTAAGGAGCTGTGCTCCTTCTGTTTTCTATGAACGAATATTTTATATGTTTGGCTTAGCAAGCCTTTGATTTCCTACAATTTAAAAGACATTTTGTAAGAGAAAAAAGGGATTGAATTTCACGTGCATGGTAAATTAAATACATAAAACGTAGCAGGCTTTTATAAGCTTTAGTGTACAACAACCTTAACTAATTTGGTTCCACTTGGTCGTTTGAATATGTATATATGAAAGAAGACCATTCCTAATTATAATAAATTAGTTTGGACCGACTCTCTTTGTTCGTATAGACTGAAAAAGAGACCAACCTGAATGTAATTAATGATGCAGCAGCAGGAGGCATTTGGGTCTACTTGTGAGCTTGAACCGGCTGTAATCCTTGTTATCTAGTGAATCTGATCAGATGAGTTGTTGTATTAAGATATATTATTACTGTGCGATCTATAGTGCTGCGTGCATCAGTAAACGTGATGAATACATAATGTGCAGGCTTTTATAAGTTGATTACACTTGAGATTCGCCTCTGACTATGGCGTCGGTCCAAGAAGCTCCGACGGTGACTGAATTTGTAGTGAGAGAAGTAAAGAGGTTACGAGAGAGCATAATACTGACAAAAAAATTAGATGCCTTTTACGGTGGAGAACTCATGTATTTATAAGAGTTCTGATCACGTGATGGGCACGTGGTGTGCTCAGCAACCTAGTTTGCTAAATGATGGTTGTATTAGTGGAGTGGATTGGACAAGTCTTTGTTTACTCAATTTTAGTTGCTTTTGCTGACTACGAGACACGTTCTTATGGCAGATCGTGGCCTTCCATCCTGCGAAAAAATATATAAAATAAACTTTTTTAAAAAGAGGAAGAATTTTTTTTTTTTTATGGAAAAAAGAAGAAGAATTAAGTAGATAGTTTTTATTTTGTAAAATATTTTTTTTTCTGAAATAATGTTTCTCTACTTTGGATTATGTTATGTGACTCATGTTTTCAAATTTCAACGGTCTCCATAAATGAATAATTAATTATTTTAAAGATGTGGAATTGACAGGCTTTCTAGCTATAAGCTCATGATTTGTCTTTAACTAAATAATTATCATTAGAGATATTTGTTCTGTGACCTGCTTGTGCAAAATACATTGTTTAGTGCATAAGGAATAAGTTCTCATTCTTCTTCTCTTTCCTTAACATTCTCTAATCAATACCTTTCACATAATATGTCATGTGTGTTTTTCATCACATCTTTCTTTCTTTTTTTAACGTGGAATCCATCTAACTGTCCATCGAATAACTGATAGATAAACTTCAGATCATATGGAAGACCCCACAATCCTCATGGACTAGTTGAGATCATCTGGACCGAGCCCCAAAACGAGAAGATAATGTAGGGCTGCATTTATACACGTTGGGTTGAGTAACGACTTATCTCGCAAATTGTGATAATTTAAAACACTCATAAGACTTGAATTCACAACTTTCCATTTGTGTTAAGAGTTCCCAGACAATTCTTTACTGAGGTGGCAACTGGCCCGTTAAAACTTACCAAAAAAAAAGAAGAGAGAACTAGCGCAATTAAAGCCCTCCTTGTTGAGCCTCCCCCGAAGTACACTAAAGTGGCTATAAATTGCTTACAAATCCACAGATATATAGGTCACAACAATTCATATCCAGTAACCAACAATGGCATTGTCCTATCATTTTCTTCTCCTTTGTTCACTTCTCTTCTTCATAATCCCTTGCTCCATAGCCAAAACATCATTCCGTCCCAAAGCACTCGTGCTTCCTGTCTATAAAGACCCTTCATCACTCCAATACATAACCCAAATCAACCAAAAAACCCCTCTTGTCCCAATCAATTTGACCCTTGATGTCGGTGGCCAATTTTCCTGGGTAGACTGTGAGCAAGGCTATGTCTCATCCACCTACAAACCTGTTCGATGCGGCTCTCCCCGCTGCAAGCTCGCTCGCTCTGGAGGTTGCATCACTGAGTGCTACTCGTCCCCCAAGCCAGGTTGCAACAATAACACATGTGGTGTTCTTCCAGATAACCCTTTTTCACGTACCGGAACAGGCGGTGAGCTTGGTCAAGATGTTGTTTCTGTTCAATCCACTGATGGGTTCAATCCCACTAGAGTTGTTTCAGTGCCTAGTTTGATATTCACCTGTGCTAATACATTTTTATTAGAGGGTCTGGCAAATGGTGTTAAGGGTATTGCAGGGCTAGGCAGAACTAAGATTTCACTCCCTTCCCAATTCTCTGCTGCTTTTAGCTTTGACAGGAAATTCGCAGTTTGCTTGACTTCTTCAAAGGGTGTTGTGTTTTTTGGTGATGGTCCTTATGTCATGCTTCCAAACATTGATGTCTCTAAAAGTCTGAGTTACACACCATTGATTCTCAACCCTGTTAGTACAGCCTCTTCTTATTTTGAAGGCGAACCTTCCGCGGATTACTTCATTGGAGTCAAATCAATCAAGATCAATGGAAAAGTTGTGAAATTGAATACAACTTTGTTGTCAATAAATAAGTTAGGGAACGGTGGAACAAAAATCAGTAGTGTTCATCCATACACGGCTATGGAGACTACAATCTACAATGCTGTTACTAAAGCTTTTGTGAGGGCGTTCTCAAGTGTGACTAGGGTGGCAGCAGTAGCTCCTTTTGGGGCATGTTTTAATAGTACAGAGATTGTTAGCACCCGTGTTGGCCCTGCTGTGCCACAAATTGATCTTGTGTTGCAAAGCCAGAGTGTGTATTGGAGGATCTTCGGTACTAATTCAATGGTGCAGGTGAGCGGTGATGTGACGTGTTTGGGGTTTGTCGATGGAGGTTTTGAGCCAAGGACTTCCATTGTCATTGGAGGGCATCAAATTGAAGACAATCTTCTGCAATTCGATCTTGCTGCTTCAAGGCTTGGCTTCAGCTCTTCGCTTTTGTTTAGACAAACTAATTGTGCCAACTTTAACTTCACTTCCAAGCTCTAGATGATCAATACCTTCATATTATCAACAATTAATTAATGTATTATTGGATTAAGGGGAATTTTCAATCCAAATCTTCTGCATTTCTTTAATTATTACACACAGCTGTGCTTCACCACATCCGGTCCCAATCCCAGATAAAAACTGAAGATTGCGGTAGGTTGACAATATTCACGTACTTCTATATTTTCTTGAACTATAGATCGACAAAACCACACAAGACTTATCAGATTACAAACATGTATGTATACCAATTGAAGGTCATGTTCTTCTTTGCAAAATGCTCTTAAAGATGAGAAAATATTCAGTGGGAAGCAAACACCATGTCATCATCTGACGTGGTGTGCATTTCCCACTGATCAATTGACATTTGGCCACTAAAGGTCCCACACAAAATTTCAACTTCCCGCTTAGGATTTAGGTTTTTTGATATCTTATTTTATTTTAGCTCATAATTTTGTTTTTATCTAAAAAGCCAGAGAGATGAAAAACACACCATACCCATTCCATTGTCGTCGCCTGTCTGCCTCGTTCTCCGTCCGACGTCAGATCGGAACAATCCAACCCATTCTCGACATTATTAATGGATTGCATTGATATATGTAGTTTGCAAATGAAGCAAAAGAAATTGTTCTTGCAGTGATACATTCTGAGACCAAGCGTATTTTACTCTCAAGACAACAAGCACTGGTAGATAAACTCGTTCAAAACTAAAAGAAAATTGTTGAAGCATAGAATGAACAAATCTTCACCGCAGGACATTGTCCCTACCCAGAACCTATGTGCTACTATGAAATCAAATATTACAAGCACTATATGTGCCCAATATACGCTTATACAACGATTTTGGGGATACAAAACCTACAATTGTGAACCTAAAATAAGAGAAACCTTCCCAAAAACCCAAAAATTTAGGATCGACAAATGAAATAAGCATCACCACTTGCAAGCGAAGAAGGAGTCTAAACCAAATAAATGTATATCTTCGGCGGAGGAAGCTGTCAATGGGGACGAGTCGTTATCGACACCGAGGTTGAGGAAGAGGATAGCGATGGAGAAGAAGCTGAGAGCTAGATCTGTTGCTAGAAAGATAAATCTCTTGACTCCCTGTACAAGATCCTAGTCAGAGCAGAAGATAAGCCGGAGGCTGAACCAGTCTTGGTCTAGATCTGATTTAGGATGACAAAGGAGAAGAATCGTCCACATCGCCTGTTGACGAGAGATGGGAATTCATTTTTCATTTTTGAACTTTCTTCAAAATTCAAATTAATAGAAATTTCATACGTATTTTTGTAACAATTAAAACTTGAAATTAAGTGGGGCCTTTAGTGGCCAAATGTCAATTGATCAATGGGACATGCACACCACATCAGATGATGACGTGGTGTTTGCTTCCCACTGAATATTTTCTCCTTAAAGATGAACCAACAGCCGCCTACTGAGAGAGAGAGAGAGGGACTTCTTTTGAATGAAGTTGTTGGCTCCGTGGTAAGACGCTTGCAGTGGACAAAATTTGCCATCTGACTGGATCGGCAATTCTTTTGAAGATGCCACAATTATTACATTTGCGTTTACTGTTGTGTTTTTAACCCTACTGGTAATTAAGTGCCAGATTGAGTAGTCAAGATGATTGAGTGACGTGGATAACAGTAATTTTTTGACCGAGATATTACATTAAGACACTAGTTTAGAGTTATTTTAAATAGAAACTCTTTGTCTAGGGTTCTAAGCAAAAATGAAACTCGAGGAATTAAGTTTCCTCTTTGTATGCTAAAGGAAATACTTGTTAATTAGCTTCCTAATTTCTTGTAAAAGGAAATTCCTACAAAAATTAGATTTGTTGATTTAATCAGTATAGGAAACTAGAATCTTATAATATTTGCACTTCAGGCTATTAGAGTTTTTATGCTTAACAAGTCAAGACTTATATATAGAGGAAAATACACTTTTGACCATTGACAGATAACCCATGTTACAACTCAATCTCTTTAACGAGCGGATGTTGTTTTTCGCCGTCCCCCCTGCAAATCAATTTTCTCAACGTTGGCTTTGTGAACTAACTAACCAAGATTCAACATGTCCTGATCATTATCGGGAATTTCCTAGTCCGAATCAACACTATCGAAGACATAACATGAGGTATTGAGGTTGTCAAAGTCCCACATCGAAATGATGTCTGGATATAATATCATGTATAAGGACAAGCCCCCCACTCTACTAATAAGGCATTTTCCTAGGCTTAAGTGAGTTGAGTTTAACTCACTTACTAGGCCTACACGGAACAAAGCTGTGCGGATTCGATGTATCTACGAGAATCAGACAATCCAAAGTGGACAATATTATTTGTATGAGTAACATATGTACTGCTTTTTCAGACAACTCAGTTACACAATCCGGATCAGGCGGTGAACTTGGTCAAGATGTTGTGTGTATTCAATCCACGGATGCGTTCAATCCCACTAGAGTGGTTTCAGTGCCTAATTTGATATTCACTTGTGCTCCTACATTTTTATTAGAGGGTCTAGCAAATGGTGTTAAGGGTATTGCAGGGCTAGGCAGGAGTAAAATTTCACTCCCTGCACAATTCTCTCCTGCTTTTAGCTTTGACAGGAAATTCGCAGTTTGCTTGACTTCTTCAATAAGAGCCAGTGGTGTTGTGTTTTTTGGAGATGGTCCTTACGTTATGCGTCCAAACATTGATGTCTCTAAAAATCTGATTTACACACCACTGATTCTCAACCCTGTTAGTACAGCCAATGCTTATGTTCAAGGCGAACCGTCCGCGGATTACTTCATTGGAGTCAAATCAATCAAGATCAATGGAAAAGTTGTGAACTTGAACACAACCCTGTTGTCAATTAACAAGGAAGGATTCGGTGGAACCAAAATCAGTAGTGTTCATCCATACACAGTCATGGTGTCTACAATCTACAATGCTGTTTTTAATCCTTTTGTGAGGGAGCTATCAAATGTGAGTAGAGTGGCAGCAGTGGCTCCTTTTGGGGCATGTTTTAATGGTAAGGAGATTGGTGTCACCCGTGTTGGCCCTGCTGTGCCACAAATTGATCTTGTGTTGCAGAGTGAGAGTGTGTACTGGAGGATCTTCGGTGGGAATTCAATGGTGCAGGTGAGCAATGATGTGTTGTGCTTGGGGTTCGTCGATGGAGGTGTTAATCCAAGGACTTCTATTGTCATTGGAGGGCATCAAATTGAAGACAATCTTCTGCAATTCGATATTGCTACTTCAAGGCTTGGCTTCAGCTCTTCGCTTTTGTTTCGACGAACTACTTGTGCCAACTTCAACTTCACTTCCAAGCTCTAGATGATCAAGACCTTCATATCATCAATAATAAATTATTGGATTAATAATTAATGGTCCTATTAATTATTGAGGACCCACCATTGTGTATTTAGGTAAATTTCAATCCAAATTTTTAATTATTACGCATAGCTGTGCTTGACCGAATCCGGTCCCAATCCCAGATATAAAGGGGAGCTTGCGGCAGGTTGGCAATATTGAAGACCCTTGTCTTTCTCTAATAAAGGCAATATTCAAAGCACTAGCACTGCACTTAGCGGTAGGATGTGTGGTTGTAACAGGTATTTGGTTCAAACCCTCCTTCTACCAATCCCTCCATGTTCCTCCCTCTGCTTCCACGAGCCATCTATATGGACTCTCATATGCCCGAGTGGGGGCTGCCCATGGCCAATTATTGCTGCTCGTGCCGGGCATGTCTATTGACTCGTCACCCTTACAACATTATAGTCATTTACCAATTTTGTAGATGAGAAGACAATAGAATCGGGTGAAATATGGGGTCTCCATGAACTAATCTATTCCTTGCACACCAAACATGATAGAGTATCCCAAATAACCTTTCAAGCATATCCAATGAGAGTGTCTTCAGCAAGTGGGATAGCCACGTGCGAATACAACTGTGTGGAAGCAAATCAATCGGCATAGAAGTCTGCCATTGTTGCGATATGATGTGTAGACTTGGACAAGACTGGAAAAGATGTATGGCTGACTCGGGTTCCAAACCATATAAGCTGCAAGATGGCGGTGAATAAGGTTTCCTTTGGTAGGCAAGCTGTCATGGCAGAGACGCCAAGCAAAAAAACTTTTTTTTTTGGAGGAACCTTCGTCTTCCATAGTTTAGTCCAAAGACTCGAAAAAAGCGAGGAAGTGAAATTGGGACTCGTGGGAAGTGTAATTGTCTCATCAACAGGGAAGAAGAGGGATCGGGCTAGCCAATATGCAGGGCGAATAGAGAACATTACCATGTTTTTCTGGAGCCCACATGGGTTTATCAGCACACCGGAGACCATATAAAGGAATTTGTCTAATAACATGAACATCCAAGCAGAGGCCTTTCATTATTAAATCCTTTGCAGAGAAGATGCTGGACCAAACACAGGATGGATAAGAAACATACTCTTGGTGCCTCTAAAAAGGTCGAGCGTGGATAGTAGCGAGCCTTGAGCACCCGGGTCTCTATTTCATTTGTAGCTTTGACCTCGCAGTCTCCTGTGAGTTTCTTCTCTCCCTGATAAGTTCCCCCTCCATAGCCAAAACATCATTCCGTCCAGAAGCACTTGTTCTTCCTGTCTCTAAAGATCCTTCAACACTCCAATACATCACCGAAATCAACCAAAGAAACCCCTCTTATCCTCATCAAACTCGCACTCGACATTGGTTGCCAATTTCTCTGGGTTGACTGCGAACAGCGCCATGTCTCATCCGCCAAACCAGGTTGCAACAATGACACATGTGGTCTTCTACCTGACAATTCTATTTCTCACATGTTGTGTCTCTATTCGATCCACAGATGGGTTTAATCCAACTAGATTGGTTTCATTGCCCAATTTTGTGTTCGCTTGTGGTTCTACATTTATATTAGAGGGTCTAGTAAATGGAGTTACGGGTATTGCAGGGCTAGGCAGGACTAAGATTTCACTCCCTTCACAATTCTCTACTGCTTTGAGCTTTCACAGGAAATTCGCAGCTTGCCTGACTTCTTCAGTAAGAGCCAATGGTGTTGTGTTTTTTGGTGATGGTCCTTAATGCTCTGCTTCCAAACATTGCTGTGTCCAAGAATCTGGTTTACACACCATTGATTCTCAACCCTTCTAAAACAGCTCCTGCATTTTTTCAAGGCAACCCATCTTCAGATTTTACGTCATTGGAGTTAAATCAATCAAGATCAATGGAAAAGTTGTGAAACTGAACACAACTTTGTTGTCAATTGATGAGGAAGGATATGGTGGAACCAAAATCGGTAGTGTTACTGTTAATCCTTATACAGTCATGGAGTCTACAATTTACAATGCTGTCACTAAGGCTTTTGTGAGCGAGCTATCAAAGGTTACTAGAGTGGCTCCAGTGGCACCTTTTGGAGCATGTTTTAAGGCTAAGGAGATTGGTAGCAGCCGTGTTGGCCCTGCTGTGCCTCAAATTGATATTGTTTGCAGAGTGAGTCTGTATTGGAGGATCTTCGGTGCGAATTCGATGGTAAAGGTGAGCAGCGATGTGTTGTGTTTGGGGTTTGTGGATGGAGGTGTTAATGCATGGACTTCAATAGTTATTGGAGGGCATCAGATTGAAGACAATCTTCTGCAATTTGATCTTGCGACTTCAAAACTTGGGTTTAGTTCTTCCCTGTTGTTTAAAGGAACTACTTGTGCCAACTTCAACTTCACTTCCAAGGTCTGATTCCTTAAGGTGAGATACGGGCATCCCCGAATCTCCCTAAGGAGATAACTCCGAAGAAACAACATCTTAACCTGAACGTCGCAACAACACTCAAGAACAAAGAACAAATGAAAAACGAAAAACTATGAGAGAGAAAGTATTTTGGTGGTTTGACCCAATGGCTCATGGTGAAGAGTCTACACCACAAAACCTTGGGTGTTCTTGGCCCAAACACACCCACTTATAAACTAGCAATCCAAGTGCTAATTAAATTTCCAATGTGATATTTTTGTATACACACTTGTCTTTTGGATGCCATTCACACATGACATTTTCCAACATTATTTAGTTTACAAAACGGACATCAGTTGTCCTGCAAGCATTTTCTTTTTCAATCTTCTTTCCACACACGACTGAAGTTAGAGCTTGAAATACAGCAAAGCAGAAGTTCCATCAAGGCCTTTGGCGTTGTAGTGGGTAGCATACTCTTTCACAGTGGTTTCTCTGTATTTGGGAGGATTGTCTTCCGTTAATAACTCCTTAATTGGACTATAAAGTCTCGTGTTTGGCAGAAACTGAGTGTAGAAAAAGCATGCCACTGATATTCTAGGCCCTATTCCATTTGCAAGCACCCTGTGCTCCACACTCACGAACCTGTCGTTCGTTATAAGCTGAAATGCCAGAAAATTATGAACCAATCCTCAATAGATCTATTTAGCATCACAATTGATAAACAACTTGTATAGTTTATTGATTTTATGGTTTTGATCATTTCATTGTTTCTTTTCAAAAGTTCATATTTCGCCACTTTATAACTTAGTAAAATTAGCGTTTGGTTGACAAATTTGCGGAGCTTATATAAGGTTAATGTAATTTTTGGTAACTAAAAGAGTTTACACGTTTCAACTCGGTCATCACTCAGTAATCAAAAGTTCAAAATTGTTCCAATCTAGTAACTCTGGCAGATTTCCCGATTTTCAGACAGTCAACTTGTTGATATTGCATAAAAAGTCGATATAATCATATTTTTATCTGTTGTGGCCGGACAAATTGGTGATTTGGACATTTCTTTTATTTTTCAAAAACAAATATAATGACACTTCATCTCCTCTTCTTCCCCATTAAGAAAACCCTAGGAAAGATGATGGTGGGAGTGGATAGTTGGGTTAGTAGGTGTGGCAAGGATGTTGGAAAGATTAGATCTGTCGTGGAAGTAGAATGTCAAAAGGGGAGATGATGGGTAGTGTGCAACGGTGGATTTGGGTAAGGTGGAAGGGATAGCCAAAGTCGATTATTTATGTCACATCAACGAGTTGACTGTTAGAATGATGAGAAATCTGCATGAGTGACTATGTTAAAACTAATCTTAACTAGATTAGAACGTTTGAACTTTGGACGTCTGAGTTGGAACGTGTAAAATCCACACAAAAAACAGAACCAAATGCACCCTAATTCCATACTGATACATAAATTAATCATGAGACCACAAAAAGACATACCTGTAAAAGATCACCAATGTTAACGATTAGAGCACCAGGCAAGGGAGTTACATCAATCCACTGGTTTTGGTGAAGCACCTGGAGGCCACCAATATGATCCTGCAAAAGCACTGTAAGGAAGACACCGTCCGAATGTTTGCTAGTGCCCAAGGTTAGTTCAGGCTCAGGACATGCCGGATAGTAATGGCACAGAACACAGACTCCCTCTGCACAGCCAATATCGTTTAGGTGGTTCGGGTTCAGTCCAAGAGCCTCAGATAACAAATCAAACAAGAATTTCCCCAGTTCCAATATTTCCTTGGAGTATTCCTTCAGTATTTCTTTGCAAACAATAGGCAACTCCTCTGGCTTTGGAGCATCAGGAGCCATAACCCAGAATAGTGAATCTCTCCAATTAGCAGCTGGCGTCCTATACAGGTCAAAATTGCTGTTGTACACAACCCTTTTTGTTGAATCATTCCGAGTGAAGAATTTCTTCTTCACTTCAATATCTTGCTCGAAGAATCTCCGAGTCCCATCCTTCATTTCTTTCATGGTATTCACAGGAATCCCATGATTCACCACTTGAAAAAATCCCCAGGACTCTGATGCACCTCGAACTTGATCAACTATCTCCTTGCGTCTAATCGGATCTTTATCGACGCCTTTGAGATCAATGATAGGAATACTACCTTGGACTTCAGCAGATGATGAAGCGTTCACCAGGCTATCATCAGGTGGTTGATGGAATATGCGGGGGACCTCGGTGATTCCAGCGTCCACGAGTCCCTTCACACCGGCTTTTGTGTTGTCAAAGGCTTTCAGTTCACTCTGTCTATCATAGCCTAACTCCATTTGTGCCCCTGAAACAGTGCTATATACAGATCAAAGAAAGCTCAAAGAAGTTAATTGGTGCGTTTTGATCAGTAACATGAACAGAGAGTCAACGTTCAGTTTTGGTGGGCACTTATTATAAAGCAGATAGAGGTTCGTAGAGACAAAAAAAATTAATTATTGAGAGCTTATAATAATTACAACTAGAAATATTTTATTCAAAATGCACTATATCATCCTCTGAAGATAAGTATAGTTACATAAAAATCATTCTGCAGTAAATTCAAGGAAGGGAAATAGTAATTAGCAGTACAGTATACAGATCCAAACGTCATACATTGTTAATCCCAAATATTCAAAAAAAATACAGTAAATAATAGTAGGGAAACGAGAAGATGAGTCATCTGGTAATATGCACTAGTCCCATATCTCAAGTAACTAGGCTCCTGCTTCCAACGTACAATTCACCTTGTTACCGCCTCACCGAGTTGCACAAAAGATTCAGATGAATCATTGAATGAGTAGCTTTGAGTCACATGCCACTATTTTAACCCGACCCACATTCTCCTGATTGTCATCATGCTTAAACAAAGCATCTTGTAAGATGAAGGTCCAAACATTGTCGCAGAATCTGTAGGTGTGCAGATGTCCCTGCACACCATAAAAGTAAGTGAGCTTTTATGTTGCAATGTAATTTTCACATTGTCAAAAAGAAGATTAAAAGACGACAAGGATCCAAGAGAAACCAATAATCAAAAGAACATAAAGGAAATGATATGACGAGATAATCAAAGCGCCATGATAATTGTGGAAAACAAGAGAACCAAGCCATGATCAGCAAAAGCAGACTGATCAGATAATGACAGACAACGGCTGAGAATCCAATAAGGCGACATTTCACAAAGACGGAGCACAGTACTCATTGTTTCTGAGATCATAAGCTAGAGCAAATGACTATAAGACTTGGGATGATTATGCCTCAAGAAGTCATGCGATCTTGGACTAATTCAAATTTCATGAACTTGTTTCCCATGATTAAGAAACTGGGTCTGTGCCTAAAACACAAAACATGCTGCATATATAAAACAGCTTTTTTTCTTCAATCGAACTCATTGATGTCCACCACAATAGCAACCCACATCTTGCTGTGCAGTATACCACTGCATTATTTTTCAAGCACTCATTCTAACAAGCCATCAAAGCCACTACGTTATCGGTATCTTTTCCTTGCCGCACTGGAGAGGTCATGCCACTCAATGTCTCGAAACTACCAGTTGGTTCACATTAGAGATAGGTTCTTTTTCATTTAAAGAATCTATGTCTCCGTAAATGATTCATAGGTTGCACAAACACAGCAGCAAAGCCACCACTTTCTACCATATGATATTAAGATCCACGAGTACACCACCATGTCAAGCACAGGGCATCTCCACACCTAAAACCCCTCAAGATAATGAAAATAGCGTTTAAGGTGGAAGCCACGACCCAAGTTCATCTGAACAAGGCCAGCAAACATAATTGCAGAATTGCATAAGCATGGCCTGTTTCCACCCCAGTACACAGTTCTCTCTCCCCTAAACATTACTGCAGAATATAAACATTAATGTATTGTCCACACAATCTAAATTCAAAGTCAAATTAACATCTATAGTTTAAACTTGCACTGATTATGTGAACATTCAACTTACGCCCAAAATAATGACTACTTAATCCAAAGAACATTAAATAAGTTTCTCAGCAATCAGCATAAACATATTGTTCAACTTCACACCATAGCACAAATTCCAAAGTCACTTGGAACAAATGAAAAGGATGTGTAGGAGATTACTACATAAAAGGAGAAAATCAAATTGGTGACAAATTACCAGCTTAATCTATAATGAGATCTCTTAAAGATCAAGATCAGCCAAACTAAATAATACCAAATCTAACTCTTTGCAGGATTTATCTAACAAGATTTTTCAAGTGTTTACAATAGATCCAAGATAGATGTGATAGGAGAAGAAAAAAAGTTTGAAATATAATCCCCACAACCCAGTTATTCCCTGAACCACCACCATAACCCACAGTTCATTTCAATGACATTAGAAACCCAATTCCAGGTTGATTAATCAATGGATTTGTGAAAATAAGTCTTTATAATTCCACCTCATAGCCTTACTCTACAATGATATATGGATTAAGCTTATGTGAAGAGATCTGGGATTTGGGTTGTTCATGGAATGACAAAACTTTGAAGCTCTAAATTAATTATTTCTCTGGCGGTTATACAGTTTTTGGATTTTCACCTGACTGCACAAGAAGCATTAGCAATTCTCTAAGCTGTGGAAGAGAGCCCACTTAGTACCAAAAGTTATATGATACCATCTACTTCAAAAGTTAGCCTCCATCAATGAAATACATCTTTTCCTAGACAGGAACAACCACATTCTAGTCGGTGAGCTTCACAGAAAGTGTACACATCACTAGGAATCAATCAATTCACTGCTTTTTAGGTGACAAATGGCAAGGATCCAATACAATTGTAGTTACCAATTACGAGAAAGGAAATTCCAAAATTATTGATGTAAGAGAACCAACTGCTAGTAACATTTGCACATCGGAAAGCTTAGGCAAAGCTTTTGTACCAGGTCAAGCATAATAAAGAAACCGGCCTCCCCTTTTTGTAGTTGTGCCATAGCATACTACATGAAATTACAAATGACACAAGGAGACAACAAGAAAGATGGAATGCAGTTCTGCAACAACTCAAGTTTCATGCTATGTTAGATGTATGTGGAGGTAAAATAGAGGATGGATAACTCAATATTATGCACTTACAGGATTAGCATATCCCAAAGACAATAACGTGACATATTCCAGTCCATTGCAATTCCCAACATTATCAATAATGTGCAACCAGAAGCATATATCACAACGCAGGTCAGAACTTCACAGTTCACAAAGTTAGTAGCTATGCCCCGCCAATTTATCATTTGGCTCAGTCACTACACACCAAAGGGAAAATCCTTCAACCACACATACTCTGATAATAACAACCTTGGTCTTCTAATCTTTATCCTCAGTTAGCTCACTAATCCTAAACATCTTATAAGCAAGTCATATCTTCTACACAAGTTCATACTGCACCTCTAATATTCAAGTTACTGGAACACAAAACATGTTAATAAAGCCGCATAAGAAACCTAAAACAATAACTACAAACTTTAAAAAAAAATACTAACACCATTACTGACCTACAAAGCCAAAATATTGTCACCGATTTAACAAACAGATCACCTTTCCTAGGAGCATTTAGGACTTACCAATCACGAAAAGAAAAAAGAAAAAGAAAAAAACATTACCTTAACAGACACCTTGCTCTTCACTTGCAACTCCAAGGCTTCAGTCATAGACTGTAGAGAATTTATAACCGATAAAAACAATCAAAAGATCAGAAAAAGAACCAAATTTTTTTATAAAAAAAATTATAATTCAGTACAAATGAAAATGTAACCATACCTTGTCGAATTGAACAAGGACCTGTATAGCAAGCTCGGGTGTGAGCGTACCGCTTTGAACCATCTCGTCTAAAGTTTCGGTCAAGCACATCCCGATCGTCGACCTCCGGTACAGCTCAAATGTTGCCATTTCTCAAGATCGGACAAATATATGCAGAGAAGTTTTGGGATTGGAGGAGAAATTGACTACGAATTGGAGGTACCGTTGCAGGATGAGAGAGCTTCTGCAGTGCAGTTGAGGGAGTGAGTCTTTTGTACCCTAGCTTTTAAATATAGAGCATAAATATTGAGACAGTCCAATTGATTATTGACACGTGTTCGTACGTCATCCATCCGTTTAAGATTGCCACCCAGTCACCGGCCCAAAACCTGAGAGAACCCAGCACTAGCAGAGGGGGTTTTTCACTGAGTCGACTCGGGCGTCTTGATCTTGTTATTTGACTCGGCACGTTGAACCTACCCTCCCTCCCTTCGGTTCTTCGTCATCTTCGGAGGTTGTATTCAATCGATTCGTTCGATTGGTTTCTTTCAGATCTCGCAATCTGGTGAGTGGTTAGCCATTTCCTTTCTTGAACGTGTATTTCTTTAGCTCATTAATGGCGGATAATGTTGGTGATGTCCTTTTGCGGTTAATCTGATTAGTGTGGCTTTCGCATCTTGCTATTAGGGCTTTGGACATGGTATATCAATAGAAGTTCCTCAGTATTTCAGTATTTTTTTGTTTTCCAGACGGTGCAGATATTGGTCTTCATGTCGTTTTGGTGCTTGAAATTGATACCTTCAAAATTTTGCAGTGTTCTTGGAAATCTAGGACATACTTCGAAATCAAAATCTAGGGCTTTAGAAATGAGGCGGGGAAACAGTCATCAAATTTTAGGTATGTTCAAAGTTGTAGTTGTTTTTATTGCAATCTTTCTTAGTACTATCAGCAGTATATTGCCAGCTTGCCAGGATTTTCGCTGAAAAAAGAAGAATGTTGCCAAATTAAGATGGGCAACACAAGAATATATTAATTACTGTACACAAGATATAAGATTTAAATTTGGGAAAGTTGTGTGAGTTTTGTTTGTATAGGAGAGAAGAAAAGTATCAAAGGAACAAGGTCTTTATGTGATGCTCACAGTTCTTGGCTTTTTTGCTTCTTCTGTCTTACTCAGTGTTCTGATTCTCTTCTTTGGATTCATGTGAGTTCGATCATACCTTTCGATCTGATTGGTGTATTGAAATTGTTTTGCCATGCCATATAATGTATAAGAACTTGCTTTCCTAAATTGTAGAAACACACATGCATCTGTCTATATGTATATGTTATGTCATAACAAGTAATCGATGCATGCAGGATCCACAATTGAAATTGTCGCGCAATCAAGTCAAAGAACCCTCATTGGCCAATAAGTCAAGGACAATACCCAGCAAATTAACTGTGTACCTTTATATCCCCAATCTCATTGGTGGGCATTTCTCCCTTCGGTATCACTGTTTTGTTATTTTTTGTTCTATAGATGTACATGTTTCTCACTGCAATATTACTCTTTTGCTGCTTTGACAAAACAGATTAATTTTTTCATTAATCTAAGTTTATTGCTTTGGGGTTCGTCTAATTATGCTTGCTTATGGTTTAAGTGTAGGATACCTGAGGGTTCTCTTAAACTGCATTGCTTTTGCCTTATGGTTTTCCAACAAGTGGCTTTTCTCGGTTCTCTATTTTGTAAGGTGACAATACATGTTCTTTGAGATTTTTTATTGGATGAGTGGCGCAAGCTTCAATTTGCGTAGGGTTGTAGTATAATTTGATCGAACGTGCTGTTTCAGCTTTGTATGTGATGGTGTTGATGGTTGGTGTGCTCGCAAATTTAATCAAGGTATGGAGTTGTTTGCTTCAATGGAACATTTTAAATCGGACTACATTTTCTGTTCTAGGCGTGTATGCATGTTCAGCTTTAAATGTGTATAGTGGATTATATGATGTTGCCTCAATGTTGCAAATATCGTTGGTTCTCAACCACTATTAGACTATGCCAGGCGTTGAATGCTAGAGATCTTATCCTCCATGGAATGAGATGACATTATTCTACAAGAATATTGTAGCCTAAGAAAATTTTAGTATTCAATTAGGTTGAAGAACTACATATTTTTGAGCTTAGAAATACTAAATTGTACTCTCCGAACTGTATGTTCTGTCATTTCTGGAAAGAATGAAAAGTTTTCTGTAGTTATATGATAGAATTACCCTTCTCTGCATTGTGACCTAGATTCATCATTTTTTTTATGACACAAAATTATGGAGGTGTGATATGTAATTCATCTTCTTTCCTTGTTGGTTCAGTTTCAACTTTTGGAGCTGTTCTGGAGATGGTAACAGATAAGTGTGCCGCTCTCTCTTCCTCTCTCAAAATGGGTAACAATACTGAATTTTGCTCCAGTTTTTCCTGTGTACTTTTTTACTATCTTCTCTAAACCTTGAACTTGTGATAGTGCTCATAATTAACTTGATATGTACAGGATTAGCACTGCCTGTCTGCACTGACTACTCTCACCAGTAGTAGATGTAGAACTCTCAAGCTTCCTCTTATGAATCTCCTAATAATCCTTAATCTCCACTAAAGTCCTCTCAACTCCGAGTGCCTTATTAATACACTCGCGATAGGTGGTGATAGTCTGAGCCACCAAGTGAGGTGAAATCTTCGGTTATAATCATCTCCTAAATCTCATTATCTTCTTTTCCTCTGTGGAAATATACTCCTCCCTATATCGCCCTAACTCCTCAAAGCGAGCCTAATACTGAGTCATTGTCATGTCCGGGGACTGAATCAACTCAAGGAACTCCTTAGCTTTAGCTACACACACTGTTTGTGGTACATACTGTGCCAAAAGAACTGTCTCAAACTTTGCCCATGGCATACCTTCCCTACCCCGACTAACTGTCATCACCTCCTACCATGTAAAAGCATCACCCTCTAAAAACTCTGCAGCCAATAAAGCCCTCCTCTCCTCAGGAATCAAGGAAGTCATCTTTCTGCGTAGCTGGCGAAGCCACTCCTCTGCTGCCACTGGATCTATCACTCCTCTATAAACAGGAGGATTCGTCTTCCGTAACTCGGCTAGCTCCTTGATCGAAGTATCAATCGCCAAAAGAGCTGCCTGTGCCTCCACAATCTGTCCTGCACCCTCCTGTAACCCACCCAAAACCGAAACCTGTGCTGGAACCTCAGCAGGAGCCTGTAGTGCAGCTGAGGATGAAGCAACAATCTGTGTCACAAGTCCGGTAATAGTCTGCTCAAGATCTCGCACCAACTCAGTAACATCCCGAACCTCTTGCCGTAAAGTAGTCACTACTGCCTCTAACCCCTACGGTGCTGGCTGTACCAATGATACCTCATGGTCCTCCCCAATATCATCTACTGGAGCTACATAAGCTCTTCGCCTGCCCCCGCCCCTCCCACGTCTCACACCCCTACCATGTCTCGCATCCCTACCTCTTCGTCCTCTCCCACGCTCTAATGGAGCTACCGCAGGCAAACCCGTCTCATCTACCCCCTGAGGCTCATCTGCCTCGTGTCGTCCCCTACCCCGTCCATGTCCTCGCACTCGAGTATTACGTGTGTCAACCATATCTACAAAATGTAACACACGTATACATGAATCTAAAAGCAAGAAACACAAAAATATAAACTAACCAGGTCAGCCGGGAAGCGCATGATGTGTAGCCAACGGCATAACTTAGGTAACCTAATCACTGTAAGTATCTAAACCTACTGCTCCGATACCAAACTGTCACGCCCCTCTCTCCTAAGGTATACCGAAGTGTACCTATATCCATAAGAACGTGACCGGCAGGGGACCCCATCCCCTGAACCAACCCTTAATCCAATAAGTAAATTATATAAAATGGTAACAACTCCTGAAACATAATGTGGAAACAGTCTCTCCAAAATACCACCAATATAAACCCACCCAAAACAGTCGGAGTATATATACAACAGCGAAAATAAGAAAACATATCTACCCGATATCAGACTGAGTAAATAAGTAACACATATACAAATACAATACCCAAAATCCTCAAAACTCGCTAAAGAAACAGCTCGAGGCTACACACCAGCTCATGCGTCCTGCCGTCGACCATCGTCACCTGTATCCAACTCACCTGAAAGGAAAAACAAGAAGAGGGGTGAGCCAAGAAGCTCAATAGGGCATAGAAAGGAAACACCGATATCCAGAAATAAGAAATCAATGAATATGATGCATAATATGAAGTACAATAAATATGTAACTATCAGTAATCCAACCAAGTAACATGACAGCCGATAAGGCTATACAACACCGTAACCACAAACACCAGTCTTCGATAATCCATAATCCATAATTCACCCCTGGACCCACCCTAATCCCTGTAGGGTGTCTCCCAGTCCAGGTCCACACCGAAACTGGATGAGGATCGGATATCCCGATAGCGTAGCCTATACCGGAGAGCGTCCCCTATGATGCACCTCACCTCAGACGGTCTACAGGTACGTACCCAGTTTCTTGTATAATCCATCATAAATTCATATCCAATAGATTAGCTCTTATATGGGCCCCATAGTGTACATCAACCACCTCCAAACACTCCACTCCCAAAAACATACCAACAATGATAATCAATAGAGAATACGTATAAATCATACAAACAGGTCGTATTTCCACCCCCTAAAATTGACAGAACCATAAAATAATAAGAGTCTGTGAAACCGAAACTCTAGAATCACACGCGAGAGACACGAAAACCTCTACCTGAAAATTGGAATGCAAATACCACGCAAGCGTCCCTGTCAAACCCCTGACTCCGAAAGTCAACCCGCTCCGAATCTCAACCGGGATCACCGTTACACCGAAAAACACGATATACGAAAATATAGTGAAAATACGGTCCGTCAACTATGGGATCGGATATCCCGATAGTGTAGCCTATACCGGAGAGCGTCCCCTATGATGCACCTCACCTCAGACGGTCTACAGGTACGTACCCAGTTTCTTGTATAATTCATCATAAATCCATATCCAATAGATTAGCTCTTATATGGGCCCCATAGTGTACATCAACCACCTCCAATCACCCCACTCCCAAAAACATACCAACAATGATAATCAATAGAGAATACGTATAAATCATACAAACAGGTCGTATTTCCACCCCCTAAAACTGACAGAACCATAAAATAATAAGAGTCTGTGAAACCGAAACTCTAGAATCACACGCGAGAGACACGAAAACCTCTACCTGAAAATTGGAATGCAAATACCACGCAAGCGTCCCTGTCAAACCCCTGACTCCGAAAGTCAACCCGCTCCGAATCTCAACCGGGATCACCGTTACACCGAAAAACACGATATACGAAAATATAGTGAAAATACGGTCGGTCAACTATGGTCAACGGTCAAAGTCAACGGTCAACGGGTTAAACCTGGTCAAATAGGTCAAACCTGGTCAAATAGGTCAAAACCGGGTCAAATAGTTCAAAACCGGGTCAAATGGGTTAAACCGGGTCAGACCGATCAACACACCAGTCAACCGAGTCAACTCAGCTTGACTCGGTCAACTCGACCGAAACCCACTCAACACCACCACCGGCGATCCGGCCACCCAAACCTGTCAAATCTTATATCAAATTGAAGAGCTCGATGAAATGAACTCATAGGTACCTGAATCAAGCCAAACCGTAGCTGGAATCGGCCGGATCGACCAAAGAAAGTTCACGGTGGCCGAAACTTCAATCTTAGATTTTTCCCAAACCTGAGCTCCGTTCAACGTGATTCAAGTTGGGTTACACTCGTCTCTTCAATACGCTTCTTTTGGTACCAACCACAACCGTCATCGTCGCCGGAATCGAAAAATCGCCAGGAGAGAGAAAATGCACGGGAGAGAGAGAGAAAGAGAGAGAAAGTCGTGAAAAAAAAAAAAATTTGCGATTTTTTATTTTTTAATTATTTTAATTTTTCTTTTATACAATCTTTTACTTACAAAAACACCCACCTTTTAAAAACACCCCTAACTAAATTGTTCCAATTAATTTCAAAAATTTATAACAAATCCAATTTAAATCCGATTTAAGTAATTCTTTCACCAAAAATTTTCTTTTTAAATCCCCCATTTATTAAAAATAGTTTCATATTTTTATTTTGATTTACTTTTTATTCTCCCTAAATCCCGATTCACGATTACCGAGGTTCACTCCACCTCAATGAACGTGTCAAAATACCATAAACAGTGTATATTCGGGTCAGGATATTACATCCTCCCCCCTTAAGAAAATAATTTCGTCCCCGAAATTAAAATCGTACCTAAGTAGTGAATAACTCCGGAAATCTAGCTCGCATGTCAGACTCCAACTCCTAGGTCACCTCCTCAGCACCATAATGTTGTCATATCACCTTGACTAAGGGTATGGTCTTCGTTCGTAGCTGCCTCTCCTGTCTATTCGCCTCTCCAAGGTAGACCAATCTAATATATGAGAAGGGTCTCTATGGTATCTTCATAACATAGACACATGAAATACACCATGTACATCTGACAACTGTTGGGGTAAAGCTAATCAATAAGCTACTGTCCCCACTCTCTCCAAAATCTCAAATGGTCCTATAAACCTCAGAGCTAACTTTCCCTCTCTCCCAAATCTCTGTACCCCTTGCTTCGGACTAACCCTCAGAAACACTTGATCCCCCACCTGAAACTCTAGAGGTCTAAGTCTCCTATCCGGGTAACTCTTCTGACGTGACTGAGCTGTCAAAAGTCGTCGCCGGATCACTGTCACCACCTCAGTAGTCTGCTGCACCATCTCTAGACCCAATAATGGTCTGTCTCCAACCTCTGACCAACACAACGATGATCTACAAGGTCTCCTATATAATGCCTCATATGGTGTCATCTGTATACTGCTTTGGTAGCTATTATTGTACACAAACTCTACCAAAAGAATATGAGTCTCCCAATCTCCTCGAAAGTCTACCACACAAGTCCAAAGCATATCCTCCAGAATCTAAATGGTACGCTCACTCTGCCCATCAGTCTGAGGATGAAAAGCTGTACCGAAGTTCAGTTTCGTCCCCAGAACATCCTAAAAACTGCCCCAAAACCGTGAAGTAAATCTGGGATCCCGATTAGACACAATGCTCAATGGTACGCCATGCAGTCGGACTATCTCTCGTAATACAATCTGGTCAATGACTATTATGAATCGGGATTTGGGGAGAATAAAAAGTAAATCAAGATAAAAATATGAAATTATTTTTAATAAATGGGGTATTTAAAAAGAAAATTTTTGGTGCAAGAATTACTTAAATCGGATTTAAATTGGATTTGTTATGAATTTTTAAAGTTAATTGAAACAATTTAGTTAGGGGTGTTTTTGAAAGGTGGGTGTTTTTGTAAGTAAAAGATTGTATAACAGAAAAATTAAAATAATTACAAAATAAAAAAAATTAGAAAATTATTTTTTTTTTACGACTTTCTCTCTCTCCCTTGCATTTTCTCTCTGCTGGCGATTTTTCGATTCCGGCCACGGTGACGGTTGTGGTTGGTACCAAAAGAAGCGTATTGACGATACGAGTGTAACCCAACTTGAATCACGTCGAACGGAGCTCCAGTTTGGGAGAAGTCTGAGATTGAAGTTTCGATCACCGTGAACTTTCTTTGGTCGATCCGGCCAATTCCGGCGACGGTTTGGCTTGATTCAGGTACCTATGACTTCATTTCATCGAGCTCTTCAATTTGATATAAGATTTGGCAGGTTTGGGTGGCCGGATCGTCGGCGGTGGTGTTGAGTGGGTTTCGGCCGAGTTGACTCGGTTGACTGGTGTGTTGATCGGTCTGACCCGGTTTAACCCATTTGACCCGGTTTTGACCCATTTCACCCGGTTTGACAGTTACCGTGACCGTTGACCATAGTTAACCAACCGTATTTTTAACTATATTTTCGTATATCATGTTTTTCGGTGTAGACGGTGATCCCGGTTGAGATTCAGAGCATGTTGACTTTCGGAGTCAGGGGTTTGACGGGGACGCGTGCGTGGTATTTGCATTCCGATTTCCAGGTAGGGGTTTTCGTGTCTCTCGCGTGTAATTCTAGAGTTCCGGTTTCACGGACTCTTATTATTTTATGGTTCTGTCATTTCCGAGGGTGGAAATACGACCTGTTTGTATGATTTATACATATTCTCTATTGATTATCATTGTTGGTATGTTTTTTGGAGTGGGGTGATTAGAGGTGGTTGATGTACACTGTGGGGCCCATATAGGAGCTAATCTATAGGACATGGATTTATGATGGATTATACAAGAAACTGGGTACGTACCTGTAGACCGTCTGAAGTGAGGTGCATCACAGGGGACGCTCTCTGGTGTAGGCTATGCTATCGGGATATCCGATCCTCATCTAGTTTCGGTGTGGACCTGGACTGGGAAACACCCTACAGGGATTAGGGTGGGTCCAGGTGTGGATTATGGATTACCGAAGACTGGTGTTTGTGGTTACGGTGCTGTATAGCCTTATCGGCTGTCATATTACTTGGTTGGATTACTGATAGTTACATATTTATTGTACTTCATATTATGCATCATATTTATTGATTTCTTATTTCTGGATATCGGTGTTCCCTTTCTATGCCTTACTGAGCTTCTTGGCTCACCCCTCTTCTTGTTTCCCTTTCAGGTGAGTTGGATATAGGTGACGATGGTCAGCGGCAGAACGCATGAGCTAGTGTGTAGCCTCGAGCTGTTTCTTTTGCGAGTTTTGAGGATTTTAGGTATTATATTTGTATATGTGTTACTTATTTACTCAGTCTGATATCGGGTAGATATGTTTTCTTATTTCCGCTGTTGTATAGATACTCCGACTGTTTTGGGTGGGTGTATATAGGAGGTATTTTGGAGAGACTGTTTCCATATTATGTTTCAGGAGTTATTATCATTTTATATAATTTACATATTGAATTAAGGGTTGGTTCGGGGGATGGGGTCCCCTGCCGATCACGTTCTTATGGATATAGGTACACTTCGGTATACCTTAGGAGAGAGAGGCGTGACACTGCGGATGTACTGGTGACTATTTCCACTATATGTAATACTGTTATGGCTGGATGAAGTTAAATAAATGTGTAGTTTTATACTGATTGCTTTAGTTTTATACTGGTTGCTTGGAAATATGCATCTTGCTGAATGCCTGAATCTAGTATTTGAATGGCAGTACTTTCTTGGTAGGCAAGGCCAGTCATAAAGACGTGAAGGGCAGCTCCAATTGGCTTTTCAAGGCTTATTACGGAAACCGGATGTTTATGGCCTACTGTTGTGTCTCATGTGAGGTAAGTATGGCGAGACCCACGTAATTTTCTTTTATTTATCCACAGACCACAATCCTTGTCACAGTTTGATTGTACTTTGAATTTTTTTTATGATTTTTTTTCAACTGTGCAGGTTCTTTATATAATCCGATTTCTTCTCGCTGAGAACCAAACAGAGAATTTGATAAATGTAAACCGTTGTTACTTCATTGGGGTGATAATTTCTTTCACACGTAGAGCAAAGATCTCAATAGTTTTTGCTTGATTACTTAATTGTTTTTTATTCCAGGTTTTCACGAGTTCTGCCAAAAAGAGTTTGCTACTCTCCCTTCTTGTTGGTTCAAGTTTATTTGGATGGGGGGTCAAACAAGCTGTTAATATGATACAGGTAGTTTCTGATTCCTCTGTTTTTTGTTTCCTCGTTTTGGTTGGCCACAAGTTTATCTTTAGCTTTCATTAGCTAATAAATGGATAGTTAGTAAATTGTTGTGGAATGCATTTTATGGTTTCAGATGAAGACAGCTGCAGATGCTTGTGTTCTTTTCTTTATGACGTCAACAAAAAGCAGAAATCCTAGGTCGGGGGTTTTCTTGTCCGTTCCTGACAGGGGTGGGGGGAGGGGGACTACACTAAGCTGTAGTCCCCCGCACACCCCAATACTATATATATATATGTTCGTATTAGGCTAAATCATATTTTATGTCCTTGAAGTTGCACCTTTTTCTCGTTTCTATCCTTGATGTTTCAAATTTGCACCTAATTATGTCCTGAGCATGATTTTCCGATGTATAGTTGACGGACAAAACTGATGTGGCATATGTTTTCGGCAATTGCATCACATGTGACATTTTCTTACATTAAAAAAAATACATGTAGAATTGTAAAATAAAAATAAAGAATAATAGGTATTAATTTCTCTCCAAAACTCGATTTTGCCCTACAAACCACCGACACCGACGTACCAGTCGACGGCTACATCTGCCGAAGCTTGGCTTGAAAGTCATACCACCAGCACTGCACTCAACTTCACTCACGGCTTCAATCATGCTTGAAATTGGATGAAAAATCTCACCAATTTCGCAACATGACTCAACATGAGTCGATGGTTTCGTCTATCGGAATCGAAGGAGCCCGGATCATAGTATGGATTTGGTGTCATATGATTGAATATGGGGCCCCTGAGCAAGATTATGGGTCTGGGTATAGCGGGAGGACTGAATCTGAGGACTAAATACAAAAGGGTTATGGAGAGGAGCAGCAAAGTGGGTATGGATATGGAGGAGAGAGGGCTGAAATAAGAAGCCTAGCCATGGAAGGACTCTGACTATGAGAACCCAAGTTATGGTGGAGATGAACCCCTTAGAAGGCAACGAGAAGAAGACGACTATGGACGGAAACGAAACGAAGAAGAATTTTTTTTTTTTTTTTTTTTTATAAGTTGGGGATGAGTTGTCAATTTAGATGACATGTAACTTTTCTTTCTTTGTCAAACATGACACGTGTGTGCCACGTTGGCTTTCCGATTGCCACGTATGCTAAATCAGGCAAACAATCGACAGAACAGTGAAATCGGGACAGATTTGAGTTTGTTTTTGTAACAGAAACGAGAAAATCATACAACTTTAAGAACATAAAGTATGATTTAGCCATATCTTTTATGTGTATTTTCTAGTAAGTGTATATAGATATATATATGTTTGTATCTTTAGACTATAATGTTTTATTACCTAATAGTAATGAATGATACATAACAATAGTAACTTTCATTCTACTATTATTTATATTAAACAATAATACATAACAATACTTACGTGTTCTAGTTGTATCTTACATAGTTTTTAATTAATTTTCATCAATTTTAATATGTATTTATGCTAAACTATTGGGTTACTTTATGATATCAAACATTGAGATGAATTTTCATCCATAATATCATTTTAATAAGTTGTATTGTTATAAAATACCCTAAAAAAAATTTCGGAGACAACCCGCAAATATTTTCTAAACAAACCAAAATGCGTCAGTCCACCCATGATCAATTTTTGGCTCCGCCCCTTGTTGCTACAAAATCACTTTCAGTTTATATGTAAAGAAAGATATTGTTTAGATGACAAAATCACTTTCAGTTCAACGGCGGCAGCAGCAGCAGCGTCACCAGTCTTAGCCGCAGTTTGGAAGGTCGCAAAGGCTGGAGATGCGAAAATTGGATGGATGAAGGCCACAACGAGAGCAGAGAATACCATGAATGTCCGGACGCTTACTGCCTGAATCATTCTCAGAAGATGGAAAATTCAGTTAGTTTTTCGACATTTATAACAGTGCTCAGTGTTCAGAAAGATGGAATCAGTGTTAAAACTGTTCAGACACCACAAATCCACCAAAATTTCCGCACAAGGAACAAACTTTAAGTAGCATGCATGTGAGCCATTAATTAAAGTATTAAACCTTGCCCAAGTAGCTAGCGTTTAGGACTTGAGGGAAAAATACAGCAAGGGCAATATAAACAACCTATAGCCTTAGCTGAGGCCAATAGTAGGTGCTTAAATTAATAGCATAACTTTGCAAAGGACGACCAGCAGAGTGGTTCCTAGCTTCAACAAGAAGGGAAGGGCAACATAAAGTTTAAATGTTCCTTCCATCTCCATCCTATTTTTTGCAGAACAGGGGCAGTTATCCCAAGTATGTGGATCAAGCCATGTTACTGATCAAGGAGGAAGGAGTACATGAAAGCAGGTTATATGCGAATAGGCTTTGCAGGTGAAGTTGCTGAAATGAATGTGAAGTTACAGACGCCCATGGATGCTTCAGGTTTCTTTGGCTGGGAAAGTGGGAAACTAAATAGGCTTTAAAATTCGTACGCCCACAAACAGGCCTAATAGTTTACTCCTACACTCATTATCCAAAATAGACTTCATTTGGTAAAATTTATTTGCTATCAAAATAAACTAGTTTATAAGTTATGAAAAATAAATTAGCTTATAAATTGTGAAATAAACTCTCAAGTGTTTGGCCAAACTTATAACATAAGCTAGTTTATAAATGCTAAAAAATCTATTTAAATTTAATTTAAAAGATAAAATAAAAAATATAATATTATCTTAATAAAAAAGAAGAAACAAAAATTGACAAAAAAAACCATAGGCTCTAAAATAAGTTTCACATAATTTTATTTAACTTAGATTATGTGGGTGTTTGGTAGAGCTTATTTTGAAGCTTATAAACATTAAAATAAGTTTTACCAAACATGCTAATATCTAGCCACCTTATCCTATCCAAACTAAGTTAACTAACCACCAAAACACCAAGATTTTTGCGAAATTAACCATTGTATTCCAAAGCCTTCGAGGACTTGACACTTTACTTACTCTTGAGTTCAATTTGAAAAGTAGCATGAGACCTTCAACTTTGATGATCTGTTCAATTTAGTCATTGAACTAAATTAAATTTCAAAAAAATGAAAAAGAGAACACGGTAGCAGCAATTGTCATCCCAGTTATTGTAATTGTTGGATTGGATGCACATGATTCAAATGAATTAATAGACTTCATATAATGCGTATGAAATCTTATACGTACAACTCAATAGTTGAGATAATTGAGATATCAGTTGTTGGGATCTCTATCATTATTCTTATGATAATGATAAATATTCGGATTTGGGGAGGGCTGGTTCACAAGTGAACAGGCTAATAACCTGTTCACTTGTGAACCATTAGATCTAGCAAGATCGTAGGGTGCCCCTTAATTTGACTTTTTTCACCTTATGTTAAAAATTGAGGGAACCTTCACTCCTTCCCTGTCCCACGATTAACACCGCCTCTTCGTCAGAACAAGGCAAGCACGGGCGACACAGAGGTTATCATATATGGCAGCAGCCAAGAGGGCTGTCTCTAGGGGGAAGAAGAGCTCAACAGAATATCCGGTGCCGTCAAAACGTTTTGTCCTAAGGCTGTCTTTGCAGGTTGTGCTAGCCCAATGATCAGGGAGATCTATTGAGAGATGCTGATATGTGTCCCAAAATCGAGATTTTCGACCAATCTCCGGTGTCGTCAAGGGAGCTGATAGGTATGATAATACCTATTGTTTTTGGTAGAAATATCCTCATCTTAAGCTTTCTTTTGATAAATAATGAGTGTATTTATGTTTTGATTTGTATTTCTGATAGGTTGATTGCGGTTTGGATGAAAAGTGATGAAAAAAGGGCTGAACTGAAGAAAATGTCCACCGACCTTCGTGTGTTCAAATACTTATAACTTTTTGTCACGTTATCGGAATCAAGCGAAATAAAAGGCATTGGAAACTAGACATCTCAAGCTTTCCGTAGACGCTAAAATCGTGCAAATCGGACGTCGTATGGAGATTTTGGAATCATTCCACGCCTAGGCGCAATATTTGTGCACGCCCAGTATCACTTGTGCACGCCCAGTCCAGCGAGTTGGGCGTGAATTTGAAGTTGTGCACGCCTAGGATTGCGCCTAGGCGTGCGCCTAGGCGTGCGCCTAGGCGTGGTGCGCCTAGGCGTGAATACAACGCGCCTAGGCGCACAAGACAGTTTTTTGGTATGTTTTAATTCGCGAACTTGTAGAGCCGCAGGACACTTTTGAACCTAGAACTGATTTTCTGGGGAGCGAAACCAGAGGGGGAAGGCGATTCTTGGAGCTAGGAGGAGAGATTCTTCAGCTCAACTTGGATCTACTCAACTAATTGGGTTTATTCATGATTTTCTCATATCTCCTTTTGTGTTTTTCTCTCATTATGTGTAACTAAATCTCTTGTGCCAAGGCTAGGATGAAGCCTTGGGTTTGATGACTTTGTTTATGACTTGATTTACATATATATGAGTTGATTTGGGTATAAATCTTGTGTTTCTATGTTTGATTGCAATTTCTTCATGCTTGTGGTGTTTGGCCAACACTTTAGGTTTTTGGATGAAATTGTTTGGAGAATTTGCTTAGACAATAATATGTCAAGTAGATTATGCTTCTTGAAACACTTGATTATGAATGTGTCTCCCTTTAATTAGGTGACAATTTGTATGAATTCTAATCTCCATAGAACTCCATGAATTCCTATGCATGTTTAGACCAATAAGATGGCTAGAATGTATTTAGGAATATCCGACCTAGACCAATAAGATGGCTAGTAATCGATTTTAGGGAGACTTGGCTTAAGTGCGCTAAAACCGACTTAGGTACGGATTCGTTATGCCCGAATTAGCAAATATGTGTGTGAATTTATGTCATTCCAAGTCATTTCCCAAGGGGGATTCCGAAGCCTTGGTGTTCATCTCATATTTGTTAAATCATCTCATTTGCATTAGTTGCATCCTAATTCTAAGAAAATACCAAAAACACTTTGCTCTTTGCTTGTTTTAGTTTAATTACCAAACCAAACAATCTTGAGTTGAATTTTACTTTTGATTGCATTGTCCATATATACATACAAATAGACATTTGGATTAAACATAACACCGTCCCTGTGGATTCGACCCTTGCTTATCATTGTGCTGTAGTCGCCGACTAGTACACTTGCTAGTAAGGTTAATTTAGACCCAACAAGTTTATGGCGCCGTTGCCGGGGATGGTTGCTTATATTTGATCCATTCTTGTTTATATACATAGATACTTACATACTTAGTTTAGCTCTTTCTTTCTTGATAATTAGTGATCTTTATACTTTTCTTTCTTGTTTGTAGTTCATGCAAGGAAGGCGTTCTCAAGATACAGAAATTCTTCCTGTTGATCTAGACTTGGAACGTGCACGAAGGAACAAGAGAGACAAGGATCTTCTTGAGGAGAAATCTTCCACTCGTTCTATTTCTCCTACATCCAGCTCTAGTTCGTCTAGTGACAAAATTTTGGGAGAACATTCTGAACAAGCAAGCATGGCTGAAAATCGTGAAGAAGTTGGCAACAATGCAAATGCTCCTGTTACTATCATGGACTACTCTATGCCACAATTCTCTACTAGACAATCTTGCATCATATTACCAACCATTCCGCCAAATCTATCTTATGAGCTTAAATGTCATGTGATTAACATGCTCCCATCATTCTCAGGAGCGGAAAATCAAGATGCTAGTGATCACATTGATAATTTTCTGGAGATTTGTGGCACTCAAAAAATTCAAGGCATATCTGAAGAGTTCATACGGTTGAAGCTATTTCCTTTTTCTCTTAAGGAAAGTGCTAAGATCTGGTTCAAGACTCTGCCACCAAATTCTATCACTTCTTGGGAACAACTTTCTGCTAAGTTTATTCAGAAGTTCTATACTCAGTCAAGGACACAGAGGCTTAGGGATCAGATTTTCCATTTCAGGCAGAACAAGGGAGAACCACTTTTTAAGGCTTGGGAGCGATATAAAACTTTATTGATTGGTTGCCCACATCATCAATTTTTGCCATGGCAGATTATATCATACTTTTACCAACATCTGGCTGATGAATGCCGCCATAGGTTAGATGCAGCTGCTGGAGGAAATATTATGGCTAAGGAACCAACTGAAGCCAATGAAATTATTGAGACTGTGGTGGCAAATTCCTCACAATGGGATAATCGTGATCTTGATGCTCCTAGACACATGGTTTATGAGGCTAGTGGTTCAAATACAGAGATGGCATCTGTGGCTAGGAAATTGGATGCGGTAGTGACTTTGCTGAACAGAAATTTGGATCCTTGCGGCATTTGTGGAGGCACCGATCATCCTACTCATGTATGTTCTAGAAGTGGGACATTTCCTGAAGCGGAAGTTAATGCAGTTCAACCTTTTCATAGGCAGCAGAATGATCCCTTTTCTCACACATATAACCCAGGATGGAAGAATCATCCCAATTTCTCCTATGCTTCACCCCAGAATTTCAATCAAGGGCCCAGACCTTGGCAAGCTCCACGACAAGAACCACCTTCTCAAGATGCAAGGAAGTTTACTATGGAGGACCTTATTTCCCAGCTTGCTCAATCACAAGTCACAATGCAACATTCCCAAGCAGAGATGAGCAAGTCAATGACTCAGTTGCAACAAACTGTTTCCAGTAATACTCAATCTATCGCAAAGCTTGAAATGCAAGTAGGACAACTTGCTCATGCCTTGAGTGAAAGACAGCCAGGAAAGCTGCCGAGTCAACCTGAGGTAAATCCTAAGCAGTATGAGGATGCTAATGCTATTACTGTTTTGCGAAGTGGGAAAAATGTGGATAACAAGATTGAGTATAAAAAGCTTGAAGGTGAGAATCATGATGAGCCTATAGTGGTGGAGCCAAGTGCTTCCAAAATACCTCATGTTGAGAAGGAAAAGCCGGAAGTAGAAGAGTATGTTCCAAAAGTGCCTTTTCCATCTCGTCTTGCCCCAGCTAAGAAAAGCAAGTATAATCGGGATATTTTTGAAGTTTTGAAGAAAGTGGAGATTAATATTCCACTCATTGAGGCAATTAAGTCTATTCCCGCATATGCAAAATTTTTGAAGGAGTTGTGCACTAACAAAAGGAAGATAGGTGATCATGAAGAAGTATTTCTCTCCGAAGAAACGAGTGCTATTTTACAAAAGAAGCTCCCGTCCAAATTAAAAGATCCGGGTAGCTTTACCATTCCTTGTATTATTGGAGAGAAAGAAATTGAAAAGGCCTTGATGGATCTTGGTGCAAGTGTAAATATCATGCCTTATTCTGTTTACACTACTTTGAAGATAGGTGAGTTGAAACCAACTTCAGTCACTCTCCAACTAGCTGATCGCTCTTTAGTGCATCCTTTTGGGTTAGTTGAAGATGTTTTAGTAAAGGTGGGTGATTTTGTTATTCCGGTGGATTTTCTGGTGCTTGGTATGGAGGGTGAACCTAATCCGACAAGAGATGTACCACTCATTCTAGGCCGTGGTTTTATGGCTACCACAAAGACCATTATAGATGTGGAAAAGGGCATGCTCACAATGACAGTCTTTGACAAGACCATTGAGTTCAAAATTTTTAAGGCTATGAAGAGTCCGGATGTCATTAGAGAATGCCTTCATGTTGATATGGTATGCCATGAGAGAGTGAATTTATTGACAAAAACGGCTTCAAGTGATGAGGTTGTTGAATATGTGGATGGTGATAGCAATGAAGGCAAAAAGACCCCATCATCACCAATATCCAACGAGCTCATGGCTACTTCCCTTGTTACTAGCAAGCTATCTCCAACTTTGAAAGGCATGCGGACAAGAGCAAGGAAGTTGAAAAAGGCACGGTCCAAAACAATGTTGAGAGGTAAAGTGTGTGCTCCTTTTGAGACATTGAAATTGTCTATCCATGGTACTTTCACGATAACGAATTCTAAGATAGAAAAAGGGTGGAAATTTGTGGCTCGTCAATTTCAATTCTGTGGGCCAAATGTTTCGGGGATTCTGAATGGAAAGTATCTTGTGCACCATCCTCCTTGATTTGTTTCCCAAGAATTGTTGTGAAGGTGTTGAGGCTTGTGGTGATTTCTCCAAATCAGGTTGTCTCTCTCCTTATCTAAAACAAGTGTTGTGTTTAAGCTTTCTCCCTCCCTTTATTTATTTGCATTGATGACCATGCATGTTCTTAAAGTTTGGGGTGAGAGTTTGCTTAAATTATTAAGTGTTGATGCATACATGGTTGATTTTGTAGGTACAACTACGTCTGGCTGAAGACATTAAACTTAGCGCTACTTGGGAGGCAACCCAATGAAGTATATCCTTTTGTGTATCCTTTTGTTCTTCATTATTCCATTTTTATTGACAAAATCTTGTGTGGATGTTAGTTTGAATGTGTTGGAATCTGGCTGCAGGAAAGTTTAAATTTCTGGGCATTATGTTTACAGCCAGACCACGCCTAGGCGCGTATTGTGCACGCCTAGGCGCGTATTGTGCACGCCTAGGCGCACATTATACACGCCTAGGCGTGTGTGTTTACAAAAAAAAAAAAAAAAAAAAAAAAAAAAAAAAAAAAAAAAAAAAAAAAAAAAAAAAAAAAAAAGGGTCATATGCAAGAAAGGGTTCATGAAGACATTGAAGAATTGTGGCTAGGCCAGTACCCCAATCCACTCGATGCATGACTCCAACCCCCAGGTTGTATTGTTTCAACTTGTCCTCTTTTTAGTGCATTATTACATTGTTATGTTTTGCATTGAGGACAATGCATTCTTTAAAGTGTGGGGTGGTGGACTGCATATGGATTATCTTGTGCCAAATTTCACATGATTTTTGTTGTAGCTGAATTTTGAAAAAAAAAAAAAAAAAAAATTCAGTGCTTGAATCTTGCATATTTATGGGAATTTTCTGTTGAATTGAGTGCTATATTGAAATGCAGCTAATCTTGGTTTGTGGAACCCATCATATCCTTCTATATGCTTGACGTCTACTCTATTGCACAATCACCGTAATTCACCTGCACGAGAATGTGTGCTTGTGGGGTATGACTTGGGTGAATAGATGTTGGATGTGGACTTTCTCTAAGATGATCTAGAACACCGTGTTAGTTATATTCTTGGCACTAGTTAATTACATGCATGTTAAAAAAAATGAAAAAAAATAAATTTGATGATGATTAAAAGCATGTTCCGCTCTTGTGATCTTACCGAGTAACCGGGGCTCTTGTCTAACCAACTCGAGTTTCGCGTAAAAAGGTAAGACAATCATGATGAACATACTAGGCTAGCTTAACTTCGAAGCCTTTTCAACTCGAGTGATTGATCCGAGGCGTGCTTTATCACATAATGCCCTAAACCAACTGGTTGGGAGTCATTGGTTGAGAACTCGTTACATGGGTTGACTAGAAAGCTTAAAGGAGTGAGCATTGCACGGGCCTAGTAAAAAATAAAAAATAAAAAAAAAAAATTAAATAAATAAAATAAATAAATAAAAAAAAAAATAATAATAAGAAGAAGAAGAGAAGTATGTATATAAATAAAAGTGCCTTGGTATTACTACTTGACTGTTCTTGGAATTCTTGGAATGTGACTATGTTTGGCGCCTATGAACTCTTGGAAGCCAAATAATTATACATTTCTTCTTTGCACGCACTTAATGTAGACGAAGTGATTGAGTAGACGGATAATCTTCATTGAGTATATGTTTGGATGAAGTGTGGGGTCTCCACATCTTTTTGATTGCATGGCATTGATGTATATTGTTTCGATTCTAGTGATTTCCCTCCCATATGTTTGATTTGAGTTATCTTGAAACGTTTGTGGGTGTCGTTCTTGTAAGCCCTCAGGAGACAAAACTCCTCCACTAGGGACACCTAGGGGTTTAACGGCTTGTTGCATATGCTAAATGCAATCGCGATTCCTGCGTTAGTGAGTTAGGATGTTAGTTGGTAGATGTACTTTGTTTAGTTTTACTTGAGGACAAGTAAGGTTTAAGTGTGGGGTGTTTGATAGGTATGATAATACCTATTGTTTTTGGTAGAAATATCCTCATCTTAAGCTTTCTTTTGATAAATAATGAGTGTATTTATGTTTTGATTTGTATTTCTGATAGGTTGATTGCGGTTTGGATGAAAAGTGATGAAAAAAGGGCTGAACTGAAGAAAATGTCCACCGACCTTCGTGTGTTCAAATACTTATAACTTTTTGTCACGTTATCGGAATCAAGCGAAATAAAAGGCATTGGAAACTAGACATCTCAAGCTTTCCGTAGACGCTAAAATCGTGCAAATCGGACGTCGTATGGAGATTTTGGAATCATTCCACGCCTAGGCGCAATATTTGTGCACGCCCAGTATCACTTGTGCACGCCCAGTCCAGCGAGTTGGGCGTGAATTTGAAGTTGTGCACGCCTAGGATTGCGCCTAGGCGTGCGCCTAGGCGTGCGCCTAGGCGTGGTGCGCCTAGGCGTGAATACAACGCGCCTAGGCGCACAAGACAGTTTTTTGGTATGTTTTAATTCGCGAACTTGTAGAGCCGCAGGACACTTTTGAACCTAGAACTGATTTTCTGGGGAGCGAAACCAGAGGGGGAAGGCGATTCTTGGAGCTAGGAGGAGAGATTCTTCAGCTCAACTTGGATCTACTCAACTAATTGGGTTTATTCATGATTTTCTCATATCTCCTTTTGTGTTTTTCTCTCATTATGTGTAACTAAATCTCTTGTGCCAAGGCTAGGATGAAGCCTTGGGTTTGATGACTTTGTTTATGACTTGATTTACATATATATGAGTTGATTTGGGTATAAATCTTGTGTTTCTATGTTTGATTGCAATTTCTTCATGCTTGTGGTGTTTGGCCAACACTTTAGGTTTTTGGATGAAATTGTTTGGAGAATTTGCTTAGACAATAATATGTCAAGTAGATTATGCTTCTTGAAACACTTGATTATGAATGTGTCTCCCTTTAATTAGGTGACAATTTGTATGAATTCTAATCTCCATAGAACTCCATGAATTCCTATGCATGTTTAGACCAATAAGATGGCTAGAATGTATTTAGGAATATCCGACCTAGACCAATAAGATGGCTAGTAATCGATTTTAGGGAGACTTGGCTTAAGTGCGCTAAAACCGACTTAGGTACGGATTCGTTATGCCCGAATTAGCAAATATGTGTGTGAATTTATGTCATTCCAAGTCATTTCCCAAGGGGGATTCCGAAGCCTTGGTGTTCATCTCATATTTGTTAAATCATCTCATTTGCATTAGTTGCATCCTAATTCTAAGAAAATACCAAAAACACTTTGCTCTTTGCTTGTTTTAGTTTAATTACCAAACCAAACAATCTTGAGTTGAATTTTACTTTTGATTGCATTGTCCATATATACATACAAATAGACATTTGGATTAAACATAACACCGTCCCTGTGGATTCGACCCTTGCTTATCATTGTGCTGTAGTCGCCGACTAGTACACTTGCTAGTAAGGTTAATTTAGACCCAACAGGAGCCATCCATTATAGTGCAATCAAAGTGCATGCAACCATCTCTAAATGCACGGAGGCATGCTTCACTTATACCCAATATAGCATTATAGTTGTTGGAGAAGTTATATGTTAATGGAGGTAATAGAAGATGAAAAATTAGAACAACTTCAAGGCGCGTAATCGCTTTCTTTTAGACAAATTTCTCTCCCTTTGATAGGTATCACAAGTGCACCGAGTATACGAGAAAATGCCTTTAGGATACAATGAAGTTTTATAGTTTGTGGTTGATCTTTGAAGATGCACTATCCAAAGCAACCCAATAACACTCTTTATGGTAACTCTTGATGATGTATCTTTTTCTCATCTAGAATGGTTGTGGTAATGTTATTATATAGATATTCAACCATTGCCTAAGCACCTTTTCAATTTGAATAAAAAAAAACTGTTTAAGACAAATAACTTCCAAGTAGTTTTGTATTCATTGGTTGTGTCTCTTCAATGCAAAAAACTACTTTAAACTTCCATGTGAAAAACATTTAATTATTTGAAAATATCCAACAATCCTCCCCTATTTTCAAAATATATGTATATATTATTTAAAAAATTGAAATACAATAGTATACATCATCAACAGAGTAAGTACATAGGTGATAAGTGTCTTTTGGACTTGAACTTTCACTTAGCATAAACAAATCAAAGCTTTATCAAGGTGCTATGGTGTACGAATCTTGAACCAAGGACCCTTGTAGATAAGCTAGAATTGTCATACATACTCAGTTCTGAATTTAAGAGTGTTCTTTTACTTTGCACGCTTGTCGCCTTGTGCTATATCCTAATTTCGAGAGCGCTCTAGAATATGGTCAATTTATTCATAGGAAGCGGCCTCACTTCCACACTCTCATAGGTAAATTCTCTTAGGTGAATCTGCGAATCACCCTTAAAGAATTAATTAAGGATTTTAATCTATCCTCTAACATGCAGATACCGACACTAAATCAAATTTAGGATATGAGGCAAACCAAATAATAGTGTCATGCTAAACCAATCTTTTAGTTTGTTTGTACCCATTGAACTTAGACTATAATTTCAAGTCTGAAGTTGGGTTTCCACTAAACATGGTTGAATTTCATATAGACCGCAACCCCATTCCTTTAGATGTCTTTAAGATCATCTCTCTTGATAGACTTTTTGTCAAAGGATCAGCTAAATTTGCTTTTGACTGTATATAAGCAACAACAATTACTCCCTTCTTGAGCAATTGTCTCAAACTTTGATGTCTAAGACTTATATGCCTTGACTTTCCGTTATAACTCTTATTTGAGACTTTATATATTGTTGACTGATTATCACAACTAATCATCACTGCTGGAGTAGGCTTTTTCCAGAGTGGTACATCTTCAAGTAAATTTTTAAACCATTCAGCTTCTTTAGATGCATCAGCTAATGCAATGAATTCTGCCAACATAGTTGAATCAGAAACACAAGTCTACTTCTTGGAACTCCAAGACACGGCAGCACCTCCCATTGTGAATATCCAGCCAGTTGTGGATTTAGATTTAGATTCCATATTATTCCAACTTGCATCGCTATATGCTTCTAATACAGCGGGATAGCCTTGATAATGTAATCCATAATCCATAGTTTTCTTCAGATAACAAAGAACTCTAGAAATAGCTTTCCAATGTTCTTCACCTGGGTTACTTGTAAATCTACAAAGCATGCCTACAGCATATGCTATATCGGGTCTTGTGCAATTCATTGCATGCATAAGACTCCCTACTACACTAGCATATTCCAATTGAGATTTACAACGTCCATTATTTTTCATTAACTTGATATTTGGATCCATAGGGGTGGAGGCTGGTTGACAGTCATAATGACTGAATCGCTAAGTAATTTTTCAATGTAATGATACTGTAAAAGTACCAATCCATTATCTGTTCTTAGGATTTTAATTCCTAAGATCACTTCCGCCTCTCCAAGATCTTTCATATCAAAGTTAGATGACAAAAAAGATTTAGTCCTTTCTACACAAGCAAGGTTGGTACCAAAAATAAGCATATCATCTACGTAAAGACATATAATCACAACATTATTATCACATTTATAATACACACATTTATCAGCATCAATAATGTTAAAACCATAAGATAAAATTACATTGTCAAATTTCTCATGCCATTGCATTGGTGCTTGCTTCAGACCATAAAGAGATTTAATAAGTTTACATACTTTCTTTCCATGGTTTGGAAGAACAAATCCCTCTGGTTGTTCCATATAAATCTCCTCCTCTAAATCACCATTTAAGAAAGCTGTTTTTACGTCCATTTGATGGACAACTAGTTGATGAATAGATGCAAGAGAGATTAGTACTCGAATTGTAGCAATTTGAGCTACTGGAGCATAAGTATCAAAATAGTCTATTCCTTGCCTTTGTTTGAACCCGTTGGCAACTAACCTTACCTTGAATTTGTTAATTGAACCATCAGGATTCAGTTTCTTCTTAAAAATCCACTTGCACCCAATGGCTTTAGATCCAGGCGGTAAGTCAGATAATACCCAAGTTTTATTTGACAACAAAGAATTCATTTCATCACTAATTGCTTCCTTCCAAAAGAGGGCATCTCTAGAATTCATTGCTTCAAAATAAGTTTTGGGTTCATCTTCTATATTCACGACAAACAAGGTTTTATCCTTGATTTCATGTCTATTCCCTTCAACAAGATAGACTAAAAAATCTAGACCAAATGATTTTTCAGTCCGAGGTCTTTTACTTCTCCTTGGCTCAATGTCTGTAGAAGTATTTGGATCATAATCCTCCGTAGGAGAATTCTCCAAATTAGGAACACTAGAATTTTGACTTTTGCCATCTAAGTTGGGAATAGAAGGACTAGACTTAAAAAGATGTTCATAAAATTCTACATCTACAGATTCAAAAATTTCATGAGATTCCAAGTTATAAAATCTATAAGTAGAACTATGTAAAGAATAACCAGTAAAAACACACTTGTAAGTCTTATTCCCTAACTTTGGTCTTTTTAGGCCAGGTTTTCTTACATAAGCAATACAACCCCATACCTTAAGACGATTAAGACTTGGTTTACGATTAAACCAAATTTCGTAAGGAGTTATATTCTTCTTCTTCAATGGAATTCTATTCAAGATATAACAAGCAGATAATATTGCTTCTCCCCAAAATGAAAGTGACAATCCGGAACTAAGTAACATGGCATTTACCATTTCAGTTAAAGTCCTATTTTTTTTTCAGAAATTCCATTTTGTTGTGGCGTATAAGGAGCCGTAACTTGATGGATTATGCCATGAGTTTCACAAAATTTTGTAAACTTACTTGGGTAATATCACCACCCCGGTCGGTTCTAAGGACTTTAATCTTACGGTTAAGTTGAGTTTCAACTTCCGCCTTGAAGATTTGAAAATTTTCAAATACTTCACTTTTAGCTTTTAAAAGATAAACATATGCATATCTTGAACAGTCATCTATGAAGGTTAAGAAGTATTTGTTACCTCCCCTTGATTCACTATTTTTCAAGTCACAAACATCACTATGTACAATGTCAAGTAACTCAGAAGTTCGATCTATAGATTTAAAAGACTTTCTAGTTATCTTGGCTTGTACACATATTTGACATTTAGTATGATTAAAATCATGGCAATTAGAAATTAATCCTAAATTTGACATATTCTTGATGCTACCATAATTAACATGTCCTAGCCTATTATGCCATAAAGAAGTAGAATTCACAATATAAGAAGAAGATGTACTTTCTATTAAATTCAATTTAATCATGCCATTACAAGAATATCCCTTCCCAATGAATACCCCATTCTTGGACAAGATAAACTTGTCTGATTCATACATCAGTTTGAAACCCCTCTTATTGAGCAAGTCCCCAGATACTAGATTTTTGCTCATATCAGGTACATAAAATACATTGACAAGAGTAACAATTTTTCCTGATGTGAACTTCAATTCAACAGAGCCTTTGCCAACAACTTTTGTGCGAATGTCATTTGCCATTGTGACCTCCAAAATTCTATCACTAGATTCTTCATAAGTCTTGAAAAGACTACGGTCCTTGCAAATATGGATAGTTGCCCCTGTATCCATCCACCATCCACCATCAATGCCAACTGAATTTGCTTCAGTCACTGTAGCAACTAGTGCTTCATCTTCTACCAAATTTACTTTGGCTTTTGTCTCTTTCTTGTGATGGCGACAATCACGAATGTGATGGCCCGGCTTGTTGCAGAAAAAACAATTTCCTTTCTTCTTGTTTTTGGCACTTTGCTTTTTGAATTTCTTATCATTCAGTTTGGCGTTGGACTTATCTTCCTCAACCATATTTGCCTTTGAATGATGATTCTCCACTAACTCATCACTTTTCTCACGGATGCGAGAGTCTTCTTCTATGCGAAGGTGTCGAAGTAGAGATTCTAAAGTATGATTTTTCTCATCATGCTTAAGTTTCTTCTTGTAGCCATTCCAAGAAGAAGGTAATTTAGCAATAATCACCCCTACTTGAAAATCTTCTCCAAGAGTAATTTCAGCATTTTTAAGATCACTAACAATAAGTTGAAGTTCATGTACTTGTACAAGAACTGACTTATCATTAGTCATTTTAAAATCAACATAATTCCCAATTAAAAACTTACGATTACTTGCCTCTTCAATGCGGTATTTGTTCTCTAATGCAGCCCACAATTCTTTGGCGGTCGATATGGTACGATGTGCGCTATACACTGAGTTGGAGAGAGCATTGAGTATGTGGCCTCGACATAGAAACTCATCCTCCTTCCATTTGCGTCGTTTGTTCACCATTTCTTCGGTATCTTTGTCTGATGGTTCGGCAATTTGCTCCGCATCGTCACTAATGATGTAAGCCAATTTGAGAGTGGTGAGGAAAAACAACATCTTCTCTTGCCACCTTGTAAAATTTTGGCCATCAAAACGATCAAGGCGAACAAGATCTTGATTCATAACTCTAATGGATTGAGAAACAGAACCCTCCATTTCAACAGAAAAGAAAATTTGTCTAAAAATTGTTGGAGAAGTTATATGTTAATGGAGGTAATAGAAGATGAAAAATTAGAACAACTTCAAGGCGCGTAATCGCTTTATTTTAGACAAATTTCTCTCCCTTTGATAGGTATCACAAGTGCACCGGGTATACGAGAAAATACCTTTAGGCTACAATGAAGTTTTCTAGTTTGTGGTTGATCTTTGAAGATGCACTATCCAAAGCAACCCAAGAACACTCTTTATGGTAACTCTTGATGATGTATCTTTTTCTCATCTAGAATGGTTGTGGTAATGTTATTATATAGATATTCAACCATTGCCTAAGCACCTTTTCAATTTGAATAAAAAAAAAACTGTTTAAGACAAATAACTTCCAAGTAGTTTTGTATTCATTGGTTGTGTCTCTTCAATGCAAAAAACTACTTTAAACTTCCATGTGAAAAACATTTAATTATTTGAAAATATCCAACAATAGTGACATCAAGATGTTGTTTCACAAGTAAATTAAAAATGGGTTGCAGGTTTGGGTTTGTTTTCAATTGGATTTCTACTTGATTTCCTGTATTTACTACTTGATATGTCCGCTTTGTCTGTGTGGGTCTATACAAGAAAAGCATCACTGATTGCAGTTCTTAATTTTGTCTATTCAAGGGAATAATGGAGTTTTGCCTTTGGTTACTGATTTGGTATTGTATTTCAAAGAGTAGATGTTTGTGAAAATGCAGATATGGTTGTTTAATCCAGGTTTTTTACAAAAAAAAAAACCTTCTAAAAGGGTAAAAAACAGTGAAATTAGGGGACACCGTCAGATCTTGCTCCCCAAGATCTGACGGTGCAGAAACTGAACAGGTTATTACCCTGTTCAGTGGTGCACTGACGCCCCCAAAATCTTAAATATTCCAATAGTTGAAATGTCAGCTATCCTAGCTTGAATTTATGGGCTCCACATAATGTACGTGAAATCATGTGCATAAAACTCTCTAGGTAACTGAGATCAACTGCTGCAATCTCTCTCATGATATATAAGTTAGCCCGTCACAATTGGATTTGAAGACTCCGCAATTAGTTTAAAATTATAGATTTTACAATTGAAATTCAATAATTTAAAAGGTATGCCACATCATTATATTTTTTATTTTTAAAAGTTGTCTCATAAAGAATTGTAGATGACCCAAATCCATCATTGCTTCATCAAATTAAAAAAGCAAGAACGACAAAACAATTGATTATGATTAGATAATTACAAATTTGTCATTAAAATACAAATAAATAAATTGTTTCTACACTCTTTGTCCTAAATGTGATTTGATCGTGGCGTGGCGTGGCGTTTGTGGGGGGCACGTGGTCGGATCCTAAAAACGATTTTGGTGTAGCAGTCGTCTTTGCTCATTCAGATAAACATTCTCTGACAAGCACCCTATTATTGACCTATTAAGACCCAGCAACCAACTCTCTCTCTCGGAGTCCTGGTCGTCTTGGTTGGGGGACTTGTTCTAATTAGCTGCTAGAGACGCCCCAAGAGTCGGCAGAGACACAAGGCAAAAGAAGAGGCAAATGGGTTTCTTCTCCTTCCTCGGCAGAGTCCTCTTCGCCTCCATATTTATCCTCTCTGCTTGGCAGATGTAAGCTCTCACTTTTCTGTTTCAGATCTGATTGCTTGACTGAGCTAAAGCTTGTTAGTAATGCTTATTGTGGATTTTGGCGCTGAATCCGCTCTGGGATCTCGTTTTATCTGCTTTTGATTTCCGATTATTGTTTTTTGTTCAGTGGTCATGACTAAATAGCCTAATGGAGTGTTACCAATGACCGTTTCCCATAATGTTGTAGCTGTTTCTGTTTTGAATTGGATTTGTTGCTTCTCTTAATGGGTTTGCAGTATTCGATATTTGATTGAGAAATCAACTATTCTAATATTATCTGCTTTGAAATTTGTTCTCAACTGAGCCGGGCCATATGATATAATCTCTGGTCCAGTTGTCTCCGTGTCTGTTAACATGTATTTAGCATATCTTTTGATCGCTAGTTTAGTCAGATACCAGGTCGAGCCTATCAAGATGAAATCTTAGTAAAGAGAAGGAAGATTTGTAAATATTTGAATTTGAATTGGATTTTAATGTTCTTTCATAGGCACATTTCTGATAAGAATGGGTGACTTAAAATGGGATGACTCCTAAGTACTGTAGGCTTGGAGAAGGTGGCACAGGGGCCACATAGAAGGTTATAAAGTTAGGATGCATTCTATCTTATTATCATTTTTATCTTTCTGAAGTCAGAGTTTATGTTTTCTTGTGAGAGTTCAAGAAATAAATAATTTAGGAAATTAGGTTTGGGTCTTCTTGATCGTGGCTAATTGTGGATTTTATTCTCAAAGACAAGAGTTGTTGTTCACGAGGATACCAAATTCTTGTAGCAATGTGAATCTCAACTGGAAGCTGGGATGTTTTTGTTGTTCCTGTACAAGGTTTGGCTGGCATGTATCAAGTTGTTTCACTTCGCCGGTGCCGTATTTGGCTATTGTAGAAAATTCCGAATGCCTTTAAAAAATGTTGAATGGGATTTTCAAATATGAGATATCTTAGCTTGGGTAATGTTATGACTAATCCCATGCAAGTACAAAAGGTGATCGTTCTAGTCAATTTACTTAATTTGCTTTAGGCCGATTGCTGCTTGGGTTCAAGTTTGTCCAGCATTAATGACACTCTATACCATGATATGAGATATCTCAAGCACTGGGTTTGGGCCGCACATTACATATGTGGCTCTCAGGATAAGATTTGAATAGGATATGCCTTTTGATTTTTGAGATTACATAGTGTTGTAGCGATTATTTAACTTGTCTGCTGAAGATTTCAAGTTTAGTTGCGTAGATGCTAGATGAGGAATGGAATAGTGGGGGTCAAATGACAGTGATGGAAGCTGTCTTCTAGTTTTTAAATTAGTTTGACTTGTAAGGTCGCTGCTTCTACAAACCAAACTCTATTTGCGGTGAAAGTAATAAACCATTGAAGTCTTTGTACCCTAAAACTCAGTTGCGATATCTTTTCTCGAATTATCTTGTCTTTATCATTCAAGTGGAGGTCTTTTAAAGACAGCAAAACTCTAGTTTGATGAATCTTCTTAACTGAATTCTGAGTCTTGTAGTAGATTTAACACCCAAGTGGAATGCTGCACAATGTATATTAAATAATCTAGTTAATATTCACTGTTATAAATAAATGCTAAATGTGCCGAAACTTGATATGAAGAAAGTTCTAAATTAGGCTTTAATAAATTTTATTCGAAGTTTAAGAAATTATCAGAAAGTTAACAATACTGCTAAATCATATACTTAAAAAAAAAAAAAAAAGCTTTCAACGTAATTACTAATGTTAATTAACCAGACTAGGAAAATCTATGGATGTAAGTTGACGAAATGCGAATCAGAAACATAAGTGACTAGGGAATAATTATAGCTTGACACTATCTATTTCATTGTAGTCTACTGGGGTCTAGTTGCCCATAGTCGGCCGCAGAACCTAAACTGTCACAAGTTAAGTCATTGTCACTTGTTGTTGGGGTTCATTGTTCTTTCCGCTTTTAATTGTCACACAATATTTTGTTTGATAAGGACTATGGAGTATTGTTTTCTTTGTGCTAACTTGATGCACTTTTGGCATCTGGTTAATTTCATCCGCTGCAAAACTCTTTTGATGCTATGGATGGGGATGTAGAGTCCCATGTTCTTCTTTATCACATGTATTCATATGCTAGGTACAATGAATTTGGCGATGATGGTGGCCCTGCTGCAAAGGAGTTGATTCCCAAAGTCGCTCTTGTTGAGAAACATCTATCCTCTACCTTGGGAATAAAGCTGCCAACTATTGATGTGAGGCTTTCTTCCTCAGCTATTAATTACTGGTGTATTATTTCGTCTTAGAAAATGTGCTGCATTACACCTCTTGGATATATATTATTTCTGACTTTAATGTGTTCTATACAGGCTAGACATTTGGCTGCAGCTAGTGTTTTTCAGAAAGGAATTGGAGGCATCTTATTTGTGTTTGGCAGCTCTCTGGGCGCTTATCTCCTGGTCTGTATATTCCTTCTGTCTTCTTTTTTGGGTCTTTGAATGGCTGCATTTACTTGTGAACCAATTACTATGAACTTCAGCAGTTGTTACTTATTTTTACTGAATGCAAATATGCATATTGATTTTATCTTTTTGTTTTGCGGCAGCTTCTTCACCTGGCACTTTTTACCCCTCTTCTTTACGACTTCTACAACTACAGTAGAGAACAGCCAGAATACTTTGCACTCTTAAACGACTTCTTGCTGGTTCGTTTTCTTCTAAACAATGGTTTGTCTTGCATTGTATTTGGCCTTTACATGTGGAAACAAGTTAATTGGTTTGTAAACTTTCTTCTCCCAGAACTTTGCCCTTTTTGGTGCATTGCTCTACTTCCTAGGCATGAAGAATCTGATTCCAAGGAGGCAACTCAAGAAGAAGGCGCCCAAGGCAAAAGCAGCTTAGATGTTCTTGAGAAGCAACGATTGAATGTCGGATTCTTCTTGCATGTGTCCAAAAATTTTAAGGTTAAGGATGTCAAGTGTCCACTGCCCAGAATTATGTGGAAATTGTATCAAGCTTTCCATCAGAAAATTAGATTGTAATTTTCTGGTTTTAGGAATGGCTACATTGCTAGTTTGTTGCTGCACGGTGGGATTGTTATTTTTTTAGAAAAAACTAAAGAATAGATTGAATACATAAATCTTGTACTAGGGCCACTCTGGGCGACAATGCTGATCAATTTCATAATTTTGCGGATCTTTTGTTGAACATCCTTATATTTATATTTCAGTTTGTATGATGATATCTTCTTTTTTATGATGATATCTTTGTCAAGAAGAAATATTTATGATGATTATAGGAGATCCCAAAAAGAAACTTGACAAAGAGAGTTGATAATCCAAATGTTTCGTTCGATCATGTTGAACATGATTATGAGCAAGCTCTATAGCTGATGTACTATGACAATATAAATCCATTGCCACTTTTGGTTTAAAACTCAAGTCATTCAACAAATTTCTCAAAGAAAGTAACTCACGTACCCTAAATGCCATACCTCTATGCTCAGCTTCAGCACTTGATCTTGCTACCAGTTTTACTCCTCCAACTCACAAGGTTCCTACTTACGAGGGTGAAATATCCTGCGGTAGACCTCCCACTATCAGCTGAACTTGCCCAATCGACATTGGTATGGTCTTATGACCTTTAGGTGAGCATGATTGGTGAACAATACATTTTTACTCAATATGCGCTCTACAATTTCCCACAGGCGTCTAGTATCTCCTATATATGTTTATTGGAAAAGGGTCTTTAATTGTTGTTATTTGTGTACCCTTGTAGGTCTGGTTAGATTTTAAGCTTGTTGGGTGAATCTCTGAAAGTGTGGACTCTACTTAAATGATAGAAATGATGGGTTCAAGGGTATCTTGTTCATGACAGATCCTTGGAACTCTTGATATTGTTTGGGGTTATATCCCATTTCCTTGTCATCTCCTGAGATGTCTGTTTGTTTCTCCTTTCTGTCGGGTTAATATATTGTGGCTTCTAAAAAAAAAAAAAGAATTCATGTCGAAAATACAAAGGACTCTTGTTTTCTTCAAGGATGAGCAAAAGGTTTTACAAGATCCCACATAAGAAAGTCTGAAGAAGTAGAATGAAAGAGTTTCATGTATTAACGGCGTGACACCTACGTTAAAAGATTAAAAGGGCCGGTTGGCTAAATTTGCCATGCTTAACCTGGTCGGTAAGTGCTGCGTGGCTATCAAGACATGGCCGGCATAATTCATGGAACCTAAATAGGGTTGGCTCGCTTGGCCGACCCTTCATGTAAAGCCAAACCCTTTTTTTACTTCGTATTTGCCTATGAACTCAAGTAATCAAGTGACCAACTAGTCATAAGTTCGAGTGGACGTGACAGGATAATTGCTTATAATAAAATCTCACACTGTGAGAAGGATAGAAATACCCGTAAGAGGAGGATAGGAATATCCGTACATTTACCTTAAAAAATTCGAGGAGACGAGGATAGGAATACCCGTCCATTTACCTAAAAGGCTCGAGTAGGGGAGACGGGATACTTTCTTACAACATTAATCGATCAACATTTAATTGTGATAAATTTTCTGAAAACAGCTTCCAACTTTCTCAATCTGAATACTTATTGAAGATTACAAATTACAAATAGAGTCTTATTAAAGCTTAGGAGTGGCGATAGCTTTGGTCTCCAACCCCAGGACGACGATCAATTCAGGGTACAAACCCTTCCTTATCTCCGCATACACTACACCGTCCCACTTCCTCGATCCCAACTTCTCCCCCATTCTCATCGCAGCCTCCACTGTGCTCTCCACGCTATCGTGGGCCGAATCCACTATCCCCAGCCTCGCCGCCTCCTCTCCCTTGATTTTCGCCCCGCTCAGCAGAATGTTGCGCTGAGCCGGCGCCGATCCGATCTTCCCCCTTATCATCGCCCCGAAGTAATCGGGGATAGTCGCTCCTATGTCTATTTCAGACATGTAGATCACCGCTTTATCTCGTATCATGACCACATAATCGTGGCTCAGAGCAAGAAGGAATCCAGCAGCGGCAGCGTGGCCGGAGATGGCGGCAACGGTGGGCATGGGAAGCGACATCAAATCAGCCACAAGCGACTTGAAGGAATCCACCAAGTGGCGGATGCGTTGTACAGCTCCCTGTGGGGATCCGGCTGCTTGAACCCAGCTGAGGTCCAATCCATTCGAGAAGAACTTGCCTTCAGATATGGTAACGAGAGCCGAGCCGAGAGTGGCTTGTGATTTGACTTGTGAGAGAGCCGACCGGAACGAAGAGATGAGAGTAGAGTTGAATCGGTGCTGGTAGTTGGAGCCGTTTAAGGTCAAGACGAAGAGGTTGCCACGCTTCTCTAATGTGCACATGGTGCTAGGTGGGTGTCGGTTACGCGTTGAAAAACAGAAGGAGACTCCTTGAAAGATCATGAGATGTGTGTATCTTTCCGTATCACTTGGACCAAGCCATTTAAATGGGAAAATTTCAGGCCTGTATCACTTGTGAAACTTTTGGATACTTAGTCCAGTCCAAAAAACTTTATCCTTTTAAGGTATCATTAATTACTTTTTTACCCTTGTCTTCTTTTTCCCACAAAACCTACACCTCGCATAAGCTCCATTGCCCTTTCTCTCTCTCCCCGAATGTGAGTGCTGACGATGCAGAGACGATTTCTCTCGTCTCCTTCCACAGATCTTGCTGTCCTCTTCCCTCATCTCGTATTCCATTTTTCATTCTACTCTCTTCTTCCTTTTATTGAGGGACGATTTTCTCTAGGTTTTATGTTTGGCCAAGTCAAAAACTCCCAGTATTGAGGGACGATTTTCTCTAGGTTTCATGTTTGGCCAAGTCAAAAACTCCTAGTCTCTCATGGTGATTGTGATGTGTATCTTCTCCGTCGAAGAAAGAAATTGGATATGTCTGTCTGAATCCTTTGATCTGCTTGCATTCAATCTCAATACCATATATATATATTTGCTTATTTTGGTAATACATTAGAATGAATAATACTTTTCAACCAAAACCAAACCTCCATCCAATACTCAAATACTCACCCCCACATTATCTCATAAAGCTTCTTCTCACCAGATATGATTGTTTTAAAACAATAACATTGATCAATGTTATTATTTCAAAAAAGTAACATTGGTCGATCAGTGTTAACCAATATTACTATTTCAAAAACAGTAACATTGGTCGGTCAGTGTTACTATTTGAAAAAACTTAAGATCTGATAGATTTTAGAGGCGATTCGCCATACCACCACTACCATTAGAATCCCCTCACTGAGACACACAATGCCCAGTCAAGTATGGCCCAAAACGGCCACCGGATATGGCCGTTTTAAAATAGTAACATTGGTTAATGTTACTATTTCAAAACAGTAACATTAGTCGGCCAGTGTTATAATTTGGAAAAAAAACTTCAGATCCGGTCGATTTCAACGACAATTTGTAATACCACCATCACCATTAGACTCCCCTCATAGAGACACATAATGCGCAGTCATATTTGGACCAAAATGACAGTAATAAAAAGAGATGAGAGAGAGAAAGATGTAGTAAAGAGAGATGTAGTAGAGAGAGAGATTTAGCAAGAGAGAAAACATTGTTGTGATGAGAGAGAGATGCAGTAGGAGAGAGAAAGTTATTGTGATAACAGAGAGATGCAGTAGAGAGAGAAGATGTAGTGAGATAAGAGAGATGTAACATATAATAAGAGAGAAAACCATATTAGATCTAATCCTCTTTGAAAAAGGGTAAAAAAAGAATAATATAAAATTTAAATGATTTAAATATTATTAAAAATAAAAATGGACTTATGATGGATAAAGTTTTTTAGAGTGGACCTAGATGTCCAACAGTTTTGAAAGTGGTATTACTATGTCATTTTCCATTTAAATTTCACCTCTTATTTTGTTTGGGCCTTTTCTTTTATGTGCCCGGATAATCCGATTGGCGGTTAGTGAGGCAAGACATTGGTATATGCGCCATCACTCGAGAAGATAAGTCAATGCAACACAACAAGACAAGAGCGACAATCGCTAATGGTTCTGTTAAAATAAAAAAATTATATTAAACAATAATACTTTTTATTCCAATTTATCCCCAAAAAATATAAGAAATCTATAAATTAAAAATTCTGAATCTAAATCAACACTCTCATACACATCAATAATAGTCTACTTTGGGTTATCCGATTCCCTATGATTTATTGGGTTCGCACGGTTTTGTTCTTCCTTAGCTCAACTACTAGTGGTCGTCGAAGTTCATGGGTCAAAGCTCAACTCACTTGAATTAAGAAAATGCCTTGTTGGTATGTAAGGAAGTAGACTTGTCTTTATAATTCCCACGTCTTTCGATATGGTACTTAACACTCACCAGCACTTGTGGGTTGGATTATGTCAAAACCCAATAATTGAAGCATAGGTCATGTCTAATTGGACAGAATTGTTTAGATATTATGTTGTAAATCCACACCCCTATACACACAAACAATATTGTCCGTCTTGAGATGCCCGACTCCCGTAAATATATCGGGGCCGTAAGACTTTGTTTTCTCCTTAACCCAGCTACTAAGTGTCGAAACTCATGGATCAAAAACTCAATTGACTTGGGCTGCCACATCTTTCGATGTGTACTTAACAGGAAGACTCAAGGTACTACCCGGGCTGCCTTTACCTTGTCCTCACACTGCCGGTAGTGTTCAGGTTCAGATTGTGTTACTTCATTAAGATGATGAGTTTGCAATAGCACCATAATCACTCTGACACATGAGAATTTGAAATGAAATGAGCTTCACAAAAGTTTCTCGTATTGATGTTAAATCCCCTACATTCATACCTTAACATCCCTGCTGGAATTCTGCTGTGGAGGAGCAAGCGATCATGCGAATCCATCGCATTGGACAAAAGCGTAGGGTACATGTTAGGAGATTCATTGTCAAGGTAAGATTCATGGGCTGAAACCTAAACCTCCAAACTGGAATCTTTCGAAAGTTTTGACAGATAAGTTGTTTGTTTTATTACCGGACAGTGAATTTAGTCTTCATTTCAACTTCCTGGTTTACAAATTGGAAGCGATGCATTGCATTGCATAGCTTTAATGGCCTTTTTGTGTATAGCCTAGTCTAGTGAGAGGGTGGCCCAATTTTTATATTGTGTCAGGACCTTCACATTATTCGCAAATTGACTGTCAAATTGTACCCGTCAACAGCCCATGTCCAACTGGAACATTCTGGAAATGACTGTGCCACCCTTGACATATAATAATTCCTGGTTTGGACAAAAAATGGCCCACGAGGCCACGACAGAACACATCTTCTTTTATTATCTGGTGCGGATCTTATCAGATTCAACAAAAACGACAATATATGAGGATAAAAGACAAGTGTGATCCTCCAAACTTCAATGAAATCCTAGGTTTCAAATTGACCACGCAACTTGATTCCTAACCGTAGGATAAGATCCATGAAAATCAAAGTCCTATTTGTCATGCCACATAGCTTGCATGGGGATGTTGTGGGTCAAAATCCATTGGTGCAAAAATCTGCATGGTTTTGTAAGTTGTGGTCGTGTTGGTCGGTTTTTATGATAATGTAGATAGAAATCCAGCTCAGCCTTTGACCGGCCACCATTATTTTTTCTTCTTGCTTTACGGTTTATAACTTCTCTTTTGAGGTTTGTTGGATTGTTCCGCTCCACTTTTTTCGAAAACACAAGCAATCAAAAAGCCACATAGAGAAGAGAATAGTGGTTAATTAAATCGGCTTCATTTGATTCATTCGGCTTGGCTTCAACTCAATGAAAGCCAGCTGAAACTTTTGAAGGCCATCAAATTGCAAACTAATTAAATGGAAAGTACCAACTAAAACTATTCAATCAAATTATTAAGATTGGTAGGATGGTTGCTGAATGAAAGAGAAACAATATAATATGTATATACAATAAAATAGATGTGATATCCAAAGTTGTGATAATTACATGGGCATCAAACTTATGAGCCGCATATTTAAATTTTTAAAAAAAGTTATGGAACGGAGATTAAGATCAGTATGTATGATATTCAAAAGCCAATTTAGTTTTATGTCGGAATGATCCACAATGAATGTGATATTTTTATCAAGTGACCTTGTAAAAAAAATATAGACAAAAGAAAAAGAAAAAAAATTGATTCATTTCAATATTTATAAACTTGGAGAAGACATATGATAAGATGCATAGGGAAGTAATGCGATTGATTTTAGAAATTAGAGAAGTCTCGATTAGTCATATTACTATGATCAAGGTCCAAGCATAATATAGCATATATATGGAGTCATAACTAGTATTCGAACTAATAAAGAGTTATTTATGAGTTTTTCATCACAATAGATTTACAGTATGGGTCGTCACTAAGTTCATTCATATTTGTTATAGTGATCGATAAACCAACACAACATATCTAATATAAATTTAAAAAAGATTATTTGGTCCAAAACTAAGAACTAAAAAGTGAAATTCCAAGTAATCCCAAAACCGACTCGCTCGGTCAAAAACAACAACATAAAGAACAAAAAGGCCTTATAAAGCCAAGCCGTGTGTGACAACTCATTTACTTTAGACTTTTTCTGGACCCTAACGCTCCCCGAACGTGTACGCCACATGCCCACCTAGCCACCTATATCTACACACACACACACACACCCTCTCCCCGCATTCAACCCTAAATAACAAACGCCTCACTTCTGTTCACTCAAACAGCTATACCCAATCTCAATCTCTCTCTCTCTCTCTCTCTCTCTCTCTCTCTCAAAAATCAACGTAAATTCTTCTGTTGACGAAGCATCAGATTTTCTAGTCAGTCTTCTACGATGGCAGATTCACAGAGAAACATCTCCAGGACTCAGACGAGCCGGTTACAGCGGCGGAGGCCGGCGTCGCTGCAGGTAAACCGGACGCCAGAGTGGAACGTGGCGATTCCGCTTCTCTCGCCGCTTGCTACTTCACCAACAGCGGTGGACCTGATGGCAGATCTAACGCGGCAGAAGGAGCAGCAGAAGCCGCGCACGGAGCCGGAGAAACCGGTGGTGATCAAGAAGTGGCAGCACCCGGCGGCACCGTTCTTCTACGAGCCGGCTCAGTTAAGACAGGCCTTTGTGCCTGTATAGATGTTTAGAGATGAATTTGTAGAGGCTTATGTAGTGATTAGATCTAACAATTTAGTCAAAAAAAAAAAGAAAAAAGAACCATAAAGCAGAACAAGATCTGGTAGTGTATGTTGATGGAGATATGATTTTGTAATCAACATATACTCTTTGATTTCTGATAACTTGTACACAGCTTTTCTTCTCCTTTTTTTTCATGTTAATATCTGTTGCAACTCAGCCTGTAAATTTGCCCAATTGTGGAAGTTTTATTCAACAAATTGTGATTGGATTTTCTCATCCTACTATCCATCTTTATTGCCAGCATTCCGAGACTTTTTTTAACCGAGTAAGTTTGTCCTTTAGATATCAAATATATGCATAGAATTGGGCTGTCAACTCGCGGAAGCAGAAATTGTTTACCCCCTGAAATAGAGCAAGTTTATTCAAAATTTAACGCGCTAGGTTGGGAAAACAGAGCAAGTTGCACATGTAGGTATTGCTCGCAATGAAAGTCATAAATGATATTAGGATTATGGAAATCGAATCGAACTCAAGATTTTCTAGCATTGCAAGATAATTAAACTATAGTATCAATCTGTGGACGACAAAAAGTATCCATTACTTCTTGAATGGGAGGATTAAAAAGATTTATTTGATTTCCTAATTAATTAGTGCTGGTGTTGCGTGCGAAGGTTGCATTGAAAATTAAGAATATTTTAGAGTGTATTTGGATGGAGGGATTTGGAGGGAAGGGAACGGAAGGGAAATAGAGTTTCCTTCCAATTCCTTTGTTTGGATAGTTTATTAAAAATTAAGAAGAAATTAAGGGGAGGGATTTGAGGGGATTTGGGAGGAAGATTTCATTAAATTTGTGTTAAAATTCTTTCTCTCTAAAATGGAGTCATTTGGAGGGAAGAAATTACTAATTGAGTTATTTGTAAGTTAAATATCTATTTTACCCTTATACATAATATTTTAATATAAAAATAAGGACAAATTAGTAAATTAAACAAATTTTCTTTCCATCTTTTTTTTATCTATCCAAACATGGGAGAGGGAAAAATAGTCCCCTTTCCCCTCCCTTCCCTTCTCTCCCCCTCCCCTCACTTCTCTTCCCTTCCCCCAAATCCCTCAATCCAAACACACTCTTAGGAAAACAGAGGCTAGTAGAGTAGGGGCACCCCTGAATCATTGTTTGGTGGCTAGTACACCTAAAATTTGGAAACCATAAATATAAAAAAAAAACCCCTTTTTGTTAGCTTGAGCTGTTGAAAATATTTTGGACTAAAACATGCTTTAGGTATAAAATTTACTAATAACTAACTTTCCATAACCGTATTGCAAATCATAGCTCGAGGGGTTATTTTTGTCACCGAAAATGCTTAACTTCCATACAACTATTCATTGATAAGTAGTTAATAAGAGTTTGCAACAACGTAATAAAGGCTAAAACAACGTAATAAGAAGTTGAAATAATGTAATAAAGGTCTACGCACAGTTGTCGAAATCGTTAGAAAATCTCCGACTTGGATTTTGCTGAATTTTTGTTTTCCGACGACAATGAGAGCAGAATCCGACTTGTCTCGCTACGTGAGCTCGATTTTGACAAGTTTATCTTGCCACAGATCATTTGGATGCTCCTATAAAAACAATGTGAAAGAAGTTTGGTTCATTGAGAAAATAATGTAATAATACCCGAGATAATGTAATAAGAGTGTGAAACAAATGTAATAAGTAGTCGAATAATGTAATAAATGTTCGTGTTTTTATTAATCCAGAGAGTGTTATCAAGTACGACCAGAAGAAAAATATCGACAATGGGTCTTGTTGGAAAGTGTTTTACATGCTAATTTCGAATATGTAATTTTTTTTTCAAAATCTAACATGTATTTTGAAAGATAAAATGTTTTCAAGTTTCAATTAAAAAAAGAAAAAATAAATATGAATACTTAGGGATATTTGATTATGTACAATAAGTACTACCGTTTTGCGACCAAACAACATTTCTATTCAAACTTCTCTTGGTACTAAGATTTTCTCACTTCAGTGGAATAAAATATTTTGTGATTTTAGTCTCTTTGTGAAGAAAGCGTCCATCGTGACTAGGATGGATATCTCCTATCCGAAAATTCACAGCTCGTCCTGTCAATCCAACTCCAAAATCCAGGATTGGAATTGACGTCCTTTCATTGATTCCTCCTAAATTGCATTGATTTATTTGTCAGATTTCATTTCAATTGGAGGAATTTGGTTAGAGTTTAGAAAAGGGATCTTCCTTAGTAGTGTCTCTCTCATAAACTCATGAAGAAGAAGAAGAAGCACCATCACACCGACAATATCTATCGACAAGTTGATCCGATCCTAGTTGAATGGTCATACTCTTGTTCAAAGAAATCAAAATAGATAAAAAACGTAAGGCCTAAAGTCATCAAAGATAATAAAAAAGTATATACTAATTTGAGAAATTTGTACAAAAGTGTGTTGAGAATCTGGTATAACCAAACCAACTAGATTTTCTTCTACTTGCATTTCAATGGCTCTCCTTTTCCTTGGTTTTGCAAAAGCAGTGGTCATAGGTGCATCTTCAATCTTCACTACTTATTCTTTTGAAATGAAAAAAAAAAGTTAATGTTTATTCTTCGCCATTGATTTTTAGACTTAAAAAAACGTCTCTTTAATGCAAGAAGAGTTGAATTTTGCTTATAAACCACTCGGTCGGGTTATACTAACCAATGTGAAATTTTTAGTGTCCATAATATGGATGTACAATACATCAACTAAAAGAAAAGTCAGACACTTTGTGTTACGGCAAAGAATTCAATAATCGGCATCGTCGAAAGTGGTACACAATGTCAAAAAGTTTTAAAAAATAAAATCACCTTAGTATTGATCAATATCATGTCGTGATCAGTTTAAGTCTTGAAAGCAAAACAACTAAACAAGTATTATATAGTTTGTCCAACTAGTAAAAAACAGACGGAAAACTTTTAGTGCCAGATGAAATAGTTTTTTCCGAGAAAGTGTAGAAATTACCTGATAACTTTAAAGACTTGTTTGGATTGATATTTTAGAGAGTTAAGAAGGGATGGGTAATTTCAACTTGCTTGGATTGTAGGAGAGAGAGAGTTAAGTGGGGTGAAGAATGTGAGAAGTTTCCGAGTTAGTAGAACTTTTGGCCACTGAAGGATGACCCATGTTCCAACTCAGTCCCTCAATTTCAGATTGTTTCAACTTAGTCGTTGGAAGTTTCAATTTGTTTCAACTTCATTGCCCCGGGCAGATTACAACAATGACTGAGTTGAAACAATCAGAAATTGGAGGAGTGAGTTGGAGCATGTACTATCTTTCAATGGCCAAAAGTTCTATTAACTCAAAAGTTCCCCTCATTTTAACTCTTTAACTCTACATTTTGTAACCCCTCAATTTGAGGGGTTCGTGAGATGAGAGAAAAATTTGTTTCTTATTTCCTAAATCGTCCATAATTCTTTTTACACATTCTAATTTTAATACAGGTATTTTAATAACTCAAACTCGTTAACTCTCATGAACTCTATCTTCTATTCCAATGAGGGTGAGTCAAGCTAGTCCTCCTCTCATAACTTCCCCTCACTTAACTCTTCCTCCAATAATTGTACTATACTATTCATTTCTCAATCTAAGAAAAACTTAAAACTTATCATTAGGGGTGTCAAATTAATTAGACAAATCATCGTTACTGAGATACTAAAATTCAATTTATGAAAATATATAACCACTTGGGTGATAATCTAGTGGTGAATTCCTATGCGGTCAAACAGTATGGACTCAAAAGATCCTGAATTCGATTCTCACTGATAGCAATATCCTTATGATCATTCGCTAGATTTTGACCCAACTTACCCTGTCGTTAGGTGAAAACATATGTTCGCGAGGGCCTAACGATTCAAGTTTAGGCGTATATCGGATGTTTAAAGAACAAATTTGTGTGATATCGCTATTGGTTATAAAAAAAATTATGAAAATATATAAATAGAGTAAAATAATAAAAAACACTAATAATAATTTTTATTGGGATCACATCAGAGCGGATTTCAAAGAAAATATTTGTGAGTTTCACTTTGAAAATCAGAGCATATTTGTGAAAGTGAGTTGTAAACCAATATTTCAAGGAATTATTGAGGACCACATAGCCAACGCAAATTAAGCTTTAGTCAATTATTCAACTGACGGATAAGTTCGACCAAATCCTCATATATTCCTTTTCACCTAACTAAACTAATTATTGATCTAACCATCCAATGGCAAACGAGTCATTGGTTGAGTGGTAATGACTTTGCATGTCCTTCACTTCAGGTCATGAGTTCTAGTTTCACCTCCTCCTGAATATTTATAAGGAGGTGTGTGGGCTTAGTCTGTTCCTGTTTGGGCTTGGTTTGTGCCTCCTATGTGGGGTCTATTGACACCTGTATTTTCCTAGGCTTGATCTGGTGGTGTATCGTATATTGTATCTGTACTTGTCCTCAAGAAAAGATCTAACCATCCAATGAAGTTGGTCCACTTCTTCAATCCCATCAAAACGTAGGCTTGATCTGGTGGTGTGTCGTATATTGTATCTGTAATTTTCCTAAAAAAAGATCTAACCATCCAATGAAGTTGGTCCACTTCTTCAATCCCATCAAAACGTAATTCGGTCTTTTTTTTTTTGTTTTTTACAAGAATCTTTGAGGGTCTTTTTTTAATATTACTTTATTATACGAGAATCCACGATAACTTTTACATTATTAAAAATAAGATAACAATCAAACTTAAATTAAGTTTGATTGTTATCTTATGAGTTGGTTATGTGAAATAACATCGAGTTTGTTTTATATTTCTCTATAAGTTTTGTTAACTAGTGCCCCAAGGGCAATGATTCTGGATTCAACACAGCATGTCATATGTTTTGAACACTCTCTTATTAAAAAATTTAAACTTAAAATGCAAATTCTAATAGAGTTTTTTCAGACTCCAAAACAAGTTTATATCATTTATCCAATGCCTAAGAGCATTGGAAAACATTTTCTTTTCTCTATAAGAGAACCTATTGTAAATGGAAAGTTAAGCAAGTATAATAAAAAAAATTTAGCGTAGAGATTTTCATAGTGGATATAGATTTTGTTTGAATTATTATCTTATCAGTTGGTTATGTGAGATAAGTCTAAGTTTGTTTTGAATTTCTTTATAAATAGAGAATCTATTCTAAATTGTAAACTAAGCACTTATAATGAAAATCTAACTTTAGGGCTTTGCAATTGCAATTGCATAGTAGATGTAGGGGGTCTTCATAGACTAAACCACTATAAACTATTTTATATCTCCTTTTAATGTTTTTATTTGTTGTTTACGTTGAGGGCCTTTCTTTGTGATTAAGTAATAAGTATCATTAAGTGAGACAACCCAAAAAAGATAAAACTATATGGGGACAATGAATTCACGGAAATCGATAAACTCAAAACGGACAATATATTGTTGATGTGAGTAGAGTTGAGATTTTCAAACACAAATTACACATGCACTTTCATATATATGCTATATAGAAATAAAACCCACGACCACAACCATCAAGGGGGGAGAAAGCTCTCACTGAGAGTTTTAAAACCATTTTAGAGATGGTTTTTTGAACAACTTGCAACTCATAAAAAGTTTAAACCATTTACCTCCAAAGTCCAAGCGCACTTATCTCGGCCAAATCTTGGACCCAGATAGGCTCCATTATTTGGCTACAAAATTTCTTAACAAAAAGACGAATTGAAGCTTGAATTTATTATTCTCCTCAGAAGAATGTAATAAATAAATAACATTATTATCATATGAATAACAAGACCACAAGATTTGACAATTTAGCCATATTAAAATATCATGAGATTTTCTATCAAAGAAGGCCCATGTTTAAATTCATGTGAGCCCACAAGGCCCAAATACTCTCACAAGTCACAACTGCATATCCCCCCACACTCAAATCACATATTCTCTTGAACATCGTGCCTGTTTGGCAGGGCGGCTCCGCGGTGCCAAACAGGCCACAAACGGCCAGCGGATCCGCTGCCTCCTTTATTTTTTTTTTCATTTTTCTGTTGTGGGAGCCACCTCATCATTATTTTTTGACTTTTTACATAATTTAATGTGGGTCCCACAACTTAATCATATATATTTAATATATTATTTAGTTTTATAAATATTTTTGCCAATAAATTTAATATTTATAATTAATATTATAAAAATTAATTTAATATTTATAAAATAAATAAAATACACATTAATGATCTTCATATAAAAACTTATTATTTTATTTATTTGACTAATTAAAATTTTCAATTTTGATAAAAAAAATTCTAATATAGTTAAATTAATTTCAATAATAAATTATATTTATTAAATTAACTTTAATAACAAAATGATTAACAAATGATTATTAAATTCAAAATAATACTTTTAGTCAACAGTTTTTCCGATAGCGTCAGTTTTTAATTCACCAAACATCTCACAGCATATTTCACAGCTTTAAGCTCAGCATATTTTTCACAGCATTTCCGCTAGCATTGAAAATCAATTTTTCCGCTGTGCCAAACGGAGCCATCGTATATCTTGAACAATATAATGCAAAAGCTTAAAGCTGGTTGATTCTGTGCCATCCCTTTGATCCCATTCAGCAGTTTGGGGTATTATTTTTTGGTGTGATTTATTGGTTACTAATATTAATCTTGGTAGAGAACCACGAGTAGCTCAGATGTCATTCATGTGTATGATATCTTATAGAGATCTCGAGTTTAAGCCTCCCCATCCCCTTCCCCTTCCCCTGTCTCAAAATTAAAAAAAATCTTGGTATTAGTAACCTTGTACCATTACAGAATAACAGAGAGGGAAAGGAGGATCTTATTAGCCTTGTATAACATCTAGGGATATAACCCCCCATCCGACAAGCTGGAAGGTGTCACGTGGGACTAAGTTAGTGTAAGGATAGAGTTCTACAAAGTTGAGGTACTTTGATCCCATTCAGCAGTTAGGCCGCAGGCATTCAGTCGAGAATCAGGTATGGGCCTATCTTCCTCGGCCCAATCTATTTACAACTATTTTTCATTCATTAGCAGAGCTATTCATTGCCCCCAAAAATTTTGAAAATTTTTAGTACAATATATATGTGAAGTTTATTTACACCCCAATTTTTATCAATTACACCCCAATATATCTACACCTAATAGAAAATTGAAAAATAACTAACCACACCCCAAATAATCAAAAAACTGATACATTTATTAAATACATCCCAATGACAAAAAACATAGCAAATAATGATCTCTTTTTTTTTTTTTGGTAAAGTATGTAAGTAAGATTGCTAGAAGAAATTTTTGATTAATAGACATCTTCGCATTTAAATTCAAACAATTGCTCCAGATTCACGAATAAAATCTCACATAAACAAGTCGGCTCACAATGCTCGTATGGAAAAAGAAGATTAAAAACAAACCACACTAGTACCTAATAAAAGCCCACAAATCCAATGCAAAGATCAACACCAGTCAGGCAGAAGGGAGCAAAACCAACAAATCCACAATTGACCGTAAGAAACACAAGTGATTATGATTATTATCAAAAACCCTAGGTACACACTCACCGTCATCCCTGATAGACAAGTTGAAATCATCGATTTGTTATTTTCGAGAGAATCCACACGAGCTTCTTGAGAATGATGAGAATAGATAGAGGATGCCGGGAGGATTCTGGATATCAAATATTGGATACCAGAGATAGGTTGCAAGTCAAGTTTCGAAGTGGGTTGTGTTAATCCTATATCTAGAAAAACATATGGTCAAAGATAGATTGATCAAAGTTGGGGTGGAATTGATAAAATTGGGGTGTAAATAAAACTCACCCAATATATATCTGTGATAGTGCAGCTATTGGAATATGCCTTGCGTCCAGTCCAATAATGTATGAGCCCAAAGACAAGAGCATGAGCCCAATTCATTTAATAAAAAATTAGAATTTAATAATTCATTTAAGCCCAAATTCATTTCAGCCCAATTCTCCATTAATTCATTTCTCCGAAACCCATTAACCTTTAGCTCTCTTTTTTTTTCTTTTTTGTTCTTTTTTTTACAAAGGGAAGCATATATACCAACAAAAGCAGAAGGAAAGAGAGGTACAAAGAGAAGGTAGAGACAGTAGCTAAATAGCAAAGAAATAGAGGGAAAGAAACGTCTTTGTAGACTCAGTTAGTAGCTAAAACCAGACAACAATATCAGAAGACCTTCGGACGCCCTCCTTCGCAAGTAGATCTGCCAAGTCATTGTTTTCCCTCCTTATGTGTTGTACTTCCAAGTGTTGGAATTTGGAGTTTTGCCAGGCTGATTGCATTAAGGATACGAGTAAGCTTCCATGGCGATTCTCCAGACTTCGAGGACCACTTGAAAAGTTGAAAGCATTGGAAGAGTCTGTCCCTAAAAGTGCCCAATGTGGTCTTTATTGACTGTCCGTGATAAAAAGGACAATTGTAGTATCTTTGAAAAACCTAAAATTGTGTATCTTTGAATTTTAGTGGCCAATGTGAGGGAATCTTTTGAATTTTACAGTTCGAGACATTGTGGACAGGAAGCTACAAGCAGTCAGATCCCACAATGGATCTTTGTCTTTGTTGATTGTTTTCTAAAATTCAAATAGTTTAAGCTCAAAAAGAATTCCATTCTATTATATGATGTGTTTGTATAAAAAAATATATATATGATACGGATAATGGTGATATATATATATATATATATATATTTATACTATTACATTAAACAAACCTTATTAATCAAAAGTGCACATCTAACTTTCCCGAAGCAAAAATATCTTAAACTACAAAATGGGAAATCCACAAATTAAATTAATACTTTATCATCACAAAACTTCGAGTTTCTAAGACTTCCAAAATTTTGGGAGCACTCGCATGGTATTATTTTCCAGAATTAAAATAATTCACACAAAAAATTGCTCAAGATTTAGTCTAAATTGTATAGATATATCCTTAGATTGCCTTTTTTTCCTTAGAGTAACTATTTAATTTTTACACAGCAGTATGTCAAACATATTACATAATATACATTGGATTACATATTTTTTTCGTCCTTTCCGGCTAGTGTTAAAAGAGTCCCACATCGGTTGATAATCCCAACCATGTGTGGTTTATAAACTCAAGTTCATCCCTTAACTACCAACAAGGCTTTTTCTTAGCTCAAGTGAGTTGGGTTTTGACCCATGTGCTTCGGCCTTTAGTAGCTGGGTTAAGGAGAAATAAAGTCGTGCGGATCCGATATTGTTGATGTGGATTTACAACAGCTAGTGCTTATAGTGTTATGCTACTTGAAGTATTGGCAGATACCACTAATGGCTTATCACAATCTCACCTATTAAAAGAGAGAGAGAGAATCTTAGAAGAGACAAGTCACGACCAATGAGAGGCTTGTGCTCGGTCATTTTTGTTTTGTAGATATATTGTCTTTGAAGATCAATGAATATTTTGACTAACCAGGCTCAAAACCCATACTTCATACGCAGATCCACCATGGATTATCTACAAATAGGCTCATGACCAATCGCAGGTATAACAGCTATACGTTATACTTTTACTATTCATATCGTGTGCACGACTAGACATGTTGTCCATATCATCTTCCATTCAGGTAATTTGCCGCCCTAGTTTTTCTTTTCACTTCGCACACCACTCTTTGAGGGCTCGTTTGACTCTTTTTTTCTTTTTTAAGTATAGGGATTTAAAATGGATCTTTTGTACGAAATACAATGTCCTTTTTTATCTTATAATTGCAAATTAAAACAATTAAAAAAAATCCATGTCAGATTACTTAACGGCATTTCTTTACAAGATCAGTGTCGATTTAACGAAAATCTAGTATAAGGGCTAACTAAGATCGATATGTAAAGTAGAACAGCTCGTTTAGCTCGAAATTTTGTACATGAGCGTGTTTGAACTTTTTGTGAAAGTACATGAGCGTTTTAGAACTTATCCCAAGTTGGAATAAGAGTACTACATTTGTATACATTTGGTGTCCATAGCTACCATAGAGGCTTTAGTTTCTCTCGTGGAACACAATGTGATTGAGCTAAATCTTGTCACCCTAAAATTGTCAAAAAGATTGGTACCACCTAATAAAGTTAATTCAGACGTCATATTACTATATAGTTCCCTGTCACTATATATAATCGTGATAAATTTGCACTAATTAATCGAATTGGTAGCCCTAGTCATTATTCTACTAAACACTTGGAGGCTTTCAAAAGAAGTATTAACAAGAGTAGGACCCTCTTCACATGAATTCACGTGTCACGGCCGCTATAACAACAAATCTTAATCAATTTCTATATATAAAATGGAGGCACAAAGATGCTTCCCCATGAATTGCGAAGAAAAGTAAAGAGAGAGGTAAAAAATTTTCCTTTAATTACGGGAAAATCAATGTTATTTCAATGATAACCAATTAAATGTGCATAAATACTATTTGGAACAATAAAAAGTGATAAAAGAGATAAAATAATGAAAAGTAATTGCTAAACACCAATTAAATGTGCATAAATATTATTAAGAATAACAAAAAGTGATAAAAAAGGTAAAATAATAAAAGTAATGGCTAAACAGTTGAACCATCATAATCATAATAATATAATTAAGATAAATGTATTACAAAATACTGAAGTCGTTTAGAAGCTGCCACATCTGTTTCTGTTTGGCCCAAATTCTTGCCACATATAATAAAATAAAATTGAAGTTGTGTTAAGAAACACTTTCAATCATCACACCTTTTTCACATCATGTGATCAACCATATGTTACAATTCAATAGTGTCAGGAAAATGTTAATCTTCCATATAATCTTTTTCCATAAGTGTACATAATAGCCACATGTGAATGCCACCTAGGAATATGATAATAAAATATTAATTAAGTTGTTTCTCTCTCATACTTTGTCAGACACAATTAAATGCATCTAATTGTAATTGAAGTTATTTCTCTCTCTATTGTCTTCCTCATTATAGCTTTCTACCGTTTTCTTTTCTTTTTTTCTCTGTTTTGCTTATACTTTTTTCTCTTATGGAGAAGAGAGTTATGACAACGCCTAAATCAATGTATAAATATGACCACGATAGTGTAATTAGAATTTTCAAGGTGTAATTCCGAATTCAAATAATGTAATTATCTACTGTTGTTTTGTAATCATTCAGACGGTTTATGAGATATAATTAAGACAGTATAATGTGTAGTTAAAAATCATCTAGTGTAATTGGACTTGTAAATAATCTAATTATATATATATATATATATTGTCGAGTGCATAGAGAAAACAAATTGACTTCACATAGATATCTGTATGTTTTGAACTCAGTCTTTTTAATGATTCCATAGATTTTGTATAATTTTGAGAAAATAATTTTTAATTACGACGTTAGAGCAATATATTGTGAACTATGTAAATATGATCACAATAATGTAATTAATATATCAATTTGTAATTACACATTGAAATAATGTCATTATTCACTTGTTTTGTAATTAAAAGTTATCAGTGTAATTATGCATTGAAATAATGTAATTAAAAGTTATTCAGTGTAATTGGACTTACAAACAATGTAATTACACATATATTACCAAGTGTATCACAAGAGAAAACAAATTGGATTCACATTGAAATTTGTATGTTTTGAACTCAGTCTTTTTAATGATTCCATAGATTTTACATAATTTTGAGAAAATAATTTTTAATCACGACGTTAGAGCAATATATTTTGAAATGTGTAAGTATGATTACAATAATGTAATTGAAAATATTAATGTGTAATTACGCATTGGAATAATGTCATTATTCACTTGTTTTGTAATTAAAAGTTAGAAGTGTAATTACGCATTAAAATAATGTAATTATTTATTTTGAATAGATATTTGAACGTCCAGAGAAATAGGAGAGCACCCCAACCAGCTCTGAGGCACAAACAACATAAGCACCAAAGACAAAAAAACCCACAACATCAAAGACTATAAACACCAAAGCCACAACATGAAAGACCCCAAACAAACAAATCCACAATATGGAAGATCCAAAACAAACAAACCCACAACTAGCCAAGAAAGAATAGTAGCGAACCACCAACCCAAACAAACCAAAATGTGAAGATATGACTGTCTCATTTTACACAAGGCCCTAATTACATTGTTTCGGTTGATAATTACATAGTATATGACCTTGATTACATTGTTTTGGATGATAATTACACAATATCTGACCTGCAATCTACAAACCGATTTTCAAATTTTCAAAATCAAAGCAGGGCAAAACAAAATATGTAACTAATTAATAAAATTAGAAAAACCTCAAACCACCAAAGTCACAACATAGAATACCCCAAACAAACAAACCCACAATATGGAAGACCCCAAAATCGAATAAATCTCAAACCTCACATCAAATACCACTTTTACTTACAAAATCGTTACATAAAACACAGATCCATGGATTCCATACCATCTATGGTCGGAAACCAGTCGAATCACCGTCGGAAATGGCATATTGGTTGACCGTCATCGTCGAAAATGGGTATCAAATTCTCTCATTTTCTCTGGGCTTCTCGAATCTTCGACTTGTTTGAAAGAGTCTCTCTTTGTTTTCTCTAAGAGGGAGAGAGAGTGAGGGAGAAAGTGAGAAGATGCTCCAACTTTGTGTCGTGATACACTGTCAGAACTGGAGTGCTAAACCATCATCTATGGAGGAAGAGAGACTAAGGGAGAAAGTGAGAGAAAGTGCTGGAAAGTGAGAGCAAGAGAGAGTGAAGGAGAAAGTGGAGAGGGTTGCACACCTTTTTAGTCTAGGTTTTAATTTTTTGAAATTCAAAAAATTATTTTGTCATTTGACTTATGTGGTATGCCATGTGTATTAGGGATATTTCGGGATGTTTGACTATGTACATCTAGCACTACCGATAATGTCATGTTATATATAGCAGTGTCATTATCTTGCTACTGAATGTACTCGCATAATAATTAAAATATTTGTGAAGTGTATTGCACTTCAAACTTGGCCACTTTTGAAAACCTTTTAGTTTTACCTTTTAGTCGTGTCAATAAATGAAGACACATATTTTCACTTTGTTGACGTTATTGAGTACTCAGGTTTAGAATGAGATTCATGATTTGTCCATTTACTACTATGCATAGAATGTTGTCCATACACATATTCTTGGTGACCTTTGCCACATTGAAGAAAAAAGCAACGAAAACAAGAATTGCTGAACTCTGAGCATATTTTTCCTTATGCATCAAATTTTTCGCTCCCTCTTAGAAATTTATTTCTTAGCATATTAAGAAAAATGTATTGGCCCTTAGGGGCGGTGTTTGGTTCGCTAGGGTTATTGCTGTGTGTGTGTTTGTTCAAAAAAAAAAGAAAAATGTATTGCAGTTATTTCTTCATCTCATAATTATCTCCATTTTCTATAATTTAAACTCTGTTGTTCATTATGGTTATAAAATATCAAAAAATTGTTAAAAATCTTCATTTTTCAAACTAATTATGTGTCGCAAGAAGGCCGGGCATGCAACTAGTTAATGGAAAATAATGTAGTAATTAGCAACTTGGGGTGTGGAGCAATCCAAGACAAGAATTAAAAGTCGCAAATCCATGGACCCCACATTGGTTCAACAATTATTGCGTCTATTAATTATAAAATAATCCCCTCAAATATCACCATGTCAATAAAAACAAATATTTTCCAACTAGGGGGTAGGCACCACTAATCAACCACTTTAAGATGGTGATTTTAAATACCAACAAAAATGTACGTCAACATTAATGTGAAAGAGAATCCACTAACTCTGCATTAATGAAATGTGGACCTCATAATTATATTATTATATTAATAAAAGTGAGTAAGGGAATAACAATAATTTAATAAACAACTTGTGCGGTGGGGGAAGCTGCATGGCAATCCATGTTCCCTGCTTTTCTGTTCTTTAGTTTATGCTTAAATTCCAGTGACGCTTGTCAGTGTCTTCTTCGATCCAATTAAACATGGTTTTATTCAAGGGCGGAGCGAGGAATTTATAAAAGGGAGCTAAAGTTTGACGGGGTTTAGAGGTAACGCATCTAAATTTTGTTTTAAAGTTATTTATTGAAAATATTATAAATTAAAACATAAGATGATCAAGATTAAAAAAAAAAATCGTTTAAATTGTTCTAGACGATTTTTCATTGAATACAAATAATATATCATTTATCATCATGTATGAACACATTAATCAATAATTATAATTTCTATTTTAACCATACATATTATATATTTATTGAAAAATATTTGTATTTTTGAAAAATTTAGGAAGGTAATGAGGAGAAATACATGTATTTTTTAGAAAGATGTATAGTATATATTTTATTATAATATTATATATATGTAATAAATAATTTTTTTTAAAAATATAGGATAAAATACATGTATTTTTGTAGCAAGGTATATTTAATTATTTATATCACATTATAAAAAATATATATATATACATATAACCTAAAATAAATTTCAAAAATCTAGCGAAACCACGAGTTGAGTGCCGTAAGGAAAATAATTAAGAATTAACTATAGTATGTCATAATTAAGAATTAACTACAATATATCATGTGTGATGAACAATTTATCATCTAATTTTTTAGATTTAACATACAGATTCTAATAGAGATATTTCTGACCACTTCTGCTCCATTAACATTTTCCACTAAACACACACACATATTTGCTTTTTTTGCTGTCCCAAAATTGCAGGAAAAAGAAAAGAGTCCGAATCTCCAAGATGATGATATGGTTTATAAGACAAACTGAAACAGGGGAGCATGAAAAGGGTGCGTACGTACTCGATCGGTCCATTCTTGCATTTGAAATACCGGGGCACGAGAAAACGACGTGTTCGCCACCTGCCCCAGGTGCACGCGTCCCTACCCAAAACCCTAATTTCCATCACCTTCTCCTCTAAAAGCAGAGAACTCTTTCTCTCACTATACAAACACACAATTACACATATACATACACGCCCACACTTTGAAAGTGAAGCACCAAAAAAACAATTTCATCCATTTCTTTCCTTGCTCTACCTATAATTGCTCCTAATTTATGCTTATAACTCTCTCTCTCTCTCTTTCTCTTTGTAGTTGGTGATTTCTTAGATGAATTATGAATAGAGGAAGCACGCATACTCTAGCTTTTCTCTGTTTCTTTAATCTTTGTACTTGATTCCATGAGCAATTGCATCTAATTCTCTCTTTTCTTTCTCCTCTCTTCTCTCTCTTTTCCTCTAATAGTACAGCAGCAGGAGCCCTAGCTATCTGTTGAAACCTTGTTTCTTACAAAGTGTTATCGTTTGACTTTTTCTGATCTCAAAACTTCCTGTGAAGAAAACAAAGACATAATCACAGCTGTTCTGTTCAAATCATCAGCAGCAACAAGAAAGTCAAGAAGTGGGTAGTAGTATTTGATCATCTTATCATCTTCTTTCTTGTTTTTGTTACTTGTTTGGTCTTCAATTAGCAAAACTGGCGCATCACTGGTGGACGGGGCAGGTGGGTCTGCCGGGTATGGATCACCCGGCAGCAGATTCACCTAATCTGAACAACAAAGACAACAACCTCGAAATCTCAATCAACCACCACAACAGCAAAAGAATCGGCGCCGTCGACGACGAAGATCGAGACAACAGCGACGAGCCTAGGGAGGGCGCGGTGGAAATTGGCTCTCGTAGGCCCAGAGGCCGTCCTGCAGGATCCAAAAACAAGCCCAAACCGCCCATCTTCGTCACCCGTGACAGCCCAAACGCCTTCCGCAGCCATGTCATCGAGATAGCCGGAGGAGTTGACGTGGCGGAGAGCGTTGCGCAATTCGCTAGAAGGCGTCAGAGAGGCGTTTGCGTGCTTAGCGGAAATGGAACCGTGGCGAATGTCACGCTAAGACAGCCCGCAGCACCAACTTCTGTTGTGGCCCTACACGGTAGGCTCGAAATTCTCTCCCTAACCGGAACATTTCTACCCGGACCTGCCCCGCCTGGCGCGACCGGACTAACTGTGTACTTAGCTGGCGGGCCAGGGCAAGTGGTCGGAGGAAGTGTTGTAGGGGCATTAGTGGCCGCTGGACCTGTAATGATCATAGCGGCGACATTTGCAAATGCGACGTACGAGAGATTGCCTCTTGAGGATGATGAAGATGGAGGTGATCAGATGAAGAGTGGTGGGAGTAACAATTCACCGCCGCTCGGAAGTGGGGTTGGACAATCGAGTGGGTTGGCGCCGGATCCGCCTTCGTCGTCGCTGCCAATGTTTAATCTGCCACCGAATTTGATGCCTAATGGTGGACAGTTAGCGCATGATCCGTTTGGTTGGGCATCTCATGCGAGGCCGCCTTACTAAAACAATCAATTGGAGTTGGAGGGTGGTTGTTAGTGGTGTTGTATTGAAAGGTAGGATTGATTCCAAACAAGGTAGATAAGATATAATAAGTTTGTAAGAAGAGAAAGAAACCATGACTTTCTGATCATGGTGTTCAGTGTATTTTATATTTTGGTTTTTGGTTTTGCTTTTCTAGCTCTGTGTTTTAAATAAAACAATTATGAATTCTGTCTTTCTTCTAGTGATTTCCTTCAAGAAAAGAAATTACTCTAAGTTGTGGATTCTTCTTGTAGGGTAATTACCACCTAAATTGATCCGGAGAAGACACCATTGTTCTACCTAAATCCCGGAGACCAATTGATTTATATATATATCATAGCTATAGCTCTTTTGGAAGTAATGAAAGGGGGATTAACTTCGACAAAAGAGAGTGAGATTTATATTTGGTTGAGAAGGAACTTAACAGGAACATGTTATATGTGTTCAGATTAAATGCAGATTCTAAAATGTGGCTTCTAGCTTTATTTTATTGGTATACTTAGTTCTTTTAATGATATGAGAACCCACATGAACCACTACCCTTCGAGGGTGTGCACTAGGCAAATTCATAGGCTGCGCAATAATTCACAAACCAAACGTGTCGGGTATGTACATGAAAATTCATTGAATGTAGTCGTAATGAGTACGGCGTTCATGATGTTACACGAAACCATAGACAAAGTTAAATTTTGAATTCCTAAGCCAAATTCCAAATCAACAATTATTGATATAATTGTTTACTATTAAGAATTCGTTTCTTTTGACTCTTTAAATTAACTAATATATATATACGTATATATTAAAAAAAAGAAGTTCGTAGAAGTTACCTAATAAATTAGGGAATTGAGGCACGTAGGCACTCGAGCCACCATAAAAATCGAGTACAACCAAGAGGACTAAAAAAAAATAAAAAACACAAACACAAAGACTACCATCGTTGGATACTCCGGGACGATACCGTATTACATTGAACATCGTTGAACGACCGTCGAATGATTCCGTACTCCACCTGTTTATGCCGGATAACAAAGACTGAACAGAAAAATCAATACACAGATTACAACTTTGATCTACATCAAGGATCTTGACTTTCCCTTCAACAAGAGAGGGCGATCTTTCTCTGATCTGGAAATCTTATCACTAGAAAATCGAATATATGTCGCCGGAGCACACTTGATGATCAAAGATCTGTGACAGATGAAGGAGATCTATAACTGGAAAGAGAAACCCTGTAAAATTTTTATTCTATACAAAAACATAAAAAAAATTAAACATATCTAGATTGAGAAAGGACATATCAAACTCATGAGAGGAGGAAGAAGAGGTACAGAAGAGGAGAAGATGAGGGGAAGAGGAGACGATTCACATCTCTCTTCCTCCCAATCGATTGTTGAAGATGAGATGAGAGTTGAAAGGTTTGAGATTGGAATTTGAAAAATGAAACTCTTTTTGGAACATTGGAATTTGAACTTTGAATTTGAGATTCAAAAACCATTTACAATTGAAAACGATTTATAAAATAGTAAATCTTTGCCGTGTTTCAATTATTGCGCGCATTCTTATGAATTATATGTTTTCAGACAGTGAACTTCCACGGCAAACATGAAAACATCAAAATTACAAGATAAGATATATTAATGTGGAACATCTTTGATCAACATTAATAAATTCGAGCCCAAAGAGTCTACTGCCAGTTGGTCTCTACATATCTAATCATACATTAATTTAGAGAACCATGTACGATCCATGAATTAAGTTATGCGTGTATTATTATTATACCAAATAATTCTATATATATTGATTATTCACGTAATTAATCGTATTAAAAAAATTTCTACTTGATAACTTTCTCTGTAGATATATTTGAACAAATAAATTCATAATTATCGTGATGATCTGTGAATAATTTTAAAGATTTTTTTTCATCTCATCGTAAAATAACGAACAATGTTATATAAGAGTTTATAAAATCATTTTTTATTTTTTTTATTTTTTTCCTTGTTTTTTTATAACATTTTTTACTTAAAAATAATTACTTACAATTTATGTGTTGAATTGATTTTAAGAAAAAAATTATAAATTGAGAAACATTTATATGAAGTTTAATTTTTTTTCACATTTTTATTCTTATTAATAAGAATTTATAAATATCTAGTGTATATGTAATTTAATATAATATTATTAAAGTTTAACAAAAAAGAATGAAAAATTGTATATCAATTAAACTAGAAGAAGTCTTTTCCTAAATTGAACTTACTTTATTCAATTAATTATTTTTAAAAAAATTATGGGTAAGTACCAAAAAAATTAAACACGTATTATAATAACCGATAATGCAAACCAATATGTAGGCAACATTTGATAAAAAAAATTCATAATTATTATGATCAGTGAATACTTTTTTTTCAATATATATATACACACACAAACTAGTCATTTCAAATTGGGAAGACTACAGATTATTAAGTTATGGTGATTGGTGGGTGATATTGGCACTATTTGAAATGTGATTATGTCTATAAGGATCACTACCTTACAAACTCTACTGTTCCTAATTTTAAGTTATGGTATGGTTGGTCACACGTGTTGATTTTTCCCTCAATTTATTTGGTCGTTAGATGTGAAATTTCTGTTTGCATGAACCTGATGGTCCGAGTTTAGGCTCATATCAGATATCAAATGATAATTTTATATGACGTCATTATCGATTACCAAAAGAAAAGTATAGATGATTCAAATCAATGATTAATATCCATAGAAATGTAGTAGAAAATAAGGTGCTTTCATATGCTTGTTTTTTCTTCGGACAACGAACTTCCGCCTCACAAAACCTTGTACAAACATATACAAATAAGGCAAAAAAAAAACATAACATAAAGGTTTGGGATCTTTTTGTTTGGGTGCTGGGGGTCTGCTGTAGTAAAAATTACAGCAGACCCCACTGTAGCTCTTTTGGAGCACAAATAATTTTTTATTTAATTTTTAAAAATCGTAAATGTGTAGTATTCGGTCTAACGAATCCAACGACATATTTTTTGTTCGAAACAAAAACCAAATTCATCGCGATCGAGACATCGAATGTTTTGTGTTTATATCCGACGGTCTAAAATTGTCGTGTATTTTTCATGTTTAATATGATTTTTGTTTCGAACAAAAAATATACCATTGGATTTGTTAGGAAGAATACTATATACTTATTATTTTTAAAAATAAAAATAAAATTTTTTATTAACTTAAAATTATATTACAGCGGGACCTGCTGTAATAAAAATACAGCAGGTCCCGGCCACCCCTTTTTGTTTTTCTATTTATGGATTCATAAAAATAGAATAAACCCGAAACTCCGAAAGAGTACAGAGTGGGACCCATATCCATCAGAGACTCCAACATTGACCCGGACTTTCCTGAAATAGAAATGTTTGAGTGGGACCCATATCCATCTAGCGTCCCCAACATTGGTCCGGACTTTTCTGAAATGGAAATGTTTGACCAAACGTCAAATCCCTCGGATGCTTCCACGTGGCAAGATTACCTCTGCCTACTAGTTCACGGCTGTTGTCTACCGTCAAATGCGGGGAACAAAGTATTTTGTTTTTAATTTGTCACCAAAAATCGAAAAAATCAAATGCATGAACCTTTTCTCATTAGTGCTACTGCACTACACTACAATTAATGTTTGTCTTAACATGGCTTCGTTTGATGTAGGCATGGCAACGGGGTGAGGGCGGATCATGGTTGCCCTGCACATTCACAGGTGTGCCCCGCATCCGTCCCACCCCGCATGTCAGGGTAACATTTAATCATCGACCCCGCCCATAATTCTCATACCAATGAAGCTATTTGATGTTTTTTGATTATGAAAATATAATAATTCAATATATTAAATTAAAATAATCATTACTATTAAAATGAAATATAAAAATAAAAACTATCTTGCACATGTGGGGTATGTGTATATATACATATATAATTATTTATATATATATACACATGTATAGCGGGGCAGGATGCGGGGCGAGTAGTGGGACGGGTTCAGGTCGGGCCGGGAGACAGACCCATTCTCTCCCCGCCCAACATGCGGGTTGAGATTCTTTGTCCAGTCCCCGCCTTGCACAAACATCGGATCGGGAAAAGTCATGCGGGGCGAGACGAGTCAAACACAAATTGCCATCCCTAGTTTGATGCACCATTTTCAGTGGCATATATGGTGTTGGCCAAATAAATAGTTATTTGTGGCACGTATTTTGAGACAATGAAAGAACAATAAAAATAACATTCTATTATCATTTCAAAATTAACTTGGGGTATACCCCACGTACTTTGTAAATATTTTATATTAATGCATTACTAACATATAAAAAAAATTGTCACTCCAAAATTTGTGCTTCAATGGACCATTTCACCAAAACTATACTATTTTTTATCAGACTATCCTCCTTTTCTTTTCAAAGACCCCATTATTTACCGTTCATCTTGACCAAGCTTCTTCTTCAACCATTGATGTGATGCCGCCGCCTACATCTGCACCCAATTCACTATTTCTTATATGAAAAAAAAAATTCAAAGTGTTAAATTTTATATTTAAAAAATTATTTTTATTTTGTTATCTTCATTTTCTAAATTGTTTGTTATTTATTTTACTTCTTTTTTTCATCTTTTACTAGTAAAATACATAATACCTCTACACGAAATTTGCCACAGCATATATGTTATAAGAAAAAGTTGAACCAAACACTACCAATATTTCGAACAGTACATATATGCCATCATTTTTTACCAGCATATTATGTGGACTATGTGTGTTTGCACGTGTGTACGACTTTTGAGAGGGGTATAATGTGTGGCACATCCCACATCGGACAATACTTGAGGGGAAGTGCAGAATATAATATGTCAAGTTCTCACACCAGTAACAATCGGTTTTCCCTGGAGTTGTGACATCAAATCTCATAAAAGCTCCGCAGTTAAACGTGTTTCTGCGAGAGTAATATTGGGATAGATGACCTACTGAAAAGATAAAGTCGTGAGGGCTAATTTGACCCAATATGAATAAAGTGTTACTGGACTTGAGGGGACGAGCTTCTTACATATTATCTGCTACCCAACTACTAACGAAATTTTCTACCAAATGAAGCCCTATTATACGTCATAGCTAATACTTGATTAGAACGTTAAATTCTCACATGCGCACGCGTGCACACACACGCACCCGTACGTACACGCGCACACACATCTCTTAGGGTTCACTTTTAAGGTTCAAAATTTTCATAAAAAAAATTAAAAAAATATATTTATACTGTGATCGATTTTAGGAACCCAATGATATTTTTTCGTTCGAAACAAAAATCAAATGCAACCTGAAAAGTGCAAGAAATATTTTTTATTTTATATCTAACGGTCCAGAATTATCATACACTTTTCATGTTGAATTTGATTTTTGTTTCTAACAAAAAAATATATCGTTGGTTTCGTAAGAATGATTAAAATATAAATATATTTTTTCAAATTTTTTTAAAAAAATTTTGAATTCTAAAAATTAAATGATAGGACTTCGATCGAGTGGGTCTACATGTACTCTGTACCAATGCCGGCCGTGGCTGCGGAGCACAAATATTGACCTTCTTGAGTTTTGAATTTGTACAAAACAGGCCGGTGTCAATGATTTCCATGTTACATCAGCATTATTTCGATCTTCTTCAAGGTGACAGCTTTAGTTGTGTTTTCTAGTGAAAGAGAGATTAGGTAGCATCTCCCCTAGATGACACCCAAATTTGGATGTATATTTATGTTTGTACATGGGACAACCAAGTCTATCCAAATGAAGAAAAATATGAGTTATGATTGGACCTAAGTAGGTTTAGGGTTTTGGGATTTCAATGATATTTGTGGACTAATTACTTGTTTAATAATGTAATCCTAAAAATAATGTCAATAAGAAGACTATAGAGGAAGGTTGGGTCATAAGTCTAAGGAAGATGTTTGCATATTTGTGGCCTTGAAATTCAAAACATTAATGGTTTTGTTAGTCTACACTGAGCGTACATGCTGCTTTGTTACTTGTTAGGATAATGTGTGTGTTTGACAGAGCGGTTGTGTTGATTTTCAACTCTAGCTGTTAAGTTATACAAAAAAAAACCGAGCTTAAAGCTGTGAAATATAAACTGTAAGGTGTTTGGTAAAACTGTTACTTGTTTTTATTGGTTAAGTTGTATAAAATATATTTATTTGTATTATTATTAATTTATAAGTATAATTGATTAGGTAAAAATTATAATTAATTTAACAACCAAATATTAGTTCTAGCCCAAGTGGTAGTGGATCTAAGAACCATTGGGCCTTAGCAAATATAAATCAGTCGCTTGAGAGTTTAGATCCATTCAATGAGGCCCACTATTATAAGACTTAAATACTAGACAAAATAATATTGTTTCCAAAGACGTACCAATTATTAGAAATATCATGTAACCTTGTATGACTCCATTTGGTAAAGCTTATTTGATGTCAAAATAAGTTAGTTTATAATTTATGAAAAATAAGCTAACTTATAAGTTGTGAAATAAGTTGTTAGGCGTTTGACGAAACTTATAGTATAAATTAGCTTATAAACTTTACAAAAGTCTACTTAAGTTTAATTTAAAAGATAAAATAAAATCTTTTATAGTATTAGATATAATATTATCTTAATAAAAAAAGAAGAAACAAAAAAAATCAAACATAAACTCTAAAATAAGCTTCAAATTGAAGCTTATTTTTTTTGAACTTATTAGAGCTTACAAGCTAGCTTATTAAAACTTACAACCCCTAGTTTGGCTCCGTTTGGTAGAGCGGTTGTATTGATTTTCAACGCTAGCTGTTAAATTGTGAAAAAAAACTGAGTTTAAAGCTATGAAATAAGTTATCAGGTGTTTGGTGAAACTGAAAGCTGTTTGTAGCTTATAAGCTGTGGAATAAGTTGTGTAGTGTTTGGTTAATTAAATTAATTGACTTCACTATTTGCCATATATGTATTAATAAAATCATGATTTTTAAAAAAAAATTGTACTCTAAATATAATTTATTAAGTCTAAATACAATAATAATATACTAATGAAAGATTTTTACTATGTTTTTCACAAGGACATGACTTGCATGTGTGAAAGAAAACTAAATTGAAGTGTGAAATTAATGGGTATTTACGTGCTTGATTTATTATTTATTGAACATAGATATAATTACATAATATAAATCTATGTTTAATGAAAATATAAATCTACTTAAGTGAAGAAAAACTCATGTTCCAAACAGACCTTTGACCATTGCAGTCATCACATGGGCCCCACATAATTTTTGGAAAAAAAGAAAAAAAATACATAACGCTGGCCATAAGCTCCATACCCAACGGTATCGTTGGCTTATATCCAGCGATACCGCTAAATTATCATACCTATTTGGCATAGTGGTATTCGCTAGCGGTCTCGCTTTGGGAACCACCGTATCAAATAGACATTTTATATCGGGTGTTTGAAAGAGTTTATTTTGAAGTTTATAAGCTCTAACATAAGCTCTACCAACCAGGCTATGTTGTTTTTTCAACCTATGGAAGCGGTTTTGACAAAATTTCTTCTAGTGTTGGGAGGAGAGTTGATTTTCCATTTCGATCCATTCACCTTTATTGTTAAATTGGAATATTTCCACTTGGAATTATATAAATGTGATGTATTGGTATAAATTATTCAATCAAGTAGCTAGGTTAAGCCTTTATTAATTTGTTTTATTTTAATAATGTAACTTAGGTTAGCAGCAAGGCTATGGTCTACTTTATGTGGTGTATATATATATATATATATTATTAAGTTCCCTCTTAGCATTAAGCATGAAAGTGGTTTTGAGTATGCCAACCCATCTCCAGCAGCTGTCAATGTCCATCTAAGTCCCCATTGATTTGATATTATAAACATAGATTTCAAGCTGTGGATCTCTTGATACAATCGCAAGTCGGGAAAGACAAAAAGTTGGTGCTCTATTTTATTAGGGATACAGAGCCCCTGCCACAACACTCTATATATATATATATATATGTACACTCTCTGGGTTACTGGGGATCTCATCTGCCATAAAGTATGGACAAGTTGAGTGTGACAAGAATTAGGCCAATCATCGTTTATTTTACCAAGTTTTTAGATTCTCAAAATCTTTCTTCATATTTTCACGTGATATGCTGCTGCTTTCAAGATCTTCAAACATTTTTCTCCATAAAATATCATTAAAAAGTTCTATGGACTCCACGGAGAATGACACGGGTGAGATGTATAGTTGTGAGAGGATGCCATGAGAGAGAGAGAGAGAGAGAGACCTAAAAGGCAACTTTCACATGAAACAATGGGGCAAAAGCGAGGGATTTGATTAAGAAGAAATTTGTGGGTGCCGGACCTTTGTTTTCAAGGGCGGAACAAACATAGGATATTAGGGCACTTCCAATGGTTGATTTTTGCTGGGTTAGTAAAAATTAATATTGGTTTCAGTTCTATTATATAAAAAGTAAGTCAAACACGTCTTTTTATATAATCACATTAATAAACACATCTTCCAATATAACCACATCAATAAAACATAAATTCCTATACATTTTTCCTTCCCACCCAACATGAAGGGCAACAAATTCTCATACCCTCCATAGGTGTGAAATTTTATACGAGGCCTCCGAAATTTTTTTAGGTTATATATATCAATTGCTAGTATTAAGATAAAATTGAAAATCATATCTATAAATTTGATAAACTATTATAATTGTTTCTTTTCAAATTCTCATATTTTGTTAATATTGCATAATAACCTCACTCAAAATTCGATCAAACATTATTAAATTTTTTTCTAATCCATATGATGAATACCTCTTTGTCATTAACCTTTTATTGAGCTAGGAGGATATGTATTATCATTAGTGGGTCATTCAATTTTTAAGCTTACTTATTCAGTTGGGCTTGTAGTTTAGTTTATTAATGTATTTCATGGTGCTCACCTACAGACGCTCATAATCATCCAGTTTTTACACTAAGTCAAGTTGTTGACATTTTGTCTTTACAGTGGAGCCCAATGCACAGTTGAAAAAACGCTCGTAAGTTTGAAAGTTACGTGCATGCATATCAGAGCGCATATATATATATATATATATATATATATATATCCGGACTTCGACCGTTTGCAAGGGCAGGCGGAGTTATATTATTTTCATCGGTTTAAAAAAATTTCCCATTCTTATTATGATATTACAGGGGAGCTGCTCATGTCATCCGAAATTTGTGTGTGGGGAATAGAATGAAATTTACAAGTCAAAAAAAAAAAAAATCTAACAAGAGCATCCAACGACTAACGTCAAGGAACCTCATCATAAAAAAATACAATAATGATTATCATTTTAGAAACTCTATTGACCCAATTCATCGCACATTTTTTTCTTTTTTGGTTCTATTACCATTAAAAAAATGTATCTTTACCCAGACAAAAGTCCACTTGGTGTGTAATAATAATATTCCAACAATAATAATAATTGCAAAGTGTCTATATTCGTAGTACGATTCGTGCACGGTTTAAAAATTAGATATGGGGATCCATTATTCGTTTGAAACTATAGAGTATATAATTTAAATATAATAATTTCGAAAATGTATCACATCACATCATATTTTTGTTTTTGTCATTTTCAAAACTTGTCTAACTATTTATCTATCATCAAATATGAATTGTGCAGATATGCCACGCGACATCCATACCCACACCAATAACTTTTTTACTAACCCATTACCCTATTTGCTAGAAATTGTAGACTATAGTTTTTGCCGGAGAGGGACACATGAAAAATGTCCATCTGTTACTTGTCAAAAATTTGAGGCTATTTTAATGAAAGTTTTTTTTATTTTTATTTTTAAAACACTCGTGCACAAGATTTTTACATGCATAAATTAACATGACCGATGAAATTGGCTTCTCTTTCACTCGATATGGCTCACAAATACGATCCGTGTGAATCACACGGATTGGCCTAAGAGATTGGATATGCCTTCATAATTTGTGAAAGAAGTCGCGTCTCAATTCTATTTGGAATAGAATCGTAAACACGAGTCTTTGACCCATGTTCACTGAAATGGTTATATTTTTGCCAACAGTTGTCTGTTTTGGGCTCATAAAATATCAAAGTTTCGAGCATCGTAAACACGAGTCTTTGACCCATGTTCACTGAAATGGTTATATTTTTGCCAACAGTTGTCTGTTTTGGGCTCATAAAATATCAAAGTTTCGAACACAACAGCATGGTGTTAACCACTTACAGCAATTCTGTCACAAATAAATTCTTTGATAGTCAATCATACTAAAATCGAAATTAGAAACCGAAAGAAATAATGATTGATTCGGCAACACTTGTTTGTGTTTTATCATCATCAAAGTATCCTCTTTTTCATACAATTGATATTCATTACGCAAATACATTAGAAATTATAACATTTAGTTGAAAATGTTCTACACAATGTTATTGTTGCCCTCTAAAACCTTAACTAACCCTAGATAAAATGGTGTTCATTCTTATCCTCTCCTTCCTTCCTTGTGCTGCAAATCATTACTTGGTTTATGCTCATATAATTGTGCAAAATTATCTATGAAATAAGATGAAAATACCATCAGGAAAAAGAAGCTAACTGTATACCATTGTTTCTGAATGTTGTGTACTGCCAGTTCATGTGGGGTTTTCAAGGGCTAAACAGTGCCGCTGTATACTTTTTTTTTTTTATCAGAAGACCCAGGATGGAATTTGAATGATCTAGGCTACTCAGGTTCTGTAACATCACACAACTTTGTTTGAAAGCATCAACACTCTCCGAAGCTCATTGGCAATTCCTTGCAACTGGGCCGGTTTTCGAATGACTCCGTTAATTCCACTTTGCAAGCATCTATCCCACACATCATCATCAGCACTAACCGTCAAGGCGACCATCAATGGCCAACTATGGCTGTGAAACTTCCTAATTCTCATTGCAACTTCATATCCATCCAACTCCGGCATCTGAAGATCCAGAAGAATGATTAGGAAAGATGAAGTCCCTGGGCCAACAGCACTAAGGCACTCAAAACCAGATGAAACAGCAGAAACAATGCAACCAAGTTTCTCCAGCAGCCTCTGCGTCACAGCCCTGTTCATGTCATCATCATCAGCTAACAGAACCTGCAAGCCTCTAAAAAGGGAGTTGGAGTTCGGGTGCTCTAAAGATTCTCCAGATTCAGAGATAGCTAATGCAATGGATGGTCGGAGTTGAAACCGCAAAACAAGTGTCATGCTTTGCGTATCACCTTGAGGGTTCGGGACTACCCAGATGTTACCTTGCATCAACTGCCATTAAAAGAAAGTTAGAGATGAGGGACGAGCACATTGGAAAGAGAGAATAATATCCGAGAAATCTAGAGCTTCAATGACATGTTATAGTATTCAGTAAACAAAGCTATGTGCTAATGTGCTACTGTAGTGCCCAACGTACGCTTATAACGAACAATCAGACAGCAGGTCGTGTATGAAATGTACCAACAGGACATTATACGGAAACAAATGACAATACAACTAAAGCTTCTTAAACCACATATAATTTTAAAGCTCAAGGTTGCCAGTTGAATATTCCACCATGATATAAGAGAAGAAAATTATGCTTAGACATCAAAATAAATTGTCCAAGATAATGACAGAGGACCATTTCGATACGAATAATTATCCCCATGCACATTAGCTACACAATTTTCTGTTTTTAAGTTCCTCAATCAAAAGGCAAGCTCGTTCTACAATCGTTGACATAGAAGAGGAAGAAAAGAGAAGGCAGACAAACACACAACTTACGGTTCTTACCTGCACTACTTTTTTACAAACACTGAAGCTCAAGCCCTCATCAAGTCCCTCGCTTGCATCTCTCTTACTACCAAGCTGCAGTACTGAACTTGAGCCCTCCGATTGAGGACCACTATTCTGTACCCCGATTTCAAATTTAACACATACATCCCTGTCAGTTGAGCTCTGTTTCCAGCCTGCCCATCTTTGATCACTCCATTCCTGACTTCCACCCACTAAGAGAACCCGAAGTATTACAAACTCTCTTCCATCGTTGCTGTTCAACAGGTTCCCAACCATATGCAAGATCACTTGAAAAACCCTTCTTTCATCACCCATGACATGATCAGGCAAAGTCTTGTCGACCTCAGTCGAGAAACCAAAACCCCTGTAAACACACAAGCACTTGGCAAGGCAAGCTGCTTCTCTAATCATTGAATGCAAGCTGAAAGATCTCATCTCCAATGGAAACCTACCACTATTTTTCATTGAAATCTCCATCACATCGTTTATCAAGGCAGATACAACATCGCTGGTCTTCAGCATCGCATCAACAATAAGTCGTTGATCAGCACTCAAATTTTGCATCATAGAAAGCAAACCCAAAATCGAGTGCATTGGCCGCCTCATGCCATCACTCATAACCTTCTGAAATGAGTTTCTAGCTTGGCTTGCCATCATAGCATTTTTCTTTGCCTGCTGCAGTGCTCGATTCTGCTCTTCCAGTTTTTCTCTCATAAGCTGGGACTCTTCAAGAACCGCTGCATGAGAGAGAGCCACAGCCACCTGATCAGCAACTACTCTAATTATCTCTACTTCCTGGTTGCTCCAAGATCTTTGCTGCTCGCTCGGAAGGACTAAAACCAATATGCCATAACAAGTCTGGACTAACTCTGGAGTTCCCCCTTTGAAATTGGAACCATGAAGCACTGGAACCCTAATTGCAGCGACTGGTCCTGGCTCACCAGATTCTCCACAACTGGCTGCAGCTAGCTCTGAGTCAGGCGCAAGGATATTTACTCCATCGCTATTTGTAATCCTCTCAACATCTGGATCAGTAATTGCTAAAGAACAACTATAGAGATTCCTCCTATTCAGCTCATGAGTTAAATTCATATGAGAATTGGTCTCATTAGGCATCCAAACAGCGCAATTTTGCAAGCCCAATGTCTTAGATAGCTCAACCAGTGTCGTATACAAAATCGTATGCCTATCAAGCGACTTCCGGATCTCTTGAGTAAGCATAGAAACATGTAAACCAGCTTCTTTCTGTTTCATTATCATCCCAACCTCACGTCCAAGATCCCAAGCTTTTTTCTTCAACATAAATTCCCTAACCTTGACTTTGAGAAGCAAAGGAAGAAGGGTAATAAGTGTAATGGCAGTGGCACAGGATACAAGAGCAGTCAAGATCTTGAATACAGTGAGCGCTAGCATGAGCTGAAATGGGTGTTGGACATATGTCCAACTATTTAGCAGATGAGTCAACCCACATAGAACGATGAAGGCAATGAACTCAAACAGGACCCACTTGAATGGAACATTCGAGCAGCTCACAAAGTATAACAGCTCAAGAGGAATCGAAAAGTAGGCCACAGCAATCAAGAGATCACTCACTCTTTGACATTCCAGAATGCTCTCAATGCTCCATAGGCTCCCTTCATCGTCACAATTACATCTTGGGAAGCCATTATCTGCCGTAGATCCAGATATAAGGAGAGATGAAATCAAAAGCCCCGGTGCCAATATCCTCAACATTGCATACAGATTGACAACTTGTTGCTTCTAGCTGCTTCAATTCATTTGAATTTGAAACTATAAAGATAGGTTCAAAAAACCAAGGGTGCCTTCATTCACTGGAACTCAAAACCCAATCTTTGAGTTTTATATCCTGTGAAACAAAATTAAAAACCCAACAAATCTTTTAAGGTCCTTCCAAGAGATCTAACATAGTACCTCCTAGATTCCCAAAATTAATCAAATCCCGATTTTTTTCAATCAAATAGTTCTTTTTCAATTTCTTTTTTATCTTCCAAGAATCTCAAAATTTTCCATTTTATTAATTAGAGAACTTTAGAACAACAACACGGTAACTAAGAAAATGACATCTCCCCTCAAACAAAACATAAAACTTTTGGAAAGCAATTCCAGAAAAGGAAATAACCTAACTACATGGGCGATAACCCACCAAATATTGTTCTCTTTAGGAAAATAAAGACGAAAATAAAGAAGAAGTGCAGCGAAAAATCCATACCGGAATATTATTCAAGTCACACCCAGCTCCGGATCATGTTAATTAATCCATAAACAGAGCCACAGAGGCTCCACTTCGCCGGCATTTATAGAGGCAAGGAGTCCCGGTACAGCCCCTTCAAAAATTTACTACCTGATATCTCCATGGAAGAAATTAAAAAAGGGACCCACCCGGCGAAAAATCCCAACAAAAACGAAATGGACAGTACAGACAGGGGAGAAGCGATTTTCTCAACAGGAGACAGAAAACCGACAACTTCACGTCCCGCAAATCGGTGGATTTCACACTGCTACCGCAACCGCAACCGCAACCGCCGCCACTATCAAGGTTGTCGCTTCTGTGAACCAAACGGAGTACGATTTCATACAGTTCGAAGGACCTTAGTGTATATATATATATATATACACATAAAGACAGAGAAAGAGAAGGAAGAGAGTTTTAGTGTAAGAGAGAAGGTTGTAGACGGTAATGGAAGAGATTTTTGTGATCGCGCCGTTGTTTCGTAAGCGGAGTTGGAATTAAAAGGGGGAGAATTGAATAAAATTAAAAGAATAATTAAATTGAAAAAAAATCATTTTTAAAAACTTTCCTTTTCTCCTAATTAAGTTGCCACGTGTCAATGTTTACATCCCCTACTCTCAGCTTCTCTTTTCACGCTTGTGGCTCCCCTACCTTTCTATCCAAGTTAGGGCAAATGCAATGGTGAAGTGATATTGGGCCAACAAAGATGTTGTCTTTTGCTGATGTGGCTGTATTGTAAAATGAGTTTTGCTTATGTGACTGTATTGGGATAAGTGTTTTGCTGATGTGGATGTATTGATATTTGATGTTTTGGTGTAGTTTTGTTGTGGATAATATGGAGGAATGGAATGTTGTTGGGTTGGATGGAAAGAGAAAGTGTGTGGGAAGAAAAAGTGTATAGAAATTTGTGTTTTGCTGATGTGGCTGTATTAGAATACGTGTTTAACTTGACTTTTTGTGTAATAGAGGTGGGACTGGGCCAACAAAAATGTTGGCCCAACAAATTCATTCTCATTGCATTTGCCCTTAGCGTGGGTAAAGGCAATCCCCCTTCCATAACTTCTCCTCCCTTAACTCAAGTTTGCCTGAATTGCTTGGATTGAAAAATTATGAGTAGGGTAGAGTAGAGTTAACAGAGGAAGAGTTATGGTAGGGGATTACTTTGACTTACCCTCATTTGGATAGAAGGTAAAGTTAAAGAAAGTTAAGAAACGTGAGTTATAAAAATACCTTTATGAAAATTAGAATGGTTGAAAAACTTTTATGGATGATTTTGGAAGAAATAAACAATTTTTTTCTCTCCTCACAAACCCCTCAAATTGAGGGGTTACAAAATGTAGTGTTGGAGAGTTAGGGGTAGGTGAAGGAGGGGGGTTCACCCCACTTAACTCTTTCTCCTACAATTTAAGTAAGGTGGAGTTACTACGCTCTCATTAACCCTCCTCACTTAACTCTCTAAAACATCAATCCAAACAAACCCTAAGTAAGGGGGAACTTCTCCCCCTCCCCTATCTTCACACCACTTAACTCTCTCTCCTACAATTCAAGTAAGGTGAAGTTACTTCTCCCTCCTTAACCTTCCTCGCAAACTCCTTAAAACATCAATCCAAGTCAATGGTGGATTCAGGAAATAATAATGGGGTGGGCTATGCATTTTGATTTGTTCTAAAAAATTTAGCAGAGATTTGGGGATAGCGTCCACGAAAAAAAAAATTAATGTTATCTTACAACAATACAACTTATTAAAATGATATTATTGATAAACATTCATTTTGATATTTATCTTAATGTTTGGTCTTATAAAGTAATCCAAAAGATTAATATCAATACATATTAAATTGATGAAAACTAATTACAAACAATGTAAGATGAAATAATATATAAATGTATAACTAGAACACATAAGTATTATTATGTATTTTTTTTAATATTAACAATAATAGAATGAATAATTTCAAGTATACTTTTGTTAGCTATTTTTCATTATTATTAGATAATAAGTAAAGTAAACTTTTCAAATATCATAATCTAAATATACAAACATATGTATACGTACTAAAATATACACATAAAAAATATATATTTTTCTTAAAAATATATGTAGTATATTACATATAAAAAGTTTTGCCCCCTCTCTCCACCATTGATCCAAACAAACCCTAAATATTTATTTCATTTAAAGTACACGCATATTTGTAAAAGTTAAAAATAAAATAAATTAGACACGTACTTATTATGTGAAGTCTTAACTCTAGACAATTTAATATTTTCTGAAATGAAAATATTGTCATTTTTGTTGGGAAAGTCTTTAATTAGTAGTATTTTTAATACCAAAATAAACTAGGGAATTAGTAAATTACAAATGCAAGGTCTTGGTTACACACGTGGCAAGTGCGTGAAGGTGGGACATTCACATTCTATAGATGGAAAAATCTTGCAAAGAAAAATTGACAGCATTGCCTTTTAAGAGACAAGGAGACATTGAAATTGTTAAAAAGTCACAATTTTAATAGGTGTAATAGTAATACTAATCAATAGTGTTAGGTATAGTGGTAGTCCATAGGAGTCCAAGTATGTTAAACGAAATTTTAAAACATTTTAACTCTCAAAATACATGTTAGATTTAAAAAAAAAAATACATATTCAGAAAGTTTTATCTGTAAAACCTCAATTCCATTAATTTTTTTCAATGAAATTTCAAATTCCATTGTTTTTTCTAATGAAATTTCAAAAAATAATGAATTCAGAACTAAAAGAATAAATTTTAAATTGTGCTTTAAAAAACAATTGAATTTATATTAAAACAATAAATTTAGATAATGAATTCTGGGATAAAAAAGCGAAATCAATATAATAAATCTGTTGGGCTCTTATAGTCTACCAAACTAATTAGCTATATGTCATTTTCGAATACTACTACTACTGGTTGACTCTTTTTCCATCTCTGCCATTAATCAAATCAATAGTTGGTTCAATTGGGTTAATATCACATTTGCCCACCGAAAGATGGAAGGAAAGTCGTGGTTTCAAATAAAAAGTCCTTCCTCAGCTAAATCACATCAGAGGCAGCAGCCGTAGATCAGCAGACCATCGATTAGGTGCCAATAGAGAGAAACCTTCAAAAGATGCTTTTGAAGATTGTGACTTTGAAGAACCGGAAGATTTGGATTTTTGGGATCTAAAATGGTCAAGAAAAAACCACTAATCCACTGAAATCACAACATATTAATTAGCTCTCTTCGCCATTAATGGAGGGGAGAGTGAAGATAGCTTGGATGAGATGAAGGAATCAAGTGATCCATTCAAGATTTTTCAGGACATCGATGGAAAAATCGGCTGAAGAAATCTGAAAATAGCTTCGATGTGGATAGAGTTCGCGACCCACAAATTGATTTTTTTTATTTTTTATTTTATATTTTCTTTTCGCTGTTAGATGTAGTTTTAGTTTAATGGTATAATTTAATCTGGTTTTAACTGTATTAATTAATACTTTTTAATTTAACTACACAGATCTTTGCCTTTTACGTCAAGCACGTCATTAATGTTGTCAAATTTCGACGGTTTCTTAACAGTCAACCTACCACATATACGGTTGATTATCCCAAAAGTATCAAATTCTGTCTGAGTGACCTATTTGACACATTTTCATCTTTGAATAATTAAATTGAAACATTTTGACTTTCGGTGTACAAATTAGAACAACGATTATCTTTCAGTGTGTAAACGTGATATTAACCCTAGCTTAATTCATATGTACTTTTTGAGGGGTTTTTTTATTATAATTTTACTTAGGAAGGTTCTTCCATATTTTTCGTGGAAAAAATTAAAGTTTAGTTAAGAATATTTATTTTTAAAACTTTTTAACCGATAATGACATCATATAATTTGATCTTTCGAATATCTTATATAGACTTAAACTCATGTCGTGATATTCATGCGCAAAAATTCCACCTGACGATAGTATAAATTAGGGTAAAACTCAACGCGTGACCATAAGGGTGTGGCTCCTAATGGGAATCAAAATCAGGACCTCTTGAGTCCATATGCTTTGACCTTAGAAAGATTCACCACTCCGTTATCATGTAAGTGCTTTTATTTTCACAGCCTCTTGGAGCCAAAAAAAAATGTTTAGGAATTAGGAGGAGGAAGGTTCTATATTCAAACCCAAATTTAAGTACGTAATCTTTGTTTGAAGAATTGGAGAGAAGTTAGTTGGAATGCCATGTAAATAAATGTTTTACCATTTACAATCACCCAACCATGGGAAGAGAAGAAAAAGGCAGAAATAAAAAACTTTGGGATGTTCTAATGTCGTTTTGTTCGCAAGTATATAGTGTAATAAAAAGTAAAGAATCTAAATAAGTAATAAAAATACATAAGCTACCAATAAAGAGAGCAAAAGCTCGGAGCCTTTGACCTGCTGACCTGGCATCTCATCATCTCGACACAGTCAATGGTTCAATAACTTAAGTCCTACGGTTGAGGTGAAGGAGGGGGCCCAAGTGAACGAAAGTTGATAATCAAAGAACTTGGACATTGATGGAGTATCACTCAAAAGATATTCGACGATCAAGTCAATAACAATCGCCATGACAAAAAGAATATATTATATGTTTAATTTGTGAATATTCGGTGTATATCGTTTTGTGGATAATCAAAGTTGCCAATAAGCCTTTGAGATCAGTTAAATTAGAAAGGAAAAGGGCGAGGAAGAAGATCTAAAGGGAAATTGACTCGAGTATTGTAATTGTTTTCGGAGATGTACGGGAAAATTGATTGTAGGGTCGATCAGAAAAAGATTGATAGTAGGATTTGTTGTCGAAATGGTAAGAGATCGAGAGTTGAGGACAACATCGAGATTACGGGGAAGTCGACATCTTGATGGAATGTAGGTCGATGTCGTCGAGGTGATGTATAGGTCCATGTCAAGTGGTGGAATACATACATGCATGAACAAAACCATACTTTAGTAGGAATCCTCTCACTTCAATCGATTACTTTCTTGTCTTAGAAATCACTTGAATTGATCATAACCAAGAATTATGTACCTTTTCAACCATTGTGTTTACGAGATAGTGGAGACATCAAACACAGTGGATTTGAAACAATGGATGATTTACTTTGCCTAATTTGATTGGAGGGAGAGGCTTATGTTTATCTGGTCAACCTTCATTATCTGATCTATGTGTATTTGCAGGAATCTATCTATCTCTCTCTCCCAATACAAGGGACGAGAATTCTTGATGTTTTTGACTTTGGGGATGAATTCAATTCTCAATGATTACATTTTGAAGCCATCATGCAATTATGTAAAAACTTGTGTGGAGGAAAAATCATTAAGAACGTAAAATATTCAATATTAATTAATGCAAAAGCTTAATCATGTAGCACTACTCAAGTATTTTACAATAATATCTTTATGTAGGATCGAAAAATTAAGAGACTAGAATTGCACAAATTTAACAGGATAACTCAATATGTCACGTTATTTTGACCAAATTCTATTGTTTTAGGCCTTTAAATTAGCATTTTTATTATTTTTAAACACTTTAATAATTTTTGCGATTTCTTTTATTTCAGTTTCTTTGTTTACTAAGTATTCAATTTGTTATTTATTTAGGGTTGTAATCTGCTAGGAGATCATTCAACGATTTATAAAAATATTTATACAAAAAAAAGAAGCCAAATGGGTGGTCATATTTGTACATTAAGCTTGTTTTGACCCTGTTGTGGGAATCACTCTAGCATGGCCCATTCAACACCGTCATGACCTCTGTTTGCACTGAAAATTGAAAATTCAAATTGAAATGGCATGGCAGATAATAATTTGATTGAGTGAATGAACATTTATAGACCAATCCGTGTTCGGACAGTTCATTGTCTTTGGATGGAAACTTCCTCTCCATGCGGTGAAACGTCACCGTTCATTTTTCAAACAACGAATCTGGACGCACTTGGAAGAATAGCATTATTGTTGTTATTATTATTTGTAAACATCTAGGGTTTTTATTCTGCTGCTGCTGCTTCAATGATGAATTTTCTGTACAATTAAGGTTCATGAACATCATCAGAACCCTAAAATGACATTTCATCCTCGCCAATGGGACCCTCCAATAAGTCTCTTGGAATTGGCTCTGTATCAATGGAATCTCATCCATACATAACGAATTGGCGTGGTATATTCATATCATAACATATGAACGGTAAGAACTAACATTTTTATTCATACTAGAATTCATAGGGAAGAAAAGATATTTATGGATGGGTGTGTAGGCCATGCACTTTTTTTTTTTTATTTGTGAAGGTACCAATTCAATGGTCACTTTGTGATTTTTGAGACAGTTTTAAACCTGGGATGATCACCGTATGCTTACAACGGACCACCAATTTAATCTTGAGCCGAACCTCAGTGTGTAGGCCATGTACACTTTACATTTTTTTTTATAAAAAAAGGCCTTTACTGAAATAGTGTTTAAGCAATGAATTAGCCGCCAATTGCTTAATTTTATTCTAACAAATTAAGGTGAAATGTAATAATCACAAAATTGAACCTAATTAGTACGGCAATGGCAAAGTCTTAGTCTTGGAATTTAAGGCAAGACACTTGTGGGTTTCAGACCATGTGCAGAGCTTTCATATGCTTAACAAAAGCTGCAATTGCACATGCTCTCCCACTCACACCCCATCCCTCATAACTTATAAGTACCATCTCTTCCATGTTTTTGGTAAAATTGTTGTTTTACTATGAAAAAGTGAGAATGTGTGTTGTTTCTCAAGAACGGTTAGTCAAGTTGTATGGAAAACTTGCAGAATAAGAAATAATAAACAATATACAATTTTAACGAGGAAACGTAATTGCGAAAAAACGTTAAAAACTTCGAGTCTATCAAGCGACCAACTTTCAAAACAATCTATTATATGAATAAAAATTACAAAGGTTTCATACTCACCCAATAAACACTTTACTACATCTATGATTCATCGTATGTTTGGATAACTACAACAAGTACGCTAGCTGCATGTGCTTCGGTATCTACCAAAAACTTTAGCTTAGAAGACGTTGTTTGGTAGCCCACCAATAAGTGATCCACTCCACTTAGAGCTGTCTCACTCTAGCACTCTACCTCAAAGAGATTGCATCTACAAAAGAAACTTCGAAGCAATAAGAACTCATATCTATTTAAGCAAAAGCTTTGATAATCATCACAACAGCTCTTTGAATGATATATATAACACTTGACATGTTAAGACTGCAGTTGTGATAAAACAAAACTCAAAACTTAGAATATGTAATTCAATCTGAATCTAACTCTTTAGGTTTATCTCCTAGTTAAATTCATGAAACCGTCACACCCCTAACTTTTAGCATCCTAAAGTCATCCCAACCTTGATGTGGCATGTAATGAGTGTATTAGTCCCTTGCATTTAAAGAGAACCATTGATTACATTGCATGCCACATCAAGTTGGGATGACTTTGGAATACCAAGCGTTGGAATGCCTAAGAGAACTCTAGTAATTCAAAGTTCAAACAAAAGCTAAATACCAGAGGAAGTGCCGAAGCCTTCTACCTGTACCGATATGTTGGATCATATTGGGCCAATCCATAGTTATACGTAGATTATCCTGGTCCACATGTCTACACTTATTGAATTGGGCTTTAATTGAGCCTTCACAATCATTTTAACTAACCCAGTGGGCTTTCATTGTGGCAAAACTATCCCTAGTCCGGTTGGAAAGTGGGCTTGAAATGTTGGGAATTGGAACAATGGAACTTGTGACACAATGCGGCCGAAGTTCTAGTGCCAAGAAGCAATCAGACCAGGCCCAACTTGTAATGGTTGAGGCCTTCCTAACCTTAATGGTGCCATTCGGCCCATCATTCCAAGAAGGCTAGAATGGCTATTTGGGTTGAGTGTTTTCAGGGCATTTTTTAATTTTGAATTTTTAAAAGAAATGAAAAACTGGATCTAATTAGAGTTCACGATGGTGGAGGAACTGGATCGGAAAAAAGAGGGATTCTAGTTGTAAGATATCTAATGAAACCGTCGCTGGAATTGAGATCTCATTCAAAGAGAAAGATCTCAAATATCTGGAGTTTCTTTTTGTATATTATATGGATGATCCGATCCGCAAGGACCAGGATTGGGAATTGTTTGATCGTCTTTCTCCGAGGAAGAGGCGAAACATAATCAACTTGAATTCGGGACGGCTATTCGAAATTTTAGTGAACAAAAATGCCTAAAACGTGATTAATTTGCATTGTTTTTCAAATGCATATATTTTGAGAGTTATGAGCATATTCTCTTCAAAAACTTAAAACATCAAATAGACGTCTTGAACATTACGAATAATCAATATATATATAAAATTCAATCGCCAACATATTCCAATATGAACAGCTCTATGACTCTATGAGTATCCTTGGACGGCTTCCTTGAAGAAATTTTCCGAAACTAAGAGATTCCATGTCGATTTTTCTTCCAAAAACCAGCCATTGGACTACACATTAGCTTCAAAGAAAGACAAATTATTTTTATGAACAAATTAAGACCAGTGAAGTAATTCTGAAGGAGAAAGAGAGAAAGATGAGCTAGCTAGCCCTATCGATACAGGGAATGCATGCCATCAAACATTTGATTTATATTGTTTTTCCATTCATGGAAGTTATACATATAATCGCAATAGCAAGTGTTGAGACCAAAAAAAACAACACACACATGGGTTTGCTTTTAAACTTGTACTAAATGCAACAACTTTTTCAATGGATGTGTGTGTGTGTGTGTGTGCATATCTATATATATAGATATATGAGCACAAGATGACTCAATTATTTCATGATATCAGCAGGTCTCACCATATACTAATAGAAGAACCCCTTTTGATCATACCTTAATTTCACATAGTTTCTGCAAATACAAGAGAGTATACATATAAGTTATCATGTATACTCTCGACCATTACCAAGTCGAAGCTCCAAATCCAATTCATCATCATTCAGCTTGACAAGACCCTCTACATTAGTCGATCCAACTCGCAAGCTCAAATTCTCTCCCCAAAGCTGCTCTTGATTACTACGCAAAACCGGAGCCCTCGTGAGGCGAAAATTGTGTTGCTCTTGCTGATTAAAACAACCATAAGGAAGAATTGTATTTCTTGAAACACTGGAAGCTGTGGCCGCCGGTGGCCGCTGGAAACACAAGTTGTAATTGCTTTGATCCTCGAAAATATTCATCGGAGAATAGATAGGGTACAAGTATTCCTCGTTGAACATGGAAGAATTATAGTTGTTTTGCTTTGCCTTGGCACGATCTTTGCGATGTATGTTCATGTGACCACCCAAGGCTTGAGCATTTGTGAAGCCTCTCTTGCAGAAGGTGCACTCGTAGGATCGGTTTTTCGAGGTCTTGTCGCCTTTGATTTGATCGTTTTCTTCGCTCGAGGACTCCGAACTGCTTCTGTATTTTTCAGATTCCATAGCCTCTGATCAGCCAGGTTGAATATATGGTGAGAGGGAGAGAGAAGAAGATAGGGTTTTATATGTAGAGAGAGAGGAAAAGTTGAAGAAAAGACTGAAATATAGAGACAACAAGATGACATAGGCATTGCCACTCTGAGTGAGTAATTGTGTGTTAGGAGAAGAACTATTTGGCTTTTGCTATTTGGAGTTATTGTTCTAGTCGGCTTTGTGATGGACCCTTCACTTATTTCAGTCAATTTTTCTCTCTTTAATTTTAACTACTATATTTTTTTTTCCTTGTGTAGTTTTCATGCCTTGATGTTTTTCCTAGCTCATACACTAATTTTTCCCCCTCTCTTGCTCCCTAATCCTATGCATGTCTCTCTTAATTTCAACTGGAAAGAAAAATTAATGTTTGTGACCCCCCGAATTCCCGATTTATGACCCCATTTAATCCCAATTCGTGTGGAGTGTTAGATGTTAAATAGACCCTATATGTGTATTTGTAATCAATGACTATCTTGTCACATAGGATTAAGGAAAAAATTGGGGGCCGTAAATTGGGGATCTGTAGCATTGCTTAACTCTCATAGAATGTCCATTTTGAGCCTTTGAGGTGTGAAACCTCCCAAAACCTTCACATCATGTGGAGATCATGTAGAGTGAAATGTAATGAATTTGGAAGTATCATGTGACCTAATTGCTTGCTTCATCATGTATGTAACTAGTAGATACATAGATATCTTGGTCTTATGGGGACCAAGTAGAGACATTTGTTAATGTGATCACCAATTAAAGAAGTACTAGTGTCCTATTATATATACACATGCCACAATCTCATTCATTTAACCTACCTAAGCCAGCTCTAATCACTCTAGTCTTGGCTTAATCACATATGATCAGGAAGCAGAAATTGGAGGAGCAGTTCAAAAAGAACAATTTGATGTAATCCCCTAGACATACCAAATGTCATTTTAGTGGCTTATTTTGTTTAGCTGCTTCTGCTCCTTTGGAATACCTAGACGGCCAAAGTATGCGTTAATTGGTCATGCATATTAATTAGATTAATATAATTAAGCTTGACCATATCCTTCAAACAGCTAGCTATGGAACATTGATCCTCAAGTATTGTCCTTGTGATTACACATTACAATCAATTAAAGACAAATGGAAGAAAATTAAGTTTGGTCATTGACAATAACGTGAGTGTTTGTATATATTAGTGCGTGCTTAATTAGTGCCAGTTCATTATGCTTTAGCCGATTAGCAAATTGGATTAAATTAATTAAAATTGAAACTTTGAAGAATTAATTAGTCAATATTTTGGTGAAGGAATTGAATTCATTTCCATATGGTATCAGATTAAAACGGCTACATTGTTAACTACAAGTCTTCTAGAATTTTTACATGGACTTGAAGAAGTTCCTGTATAAAACTTTAGAATTGAAGCTATACAGTAATTCTTTCTTATGGACAACTTTTTGATCATTGTTTTGCCAGAAGTGATAGTCATCTCAATACGTAATTGATAAGTCACTCTTTGGTTCGATCATTAGATTTTGTGGGTCTCAACACTTATATCAATCAATGGATAAAATAAATTAATGAGATCTCATTTACTATGATCCCTAACTTTTTTTATTGTTTTGGAACATGTGGGACCTAAAACAGTAAGCCTTATTTGTCATTTCACTTAAATCAATGGTTAAAAAGTTATCCTTATTTTATGTGTCCTTATAGAAGAATTTTTGTGAAATTATAAATATGATTGTTCAAAAAGAATTATGTGATTTGGCATGCCACGTCATCATGAATGGAATGTTCTAGAAACAATATAATAATAAAGAAAAGTCAATTGTGTGGTGTCAAAATGTAATTCATCATCGAGTGTCGTTTTGCAAATTGTACCGATTTACAAGTGACCTTTTTCAGCACATTGGTTTTGCGGTCTCAAGAAAAATATTGGTTACGTTGTGGGTTTGTCTTCGGGTGCTCCAGGAGCCAGTTTTGGTTTTGGAGATACAGCCGCCCTGCATATGCTGCGATCCACTCTTAAGTCTCTAATGTATGTTTTTATCAGTTTAATAACATATCCTTAAACCTAACATGGGCTTGGTCTCGTCATCTAAGGCCCAGACAATATTCGGGAATTTCCCAAGCTTGAGCCTCATCGTTGGGCCTTTTATCAAGGTCACTATGTAAGTCCAGCCGCCTAGGAGCCACTAGAATACTACAATCATTCAATCGAGCTAGCTACTATCTCTTGTATCAGATTAATAACATTTCCTTAAATCTAATATGGGCTTGGCCCGTCTTCCAAGGCCCATAATATATGGAAGTGTTGGAAAGATGAATCAGTTGTTTTGTTAAGAATATAATCATATATCTGGCATAACTGAGTGGAGTGGCTTAGACGTAAAATTCATTCTCTCTCACTTCAACAACAACCTATTTTTTGAGCTTAAATATAGTTGTGAGATGACACATGAAGAATAAAGTATTATGGGCCCGATGTATCTACAATAACCGATAAACCCAAATGGTACAATATTGATAGTGTGTTTGGGTTGAGAATTTGGGCCCTCATTTTGGGCCATTTGATTTTCCTTGTTTATTTTCCTTTCCTTTTGAACATTAGAATCTGCAGCCATTATATTGCGGGTGTGAACTTGAAAAAATATTTACCACGAAGTAAATAAAAATTGACTAAGAGTTGTAAGAAGTATAATTGATCAAAGTGATGGTGATGTAAAGAAGGAAAAAGGTAAGAGTGAGAGTTTAGACGGGGTGTGGTATAAACTTTGGAGTTAAGAGGGAGACTGCGATGTGCGCCGACTGGGGGTATAGAGTGGCTTTATGCCATACCATGGCTATGCGCCTTCACTTACACGAAAATAGATATATTGGTATCTTCATCTCCCTCTTATTTGTCTCTCCTTTCTTCTTCTCTAGTCATCTCTAGATTCACCATCTACTTGTCATGTGGGGCCCTCCCTCACTAGCTCTTCGCGGGCCACTATTAATTAATTTAACTCATATATTTTCTGAATATATAAATAAAAAATTATATGTATATATATGAATTGTCCTATGCGAACTTAAAATACGAATAATTTTTTGATAGTGTTGAAAAGTTAAACGACAATTGGGGTCTATTGCTTTGGATTCCACATGTTTCAAATCAACGGTGAAGATATATCATTGACCATCTGTAGACTGTAGTGGTGCACTGATGTGGCGGCTTGAGACCGAATCCTTTGATGGAAGTAAGATTTGCATAACACATACAATGGTAAATGTTACCAACACCCTCTGTAATTTGAGTCATTTCTAGATATATACACTTCCTATAGTGCTAAAATTTTGAGCAACACCCCTTGTACTAATTAAATTTATCTCTTGCGAAATCCTTCTATCCATTCACCTAAAAGGTACGCCAAAACATTCTATATTGTCATTAAGAAATGAAGTTCTCACCTATAACAAAATATGGATGAATGTACCTCATAAACGATAAATCTAAGTATGAGAAGAGCCTTTCAAAGTTTTTGAATGATAGGGGTGCACTTAAAAATGACCTAAACAATAAGGAATACCTGTAACATATATAGCCAACATACAATACCTGGTTCAAATTTTTTAAGGAAAAAAATTTTGAGATCCACGATTACAAATATGCACACATTTTCTTTTATTATAGATAAAACCTCGTCGGATGAAATCAATTGCTGTGTACGTCAGGGTTTGATCATTGTATAAATTAAGGAATTGATTCTCGAACAGAATTGAAGCAGTAGCAATGTGGCCTTCTGTGTAGTAATGGCAAAACATTTTTTTGGTTCATTTGCTTGCAACATATATTGCCAGAAATCTAAAAGGACCTTGTATCATTGTATGTGTAATGATAAGAACATGACGTGGTCTTCAGCCTTCATGAGGTTGTATTGTACTCGATCACATTTCAGTATCTATCTGACTTGCTAACAGACCTAGCTGGGTAGCTTTTTTACATATGGTCATAAAAGAGATGTCATTAATATGTTTTCAAGTTTCAAAAAATTTAAAATATGCTTTTCAATTTTTCTTGCACTTCTTTTGGTTCACATTGAATCATGCATGTTAGAGGGATTGAAGAGATTCAAGTGAGTGAGGGATGATTGAAATCTAAAATTTCTTAAGCATCTATAATTTTCATCCAATGATAGAGAAAACATAAAAGTATATATAATGTGATATGATACATCTCGCAAACCATTAGATGATAATTGTATGAGGATTATATACTTTTTAAGAATTGCAGAGGCCCCAAATCATTCAAGTGGGTCAAGTCGAGTCAACTGAGAATGAAACAAATCAGCTATGAAACTTGGGTTTTCATTAACTATGGCGTTGGCACTACAAAAACCCATCCTGTAATGGCTTCGTTTAGTAATGATAGTTGTTGTGAACTTATACGTCGTGAAAAAAAAGTTAGTTTATAAGTTATAAAATAAACTAGTTTATAGGTTGTGAAAAAAATTGGGACAAACTTTTATTTTTAACGCTATCATTCACGGATGCATAATTTTTGTGTTTGGTTATTTCAAAACTTATTTTCAAAATGCTGCCCCAAAACGCTCTTACCAATACATAGATTGAATTGGTTTTTATGGTTTTTGTTACCTGAATTATTATTTAAAACTTTGTGAAAAAAATCCATAAAAAATTAAAATAAAATAGGCCAATTAATGTTGAATTCAAATGTAAGGACGACAAACAATGTTGGGTGGATTTGTTAGTATGTGTATGTCTCTGCCTTGACTGAGTACTATGTTGGGAAATACTTGGTGTCTCTCAGTTTTCTCTGAAATGCTTTGAACTGACCTCGACTTCTCATTCTATTTAAGGAAACTTCATCATACCATTTCACACCCTCACATTGTCGGGAACATGCAAACCCATCACATTTTCGGGAAAACCATCCAATCACAATTCACACCCTGCACCAATACATAAATACATACATATATATATATATATATGTATCACTCATCATCTCTCTCACCATTTGCTATTGTCAAATAGTATAATAGTAGTGTACCATCTCCATGTAATGAAGACAGATATGAATGATAGAGAGGGATTGCTTACGTACATGCATCCCCTCCACATGAAATGCTTCATTTTTAATCATTTCATGTAATGTGAATAAAAAAGAGTACTATAATTGATACACTATCTCCCTGTGAAAAGCATGTTATGATTCATATCTGAAGTGTTTTTTTTTTTTTTTTACTTTCCCTCATCTTAGAACAGATAGTGAAACGGTGTCGTCCTCCAAGCTAGGGGGGTTTTATCCAGTTTAGAGTCATGATTATGAATTGGTGTTGTGTTGGAACTTGGTTCCAATAATGATGTGGTATCATCATTGATTGATATAAAGTGTTAGATAAGCTGAATGTGCGGAAAATGACTTGTCAATATGTTTATGGAAGTCAGTTTTCCTCGGTCTCTTGTTTGCTTTGTAGGTTTCAAACAATCCAAAAACTAATATCTCTTTTTTATTTCCTTCAACACAGTCTGTGTGTGTGTGTATATATATAGCTACTCAGTGCAATCCTTCCCCTAGTTCAATGCATGCACTCATGATGACTATTTAATGTCAAAACTAATTTATTTAATGCACACTTACAATGGCTAGCTAATTTACTTATGTTTTGGGTTGCTTAACTATAGATATAGTTGGGCAATGCGAAAAATATATACATCTGTAATCCACAAACCACCTAGTTCAACATGTCCTTCAGATAGTTAAATGGGCGTAAATATCGGGTTGTTAGCACAGTCTGCACCACATTAACATATAAGATTAGGCCAAAGCCCTTGCAGGTAGGGACCCGAAAGTGAGACAAGCCCACGAAACCAATATTTTACAAAGAAATGTCTCAATTAATTGGTTCAAACTCCCAACCTAGGGTACCGTAGGACCTAAGTCTGAACAAAAAAACCAACTAAACTATGGTTAAGTATCTATACACCAAATAAGCAAAAATTGTCCAATAAAATTCCACTAGAGCCTCACTAAATGGCTCAATTTCTACATTCATATATATATATATATACAATAATTGAAGGCTTACTCAAGCACAACACTTCAATTCATGCACCAAGCTTTCCAATCATTGCATCATCTGTCTTTGTTGTGTTAAGTTGTTATCTCATGTTAATTAGGTCTCAAGATCATGATGTTGCTGACCGTCAAGTTGATGCTATAGTCATCTTAACTCATTTTACTAGGACAGCATATATGCATGGCATTTTGCAAGAACAAGATAACTCAACTAATTATTAATAAACTAATTCTTATCTTCTTCTTTTTTATCATCATTTCACATATATAACGTACCAAAGAATTATAACCCAATTGGAGTTTCTCTTTGGAGTGGCTATCAATAGAAGTACAAAATTAGGAGGTCAGCCCAGTTAAGATTTTTATTTCTTTCTTGCTTAGTTAAACCATAAATGCAAACCTTATGTTGTTAAGTTGCAGTTAACCTAACAAGAAACACTCACCAATAGCCATACTTGCTATACCTAAAATGAGAAGGGATCCAAATTGAAAGGAGAAATCAATACTTAAAAATGAGATATCTCTTTGGAAAATGAAATAAAATTCCCTCTCTAATATCAATCAATAGCTTACCATTCACAACTTAAGAACTAAAGTCATCATAAATTCACACAATAACATAGACATTAATGATTATATATTAAGCAGAAGCTGTTAGTTATCCATAAAGGAAGAAAAAACAGATGCCAAGAGAAGCAAAATTAATCCAAATGACATACTTTCATCCGGGATAATTAAGTACATTAATTAAGGTGCAAATTAACTTGAAATTAATTAGTAAATAGTAAATACTAAATTAAGGACTTGAAGTCTTACACATTAATTGAACATCTCTCTTCTCCATACATAATCTTCATTTTGATTGAGTTCCGAGTAGTAGTAGTAGTAGTAGGTCTAATTGCAGCTCCTAATGATCACAAACTCAGCGCAATCCTCGACTGATAACTGATATTAGTCTTTGTTCATTAGTACCCTAATCGAAGCTCCAGGTCTAAATCCTCCTTTGATTCACTGATTAGACCAATCTCCAAGTCCAATCTAACAATCTCAGCCTTCTTAAGAATCTTATACTCATCTCCATTTGTATAACCCTCAAATTCTTGGTCATCCCCGAAAAACGGTCTTGCACTCTTCATCTTCCTCCCCAAATTTGCGCTTTTCGGGCTCAAATGATCATGATCCCAAATCTTCTTCTCACCAAGTGACATAGAAGAAGGAGAAACCAAAGAAGGTAATGTGCAAGAAAAAGTAGTAGGAGAAGCCAATGATGTTGACGATGAGGAAGAAGAAGAGAAATTAGGGTTAGCACAATTAGGGCTAAGGTTAAGGTTAAGTAATTTAGGGCACTGACCATGAGCATGATGAAGAACATCTCTTGGAGTTGGAGGTGATTGTCTTAGCCTGGCTCGGTCTCTCCTATGAACATTCATGTGTCCACCAAGTGCTTGAGCAGATCTAAATTCTCTCTTGCAAAAGCTACAAGTGTAAGATCTTGGAGGCCATGAAAACCTAGAAAGATAATTGTCTTCTCCATACCATGAATCTTGAACCATCCTGTTAACGTTGTTGTTGTTGTAGTTGCAATCCCTACTACTACTACCAACAACACCATAGCGATCTTTCAAACTTTTTTTCTCCATTTTTTGTTTCAGTCAAACCTAACAAGGAATCAATAAAGGCACAACAAAGTGTCACTCAAATCATATCAAATAAATTAAATAAAATAACTAAAACGCAAAAAAAAAAAACAAATTATAACACTGACCCTAGGGTTTTGGATCTCCAAGAGAAACGAATGATGAAGTGTGCAGAGAGAAAGCTCATCAAAAGCAGCTCAAAATCCCAAAGAGAGAGAGAGAGAGAGAGTATGTGTGTGTGTCTCATATGCTTGGTCACTAGTTACTATATGTAGAACCTCAAACTGGCAGGTTTATAGTCTTTCTTTCCATATCTGGCTCAATCTAGTGGATGTTGTTTCAGTTGCTCTATATACAATATTAGGTCAAAACTTGGAGAGAGAAATAAGAATTTTTGGGTTACAGCCAGTCAATGTGTCCATGATTAATTATGTGACCACAACCAGCGGAGTAATACAATTTTTGGTCATTGAAAAAATTGATCAGGTTCAAGTACTCATTCATCAAATGTTTAAAAGTTCCAACTTGAGAATTAAAAGTTGAAAATTATTTTAATATAAACACTGAGGTAGATTTTCTGGTAAATCAAACTATTGATGTGACATAAAAATTAATATAAGAAATTTATCCGAGCAGAATAATTTTCAATTTTAGATTCCCAAATTGAAATGTGTGAACATTTGGTGATTGAATTTGAAATTAACGACTATTTCAGTGATCAAAAGTTACATTACGTATCCCGACCATGACCACATTTTCTTGTGGTATCTATAATTAGGGCTACTATTATGGTTTGTTGCACCCTTCTTTGTCGACAATCGATCTCATTACATTCAATATGTGTCAATCATGATTAGTTAAGCGATCACGACCACATTTTAGTAACCCAATCATGACTCTTGTGTTTGGTGGGTCTTTGAATGATTGATTAGGGTTAGTGTTAGCAATCCAAACCCAAATACATTAAGGATATCGTTCATCCTAAGCCAAGAGGCGGTGCAGATTTTTTCTTCGTGGCCTATTGACATTGGTTATAAGGCCAAAAAATTCCTTTTGGGTTCTATATATATCACTTGTTAGAATTAACATAAAATTAAAAATCATATCTATAATTTGATAAAAACGTTTACAATTGTGTTTTCTTAGTTCTCATGTTTTGATAATATTGCATAATAATCTCATTGGGAATCAGATCAAACACTTCTTTCTCTATGTATATAACTAGGCAATTATGAACCATTCATCTCCCATTCGATTTTACAATCACTGTTTTACAATCTTAAAAACTGAAAATGCCCTCTCTACAGTTACAGATGCTACAGATAAAGTCTCTCTTAATAAAGGATGGTTCTGCCCATGATTTGATTATGTCAATCTAATATGAGAAAACCTCAACAGTATTTACTTTTCCTCAATTAGAACAGAGCATATTACTAATTAGCTCCCTGCTAATTTTTCGTTTCATTCAATAAAGCATTGATTTACACACACACACACACGAACAGAAAATCTTAGTGCACCCAACCAGATTTATTACCTAGCACTCTAGCAGTACTTATGGTAAGAAAAGAGAGAAGTTTCATAGGAGAAACCACGTAGACAAAAGATCCTGCCCGAATTTAGGTCTAGATTTATTGAAAAACCAGTAGCCAATTGAGTGAGACCATGCCTGCATGTCATGCCATTTGTAGTTGCGATTATATAAGGTTCTACAGCCGAAGCTGCAGTGTTTACCCGCAGTACATAACACGGTGCCGTATCTTCCACTCATAGTTTTAAGACTGAGGTTGACATTTTATGAAGAGCTTGCTTTTGATATATGATTGCCATGTTTGTCAACGAAGGAATTGACAGAGGAAAAAGAGTCATAATTATACACCAAATTAATTGGCCTAAACATGGAGCTGGGAACTGTAAAAAGACACTCATTGGTAATCGGTGGTTTGGCAATTTTTTGCTGTGTAAAGCCTGTGATCGACAGAGGAACTTTTTTTTTTCTTCATTATGCAATATAAGTTTGTCCTTTAAACATGGGTTTAAACTCGTGACATCAAGTCCGTGCGCACAGAAATTTTTCACATGATAAATTGAGACAGATGTCAACATGTGACCACACAGATATCGAACCCAAGATATTCCTTATTACAAGTTTTCAGTGGCGGCCCTAGGGTGGGGCGACATGGACTGACGCCCCAGACCCCCAAATTTTTATAAAAAATATTAATTTTATAATAGTCCCAACACAAAAAATAAACTTAAAAACAATAATTCTCAACATATTTTAACTAAAAAACCAATAAATAATAAATTTCGATAACACATTATCGAGTGCGGTGCTTACTTATGGATCAGGTTATTGGGCCTACACTATGGTTAAGCCCATTACAAGGTCTAGATGAGCCATTCCTGGATTGAAATTGACTGAGCCCAAGGCCTGCCCCAGGTCCACCTCTCGAGCCAAACATAAAGATCGGGAGCCCAAGATGAGACTTCGGCCCGTTTTAAACCCAGTCCATAACTATCGCTTCAAGAAAAAACTGAAACATGCACTCCATGTGTTTTGATTAATGGCTTCAATCAGTACCACCATTACCAGACAGACCTTGAAGCTGAAGATTAAGAAACTCTATTTGCATCTCCAACTCAAACCTCTTTTCCCTCTCATGGTCCAGCTCCATCTTCAACCTCTCGATCACCTGCATCAGCTGGTCTTCTCTGCTAATTATGACCTCCCCTCCAAACATACCAATCACAATATCCACTTCCTGCCTTTGCTCATCCAAACTCTTCTTCAATGCCATCAATCCCTCCACCATTGTCTCTCTGTCAACAACACCACCGTCACCTCGGTCTCCACTCCCTCCATCCACTTGGCTCTCCTCCTCAGATTGGTTTGGGAAACTCAGATTTGACTCTCCTGACCCACCTCCTGATTCACTTTGGTTTTCTTGAATGATGGTTTCACCCCCAAATTCGACCGGTTTGACTACAAATTCCTCTTCACACTCCACACCACTGCGACCGCCAGATAGAGTGCCCTCCTCAACAGCTTGGCAAGGTGAACTCAAACTTGACTCGTCTGATCCACCCGCCAATTCGCTTCCCCTGTCTTGAATGATCGATTCTCCACCAAATCGGACCCGTTTAGAAACAGAGTCATCTAATTTGGAATCGGCATCATCAGTCTCCATTGTTATGAATACCGGCTCCAGCTGAAAACAGTCTCCATCGAAATTCCACCCACTAATTCTTCTCTGTTTCACAATCGGACCCTCTGACTCCACCTCTTCTCCATCGTTATGAATTTCATTCTTGTTTCCGTCACTTACGATCTTGCTCTTCTTGAACCTCTCTTCAACACTGGGCAACCCATTCAACACATTCTTCACCAGAAGATCAGATCCCTTGCAATTCTTGAAGAAAGAATGCTTCAATAGTTTCTCCGCAGACGGTCTCTTGGACGGATCTTGATCGAGACACGAACCCACCATGTCCTTAAAAGCTTTCGAGAACTTCTTGTGCTTATAATCCAAGTGTTTCGCATAGTCAGAGAACCGGAACCTCTTCGTAATCTTCATAATTAAAGACTTCGAAAGAGGAAGATGAGACAGAGGAGGACGACCATGAGCCAATTCTAACGCCGTGATACCAAAAGACCAAATATCCGCTTTGACCCCGTACCCGTTATGCGAGTGAATAACTTCCGGCGCCATCCAATACGGTGTACCCGCCACGTCGGTGAGCTTCAACGACGGTGAACAACCCGAACTCGAACCCGGACTGGAATAATTAGGCTCGTAAATCGATGCGGACACTCCGAAATCCGCGAGTTTCACGGACCCGTTTGAGTCCACGAGAATGTTACCCGCCTTGACGTCTCGATGCAAGTGTCCTTGATTGTGAAGATACGACAATGCGTTCAGCGTTTCTTTAAGAACAACCGCAATGCATTGCTCTGACAAACCATTAGGGAAAGAAGAAGAGATTATCGACTGTACAGAACCAGCGGACATAAAAGGCATAACCACCCAGAGACGGCGATCAACGGTGAAAGAACAGTGTGCGTTAAGGACGTTAGGGTGCGAGAGAAGCGACATCGTCTTGATTTCACGCCGAATGTCGTCGAAACCGGCACGGGATTGATCAAGATCGATGGCCTTGATTGCGACCACATCACGGTGATGATGATAATGATCATGAGTTGAATCAATGGAGAGACATTGTGCTTTGTAGACGGTGGCGCTTACTCCTACTCCAATCTCGTCGAGGAGCCTGTATGACGCGGAGTCGGGTAGGTATTGAGGCTTCATGAAGTCAGACATTGTTAGAGGAGGGAATGGGCTTGGGGTTTTTGTTGAAGAAAAGTAGGGTTTTAGGCAGTTATCCTGTGAGGATTTAAAAGGGGAAGACAGTTAATAACAGTGGTGATGCATGTGAATTACAGGTTCTCTTTCTTAAATTCTGTGTGGATTTGTAAGGAAGTTTATTGTATTGGATAGGCTGAGCCCACAGAATAGTGAATACGGCCCAATGAATGTCTGGTGGAAGTCCATCACTAAAAATATTGATGGGAAAAGACTATGGCCCAACTCTAATTGAAGACCTGTCCAAGTACTGAATAGACAGAAAGAGGCGTTGGTGGTGGTGGAAGGTCGGAGTATGTTCGTGATGATGTGACCTTCAGTTTAGGTTAGATATCAACGGGCGGCCAACAGTAAGGAGAGAGGAGAGAAATGTAGTTGTTGTGGAAGGAAGAAGACAAGGGTAAGAAAGTAATTAGTATACTAGTGATAAGTATACTAGTGATACCTTAGAGGGATAAAATTTCTTCAACCCTAACTTTAAAAAACAATTTAGATTATCTTCAACCCTAGCTTTGAGAGAGATTGGGGTTAAAACCTGGACTTGATGCAGTTCAGCCTCCGAGGAAAGAGAGTGGCTGTAGAGAAAGAAGTAGAACTCCATGCCTTCAGAAAAGATAACACATGACATATGACAAACCACACACATAGACTCCAGACATATATGCAATATATACAAAGTTAAAAGAGAAGCTTTTCAAAAAAAAATTTCGAACTTCCATAGAGGCAAGGGCATTGCAGAATGGAGAGTAAGGCCGCCAGTGGTGGCAGCACGATGGTCACAAGTCAGGGAAATCCCGTCCTAGAGATCAGAATAGAGAATCCGTTTAATCTGAAAGTGGCTTAGGTCTTCACTGGCTTTGGCATAAACTGTGGTGTTGGCATTGGTGTTGGTCGTCATGGTTATGGTTGCAAATAGAGACTGAGAAACGAAAGAAGGAGATGGTCGATTAAGAAGGGTTGAGAAGGAGATGATGGTGGAAAGAGAAGAAAGAGAGAATGTAGAGGGAAACGGTAGGGTCAAAAGAAGGTGTATATAGGCGAAGGTTTTTTGTGTTTTTTGGGGTTTACTTAATGGAAGTTCGGATGCAAATAAGATTCATCCAACTCTAATGCCCGACCTTAGACTCTTTCGCAATCGCTTGGAAGCCATCACATTTTTTTAATGACATGCCAAACATTTTTTTTCAACATAACCCAACTCACAGCACCATAATTTTGGAACTCACAACATAGCAACTCAAAACACAACACACTCCCAAATAGAATATAAAATTCACCACCCCTCCAACAAAAAATATATGCCAATGTTATAAGCTATATTTTTTTTCAGGCACGATGTTCCACAACTTTCCATGAGACATTCTTTGACATAGGCATTCCAGACTGTCTTAAGCCATTTAACCTGGTTTACAAGTTCCTCCAAACCGGAAATAGCATCCTCTACTGTTTCGCAAGACATGGAATTTATGGAACTCCCTCCATCATCTTTCAAATCAGAACTGTCTTTCAAGGTGCCAGTACCAGTGGTTTCATTGCATGCATCTCGAACATGTGAACTTGAAATGTTATCTGAGCAACTGGCCCTTTCAAGTTCATTGTCTGCCTTGTCAAATCTTGAAGTCGTCCCCGGCATGGATTTCTCCCCAGTTGCAGTAACACTCAAAAATCGTTTTTCTTGTTAGTTTCGGCTTGCACGCAGGCAATGAGCTCTCTGAAGCATCAGAACATGGAGAAACACTTTTCTCAAGGGATGCTCCAGCTGCTTCCTGACCGCCCTCCTCACTTCACCCACAACATCAACCATCAAATTTGCAGCATTCTCTATATCAACAAATAAACCCCATGTCAAAATTGTAGGACAAACTGAGAATTTTAAAGAACAAGAACTGAAAAAAATGCAGAGGGAAAAAAAAAAAAAAAAACTAGCTGTAGCCTTTATGAGAACAGAATAACAAGCATAGCTTCAACATTAAGAGCTCAAAGATCATATCAGCTAAGACTGAACATTTCTCTATGAAGCTGGTTACAAAGCAACCTCAAACACCCGAAAAGGGGCTGGTTATGCACAAAACAACTGCCATTAACCAATATTTTTCTCGCCTTAAAAAAACAATAGTTTTCTCATGCTCGAGCATTGTTTTCATGGCACTTTAGATATTTATAAGAGTGGACAAGAAAGAACTGTTTAACAAGGTGAGTAGAGGCCAACTAATCAGTAGTAATTAAAAATAAAAAAAAAATAAAAAACATGCACTCAAGAACTCCATCCGGCTTGAATCGTCCATTCAATATTTTATCCCAAAAGTACAAAAAGAACCAAGCAACCAATATATGACTAGAGTAAGATGTCATTAGTTATGTGCCCATGCAGTGGTATGTAAAGTTCTAAAAAAAAAAGTATGAGAAATTGAAAAGAGGAAGAGACTCTAAGAGTGCATTTGGATTGAGGAATTTTGGGGGGGGGGTGTGGGGGGGAAGAGAAAGGAAGAATCTATGAGATTAGTCAAGAATGTAGATTCTCACAGGATGAATGGTGACAGAGAATTCATGTCATGGATTCCCATTAATTCCTCAAATGAATTTATGTGGAGAACCCCAACCTTATTTTGGATAAAAGATTCGATGACGATGATGGCATTCAGTGCCTACATCTTATAACAAACACAACCCAAACGAACACTACAATGACCACTACAGCTTAACTCAAACAAGTAAATTAAATTCAAAACTATAAGCAACAGCAGAAGAGAAAGGAAGAATAATGACCAAGAGAAAGTGCAAATGAAGAATAGTGTATCCGCAATCAAATTTTTATTAGACAGCAGTTAAGAAACAAAGAGACATCTTTCCATGTCAAGAGTCTTGCCTTTGGAAATCCGATGAGTTGGGAGAAACGAAAAAATACAATGCCAAGAAGACTACAATATAACTTCACAGGTATATATTAATGGCACAAATTTTCGCAGTTCGCTCACCTGGATCAACTGGCCTGATTAATCGAGTACAATAATGACGACGTTCATTCCCCTATTACCAGTGAGGTGGCAAACATATCAGTGGCACTAGGGCAAAGAGACGCATCAACACATCAAGAGTATCTAAATATGAGGGACAAAAGAAACAGCTAAAAGGAACAAGAAAGAGGTTGCATCATAATCTATGTAAGGACTGATAGTTAACTGCCATGGGGGATCTTTATACTTTGAATAAGACAAGGGGTGGGTTCCAATCACGATGGGAGCTAATCATTCTCTGGGTTGCACCCACATGGTGCTTTAAAGAATATTTAGCAATTCAAAAAATAATGATTGGAAGTTTGGAAACTGTAACTCAACAATCAAAGAGTTCATTCATGCTCTGAAAAATATATCATGAAGTCATAATCTCAAAGTATTACTATTACATAAGAATAAGAAGCTACCATAGGAAGAGGAACTGTCCAACCCTGTTCTGGAGACCATTCTAATGATGGGCGTAAATCCTTGGATGATACTTCATAAGATAACCCTTCACCATAAGGAGGCGGCAGCAATTGAATCTATGGAAACAATAGATTTTAGAAGTGTGAGAAATAAGTTTATTGCTCCTTAACATATACTGATTGGAAGAAGTGAGCACCAAAACTACTCACTTTTTTCATACTGAATTCTTTCAACTCTAGGTTTACAGTACACATTCAAACCCCACAAAGTCAACTTATATAAAGTCCTCAAAAACCCTTGAGGCACTTTTCTTAAATAGACATACCCTAACCGAACATCTTATATGTAAATGAAATTAATAAAGAAGCAAGTTTTGTTGAAATACAGAAAACATATATGTTGAAGCATCTATTCCACATTACTGTGATCAAAAAAATTTCTAACAGGATCAAAGAGGAGACTAACCCTTCAAAAGGTTTTGAATACACCCATGTACCACAGGGATAAATCAATGCAGACCTCATTCAACCTTTCTTCCATTGCAAGAAATAAATCACCCACGAAAATTTTTCAAAGGAAAACTGAGAAAGATTTAAAACAATTTTCCAACTCTTTTTTTTGTTCTTTGTGAATTGCAGCAGAGAAGATGAAGGTAACATAAAGGTCAAGAAAAAGTAAACTCAAAGGCCAAAAAAGGTAGATGCTGAAAGCTGATTTGAGCCATATCTCACTATGTGTGGTCTATTTTTGGTTAGTATTAAGCCTTATTCCTACATTTTCGTTTTAATGTCAGACACTTTCTGGTCTTATCATCTTAAGGTTCTCCATAATTTTGTCAAATATAAGTATTTTGACAATCATAGATTTGCAAGATCAGGTAATCCAAGAAACTATTTAGTTGGTCTATTAGTCAGATTTAGTCTTTATTCTGGTTTAACGTTTGGTCAAAACAGCAATATATTAATTTCCTATCGAGAACCCATATCTTAGTCTCTTGGAGAATTAGGATTGCTAAGTGTTTTAAATAGTGATATACATGTAATTAGCTTAGGGGCAGTATTGTAATCTTACCTCTATTATTCATTCATGAAATATAAGAAAAGAGGATCCCTAATTGAAGCAATGCCGCACCAATACTCTTCTTACTACTGTACACAGTATCACCTCTGTATTCTACACTAAGAAATTCATTATTTGGGTGTAATCTTGTTCTGAAATAGATATCAATCCTTGGGTTTAATGTCCAAAAAATCTAAATTCACTTCCTGGAATTGTTATCTTTTTGGGCAATACTACAAAATTTTCAATCAATGTGAAGTATCAACCATATTGGAATATGATTTACACACATCAGAACTAAAATTTCCAACTTTCAAAGCCCAAACCAACCTTACCCTGGTCTCCTAACATCAAAGAAAAAAAATTTGAAGTCGTTTTCCTTGAATCAGTATTCACAATGAAAATAACAGCCCCAAAATCTCCAATATTCCCTTCTTATCCCATCCCAATATTTGCGCAATCGCTAAACCAATACAAACTGCAATAGAAGCATCGTAAGCCCTTAAAAACACCAACTCAAGTCATTGAAAATGCAACTCAACTTGAATGGAAAGGTCAGAAATCAAAACCAAGTATTAACAAAGAAAATTTTAGACTGCCAACCACGAAGCCATTATAATCTGTTTTGTTCCCAGAAAATCATCTAACGGTAGGGGAAAAAAAGTATTTTGCCAAAAAAGGTTTTTTTTCTCAAGAAAACATAAATTTTCTGTTGTTTGAATTCTATATATTCCATAAACATATAACATATATATAGATACGAGGCAAAACATGAACTGTAGCACAGACTAAGAGTATCAAACACGCAAGGCAGAAAAATGATTCTACTTGGCAAAACAAACAAAAGTCATTTGCCACCCTAAAGAGGAGTTTTCCTGTCAACTAAGTGGAATATTTTCTCTCACCAAAGGTTTTTAGGTTTAACCCAAAATGAAATTTGCTAAGCTATCTTTCATTAAAAAAAATGGAGACTAAATAGGAAAGATGGTTCCATATTTGTAAGTTTCAGAACACCGACATGAATGCATGTTTTGTCCACAAATAAAAGAGAGAGAAAGGGGGAGAAAAAAATGTCAATACTTTCTGAGAGAAAAAATAATTGGTTCCGGACATACATTAGTGTTGAATGAGATTCAGAACAGGCACTTCAACAAAAACCAGTCAAATTTCAAAACAACCACCGAACAAGCATTCATGGTTTCAACTAATTTATCTGATTTTGATGAATATCACCTCCTGGAGCAATCACTAATGAACTCCAAGTCAACTCAGGTTTTCTTCTCTCACTTTTTTGGTTCAAACAATATATACGTTTTGAATCATAGACAAAGTCTATTTTAAGACCTAAGAACCTGTTAAAAATCTAATGGCTTGTTACAGATATAGTGATATACATTATTCAACATACATGACGCAACCTGCGAACCTTGTGTGTGCTCGGGCAAAGGCCAAGCAGAAATATAACCAAATTTTGAGATATATAACCAAGAATCATATGAAAATGACATAGAATATTCAAACAGCTAAAATCTACTTCTAATTAAACTCCATGGGTTGTAATCAACGAAACAAAAAATAATGGTTCTCATAATATTGGTTGCACCATACAAAAGGCGTTTCCCCACCGACAGTAAATGCATAGATCAGTTCTTTGCCAGTACAGACATTTCAATAAAAGGGGAATTTCCAGGAAAAATGGTTAAGATAATATCAACAACTTGAACCCTAGAAACATGTCCTGACGAATGCTAATAAAAGCAACTGGCAACTGCACATAAGTAAAATTAACAGCATAAAACTTGGACAAAATCACAAAAATGCTATCACCCAGACCAAATTACCCACGAGACATTGACCAGAAACAAATTCAAATCAGCAATCCGAACAACATGAGCACATAAGAAGATAAGCAAAAATGTCTTACCCGAAACTTCTCAAGACCCAAGATTTCAGTAATTCTTCCAAAAGCAACCATCAGAAAACCAATCCACTGGATCCCCTACCTTCCAAATATCATTGACAATGACTACCACTTCTGAGATTGTACTGATGTCAGGTATCAGACTTTCTTGATAAACAGGAGGAAAGCGAGGGCATGCCATTAACTGCCTTTTCGCTTCTAACTTACTACCAGAAGATGGTTGCTTTTGATATAACTTTGTCCATCGTACTTCTGCATAGGAAAATGTGAAACTACACTTGTGGAATCAAATTTTAACCACTAACAGGAGCATAATTGAATATCTTTTCTGGTAATTGCACTTATAAGAAGAGATTGAGGTTGGGGTTGGGGGTGGGGTGGGTAGGAAGAATCTGCAAGTATGTCAGAGTTCAGATAAGGATATAAGGGTAAATAGACAAATATTTCAGCTGCCTCCATTCAGCAGTTGCACTGGATTTTAGGAATGGGGTAAGAAGTCCGAAGTTTCCATGCCAGAGCACTATTAAATTTCGGATTGAGATGTATTAACATATAGTAAAATACAACACAAAAACAAAGATTTAAGTCAGATGACGTACTCTCATCTGGAAAGTCACAATATTCCAAGTCAATACCCAGCCCATTTTTCCTCCGGTGAATATCCCTTACCTGATAGAATACACTGAGATTAGTTATGGGATAGAATACACTAAGATTAGTTATGGACTATCTTCAAAGAAACAAAAAAAAAGAATTAAAGCAAAGAAAAATATTTCAATCTAATGTAAGAAACAAAACCTTTTGAAGAGAACCCCTTACTTGAGAAGGAAAATTGATATATAGAAAGAAACCAAGGGGTGCAGACCGTGTATCATTTGTAAAAAGAACAACTACAGTATTTAAATCATGCATTACAGCACGTGCATACTGTTAACATACTAAAGGGCATAATTACTTAGGTTTTTGTCCGAATTTTTTCCAGCTAATATCTTACACATTAGCAAGAGTAATGAAAAAAAAATTAAAAATAACAAGGAGCTCTTGGCCTAGTGGTAGCCTGCTCCTTAAGACTTGAACATTGCCCAGGTTTGAGTCTCATCTCAAGCCAATAGTGATAATAATGAACATGACATCCAAAAAAAGAGTAACGAATGCATGGTACCACAAGAGGAGGCGATTAAAAGTGGGCATCGGAGAAAAGTTCAAGACAGGCCACAAAAAGAAAACATTGCCCATAAGACTCAATAAAAACATTTTTGCATTTTCCACCTGATGACTAATGCTTATCAGTTATCACGTATCTCAGTCAACAAAGAAATGTCACCAACCAAAATCCATCAAAAGATGGCTTCTCTGTCGGATCCTAACTTTTTAGCCACCCTTCCCCATAATATGTCTTACTGGACTAAAGGAATATAAAGAAAATCAAGGGTCGTCATATTTACATTGAGGATTTTTCTTTCGTAGCTCTTGAAGATTCTGATCTATGCAATCCCCGATTATGGATATACCCACTTGCTGTGATGTTGAAATATGAAGGAACAAGAAGTAGACATTATGGAGATTGAAGAAGGGGCATGAATTGGGAAGACTTAACATTTGGAACAAGTATAGACAATGGAACAATGAATCATTCTTGCATCCTACTTTTGAGTCATGATACACACTACCATTGCTATTTATAGGACAAAACTCTCTTGCACATAACTGAAAGGTTTAAATTCCACGGTGCCAACACCATATCTGTTTGTGCCATAATGCTTGCTAGTGGCAAAGATTAGATTGAAAAAATTTATCTATTACTACTAGAGCAAACTTCTTTCCATCTAAGAATATGTTCCATGTAACATTAGTGTTTTATTTTTTGAGAAGGGTAACATTAAATAAGGTTTTAACAAGGTCACAAAGGTTTGAAGTGAAATGGATTGGGATAAAATAAAATTCTGACCATTAATGGGGGCTGTAGCAGCGTCATTCTAAGAAAACAACATGAGGCGCATATATAAACCATAGGTTCCAGCATGTTTTGATCTCTGCGCCTTAATTTGACCCACTGATCACTACAAGAAGTAATTCTAGTAAATACCTTGCAGCGGAACCACGCACCACGATAACCTGATAGAAAAGATCTCGACTCTACAAGTTGGCCCACATCAAACGGAACGTTGTTCTTGTCCTTAGTGTCCATCAACAAGTGATTTGCTCCCGCATAGAATTTACAGGCTTCAGACTTCAGAGCAACTTCAAGCAAAGAAAAAAAATAAAAATTATTTGAACCAAAACTCAAGCAACAGTGAAAGTATGTCAAATATCATAATATCCAAAATTGAATAAACAAGTTCTTTCCTAATCGTAAGTCAAAGCTTCATCAGTTAGATTATGGACAATTGGGCAAAGCAGCCCTTAAAACTACAAACATACAAAATGTAGCAGCCAAAAACAAATTTGAAATCAGATCTCAAAACCTATACATCAAATAAAGCTAGCAACACCACCACCACCATAACTAAATCAAAGAGCATGTTAGGATTATATCCCACATCGGTTGTTGAGGGGCTTGGTGTCTTGCTTATAAGCTTGCCCAAGCCTTCAAACACTTGTCAAGCCTTTTCCAAATGGAAGGGGCTTGGAACTGCCACGGCCCAATGGGCCGAGATGGTGGGGAGGCTTGGCTTGGGTTTGTGCCGTGCTGGGATTTTCTACATGGTATCGGAGCAGGTGTGCGCTCGTCCCCGATAAAAAGTCCACTCGTTGGGCCTTGGGCTTTGATACCCAATCCACGAGTGCGGGGGAGTGTTAGGATTATATCCCACATCGGTTGTTGAGGGGCTTGGTGTCTTGCTTATAAGCTTACCCAAGCCTTCAAACCTTTGTCCCTCCTTTTCCTTATGGAGGGGCTGGGAACTGCCACGGCCGAGATGGTGGGGAGGCTGGGCTTGGGTTTGTGCCATCGTGGGATTTTCTCCTTATGGAGGGGCTGGGAACTGCCACGGCCCAAAGGGCCGAGATGGTGGGGAGGCTGGGCTTGGGTTTGTGCCATCGTGGGATTTTCTACAGAGCACACCCAATATCAATGAGAATGCTTTACGGATTTTCGAGTGGGTGGAAAGCAGTTTTCTAGACTACACAGTCTCGAATGCGTCGTATGAGAGCGCCCACATATAAGCAAGAAACAGCAAATCAAACTAACTCTATGATGCGTGCAATTATTTAGACAATAAAAATAATGGAAGAAAGTGAAGCTTGGGGAGAGGGAAGAGGAGGAGTAAGAAAAAGTTGCAGACAGAAAATGCTTACGCGAGTTACGGCTGCTTCAAAAATCCTTCCCGAGTTGGACCTACTTCGAGACTTGAAATTCCTTCAGTTCTTCCTCTCTTTCTTTTCTTGTTCTCTGTTTCTTCGTCGTTTTCTCCAGTTTCAATCTCATAATTTCACCAATTTTTCGACATTTTAGGCTGCATTTCGTGCACGTATAGGATAGGAGTATAATTTTGACCTCAATAAGTTAATCAATTGTTTGAAAAAAAATATGAATTAGGCTTGCATAGTTTTTTATACCGGAAATGACCTCCAATCATATGATGATTAAGAACACGTGGCAATGACGGATCCACAATTTGTCATGATCAACCAATCTTCAACTGACATGTGACAAGGTTGGTCAGGTTATCTGCCCAGGACCTTGAGGTACAAGATTCTATTCTCACCAAGGGGTTTGGGATTTGGGTAGTTTTCCATCCGCAGTGGTGGTCTTCATGCCCCTCGGGCATGGCTTAGTGTGTGTATGGAAATCAGTGCTAACTAGCATGAAATCCATAATACAGACATACAATTGTTGGAAATCATGTGTGTCTCAAGATTGATGTGCAAAAGGCTATAATTAGGGATATTCTGGTTTAATTTTTTTAATTTTGATTTAAAATAATTTATTGAACAAAAATCGAATTTGTAGTTGGATAAGTGTAGAAGAAGTTGGAGTTTGTTAGGTGTACATTCCTGAATTCTCTCAAACACATTTTTAAGATCTGTACGGCAACGGATGACTTGAAACACGATCGTCCTGCACTTTGAGAAATAAAGAGTCTTCCCACGTTCAGCTAGTAAGAAGAAATTTTACTAATGATGCCTTGTGTTCCCTCTACTCTTGGCCTGTTGAATATGCTCTTCATATTATTAGAGACTGCTATAAAGCTCGGGATCTTTGGCATGTTGTCAGGGTTCCAGGTCAATTGGTGAATTCTTTCTTGATATTAATTCATGGTTGTTGGCTAATCTTAAGTCCAACATTGCCCGGTCTAGAAGCATTTCTTGGAGTAGTCTTTTTATTTTCATATGTCGGTTCCAGAGCCGGCTCCTTGGGGAGGCCGGACAGGCAGTTGCCTAGGGCCTCACTTTTTATTAAGTTGTATAGCTTTTTAGGTGTTTACAAACAATATATAGTGTACTTACAAATTGATATAAGAAAAAAATATCTTAATATATTGCTATTTAAGAAAACAAACTCATTAGCCCAAACACAAAATGACACGCCATCACATATAAAAATTAAAAAGTGTAATTTCTTGACCTAGAACTATGATTGCCGTGTAACAAATCAAATCCGAACCGTACAAGTGAGGCCCCTCCCCCATAAGTTATTTGATTTAGCGTTATTTGGTTTCATTTGATGTAATAAATTTATAAGTTTGAGTTGCTTAATTTATTGGATATTGATGATAATTTATGTGTATTCAAGAACTAATTATATTGCATTTTGGATTTATTAGATATGTTGGATTTCAGATTATAAAAAAATTATTTTAGGAGATGAGGGCTTCATTTTCTTAACTTGTCTAGGGCCTCCAAAATGCTAGAGACGGCTCTGGTTGGTTCTTGTGTTTTTCTTTTCCAAAGGGAAATTAATTTTATTACATGTGAATTGATACATTAGCATCCTCAGCTATTAAATTGAAAAGCCATGAAGGCTCAAAGAACTCCCAAACAAAAGAACCCCGAGCCCGAGAAACAAAAGATACAAGAGCACTACTGAGATGGCGGTCGTTAGCCATTCCTATTCAATTTTAAGAACAATGCCTACAAATCGGGAAGGTGGAGAGAGACACATGTTCCCAATATTCCCACATCGACCGTGAAGAAAGAGCACAACCTAGGATGTTCACCATGATGACTACTACCAAGAGTTTATTGCGGTTATGAAGCACTTTGGCTTAACAACTTTAACGGTAAGCAAGATGATAATTCCCCAAGATTTCTCACGTTTGCACATGTCAAGAACGTGCCTAGGGAACAAGAGTTAAAGAGTGTCATGGTCACCATAAAGAGTATAAAAGGAGTAAGAAGAAAAGTCTACAACCACCACGCGTCAAACACAGACTCCACATCTTCAAATCTTCATTGCTTACTTAGGCAATGACTCCGATCACTTATCTTTTCAGTTAGCATGGTTCCGACCAACTTGTTTCTAGCTTAGCCTTTACTATTCAAGCGTCCGTGGCTATGTTTCTAATTTAGCTTCTAAAATACGCCCAATATGTTCAGGATGTATTCTCATTCAATGAAATTCCTGATGCATTATAGTAATGTATTGTTTTTCATTTTGTTTCCATAGGAGTTATTTCACTTCAGTGGTAGTCTCCTATGTCCCTGCTTTTTTCCTACATGTCACTTTTTCGCATTTTATGTCCTTTTTCCGGAAGACAACAGCAAACCAATGGCCTTGTGTTCTCAATCTGCGTACAACTTGTTTGGTTAAGAGGTCAGATTTGGTGCACCCCCTAATCAAAAATCTTTAAACTGATAACAAATCCTGACACACCTAAACATACACTATTTATAACTCAGACACTCATATTCCCAACTATCGGAAACGTTACATTTCCTTTCTAGTGTAGAAGATATCGAATAGTATAATTCTTATACAATACAATGTTTGGTTTATTGTTAAACACAACGATAGTGTAAAATATGTGGTAATATGTCTGAACTACCCCAACTAAAACAATTACTATGTTTTAATCATTTTACTCTTATTAGTTTTTGTTATGAAAATTTTAAAATTAAAAATGTTTGATTTTTGCATCTAAGGTGTTTTTGTGGCTCGAGTGTTTTTAAGAGTACAAACAATATATAAAGTGGCAAGTGGTTATGATTTTTTTTAATATTATATTTTTTTGTCATTTGTCATGTTTCCTAAGGGTTCCGTATAAAATAAAAACAAGTTAAAGATTTTTTATATTATACAACATGTGCCTCTTTTTTCATAAAGTTTATATTATTATGAATATTTTAAAAATCATCCAAACAACTAATAACATCATTAAAGAATATACAAGATGTGGGGATATACAACCCACAGATAAGAAACACCCAATATTACAAATTAATACTTAAAATTTAACTAAACTCAACAACACATGCACCAAGGATATGCACTCATTGGTTTTGGAAAGCAAGACACATAGCAAAAATGTTCGATTGCCAAAGATAGCAACTCTTTTGTCGGGTTCATGGAGCGGAAAATATTCCTTTGATGTGTTTGGGCCTGAATTTTTAAAAAATCCATCATTTATGTTTGTGTAACATTTGGCTATTTTTTTTAAAGCATTCAAGATCATGCAAGCAAGTATGCAAGTAAAGCCATAAACCAGATAGGCTTGGTTCCATACTTCCATACCCGGTTTGGGTCAAGCAATGGGTCACTGAGGCAAACAACAAAATCCACCTCCTATGCCCGACCCTCAAGTCCAAACCCTAGACTCCTAGTAAACACAGCTTTTATTAAAAAAAGAAGTAGAATACTATGAGCATTCACAACGAGGAATTTTTTTTGCCCATGGATGGCAAAAAATGAATTTTGCTAGGTCAATATACAACTGTTCATGCTCCAATAGTATAATTGTGTTGGTCTTTTTTTATTGTTTCATGGATGTGGGCATGACAAATTCAATGTCTATATGTTTGCTCATGGCTTGCCCACAGTGCACACATTGCACACCAAAATCAATATTGGATTCCACTTCTATTACACAAAAAGTAAATTAACAAATTTATACCTTTGTCTCAATACATTTTGTTGGCTCAACCACGTCAGCAAAATACATCCCCTAAGAGCAATTGCAATGGACAACATTTGTTTGCCCACGGATTATAGATTTTACAAATTTAATGATCCATGGACTCAAAAAGGCTTGCAGTGGAGCTAATTTGTTGGCTCCATTTTGCTTGCACTAATATGGGGAATGACAAAGCCCATGCCTTTATGTTTGCTTTACATGTGGGTCTCGTAACTAACACATTTATATTTTTACACAAAAATTAATATCGAGTCCCACCTCTATTATATAAAAATTAAACTAGTAAAAAATGATCATTGGGATTGCTCTTAATACAACCACATCAATTAAATACACTACCCAAAAAAGCAACCATTTATGATTGCTCTAACGGGGGTCCACGAAATCAACAGGTTCTGATTCTATGCACCAGAAAACGAGTCAAGAAGCACCGACCCTTCCCATTTACAACCATCTTCTCGTTTATTTTAAAATCTCCATTTTCGTTATTTTATATTTTTTTTATTCTCACAGAGAGGAGGAGGAGCTAGATAACAAGCCACCCTCCCCTCCCTTTTCCGTTTATCCTCCTCAGAAAACACTGTTCCTAAATTCCCAATTTACGCGAAAACAATATCGGACAAATTGCGTAACGTCGAAAAAGGATTTTTGTTGTTTTGATAAAAATTCAAATACGATTTTCTCTTTTCGGACCTGAACCTCTCTCTATTTCTGGATTTTCAGAGAAGCTGCCTCATAGCCTTATTTGAGAAGTCTCTGGTACGAGTTTGTATTTACTGTTCGATTTATATGATGTAGTTTTCGTTCCTGAGATTTCAATGAGTAATTGAATTTGTTCTGCCGTTGATTCTTTTGAGGTTTAGGGTTTGGTTTTGATATTGGTGTCTACGAATTTCCGTTAGTGGTCCTGATTATGTTCGGGCCTTGTTAAGTGTAGTTTATTCAATTTGGTCATTCGAGATGGTTTCTCTTTTAGAGGATTTTGGGTTATTTGATTTAAAAGGGAAATAAAAATGTTCGCTCTTAAGCTTGATTGTCAATGTTTGTTCAGAATTTAGATGTGAGGGTTTATTGCTATCGGGTTTCTGTGAGATAATCGTTTCAAATGTGTACAACTTTATGCGTTTGGGTCTGTTTGGCTGCTGATGAAATTGAGAAAACCAATTGTTAGATAAGCAACAAATTTGAACCTTTTCTCTTCTTTGTATGGTCTTATTAAGAAGTCATTAATTGCATTGAGATGACTTGGCTTGAGTTTCCTGGCTCTGGTGGTTCCAAATGAATGCCGAGTTGAATGCTCATTACAGTGGATTTTGTATATTATGAGGAGCCAGACGGATAGTTCGTGTATTTTTTTAGTTTTAACATCTGATATGTTTGGATATAATTATAATCATTATTTGATATTGGGCCTTCGAATTCTATTAGAACTGATGGTTAATGCATAAATGTTCCTCTGTGTTTAATATTTTTTTATCATGCAAAGCAAATTGACTCCTAATTATGACTGTAATTTATCTGGTTGTCTTAAATTTAGCAATTGGAGTTGAAAGTTTGGTTGGAGAAGTTTGGAGTGGGAAATGGTGGGAACTGCGAGTGAGGAGTCTGTAACAGGAAGCTCCGTGGACGGAATTTCAAGTGGCCAGGGCTGCCAATCAGGAGAAGCATTGGCAGAGTGGCGGTATTCTGAACAAGTTGAAAATGGAACCCCATCAACATCACCCCGTTACTGGGACATTGATGAAGATGATGCTGGTGCTTTTCTTTGACTCGGCCATGTTTCTATTAAATTTATTGAGTTGCACACTGATTGCAGCTACTTGCTATCTTGACGATTGATAGTCAGTAGAATTTAAATAAGTTGAAATACGTATTGTATTTATATGATACGTTTAGCTCTATTTGGATTTGAAGAAGCATTTGGTTACCTTCTGTTGATACAATGAAGGTAGTCTAATTGGTCATGGTGACATCCTCCTACTCTTTCTTAGTTCGATGATGCTTTATATGGTAATTAGTTGCCTTTTACATGAAATTCTATGGTTGCATCAGTATCTTGCGATTGGTTAGTGTTTGCTTCCAGCTTACAGTTTGTAAACCTTAGTGGTTAGATAGAACATTGGGAATCTTTGACTGTGAAATACCAATCTATAAGCAAATTCCTATTTTTTTACTTGACCATTGGGGAGATGTTTAGACTTACACATTATTGGTTGGACAGGTGATCATGTGTAACCACTGAAAAAAACCATCATTCTCAATTCTTTTATATTATTATTATATCTCTCCCCTTTTCATCTCCCTGCCTTCGCTCTGTCTTGTTTGAAGTAAGGTTAATCCACATGGGAATGGTTACCTTAATTCCACTTAAATGAGCATTTTTGCGGCCTTCGATATTCTTGGTAGTGAACAGGGAGCAAATGAATGAAGAGGGAGAAAAAGAGGGATTTTCAGGACCCTCTTATTTTATCCAACTCCCATGCTGAATGCTTAGAAATTATATTTATCTGATGGTTGATTTGAAATGCACTGTAGTTCCAGCAAAGTTATTGTCTGTGGGATTTGGTTACGCTGTTGTGGGCTTTAATTCGTGTTTCCAGAAATTTAGTAGTGGATGTATTATTGATTGCACACTGTTTCTTTCTGCGCTAGTACTATATTCAGATTATGAAATAGATGGATTGACTAGCATGGAAATATGAGGGGTTTCTTCTGAGACATATACTAGAGATCGCAAGTGTCATACTTATTTGGATCTAACTTGGAAGCACATGTCTCAACTTCTATGCCTCAAGTCATTCCAGTACTTTGGTTGAAAGAAAAATTAAATCTTCTGGTTTTTTATGTTCTAAATTTCTTATATTAATCCTTCCTGGTGAAATGCATTATTTCCTTTTCCATCACTTATACACAAAAAAGAAATTTGTGATTCCTACTTCTATATGTTTCTTCATTTGTTAGGTCCAAAATTACTTGTGGTTATTGTTCATCAACAGGTTTCCTTCTTTTCAGGGCCAAAACCTTCTGAGTTATTTGGAAGACATACATGGAAGATAGAGAAATTTTCGCAGATCACCAAAAGAGAACTTCATAGTGATGTATTTGATGCTGGCGGCTACAAATGGTATGGGGTTTTACATATGTTGGTTTGTGATGCAGATTTGTGTAGTTTGTGATGCAGATTTGTGTAATTTGTTTCGCTCCTTTTTTTTTTCTTGGTCACAATTTTTTCCTTAGAGGGCAAAGCTTGTAGCCGTAATAAGGTTGATCTATTGTAGCCAAGGTATCATATCTGCAATGTGTGTTAAGGCTCAATACATCAGCCTCCATTGACGCGGTAGTGGTGGCTGGCATAGTCGTTAGAATTGGTGATACATGATTTATATTGTGCAATAGCCCTATCATCACAAATGGATTTACAGTGTATTGTACCCTTGTATTAGAAGGCTGAAAGAAAATGTGGGTATGGTGCATTGATCGCTGGTTACTGTCTGTATTGCAACAAAATAAATATGATTTTCTCTACAATCTCATTGGTGATGGATTCCAGGGGGAAACAAAGATGTCTTTCTAACATCTTTGCTTCTTCATTTTACTGTAAAGTCGAGGCATCACTGATTAGATCATCTGGAAGTGGGAAAGAGAATGTAGATTGGCTGATGTCAGAGCCATAAGTGGAAGCTTCAGGGAGAAAAAGTCTTGGCTTCTCATCAAAGCTTTTCCAGGGAGAGAGAGCTGATGATTATATAACTGAAGTGCAATTCTTTATAAAAGGATGTGCCACTGAAAACAGGGGACCTTCGATTATATCTCAGGATATGGTTAAAGACTTAAAACTATTGGATTACAAACAGGTTATGGTTGTTCTAAAGAAAATTTGCATCTTGATATAATTTAGTTTCTCTTGTAGATAACTCTGCTTTTGTTGTATTCTATGGGTAGCACCCCTTCATGCCTCTTCAATGAATTCCTTCCTTTTATTGCTCAAAACGACTTTTCTATCTAATCCTTCTTTGCATGGCAGGTATATTTTAATTTATCCCCAAGGCTGTGATGTTAGCAACCATCTCTCTTTATTTCTCTGTGTTGCCAACCATGAAAAACTTCTCCCAGGTGTCCTATTATTAATGTGATTGAAATTGTATGTCCATCTTTTTTGTATTTTCTTAATAGTGATAGTCACATATTTTATACTGTTTTTATGAAACAGGTTGGAGTCATTTTGCACAGTTCACGATAGCTGTGGTGAATAAAGATCCTAAGAAGTCAAAATATTCTGGTTGGTTGGTTTATTGTTGGTTTGGCTACTCAGTGCCATTTCCAATTTATGCTATGCTAACATAAATTTTTTCAGATACACTGCATCGATTTTGGAAGAAAGAGCATGACTGGGGTTGGAAGAAGTTCATGGAGCTATCAAAAGTGCGAGATGGGTTTATTGATGCTGACTCTATTATTATAAAGGCTCAAGTGCAAGTGATCAGGTTCTTTTGGTTTCTTATTTTCTGATTTTATATGTGATGCATTGTGTCCTTATCTTTTTACTGTTAACTTTGTATGCTACCCGGTCCTTTTAGATATATAATGATAACTATTCTGCAACTTTCTCTTTTTACTGTGTTAGCACTTATGTTGGCAAGTTGCGGCTGTGTATGTTTGCATCCTTTCCCGATGTTGATGGTTTGGAATTATTGCAAAATTTATTTTCCCGAGGTTTTAACTGTTGCTATCTGAATTGCATTCTGGATTATTTTTTCTAAGCTATTATTTTCTTAGACCTTCATTTTATATTTAAATATATAATAAATATTTTCCTAGACAGTGTATTTTTTTTTGTTCGAGCTACTGTAGATGTGCCCAAATGTATTCGATATAAGCTGGAATTGAGTTGAGAATGGCTGAATGGTTAAAAACTTAAGGATTTTTTTACCAAAGAAACGCTTACATGACTGCTGTGCTTTGGGGCAGTTTACAAGACTTTATTTGATGACGTCATTTGTATTTCCATGTCAGCGTTGAGGTTTCCTTCTAAGAGTAGCCTCCTATTAGAATTCATGTCATATTGAATTTCTGAATTTTTTTTTGTAACTTTACACTGGAGGGGCTGTAGCGGGTTTGGACTTTATGCATCATAAACTGGAAACAGGTTAGAGAGCTGCTGAATAGTAAAAAGCATTTGACTAGTTGCACATGGGATGGTCTGCATCACATGAATAAAGATTTCCATCTCAGATGGTGCTGAAGGTTGTGAGAATTACTCAGGGTTAATTCTTGGAACTGTTACTGTTACACATTTGTTTTTGTCTCTACAACATAAAGTTTTTCCCAATTAGCTTCATCATTCGAGCCTTTATTCCAAAAGTTTGGGGTTGACTACATGAGTTTAGGAGAAAATCAACGGAAATCCACTACGTGTATTCGTTTCCGCCATTTATTTCTATCTAAGATCATAATTTCATCAACTCCTATTGAACTTATATCCTTTTTTATTACTTCAAGGCTCAAGCCACGATTTTTTTTTTTTTAATTTTTTTTTTACGTCTTGATCTTCGATTCCTACCCTCTCCCATACAAATTCTCTCGATTCTCCATACCGCCGCACTACTATCTTTACGTTGAACATGCCCATACCATCTTAAACAATTTTCTCGCAACTTATCTTCAATTGGTGTTACTCTACATTAGATCTATAATCTCGTTTCTTATCCTATTTTTCCCCATGTGATCATACATCGAATGGGGCATTCACATTTTGATAGAGTCGCGCCCATACACGCTCAGCACCCAAGGCCCAACCGACACCCACCCATATGGGCCGGCTGTACCCAAGGCCTCCCAGCCCATACTAGAAAACCTTGGGTACTAAGGGAGGCCCATACCTCCCCCTATAAACAACACCTTAGCTCCCACATCTTTCGATGTGGGACAATCCTATCACATTTCTTCTATATGCCTTTTTTTTGGATATGTTCTCTCTTAATAGCCCAACACTCAAAACCATACACACAGGTCGTGTAGTTGACCTATAGAATTTGCTCTTCAACCTTAAAGGAATCCTTCGATTGCATAAAACTCTGGATGAACTCCTCCATTTCATCCACCGGTTTTTAATCCTATTAAATATTAATTACATTTTCAATAATGTCTCTGTCATCTTGGAAAATCAAGCCAAAATATTTAAAATCATACTTTTTGTTACTCTTCTCCCATCTAATTCTATTATTTGTCTGTTCCATTGTTTGTTTTTACTAAATTTACATTTCATATATTATGTTTTAGTCCCACTTAATTTAAATCCTTTAGATTCTAAGGTTGCCTCCATATCTTGAGTATCCTTTAGACTAAATTTCACCGTGTGATTAGCACACTCCTTATGAGATCTCTCATGGCACTTAAATGGTGGTTACTTTTCCTTTATTGAACTTTTAGTAGTTTTTTTTATTTTGATAAGCCTCCATATCTTGAGTATCCTTTAGACTAAATTTCACCGTGTGATTAGCATACTCCTTATGAGATCTCTCATGGCACTTAAATGGTGGTTACTTTTCCTTTATTGAACTTTTAGTAGTTTTTTATATTTTGATAAGCAACACTTATTTTTTAGCCTTTTGTTTACAGGGAAAAAGCTGATAGGCCTTTTCGTTGCCTTGATTGTCAGTATCGGAGAGAACTCGTTAGGGTATATTTGACAAATGTTGAGCAGAGTTGTCGGCGTTTTGTGGAGGAGAAACGAGGCAAGCTGGCTCGGTTAATAGAAGATAAAGCTAGATGGTCAAGGTATTGTATGCTTTTCTCTAATATTATTAGTCGGTTATAAATGACTGAAAACCTTGATTAAACTTTTGCCCCCCTGAATATTTCGTTTCTCAAAGCTGTGGTGTCTTAAGGCGTGGTATCTGAAGTTCTTCCTGCTTCCTTTAAGAGTGGTTTTAGCTTTTGTGTTGACAGTATTTTTGTTCTTATGGTTGAACTTTTTTCCAGTTGATAGTTCATTGGGTTTTTTCACTGCTTGTTCTTTGATATTGTCTCCTGGTTATTTGATTATGGATTTTACTTGTGCGTTATTGACCTATTGATCTGTTTACTTTACTTAATATTTTTGTGAACTGCACAAATTACTTTCCTGACATGTTGTATTTTGGTATTATGTGTTGCCTTCTTTAGTTACTCTTCTGGACAATGTGGAATTGGTTTGACAATAACTGATGATTTTGAAATGTTTCTAGCTTCCGCGCTTTTTGGTTGGCAATGGATCAAAATACTAAACGACGCATGTCTATGGAGAAAAGAGATGCAATACTTAAAGTAGTTGTAAAGAATTTCTTTATTGAGAAGGAAGTCACTTCAACTTTGGTGATGGATTCCTTATATAGTGGATTGAAGGCTCTTGAGGATCAGGCTAAAGGGGAGAAAGAGAAGGCAAAGTTGTTAGATGTCGAGGAAATGCCAGCTCCTATTGTTCATGTGGACAAAGATATGTTTGTGTTGGGGGATGATGTTCTTCTACTACTTGAGAGGGCTGCACTGGAACCATTGCCTCCCAAAGACGAGAAAGGCCCTCAGAATCGCACAAAGGTGAGGTGCTTCATGCATGTATTGCATGTTAAACCCTCTGTTGTGAGTTGTGACTCTTATACGAATTCCCTGACTCTATGGGACTATGTATACCGCACACGTTCAATTGTCTTGACATGGTTTGTTCATACTTTTCAAAATTTTTATTTTAGCTACTAATTTCTGTAAATAATTCCTTAATTATTCCAAGATTGTTCATCTGATGCGAAGGTGAGCCTTGGTACAGTGCTAAAGTTGTTCCATTGCAAAATAGGAATCGTAATAATAATAATAATAATAATAAAAGAACTCTTGGTCTTCTGGTAGCCTACTTCTTAGGACTTGTCCTGAGGACTTGATTCAGGAAAAGGTTCGAGTCCTTTCTCACTCTAATAATCTAATAATAAAAAATAACTCATAAAAGAAAACATAGGAGTCTTAAATTTTCTTTGAATCAGAGGCTGGGATTTTCATACCAAAGAGCACTTCTGCATTAGAATAGCAACACTGTTCTTTAAGTTCTGGCAAATCAAACTTGGCTTTATGTGAATGATTTTGCAGGTTAATGTGGCTCAATGAGATGAAAATTACCAGAAATGGAAGGCTTTCTGTGCTTATATTGCAATATCACTTACTTTCAAATTTGTTATGGTCTAATTTATCTTCTTTTTTTGTATTTCCCATCTTCTACGAATTGCTTAATACATATACCATCTTGTTTTTAACTTGATAATCATTTGATACGACAACTTTTCCATTTTTGTATAGGATGGAAATTCTGGGGAGGACTTTAACAAGGACTTCATCGAGCGTGATGAAAGTAGGCTTACAGAATTGGGTCGTAGAACTGTGGAAATATTTGCTCTCACCCATATATTCAGGTAGTTTAATTGGGAAAATGCATTTTGGTTGTGTGATATAATTGTCGTGGTGTCAAACATCACTATCATCAAATTGCTAGCAATTTCCTATTGTCTCTGTCACGGAATGGGATCAGCATTATGAGTCTCTTCTTTTGATTTGACACTATGCGTTTGTTACTAAGAGCAACCTTCTAGAAATGAACTAATGAAGTTTCTGTCCTCTTCTGCTAGTTACTTTATGTATGCTAAAAGGGGTCTTACTCTGCAAGGTGGGTCCAATGTGGCACAATTTAACAGCGGTTCCGTGCTCTCAAAAATAAATATTGATATTCCTTCTGTTTCACATTGATGGACTCTCACAAATTTCTCGCAAATCATAAAGTCTTCAGGAAAAGCAGTAGTTGCTTTGCACCTAATATTTATAGTATCGACATATCTCTTGTCTGGGTTGTACCTGCCTTGTGCCCCTTTAATAAATTTTTCCTTACTCAAAGAAAGAAGAAATACCAAATTTTCTTCATATAAGAGTTGGAAAAACAATGCTATCCAAGAATGTAGTGACGTTAATATTGTGAAAATTTAAGTTGAATTGGTGCGCGTGCATGTTTTCCTAGTTTTCCGTAAGATGCAAATTAATGCTAATAGTGATAATGGTCAATACTTGGTAGTAATTAATATTAAGGTACCAGTGTCTTGCACCTTTGTTTGGCCACTCATATATGTGTGATGTTTTGCAGAAGCTACTTTATGCTCATTAATGTTGGGTTGTTTATCTTTTCTTTACCTTATTGGAAGAAACAAAAGTTCATCAATTTTTTTTTTAATTATTTTTTTTGTGTAAACATCCTTGCTTCTTGCTTTCTTCACATGCTTTATAGTTTATGTTCTATGCCTTTTTTTCAAGTGTTCACGCTACTTCCAAAAGGTCAATTTTTCAGGAGCGTAATTATTGTATTCACATAGCTAACATAGTTCTTCTGGGGATTAAGCATTAGTTTTGTAGACTGTAGAGTGTAGATATGGGGAAAATGAGGTACTTTTAGTTTTAGTGATTTATTGAAGTTGGAAAAAAAAAAAAAGGAAGAACATTTTGAGTTGGAGTGACAAGCAGTAGAAAATGAGAAGTTTGTTTTTTGAAGGATAGAAAATGAGAAGTTGAAGCTGAAAAGAAATTCTTTTTGAAAATTTGCTCCACAGTTCTTACGAACGTTTCATGTATAATCATCATAATGAAGGCCTGTCTCAGTCAGTCTGATGTCGGTTATGTGAATTCATAAAAGAAAAAAGTTATTCTCTATTGGGATTGTGTTCATAATATTTGGCAAGGTTCTACGATGGTGACAATTAAAACAAGAGTTGTCAACTGTGCCTTCAGTTAAAATTATTCCTACTCATAGGGGTGGTGCTCCAGCCCCGCTGGCCACCCCCAAACTTCTCTGACCTTGAGGTCAGGCCCATCAGGGGTTCAAAGCCCCCAGCCCTTCTCCCCTAATGTAGAAGCATACTTATACAAAAGGAAAAATAAAATAAAATCATGCCTACGCTTGCGATGTCTGAATTGTTTCTTGATATGGTTATCTGAAGTAGCTTTTTTTCAATGCCTCTTTATTGAAGAATGTTTTCCAGGGACACAGTTATACTTGATTGATAATCTTTAGTGTGGTTTTTGAAATTGTCAGGAAAAGAGAGAAATAATTGAAAATTTAATTTCAGTTCTCTTTGTGCTGGAGGTTTTTAATATAATATATGGAAGGCCTAATCTTATTGTGTTACCAAATCTTGGTTCCTTACCTTTTGCATTTCTGTATTAACCTAGATTTGCTTGGACATTTCACTTATGTAAGCAACTGTTTGCTTAGCGTAATTATATGGATTAGGTTTAGTTAGATTTCATTTTTCTCTTTTTCCTTGTTCTTTTGTCTTCGTTAGTTTGTCTTTGAACTGTTGTCAGATTAAAATGGAGCAATCACAGTCTTGTATATCCCTCTAACTAATGGAGACATGGTAATCAGATTTCAATAAGAATTGTTGAAAGTTTGATCCTTGATAGAAATGAATGGCGGAAACGAATACACGTAGTGTATTCCCATTGATTTTATCGTATACTTATGTAGTCAACCCCAAACTTTTGGGATAAAGGCCCGATGATGATGATGATGATGATGATGATGATAATGACCATGTGCAGCAATAAAATTGAAGTTGCATACCAGGAAGCTGTTGCTTTGAAGAGGCAAGAAGAGCTCATCCGTGAAGAGGAGGCTGCATGGCTAGCTGAGAATGAGCAGAAGGCCAAACGTGGAGCGCTAGAAAAGGAGAAGAAATTAAAGAAGAAACAGGTATAGGATTTCAATGAGGATTGTTGCGGAATAAACATTGATCTTGATTAACGCTGATCTCTTGTATGCTGTAGTCTAAACAAAAGCAGAACAATCGCAAAGGGAAGGACAGAGGGAGGGAGAGTAGTGTTTTGACCCAAGAGAAGCCACTAGATGAACAACCTAGTGAAACAAGAGACTCCATTGTGGATGATGATCCGCCTGTTGTTGAAAAGCCAGATGTGATGGAAGATATTTCCGATGTGTCAGATTCAGTGGATGGTGTTGCTGAGGTAGTTCCACTTGATTCAGAAGAAAGGGATGCCAGTCTCATCAATTGGGATACTGACACGTCAGAAGTTCATCATTCAACAGATGCTGGTAACAGTGAAGTTAGTGGGCTATCATCTGTACCAAATGGGACTGATAAAAGGAACCTGTCTGTGATGGATGATAGCTCCTCAACATGTTCTACAGACTCAGTCCCATCAGTGATAATGACTGGATCCTACAAGGGGAGTTCTTTTTCAAACTATCAAAATAAAAAGTCACCTTGCAGGTAAACTGTTTTCGCTTACTTTTGCACTTCCGATCTAGAATGTGAGATATGTATCTGAATTGGTGTCTGCTATTTATAGAGAAAAGAGTCGACGAGGTAAGGTCAGAGAAGGTTTGGCAAATGAAATGGATAATCAGACATCTATGTCTGTAGTAGATGCAATGGATATTCATGATGCCTCTGGAAGTAGCAAAGCTGGTGAATCAGAATCAGAAACTCCTAACTGCATGCAGGGGCAGACGAATTGCCTTGAGCAGAATGAATTTAAGAAAGTGAGTTATTCTGCTAGTGCCCTCTATTATCTGATTTACATTATATGCAGGCATTGGGAATGTTTGTAGCTAAGAAAAGTCTTAACAAGCATGAAAGCTTTGTATATCTTTTGTGTTAATTTAATCTTTTTGTTAGCTTTTCTCTTAACCAAACAAGGAGCTTTGTTTGGAGCACTTCGACTAGTGGTAGCCACTCGTTAGGATTTTGAATAGGTTGAAGGTTCGAATCTTCCCACGCACTAAGAACAACTAATAACAAAATGAATATTATTCATCAAAAAAAGAAGAAGCTTCTCTCTTAACCAGCCTGGTAGATATCATGTTTCTTAGGGTTCCCTCCCACCCTCCTTTTCCATATTGTGGTGACTGAATGTAGTACTATGATTTTATTAAGGCAAAGAAATGATTCAAAATTATCTCTGAAGTAAAGAACGGGTTTTCTCTCCTAGAAGGGCCCCACCCCACCTATCCAAAAAAATTGATGAGAAAATCATTGGACTGCTTTTCGTAGCTTGATTCAATGCTGAATGTTGAAGGCTTCTCTCTTGTGCTTTTATGTTTAAGCTCTCATGGTAAATTACTGGAACCCTCTGACGCTTTTTTGCTTTCTTCTGCTTCTTATTCAAATCACATGATGTTTGCATTTTTCTTTTAACTTCCCTGTCATGGATGATCATTTCCTTTTCTATTTGATAGGAAGAAGTTGTACCACCACAGAAGAAACTGGAATCGAAACATCTCGATGTGGACAGATCTAATAAAGAAAAGGCAATAACTTCACTGTCATCTCCCAAAAGCCCTCCCAAAAATCTGCCATCCGGTCTTCCGTTGAAGTCGGGGCAAAATATTCTGTTGAAGTCAGAGCAGAAGAGTGCCGCTCCAGTGGATCCTACAGTTAAGAAAGTTTCATTAAATAGCTCACCACAGAGTGGAAAAGTCACATCTTTAACTGCTTCGTCCCAGAACTCAGGCACGTCGAAACTTGAGGCCCAGAACATAATAGCTGCAAAACCAACAGAAAAACTCATGCCACAGCAAGGGCTTTCAGTGTCAAGGCCTTCTAGTGCTCCTCTAGTCCCTGCTCCCCGTGCAACTGCCCCTGTTGTATCCATGGTTCAGACAGACCCGTTACTTGCCCGTTTGGTTAGTGCAGCTGGCCGGTTGGGTCCTGATCCGTCACCAGCTACTCATAGTTATGGTCCACAGTCCTATCGAAATGCCATAATGAGTCATCCCGTTGGTTCAGGTTCTGCTGCTTTCAACCATCCCAGCCCTCCAAGTTCAGGAATAAGTCCATCTATGGCGTACTCACAATCACGGTCTTTGTTATCTGCCCCGGTGTTTTTACCACAGAGCTCTGAAAGGGTAGAGCCAAACTCTGTTCAGTCTGGCTTCTCTTATGGCATGGGGACTGAGAATGTTGCACAGAATGGGCCTCAATGGCTTGAAGTTTCTCAAAGTGATGGCAATAGGAATCTTCATCATGTTCCTTCTACTCTGCTTAATGGCATTCAAAACCTCGACTTGTACAAGCCTGTGAACTGTGGATCACGGGAGCATTTCTACACTGAATTTCCAGCTTATACTTCTGGACGACCCACCCAAGGCGTGGTAACAGATGAGTTTCCACATCTTGATATCATCAATGATTTGCTTGATGACGAAAATGGGATGAAAGTAGACAAGGCAAACCCAGTTTTCCAGTCTCTTTGCAATGGGTCACTCTTAAAGCGACAATTCACATTTCCTTGTGAAGTGGGTGAATCAGGTGACTTGGGGACCTCAACCAGTTCTGGCAGGATTGAGCGAACACAGAGTTACCAAGATGATGGATTCCGGCGGCGATATAGCCCACCTAGCAGTCATTTTGACTCAATGGGGAGTTTTTTTCCCCGCTCTAGAAGTTCATTACCTTATGCTAATGGGCATATTGATGGGCTGATGCCAAACCATTGGCAGATGACTAGTTCCGACATTTCTTTACCAGGCGGCATGAGCAATCCGGATGGTGATGTTTACCCTTATAGTCCAAATTATTCAAATTTAGCATGTGGTGTCGATGGCTATACCGTATTTCGGCCTTCAAATGGACATTGAAGAAACCATGTTGGAAATTTGAAATTTGCCTGCTAACCTGTGGGGGTGGTGGTTCATTGTAATAATGTGTGAAGAAGGGATGGCTTTGGGTCTCAGATTGTATTGAGGCTGCAATTTTTACTATCAAAAAGAACGTTTTGTAAAGAGTATTTTTTTTTCCCTGCTTTGCCTCCGGTCTTTGCTATAATGAGGCTCTAATATACATTGGGTTTTTGGGTTCATATTCGAAGTGAGCATGATGAATTTTTATTGACATTATTTCTTGTCTGCTTTGTTGCAGGCTGTGGCTGTGGCTGTGGCTGTTCCCGTTAGGGTTAATCCGAGATTGCCAAGCTACACTAGTGGAAACTGACAGTAAGAAATGTAATCAAACGGCAATCAGAAAATTCTCCTCGTTAATCTGGATGGACTTGGTTAGTGTCTTTAACTATTATGGAGTCTTCGTCTTGACCTTTTCTTCAGAGAAATCAGTTCCTTATTGCTACATTCTTTTTCGAGGCAACATTATTTTAGTAAAATAGTAATATAGATAAATATCAGAAAATATTAAAAAAAAATATATATTTATCACAAGATATTTAGATTTTTTTTCAATTGAGTCCAATCGTTGACTACCAACGGTTATATTGTGATTTCTCAACATTCAAAATTCATAATTAATCCCTTAATTAATTATGATTAACTATTTCCCTAATTAATTATAGATGATCAAATATTTTACCACATTCTTTTTTGTTATATACACTTAATTATTGTTATATACATTTTTTGTCTGGAAAGTTAATCATCGATTAATTATATACTTAATTGATAATTAATTATCATGTATGAGAACACTATAACACCCCATTCTTCATAAGAACAAGATGAGTATTATTTACACCCTTCATTTAACTAAGTATACTCCATTAACGCTCAAAAAACTCTCATTTAACTAAGCCCCCGCTCAATTCATTTTCTGGATTCGCCCTTGGTCATGTGTTCCACTAAGATTGCATGTTTGATGGTTGATTAGCAGCGGGACATGATGTCCCACATATATTCTATAATATATTGTTTTTCGCCACATAGCAGATCACTATAGCCCAACGCTACTTTGGTGGGCAGATAGCAGAGTTGATGGAGTAGAATATTTGTACCAATTTCAACTCTCATCCTCTAAAACAAGATGTAGGACCTATTTACAAGAGTTGTTGGAGATGCTTTTGCGTAAGAATATTATTATCAAGTACTTTCAAGATGGTGAAATGGGCTATTACAAAAAAAGAAAAAAAAACAACTTTTCTAAAAGATGAATTTTACTGATGCACCTATATATTTCTCGTTTGAAAAAAATTAAATTATCGCGAGAGAAACATGAAATATTTTGTGATTCATATATTTTTATGTTTTTGATTTTTATTATAATTTATTTGGTTTGTTTTAAAAGAAGATGAGGACTATTTACACCCACTATTTAACTGAGTACATCCTATTCTAAATAAACTTCAATAAAAAACATAACATTTATGAATTCACCCCAATTTCATTTTTTGTTTAATTTTTGCAGTTTACACCCCATAATCTCAGCCGTTGGATCTCATCAACGGCTGAGATTAAAGAAAATTAAAACCGTTGGATCTCATCAACGGCTGAGATTAAAGAAAATTAAAAAATAAAAAATTAACCAATTCATCTTCTTCATCAAAACCTTAAATTCTTCACCTAAACCCTAAATCAGTCTCACATTCACATATCTATGTAAAGAGAGAAGAAGAAATCACACATTTCACATGTCTATGTAAAGAAAGAAGAAGAAATAGCATACCAAAGACTGAAAGAAGTTGCGCATATCAGCGAACAGGTGGTACTCAGAGGATAGTGGTATCTTGGGAGTGGCCAACATAAGGCAAACTCAGCACAGAAACGCTCCCCCCCATAATCGACTTCTATTCCCCTTCATTATCTCCGAATTTATCATCCACACCATCTTTCTTTAATCACTCGACTTTCTCCTCCCTCCAAGAAATTCTTTGAACCTTTTTTCCCTTTATTGAATATTCCAAATGCTGTTTTGGATCTTCCATCTGGGTTTTTTTGAAGATCCTCTCCTATGGTAAAGGAAGAAGGAGGAGAGAAGGACATAGGCTGAGATCTGGGAAGGAGGAAAAGGAGAGAAGGAGAAGGAGAACGGGAGAAAGGAAAGAAATTGGGGGAATTTGGTAGGGTCAATAGGGGTGTTGTTAGATTGAATTTTTTTTGGGTGTACTTAATTAACTAAGGGGTGTAAATAGTCCTCATCATATATGTATATTATACTATGAGAAGAAGCCCTTGCAGAAAAAGTTTTACAATACAAGGTTGCAATCATCTGATCTCTGTGCTTGTTTGAATTTTCATGTGGGCTTATCAAAGATGTGCGAGCCTGAGGGCCTAGCAAGGCACTGATGTAGTGATGTTGCGCCTAGGATAACAACGGGTTTAACCATGGACAATGACTAGCTTTTGTCTACCAAGTTAAATAACAAGTTGTTCGAATAAATAATTTACCTGCTTATTTATGGAAAACTATTGGTCCGTGATCTTTTATTGTTGTTTAGCATATCATTTGAAAATCTGGTTCTTTTAACGTGGTCATGCACTAAAGGCATCACACCCTCTGTATTTGAATCTCTTGCAGTTGATAACCTGGTCACTTCTATTAGTCAATTCTGACTGCTTGGATGAACCATATTACCTCTCCTTAGAGAGAGTAGTTTCTTTATATTAACCTCTCTGTTACTCAGCTTTGGTTTTCATATTGTTGACCTTTTTTTGCTGTTGGCCTTTTGATTAAGTGCTTTCGTAAGAAACAAGCACATGTGCTGTGTTGAGCGGCTACGAAATTTCCACTTCCTTGATTAATCAAACACCATAGTAATTTTTAAACTGCTTTGACGGTGTTTATAGACTTAACGTACATAAATATGCTATATTAAGCAATAAATTTTAATTTTAGTAGAGGAGACTGGCAATTATCTGGCTTACAGTTGTCTAACATCCTTCTCCTTTTTCTTGATAAAGAATTCAAAGTCAACTTTCTTCTGTTTCCTCATTCTTATTTGACCAAGCTTTTTCCTGTTTTTGTTCTCGTCACCCTGCCCTGCCTTCTAATATGTTTTGCAACCTTTTTCTTTCAGGAGGAGCCCAAGGAAGAGAGTGACGATGATATGGGATTCAGTTTATTTGATTAGATTTTTAGTTTGGGAAATCTTGCTTTGGTCAATGTTTACTTTTTCTAGGGTTTATAGCTTACCATCCAACTTTGTGGTTGGGAAAATTTTGATGACAACGTTGAGTTAGACCGACAATTACGGTTTTCTGACCCCATTTTATGATGATCAATTAATTTTTAACTTTAGGGACCCCATTTTAGATGAATCCGAATCGTCTGATTGATATATTTTGGATGAATCCGAATCGTTTGATTTATCAGAAATGTAAACAAACATGATTTTAGAATATATTTGTTTACTGTTTTACTGTATTGTTCAGGGTCTTTTTGCCATTGCTTATTCGATGAAATACCCGATTACCTCATCCCTTGTTCATATCTTTAACTTTGTGGGAGTTAGAGTGTGTTTGGATTGAGGGATTTGGGGAGAAGGGAAGAGAAGGGAGGGGAGGGGGAGAGAAGGGAAGGGAGGGGAAGGGGGATTATTTTTCCCTCTCCCATGTTTGGATAGATAAAAAAAAGAAGGAAGGAAAATTTGTTTAATTTACTAATTTATCCTTATTTTTGTGTTAAAATATTATGTACAAGGGTAAAATAGATATTTAACTTACAAATGACTTAATTAGTAATCCCTTCCCTCCAAATGACTCCATTTTGGAGAGAAAGAATTTTAACAAAAATTTAATGAAATCTTCCTTCCAAATCCCCTCAAATCCCTCCCCTTAATTTTTAATAAACTATCCAAACAAGGGAATTGGAAGGAAACTCTATTTCCCTTCCTTTCCCTTCCCTCCAAATCCCTCAATCCAAACACACTCTTAGCGTTTACGAATGAAACCACATTCTAGCCAGTCCTCTTTACACGTTCAAAGTCATGAAACTGTTTTGCTTTCCAGTCTCATTAGTCACATTCAGAGAAACCCATTTTATATACATTAATTAATATTGTAAATGGCAAAATATAACATTTAGGCTCTCAACTACATCCCTAGTTTCACCATTTTATATACCTTAATCTTGTAAACGACAAAATATACCTTAATCTTAAACTTTTTTTGCTCTTAACTTCGTCTTTCGACTATTGAAAGGTATCTATTTTATCATTCAAGTGAGAGAGTAGCAGGAAAAATCCTACATGACATCTATTTGGCATATCGGGGTAATCTTAGTTGAGAGACTTTGACAAACGTGAACGATATTATGCCTAAACTATTAATGTCTAAGTGTCTAACACTCTTAGTGTTTAAACTATAGAACAAAATAGTTTGGGGATTTCGAAGAAATAGGTATTGCGGTGATTGTGTGAGGTGACAAGTGTAAAATTTAAGCTAAGTGAGGTGACAAATGTAAAAATTACGCCAATTGAGATATTATGTATGATTTTTTTTATGTAATAATCATTTGAGGGATGAACAAGTACTTTTGAATAGTTGAGGGACGATTTTAAGAGAAAAAAAATTTAAGGACAAAAATGAAATCAAATGTATAATTGAAGGACCAAATGTATATTTTTGCCTCTTGTAAACCAATACACCTTTCCATAGATTAGACAACGAAATGGAAAACCTTGGGATTGAAGTTCAACACCACCTCCCTCCCTATTTCCCCCTTGTGACCAATTCAACTATTTGAATGAACAATTTATATATATATCAACAGTCAACAGTCAAATTCTTAATTCTTTCAACATCTAAAACAATAAACAAATCACTCTATTATAAATACTCCTCTTCTTTATGTGGTTTCATTGATTGTTGTTATCAATACAAGAAACATGTGGCACCGATATCTTAATGTGCTAGTGGGGCTTCTTCTTCTTCTTTTACTTGTCCAACCACACAATGCTAGCAGGGTATTATTACATGATAGAAGCGGCCAGTTTATGGAAAAGATGGGATCAATAGCGTCTCTTCAAAGAGGAGACGTACCTCCTTCCACTGGTTCAGGCTGCACTTACATTCCGGGCACCGGAAAACCGCCCTGTCAGCTCGAGGAGAGGAACTTTGCAGGCCGGACTCATGCTAGCGCTTATCCCCAGCTCATGGTACCAGTTGGTGTTGCCACAACTCAGAAATGAAAAAGGGCTCATTATACTTATACTTTGATTAATTACAGATCATTCTTTGTTTGAGTATTGGAGTAGTTGTAAAGCAAAGTTGTGTAAATATCCAGAAAATAAATGCTAAAGAGAATTGTAGATTGAATCTCTTCTCTTGCATTAATCCCAGATTGGATTGTCTTGTTATGGGATTGTGTCTTAATAATAAAATATAGTATGATTAATGTATTTGTGAACATATACTTTCAAAGACTAAATATATCAAATCGATCTGGCATAATCCAACAAAATGGTTTAAAAGTATATCCAAGCTTCTCTCACATTGAACACACATTTTTTGGACCTAAGAACCAACGACGACGGCTCATGAAGAACAAATCTGTGCAAACCTGTAACCCAAAATAGATAATATGATAAATATATTTGGGTTAGGAATTTCAACGTTTGTACTCTCTACTTCTCCTAACTCTTTTTAATGGGTACTGACTCATCAAAAGATGGCTTATCGTTTAAATTAGAATTGAGAAGGTTTAGGTTTCCAAAGTTGGATTCAAATGCTTTGACTGTGGTGCATTTGGTAGGCAGCTTTTCACTTGGACCGACCAAGTCAAAAGCTGATTTAAGTATCAATAAGTTCTTTGATTTTAATATATTCAACAACTCGAGTGATAGTTTAGTCTATGAGGCAAAACTGTAGGAATTAGGAAAAGTTATGAGTTCGATTTTTATGGGGAACAATGCTCTTGTGATGATCCAGTGGGATTTTGCCCATATCGAATGTACCAAGAATAAATTTGTATAATGTCATTTTTTGTTATTAAAAAAAGAGAGAATAATGTTTTAATCTGGTCATAATTATGTATCGATCAAAATTAAGGTCATTATTCTATTATAGTCATACAGAATCGTCAAAGTAAAATTTTGTGTTCTTATTTTTAAGCAGTACATCTCCATATTTTTGAACGAAGACCAAGAAGATTAAAAAGATGGAAAATCATGTGATAAGCCACAAGAGAAAATCATTGACTTCGATTCTTTCAAAAAAAAAAAACGACCTTGAGCTTTAACAGTTTTACTGTGATTGCATAGCTATTATAACAAACCAAACTAGGATAGCTCAGCTTGGTTATCGGCTTCGGCCAAAGGGGTATGCCTGCAGGATTCTGTGGCTCAATTCTCAATGGGCTCTATTCTCGTTCGATTTCGTCCTGGGCCTCGATCCAACTTATCTATCTATCCCTGGTTGTGCATGCGGCATGTTCGTCCCGGATTTATGCCTAACTTGACTATCAAAATGGCAAGCCCGTGGTCTCATTATTGGTTAAAAAAAGATATTATACTATTTTCATGTTATTTTTCCCAATATACATTATATTTTTTAGCCATTTTATTTTGTTTACGTTTTAAGTTCCGATATACTAAACCATAAATAAATCAATTTATCTATTGACGGTTGTACGTGCGACCTGTTCAACCCAAATTTAACCCAACTTGGCTGTCAAATTGGAAGCCCAGTGTTGTCATTCTTGATTATAAAAAAATGTTATAAACACCGAAAACACTGAAATAGCTCTTAATTGGAAGCATACATATATAAATACATACATACACACACACATATATATTTAAACTAATTCTTCCTTTTGGTTGAGTCGTTAGTTTTGATTCAAGTATTTCTTGTATAAGAGGAGTGATTCTTTGGAATGATTCTTACCCTTTGAGATTGATTCTCATCTTATTGTTCTTGTTTTGTCATCATTCTTCCTAGCAAATCGATTATGTTGAGATTTCAATATTAGTTTGCATCTGTGGTGGATAAGGAACTATCTGCTCCGGTCACCTGTACACCGATTAGTCCAATCCCCCATGGGGTAAGTCTGCCCACAAATACATCAATCTCACGGATTTATTTCAAGAAAATATCCCGTTTCTCCTCACTCGAACCCATGACCTCTTGGTGATGAGAGACTGAGTATCCAACTTATCATTTGGAAGACTGATTTGAGCGTCGGAGTGCCCTTTGGTTGTCCAACGGCCGTTGGGTCACTAATCACCTTTGTTTTCAGGGTGAGCGGTGGCGAAGCCACGTTCAACCAAGGGGGGTCAGCTGACCCCCTCCAAAAAAAATAATAACACTAAATATATAATAATTTCAATTTAGACCCTTTGAATTTTCAATTTACACCCCCCTTATTGTAAAAATTATGATCGTGGTTGAAATAATAAGGCATATGACAAATATTACTTATCATATTTTATAATTTTTTGATTCTCAGTGTTATTTTTTTGTATTTTGAAAAGTATAATTAATAGATAACCCAAAAAATTTACGGGGGCGTTGCCCCTGGACCCCCACTTAGCTTTGTTTGCCCTAATACTATCCGCCACTACGGTACCCCTCACATTAAGTCCTGGCTTCGCCCCTGAGGGTGAGGGCAGCCGGATTACAGAGAAGCTTTAGGCCGACCACCCTCTTACCATTCAAGGAAGAGTTCCGCTAGCTTGGTGTTCATTTTTTTTTGTTGATTACAGCATCAATGATCTTGATAATCACACAACACAAGCCCATATGGGGAAGTCTGGACTATCCTTCCTTAGTTACTTGAATTACAATTAACGTTTGAGTAACTGATTAGTGACCAGTTGGAACTAGTTAGTGCTGAATTTACCCCCAAAAAAGATAATTAGCTATAGGTCTCTCAAAACTAATTTTCATTCTAATTGCTATACTCTAATTTTTTCAACCCATAAAATCCATAAATAGATAAGATTTATTCCATTAAAGAGAGATATGAGGATATTTTGAGAATATTAGAGATTTTAGTTATTTTTTTACATTTTTCAATTGAATCAGTTATCGCTTGTTGGATTATGAGGTGATAGAACTAATAATAATTAGGGTGCCGATATTTGCACAATCAAACTCATTACACACATATTTTTTAGAAAAGTGGCCTTAAAATTTATTAAGTTATCCTTGTATGAAATTATCGAACATGTTTACCTTAAAAACTTATTCTTGCATAGGCCATTTCGTTTGACCAAACACACTCTCTTAACACGGTCAAAACACACAACTTTGGTCCTATCTAATCCTTCTTTATCTATAGCCTCTATATCAGTGCAGAGTGAACAATGGAGAACAAGCAAAGCGAAAGGACACAAAGATCTTGAAGTTACACTTCGATCTGCATTGAATTTCTATAACCCTCCGTTTAGTCCTGAGAAAGATCACAAGATCAGACATTCAAAACTCAGGCAACATTAACAAGTTTCGCACAGAGGAGTAATTTTCGGCCCGATTGTATGTGTCAATAATTCCGGCCGAAGCTCGTCGAAAATCAAAGAATGAAGACATGTATGAAACACAAGATGAGGCAACATCAACGATAAGAGGAAATTGTAATTAATGAATTAGATATTCATGTTCATATCAGAAGATGGAAAGCTGTCCTTCACAAAAATAAATCAAAAAAATAGCTCGAACACATAGTGTGGGAGGGGGGGAGGTTACTGGGTAGATAATAGATTATGTGGGTGGGAAGGGGTAATTTTGAAAACTCAATGTGTGTAAGAAAAAAAAAATTAAGGGTGTGTTACGTAAGTGTGTGCATTGAGTCTAATTATGTGTGCAAAATTACTACCAACTAGAAAGGTTGTGTTCTCTTTTCCATCTTTAAGATTTGAAAATGCTAGAATATTATCAGCTTCACGAGCCGCAAGTTGCACTACCTTCTTCCTTTGAATGGTAGAACGACCTATTTCCGCCGCGACCTATTTCCGCCGCGATCCATTTGCAATTGAAAGCATTTGTCCTCGTCCGCCCCGAGAATAGGTTACCACAAGGATCCAAAAGAATTAGATCAAGGTATATGCCGCTTCACGAAGAACTGTGATTCATAAAGAAGCATTGCAACACTACCAACTCAGTTAGTGGCGTACCTTAGTATTCAGGGACCTTAGACGAACTCTAAAAAAAGTGCACTCTTAAAAAAATTTAAAGGCCGCATATTACTTAAATATAATTTTTCTAGTATTTTGAGATGCAAAATCATTAATTATATTGATGTAATCAATTTTTTTCCGCCAAATCACTTTCGATAGACAACAGAACTAACCCATCTAGCCTTTCTTGTGATATAGTAGAACGGAGATATGCCGTTGCCAAATTGAACTTTAAAAGCTTGTCTCTAAGGAGGCTATCTTTATTGGAATTGTCAACAGTATTTTATATGCAATCCATACATTTGAAAAATCATCATATATTGTTTGCAAATGATTTACTACTTCAATAACTTTTTTACTTATTAAGGTAAAGTACTCCACAAGACCTTGAACTATAAAGCTAAAATTCTTGCATCAATATCATAAAGAGTTCCATGATTCGAAAAATTCTCAAATTTGGTGTTATTCGAGATCAAACTTTCATTATCTAACAGATTGTAACTTGTTTTTAAGGCCAGAAAACATAAATCCAAATCACTGTTCAAATTTGGATTTAATTGGCTACATTATGATCTGTGTATCAGACTCAAATTAATAAATGTACCTTATTTGTCCATTTGCAATTCTCTTCTTGCACGGAAGAATAAACAATAAACGTCACCGTATAATATGTAACTCATCTTCACTGAGTACATTCTCAAACACATCACTGCGGACGTCATCGTTTCAACACCCATCACCCCACCACTATATCTATATATGTATCATGTAACCCCCACACTCCTCCTCCATACACTCCAACACTCATCAGATAACCAAACAACCAACAATGTCGAAACCACACATCTTCATCGTAACATTCCCTGGGCAAGGCCACATTAACCCAGCTCTCCAGCTCGCCAAACGCCTTATCCGCACCGGTGCACACGTCACCTTCGCCACAACCATCTCGGCCCACCTCCGCATGCCGAAAGACCAAACTACCCTTCCCAAAGGCTTGTCTTTCGTCACCTTCTCCGACGGTTTCGACCACGGGTTTAACCCAAATGATGGTTTGGATCACTTCATGTTTCAGTTCAAGCATCGCAGCATGAAAAATGTCAGAAACCTCATCATGACCATTAATCAAGACCGTCCGATCACGCGCGTGATATACTCTCTACTACTTCCTTGGGTTGCCACTATGGCGCGTGAGTTTCGCATTCCTTCCACGCTTCTTTGGGATGAGCCAGCTGCTCTGTTAAACATATATTATCATTACTTCAGCGGTTATGGAGGTTTGATTAAAGAGAAAGTCGTTAGTGACCCCTCGTTTTCAGTTGAATTATCGGGACTGCCTCCGTTGACTAGCGTTGACCTCCCCTCGTTTTTTCTTCCTTCAAATGTGTATGCGTTTGCACTCCCTTCGTTTAAGGAGCATGTGGAGGTATTAAATTCTGAAACCAATCCAAAAGTGCTTGTGAACACTTTTGATGAATTAGAATTCGAGTCGTTGAAAGCTATGGACAAGTACAATTTGGTTGGCGTTGGGCCTTTGATTCCATCTGCTTTTCTGGATGAAACAGATCCCTCCGATACTTGCTTTGGTTGTGATTTGTTCAAAAAAGGACCCAATGATTACATAGACTGGTTGAACTCAAAACGTTCAGGATCGGTGGTTTATATCTCATTTGGAAGTCTGTCTGTGCTGGCGAAGCCTCAAATGGAGGAAATGGGACGTGCTTTGCTTCATACTGGAAGGCCATTTTTGTGGGTTATAAGAGAACAAATGGGAGAAGCTAATGCAAAAGAAGAGTTGAGTTGCAAGGGAGAATTGGAGAAACAGGGGATGATAGTGCCGTGGTGTTCACAAGTTGAAGTTCTGTCTCATTCTTCGATCGGATGCTTTGTGAGTCATTGTGGGTGGAATTCGACTTTTGAGAGCTTGACTTGTGGGGTTCCAATGGTGGGATTTCCACAGTGGACTGATCAACCCACCAATGCAAAGCTTGTCCAAGATGTGTGGAAAATAGGGGTGAGGGTTGCAGAGAGAACTGATGGGTTAGTTGAAGCTGATGAGATTAAGAGGTGTTTGGATTTGGTTATGGGGAGTAATGAAAGAGGAGAAGAGATTATAAGAAATGCCAAGAAATGGAAGGAATTGGCAAGAAAGGCTGCCATGGAGGGTGGGTCTTCAGACAAGCATCTCAAGACATTTGTGGAAGAAGCTGCACAAGAATAGGATAAGAAAGTGATAGTTTGGCGATTTAAGTTTTCTGGTATGAATGCTTTGCAGTATGAGTTGTTTTTGGGCTTCTTCTTTTTTTCCTTAAATGTTTGGAAGGGTCCGATTCTTGTCTAGTTGTTATTTTTTTCTTTCCCTTCATAAATGTTTGGAAGGGTCTGATTCTTGTCTAGTTGAAAATACATAATAAGAATGAAAACTCTTATCTTCCATAAAGCAAATGTATATCAGCTCTCCAGCATGTTGATAAGGATCTCCTAACAACCAAGGCCCAACCGGACTCCCAACGAGTGGGCCGGCTGTAACCAAGGCCCAGTCAGGCCCGGGCCCGTGGCCCTACCCTCATGAAAACCTTGGCTACTAGGGAAAGGAGACCCTTTCCCCTTATAAACCATATCTCAACTCCCACATCTACCGATGTGGGACAAGTGCGTAACATACCCCCGCTCTTACAGGACCAACGCCCACGTTGGTCAAGCACCACTGGTCAAGCACCATGGCCCGGGCCCGTGGCCCTACCATGGCTGGCCACTATGGCTGGCCACTCCGCAGACGCAGTCCCGCCGCGGCCCTCCACGGACAGGGGAGCACACACAGGCCCCACAGGCGGGAGCTGGGTGGCTTCGATACCAATTGATAAGGATCTCCTAACAACCAAGGCCCAACCGGACTCCCAACGAGTGGGCCGGCTGTAACCAAGGCCTCAGTCAGGCCCGGGCCCGCGGCCCTACCCTCATGAAAACCTTGGCTACTAGGGAAAGGAGACCCTTTCCCCTTATAAACCATATCTCAACTCCCACATCTACCGATGTGGGACAAGTGCGTAACACATGTCAATTTTAAGAGTTTCAATTTTATTAGGATTTCATTTCTCTCTCCGATCTATCTTTTATTCTCTCTGCCTCTCTCCCTCCTTCTATCTCTATCCTCTCCATCACTCCCTTTACCCATCAGTCCTCCCTCTCTCTTCTTTGCCTTCTCCCTCCTTTGATGAACTCAGATCTAGATATGGTAAAAAATGGGTGATAGTTCTTGGTCGCAGTTATGAATCTAGAGAGAAATGGATGGTATATCTAAGATCTGGATCTTGAGAGAAATGGGTGGCTGTTTTGAAGGAAGCTCCGAAGAACTGTCAAGGGAGATGAAAGGATAATAATTTCTCACATGTCGAGGTGCGATCTTGACAATGTTCTTCTTGGAGAGCTCCTAAACACTAGGTATGCTCTAGAAATCAATGTGGGTTCCATGGGTGATCGATGAGCCAAAATTGACTGCTTCTGTATCTTAGTTTTGGTAATGATGACCTATGGGGTATGGAGAAGCCATTGCTTTGGTAGATTTTTGGTTTGTTTGTTGGTTAGATGGTTTGATGTGGCTTGGGGGAGATGGACGTGTAAAGAGAGGTGTGGGTGTGGGTGTTGGTGGTGTGAAATTTGGAGTCTACTTGTTAAGTAATAAAATACTTTAACAATGTAATAAAACACTTAAACAATGTAATAAGTAGATGAACAATGTAATAAAAGACTTAAACAAAGTAATAAGAAGATGAACAATGTAATAAAACAAATGTCTAGTTGATAAAAAACAATGTAATAAAATAATGAAATTTCTCAATGCGTCCAAGAACAAGATAGGGCTAGAAAAGTGAAAACAAAAAAGCTTGAAAAAAATCTCAGGCCAAAAAGAAACATCCAACAAGAGAATTCCACTTTGTAGGTTGTAGTAGCTTGAACATACTCTTGCTTCAGTCAAGTCATGTGAACAAAGAACCAGCACACAATGTAATAAGAAGCTTAAACAGTGTCATAAGAAGCTTAAACAATGTAATAAGAAGCTTAAACAATGTCATAAGAGGCTGAAACAATATAAAAACAATGTAATTTAAGTAATTACATAGAAAATAATGATTTATCCTTCTTTGAAACGTTAATTTAGTCTAAATTCCACCTTATAAGGCATAATTTGAAGAACAACGTATTTTTATTAATATTTTAGTATTGTAAATTGTTATTACATTATTCGGAGTGCTCCAGATCTTATTACACTGTTTACGAAAACAGTGTAATTAAGAATGATCGGGTAAAATATATCGACAATGAGTATTGTTAGAAAGAGTTTTACATGTTGATTCTGAATATGCAATTTATTTTGAAATCTGACATGTATTTTGAGAGAAAAAAATGTTATGTGAGAGAAAAGTAGATATTTGAAAATTGATTTTTTTTACATATCTATGAGAGAGCACTTTTTTTATCTAATGATTTTGAATTTGTTGAAGTTTTCAATTAGCCATGTCATCTTTTATATGTGGCATGCCACATGTTTGTGGATAATAAGTGATACCGTAATAAGAAAGACAATGCTTCTTCGTTGACTCTTTTTTCTTTATCATAAGATGGCTTATCGTTTAGAATTGAGAAGGTTTAGGTTTGCATAGTTGGATTCAAATGCTTTGACTGTGGTGCTTTTGGTAGGCAGCGTTTCACTTTGACTGATCAAGTCAAAAACTGATTTGAGTATCAATAAGTTGTTCGATTTTAATCCATTCAACAACTCGGGCGATAGTTTGATTTGAGTATCAATAAGTTGTTTGATTTTAATCCATTCAACAACTCGGGTGATAATTTGATTTGAGTATCAATAAGTTGTTCGATTTTAATCTATTCAACAACTTGGGTGATAGTTTAGTCTATGGGGCAAAACTGTATGAATTCAAAAAAGTTCTGTGTTAGATTTTTATTGGGAGTAATACCCTTGTAGTGATGCAGTGGGTTATGGCATATCGAATGTACAAAAGATAAACTTGTATAATGTCATTTTTTATTAGTTAAAAAAAAGAGAGAATAATGTTTTAATCTGTTCATAATTATGTATCGATCAAAATCAAGGTCATTATTCCATTATAATCATAGAGAATCGTCCAACTAAAATTTTGTGTTCTTATTGCTAAATCATGCGTGGATTGCACGAAATAAACAAGTCCATGAAGATAACCAAGGTGATGATCTGATGTCCAATTCCTCTATCCTAGCGACTACCCTAAAGCTTCTGCGAGACTTTCGCGAGGCTCATGCCCCTTCTCACCCTTCTCCACAAACTCAGCAAGCCTCTAATAATTGGGAATGCCCGCAGCCAGGTCTCTACAAAATCAATAATGTTGATGGAAGTTGGGTGAATGGTGATCAATTTGTAGGGATCGCTGTCATTATCCGAGATCACAATGGTGGAGTGAAAGCTTCAGGATTTAAGTGAGTATACTCAGCTGGTGGGGTAGCTACAGTTGAAGCAACTGCTTTTCTTTTCGGCATTCAGATGGCTGTGACTGTGAGATTGAATATTTCCAGTGCAGTTCTTGAAGGAGATGCCATGGAGATTGTAAATGCGATTCGAAACTCAAATTGTGACCTCATAAGTTATGGTCATTAGCTAACAATTTCATAATATCATCGTTATTTGGAGACCTCAAGTATTCGTTTCCAAAATTCATTGACAATACCATCATGCCCTCTCCAATTCGCACCTATTCATCCAAAAGGTCGGAAGAGAGCCAGAGACACCATATGCAAGCATTCGCAACGTAACCGTTATCTTTTGAAGTGAAGATAACCTTAGCTTTCCACCCGCATCCATTTTTTTGTTGGAAATAAGGTTGATGAGCCTCTAGTGTAGACTGGATGTGAAGAAATAAGTCAGGTCCCATTCAAAATCTTCTTCAAATCGATCATGAGAATAAACCGGATTCTTAGCAAAATAATCATTAAAAAGTCGTTCGTGACACGGAACAAAGTCATGATCAATGTACAATCGTGGAGTACGTGATGCTGAAGCCCTCATCCTCTCCACCCTTTGTTGCTCTACTTCGAATATTAGCATCTCTTATATCTCTTCATCGGAGGAAGAGTCGAAAACACATTCTTAAAAATATTTTTTAGAAAAAGAACTCGTTGATTATATAGGAGTGATGATATCAAATACAATAGAGTTGAAATTGAAAAGCAATAATGAAAGGAAGCAATTGTTGTACAATGATGTTGCCTATATTTCAAATTTTAGAAATAGAGTCGTTGGGAATTTTTATTTTTCAAATACAACCGTTGAGAATCTTTATTTTTCCAATATAGTCGTTGCAAATCTTTGTTTTTAGTTTATTCTAAATTAATAAATACTTTAATTTGTATTAATTAATTTTTTTACTAGTATAATTATAATTAATATTAATTATTTTTCTAAAATTAATACATAAATTAGAATATAGTTTGTAAACATTTTAATTTTTACTTGAAATCAAATAATATACAAATTTAATAATAAAAGAAGAAGAAACTAATATTTTAATGCAACAGTAGAGATCTAAAATGGAGATTCTGATATAATTGTTATTGAATAGAAAATCTGTAAATTATCAAAAAATAATATTTGAATTGGTAAAATAAAAGATATCTTAAAAGATACCAATATTAATGCTCTAAGATTATTGCTCTCAAGTCTCAATACTCACCATATAAAAGGATTGTCCATAAAATAGAGTACCCAAAATACAGAATTAAAGAAATTCAGTATCAACAGTGAATCTGTATAATCTATTTCACAAAAAGACAAAGTCTGTAAAACGAAAAAAAATATATACACACTTAAAATATTGACTCCGCTCTTCATCTGGACTTCTCTCTCCTTCTCTTCCTCCCACTGTCTTTGTCCGTCTATTCCTATACGTCGTCGTTCTCCTCTCCGTCCTTGCACTCTGTCCGTCTCTGCTTTGCACTCTCTTCGACACACGCCCCCCTCCAGCTCGCAGTCGTAGTCGAATCGCAACCCCCTCCTTGCATTCCTCCGAGTCAGAATCGCAACACACGCCACCTCCTTCTGCGCGACTTCTCCTCTGCAGGTGACTCTCTTCTGTCCGGTAAAAGTAATCAAAAGTTGCTACCGATAAGCCTCAGGTAGGGATTTTGTTTTTAATTTTACTTTTAATTTAGAAAAAAACTGTTTTTCATTGTTCGATTGAATGTGAAACCCTTTGTGATTTGATTGGCAATCTAGTTTATGATTCCTGAATTTTATTTTTTGGTCTATGTGATTAATCTAGTTTATGATTCCTGAATTTTATTTTTTGGTCTATGTGATTAAGATATGAATTGCAGTTACAGATTTGATTGTGAATGAGTGCAATAGTCAATTAATTCTAATTGGTTTCAGGAAGTCCTGCTCTAGCAAATTTGATGGAGCTGAAACACTTGAGAATCGTATCACTGATGTGCACTCTGTTAGTTGTTGCAGCAGAATTAACTGCAAATGGGCTAAATTGTTTAATTTACCAGGAGATGTGTTCAGATAAACAGTGTTTTGGTGCCTCTTATGTAATTTTCAGATAAACAATGATAAACATTTTAATTTTTATTAGAATATATAAACAATTAATAATAAAGTAAGAGAAAATTAATATTTTAATGTTGTAGGGATTGGAATAGAGATTCTAATGCAGTTGTTGTCGAATAGAGATTATGCAAATTGTCAAAAAGTGGTATCTTGACGAGTGACAATAGAGAATTAAGAGACATTGATGCGAGTGCTCTGCTGTTCTATATATATTTTTTTAATGATGCGATGATACCCCCAAACCCAGAGTTTCCTACTCGGGCCGGACTTCTCGAACGAGGGATCCAAGTAAAAGATGTATTTGTTTTGGGTCTATCATTCAGAGGAGAGAAATTCTTAGACCTACCTTCAAATTCACCTGCGGAACTTTCCTGCATATGAAGATGATTGGAACCCTAACTTAGAATTGCAATTCTCGTGCACTCTGTGTCAAGTTTGGGTTGTTTAGGTGATACGTTTGATAGTTTTGGATTTATTTGCACAAAGTAGGATTCCAGTTAAGTCAATTTGATTTTCCGTGTAACATATACTGGTACGTGTTTGATTGATCCCTTTAATATTTAATTTTTCGCAGTAATATGCAAAATCATTAGCATTCATCCAAAATACCACTGAATTGCTTCTTTTTTTTCCAATTGATAACTTCTGGAATTGAATTTCCCCCTTATCCATGTATGTGTGTATATCTTTTGACTGACTGCTTCATTATGTCAAACTATAATATTGAGTCGTTTCGTTTTCTACCTTGCAGAAGTTTTGAATTATATTGAGAGCTAGAGTTTAGATATGCTCAGTGGAATCAAATTTATACCCCGTGAGGAGTTTGAGAAGGTAAATATCTATAGTGGTTTGTGTTAAGTTTACTGCTTCCCTTTTAGTATCATTGATATGAATTTCTGTGTATCTTATTTTTTTGCTTGACTTCTCTCAATTTGGAAATTGGGTTTTAGGTACAAGATGACAAGGGAAAGAAATCAGGCAATAAAGTCTATGGGAAAGGAAAAGATGGAAGAAGAAGTAGAAAAAAGAGTTACAGTAGTTCAGATGATGAGCTCAAAAAAATAAAAAGAAGGTCCAGAAAAAGCAAGAAGTGGAGCTCATCTGAGGAGGATATTAGCCCGAGTGAGAGTGATTACAGTTCTGATAGAGATGAAAAGAGGAATAGGAATAGAATTAGGAAAAAGAATAAGAGGAGGAGTGATGATTGTCTAGGGGATAGCAAGGGATCAAAAAGAAGATCAAACGGATCCGAAAAACACTATTCATCTGAGTATTCTTTATCTACTTCCGAGGATGAGCATCAAGGCGGAAGTCGACAAGATAGAAAGAAAAGGGAGAGTTTGGTCGGGGATTTATCAGGTGAGCATCATATAATGATTTTATAGTACAATGGTTATTTTCTAATTGAGTTGCAAGTTACGACATTATTTGATACTTAATATTATGTCCGTCTTTAGATGACGGTAGAAGGACTAATTCAGTGAAGGAGACAGAAATTGTGAGGAAAGAAATGGGGCTGGAGTGGATGCTTAGACCTGGAGAGAGGATTGGCGGAAAGCCAAAGGAGGTTGTGGACAAAGAACCAGAGGAACCTGCTACTGAGGAGGTAAGAGTTGTATTAGCATTGGAAACTCTTTTGGATGGGGGTGGTTTTTGTATGTTTGGTGCACACGTAGTATAGAAATGGAAACTCTTTTAGTATTTATTTGAACAATTTACATTAGTTAGACACCGGGAATACCTCACACACTTGCTTATCCATGATCGATTGAGTAGCATTATACGCTTGTCTTATTTGTACATAAAATTTGTCTTTTTTTCATTGACAACTCAATTGTGTTTTCCAGCAGATAAAAAGAGTGAATCCCAAAGAGTTGAATCCATATTTAAAGGATGATGGAAGTGGTTATCCTGAAGATGCAGATGATCGAAAAGCTGGTGGAGACAAACTCTTAACTTCGTCAGTTGTTGGGGACGGTGGTGCCAGTTGGAGACTGAAAGCGTTGAAGCGTGCACAAGAGCAAGCAGCTCGTGAGGGGCGAAATCTTTCGGATGTACGTCTCATTTTAGTTACTGTTCTTGTTAAATTTGACCTCATTTTGTTGATTTGTGATTTACGCTTTGAAATCATGCAGGTTGTAGGGGAACGATGGAGTTCTCTTGGTGAACTTACAGTCTCTGCGGCATCTCATATTGCTGCCCCGTCCCGTGCTCATTTGCATGCCATAAAGAATAGAAAGAAGGGGCTAACTGAGGAACACCAAAGTGGTACAGACAATGAAACCAAAAAAGTTATGGAAAAGGTATTTCTTTACTAACATTGATAATTGAAGTTCTTGATTGTTTCCAAGTAGAACTATTCATTTCTTTCTTGTTTTGTTAACATGTTAAATTCTTTTGTTCAGAGCATCGGTCGCGACTACCTCAAAGATGTTTCTGTCCGCCATCCTAAAATGAAGGCCCCTAAAGTTCATGGTTCTTTATCATGGGGAAAACGAAAAGCTCAAAATTTATCTATGGAAGATGCTGCTGTGATAACTGCTGCAACAGCTAGCTTGAATAAATTTTCCAATGATGGAAGTTTCATGAGTGAAGTTCTAAGTCAAAGTACTAATCTTGGTGGTTCAGGGGGTACGAGTTCTAATCATGAGGGAAAATCAGAGCCACAACTACCTAGTGAAGGTAGTGTTGTGGTTAAAGAGGTATTAAGTGCAAATCAACTGGCAGCTAAAGCTTTGCAGCTTCGAATGAAAGGAAAATATGAAGAAGCTGAGAAACTTTTGGTAAGACAGTATTTCATTCCTGGTAACTTTTCTTTTGCACCAAGCCACCAACATTTATTATTTATTATCATCATCATCAAAACCTTGATCCAATAACTTGAGGTTGGTGAGATGAATAACTGGGAGCGGGAGGTCTTAGTCAGAATCAAGTAAAAAATAAAATATCAGCGGTAAAAGCCTTTGGAAAGTAAAGCTGGAACTATTAAAATTACATAGAAGTCTCTTTGAATAAAATTAAACTATAGAATGGGTCTTTGAAAGTGGTTTTAGGTATGGAAAATTAAACTATAGAATGGGTCTTTGAAAGTGGTTTAAACTGTAATTGTATTAGTGTTTGTTTTGCTCTCTCTCTGATCATCTTATGATAGTAATCATTGCAAGATGCATGTCCTAGCTTATTGCGTAGTTTAGAAATTTTCTCTTGACTAATTCTTTCTGGGGATTTGTATTTAATTGAAATATTTTACATTCTTCATTTTTCTGTTGTAAGTGCACTGCTAGTTGGAGTTGCTTGACACTCACTTAACATTCAACTGATTCTTAATGGAATTGATCACATTAAAAGTTAAAGCCCTTTCTTGTGTGCAAGGAAATATATCCTGGCTCTAGTTTATAAGGAAGATAATGAAAAGATTCTCTAGAATAGTTGTTTGTATTATTCCACTTGAAAAGTGGTCCTGAGAGATTGAACATTGTGTATTGGTATTCTGTCTTAACTAGGGCATGTGTAAGCACTTGTATAACATTTTCTACTTTTTCAAAGTCAATAATTATGACCTTTACGTTTTCATTCAGTAGTTAACTGAATTTCTTCTCCTTTTTCCACTCAAACTTATTAGCAAGAAGGTGAAAACATGAAGGTGAATCACAGTGCGCTGGATGGTGGTGCAACTAGACCACAAAAATCTGAAAATATTAGCAGGTAAATTTTTGTCCTTTTAGTATTTTCTGTTCAGTGAAAGTATTTCATTTAAGATATCATAACTTTGATATTCGCTAGCTATTTGGTTAACTATGTCTGTTCCTTTTCGGCGGCTGTACGTTTAAGGAATGCCATAATCTTCTCTATTAAACAGCTTTGTAGAACTTGTTTGTTGAAGAAGATGCTTAGTGTATTATCGGGAAACCTATTTTGATCTTCTGGAGTTGTAAGGGTATTAAACATGAAAACAACTTGGAAAGTAGATGTTCACATACTAATGGAGAGGTTAACTCGCTGGGGAACAGAAAAAAATAACCTTGGAGAGAACATTGAGGAGAGTGGTATATGATTTAGTAATTTTGCAAGTGATTGATGTGTTATTTGTGTCGGTGTAGGAGTCAGCGATATTATGAAATTGTGTCTTTTTTAGTTTTTTTTTTTTCACATGGAAAAGAATTTGTGAAGGATATTATTCAGGATGGAAAAACAGCATGATATTGTTAAAGGGTTCGTGTGACAGGCTAATCATTCAAAGCCATTTCTTTGATGTTGTTCTGCTCGATAAACCCCTCCTTGAGTCTGTTGCTTCTTTTAATAAAATTTTTCCATTCAAAAAAAAAAAAGATAAACCCCTCCTTGAGTGACCTTTTGACAAAAAGACATGTCACCGTGCTCGAATCCTTGGGATCTTGCATGAAATTGTACTTCCAACCTGTCTTTTTGCCGCTATTATACAAGTTCGAGGATGGGTTGATGAACTTGTATTCGTATCCGTTGCCATCTTTCTACTTCTCTTACAAACCTATAACATAAGTGAGCAAAGTAGCAAACAATTAAGTGATTCACCAATTCAGAATGTAATTATGTAAGTAAAGTAAAATCGAAAGCTAAACCTTCAATACTAGAGTTCTGAGTTCAGTAGTTCAGAATTAAATATTAATCTCAAGTCTTAACTGACTGGGTCCCCAATTTCACCAATCACCCAACAAGTCAACGACAACCTAGTATCAACATTTTAAACTACTTTAAGAGGTAGAGGACATCATGAGACATGAATCGTTTACTGTTCTAATATAGCAGAAATAGAAGGAAAAAAAAAAAAAAAAAGAAGAAAGAAAAAGAAGAAGGAAAGGAAAGGAAAGGAAATGCTAAGAGCATAAAGAGCAGAACTTTCAAAAGGCTCAAAGCACAAGTGAATGTCTTATATCTTGATGTTTTGGTTCAGTTGAATCTCTTACACCAAAAAACAGAACCTAGGATTAGACATGAAACACAAAGTCACAAACTGATTAACACCCCTACTTGCCTCAATTTATATTAATTGTTCTGTATAAAATGAATATGTCTATGATAAGAGTATGATTTTGTGAAAGAAGTAAGTACCTGTGGAGAATAACAGGGTTGTCTCTGCAAGGACAGCAACCTGATTTCAGGAGTATAGGCAATGAGAGGAAATCAGCGATCAGCACCGACGATCCATTCTTCCTCTTTGGTAACACGGATTGTGAAGTAGTGGGTCATGGCTGGCTCGCGAAAGAGATGGCGAATCGGAGACGCTGAGGCTGATATATGACCTTCAGTTCTTCACTTGTTTTGTTTTAGGGCTTCTTTTTCTTTTTGCATGGGCAGGCTAGTGGGTGGGCATTTCTGTTTTTACTTTCTATTGGGCTTGGCTTGTTTTAAAAATTTTAAGTGAGGCTCACTCTTTTCGTTACCATTTCAGCCCAATTACACAGAAAAATTAGTAGAATATAAAAAGCTGTGGCTTTGCGCTTCATGCGAAGTGCGCGCTTAAGCAGGGAAAGGGCTGCACCTCAAGGCCGATGAAGCCCTGGCCCTGCGCCTCGACTTCCTTCAGCACTTGAGCGCGCGCTCTGAAGTCTTTTGGCAACTGTGGTCAAAATTAAAAGATAGTGATTGGAATATCTGGTGGGAGTCGTGTGCATGAGGAAAACAGATGTTGGTTTCCTTGTGTTCTAGTAAGGAGGAGTTAGAATGAAGATTTCAAGATTGCCAGATGAGTTTAGAAAACCATATATTTAGGATATCATTGAAGATGCTATGTTTTGAAAATGATTGACCGTTTATGTGGCGGAGATTTGCTATTTGTTTCTTTGAACTTGGTTAGCACCCCTTGGCCTTTAAATTTTATTAATATTCTACCTTCTGACAGGAAAATAAAAGGATTTTTTAGACATAATTTGGAGTGCAGAAAAGTTTAGAGTTGCTACCCTAGAGATGGAGAATATAGAGAATGAGAGAAAGGTGAGAATTTAGAAGAACGCTTGATTTGGGGTTTATTAGAAAATAATAGTATTTATTTAGGGAAAATTTTGATATGTTTAAAGGCAAAGCTTGGGTTTTGTTTGTTAAAAACAAGATTCTGAGAGAGAGCTAGACACGTGAAAAGGAATGGATTTTTTGCCTGGTAGTTAGAGTTGCTAGGGTAGATATTGACAATACAACGAGAATGGGGTAAAGTGGAACAAGACATGTTATTTACAAGAAACAAGAACTCCAATGGTACAAATGGGCTCTTAATTTATAAAATCATCTGTCTTTTTTTTCTTGTTTGTAGGTATGTTTATTTTAGTTTTCTTTCAACGCAGATATATAATTACGGATTTATCTACCAGAAAGGAGGAGGATGCTGATAGGCATCTAGCTCATAAGATTATGCAGAACAAGCAGTACAGTTTATCTGGTCGAGCAGATGATGAATATGATTTTGAAGATGGTCCCAAGAAAAAGTCCCGGAAGAAAGGGGGAGATGATGATCACAAAGTTTCTGGGAAGAACAGTTTTGCGAAGCGCATCTTGACTCAGCAAGAACGCTGTATCTTTTGCTTCGAGAACCCAAGTAGACCAAAACATCTTGTTGTATCCATAGCAAATTTCTCTTATTTGATGTTGCCGAAGTACCAGCCTCTAGTGCCAGGACATTGCTGCATCTTAACGTTGCAGGTAATCTTAATCTACTCCTCCTTTTATTTTCATTCTTTATTGTCATTTTATGATGTGAATTAGTTTTATCGGATGATTTTCAATTGTAGTTTTGGCTCCATGTCTTCAGAATATTTTTGATGCTTCAACAAAATGAAGATGTTTTCTCCCCTTTTTCTTTCACCTGAATGCACAATATTCTTTACAGTGGTCCAACTAATAGTAGGATTATCCTCGAACTGCCCAAAAAATGAATCATTCCGAAATTTTTTTGAATGGTAAAATTTTTATTGAAGCACCAAAGGGGTGCAACCCCCAAATCATTCCGAAATTTTGTAGTAAAAAAATCTGAAAATGCGTCACTTCTTGAGCCTTGACTCGTTTCAAAATGTGGAGCACTTGTTCTGGGGAGTAAATTGAACTTACATCCGAGAATGGTTTTATTTACATGGAAATGTAATTATGGATGCTCTCTCTCTCTCTCTCTCTCTATATATATATATATATATATATATATATATATAATGAGGCAGTTTGTTAACTTCGTTAGATTTTAACTTAATAATGTTCTTTGCTTCTGTAGCATGAGTCAGCCACGAGGACTGTTGATGATAACGTATGGGGTGAAATTCGCAACTTCAAGAAATGCCTCATAATGATGTTTGCAAAGCAAGAAAAGGATTTGGTGTTTATCGAAACAGTGATGGGATTGGCTCAGCAACGTCGTCATTGTATGATTGAGTGCATTCCGGTGCCTAGAGAAATTGCAAAACAGGCCCCACTTTATTTTAAAAAGGTAAGGTCTCCTAACGATATTATATTTTGATATGTTTTGCTTTGTCTATTTTTTATGTAATATGTCCCTCGTACAGTTTTTGGAAGTCATCTTGAAAACTTCAACTCTCTGTGCTGTTCCCCCTTTCTATAAAACCATACAATCTTTTTAATAAAAAAAGGATGTGCAATTAGTTTCTGGCTTTCTGCAAATGTATATTTTATATATGGGAAAGTTCTTGTCTTAATGTTAGGCAATAATTCTTAAGCTGGTTCAGCTTGGGTTAGCATGTTATGGATTGAAGGTTCATTCATTTTCAAATCACAGCTCAAGTTACATGACTTCTTTTGTTTTAGAGTAATTGAAAGGTTCAGATGTTACAATAAGTATTTTGAGTATTTTTTTTTCTTAAACATACATACACAATTGCAATGTTAGTTATAGCGTGGAATATTTTCTTGCCGGCTACTGTAAAAATTCCTAACAGCAATTTGTTTTAGGCGATTGACGAAGCTGAAGATGAGTGGAGCCAGCATGATGCAAAGAAGCTCATTGATACAAGTGTGAAGGGTTTGCGTGGTTCAATCCCCAAGAATTTTCCATACTTCCATGTGGAATTTGGTTTGCATAAGGGGTTTGTCCATGTCATTGATGATGAGACCAATTTCAAAAGCAGCCTTGGCCTTAACGTTATAAGAGGCATGCTACAATTGCCAGAGGAAGACATGTACCGTCGCCGGCAGCACGAGACAATTGAGGCTCAAAAGCAAGCTGTTGCAAAATTTGCTCAAGAATGGGAGCCTTTCGATTGGACGAAACAGCTCGATTAAGTGATATGGGGCCATTGTACATGCAAATTTCTAAAGGTGGGATCGATCGAGAGCGGAGATCAGTGATTCAGTGGGTTTGTCCAGGAAGGATTAGTGAAGAAGTTGAAGGAGTTGGTTATTTGTGATATTTTATATATACAACTACCAGAGAATTGACATGAACCAAGCATCATTCATACATACAGGAGCACACTTGGGGTGTGATTCATAAGGGTTGAGTCTGTATACTTGGGAGGTTACCATATTTTAATCCCAAGTCATGTCTAATTGTAGGGCAAAATTTGTTTTCTTTGTTAATTTATATAGACCCCTAAAACAGAACATGATTTTCGTTCTCCTATGTGGAATCAGGGCATGAGATAGGGACTTCATTGTCTTTGCATTCATCATTGTTTTTTTTTTTTTTTCCTCCTGAGAACTATATTATCTTAAACAAGAAATAATTAAGATCCCAACATTTATCATCCAGTAGCATGTGGCACTCAAGTGTGATTTTCAATGGGAGCTGTGCTATGATGTTATCGCATCTAATGAATGAGTGATACAAGGTACTAGGATGTTTTTGAAATGAATGAGTGACACACATTTCAGATGCTTTTGGGATGATAAATATTGGGATGTGTAACACTTTTGATACACATGGTATAAGTAGGGGCCAATATACCATGAGGAATCAAGAAAAGCGGAGATGGTGAAACCAAAATTAATCCTTTCTTGTAAATGGTTTAGCCCACAAACTTGTACGATGGGCCGCAGAAGGGCTATGGTCCGGCCTTACTCCCGACTCTACTTTAAACCCCCCGATGTGTATCTTATTATGAATTATGATTATTTTAATAAAATAATAAATCCAATTAATCCGTCACAATAATTGTTTTCTAATTGAGGTTGAATGCAAAAGTACAAAACCAAACACGTCAGCGTGACAAGTGGAGTCTAGGGTTTCATTGGGCGATTGGTGAACACGTAACTTGGGGCTTGTATTCCTCCTATAAAGACCCCCACCCAAGCTTACCCTAAAAACACATATCTCCACCTCTCTCTTGGATCTCGTACGACTGTTGGGCCTATTTCAGGTATTTGGCCAGTGAAATCACGGTTGAGTCTTCAGAGGGACTGTCTCTCTCTCTCTCTATCAATCGTGTTTCCCTGGGCAAATCTCTGAACTAGGTCTTTTTTATTAGACCTGACGTACGTACTGCCTTCTCCATATGCCAAATTCTGAGTCTGATGGATTGTAATATTCTTGCAGGAGCATATCGCAGTCCAGGTCGTGTTGCGTGGCTGGGCATGTTATCCCCTTTAATTTTCTGAACTACTTTTATGAGATACCCAGAGGAGGACATCCTGGATTTTATGAAATACCCAGAGGAGGGTTTCTGATCATTTCTTTGCCAAAAAATTTGTGTTAGCTAGTCATCACCAGCATCTCTAGAGAACACTTCATATATATTTGACATTGCATTACAGTTTTGATTAATCGTGGTCATTATAAACATTGTTCGGATGCCTGATTGATGCTTTTTACAGCAAAGGCAAAACAGGATATGCAATTGGAATCTCTCTTGAAATCACTTTAGTACAAAAGAAAGACCTATAACATGGCAGAAGAGAGAAGTGTCAAATATAAATCATAAAAGATTACGTGAAAACCAGGGAAAAAAAACAGACAAATCTAGCTTTAGCCTTTCCATAGATTTTGGACCGTTTTGGGTTGGTTCCCGATGATACATCCGACCCGCACAGTTTTATTCTTCTCAAGCTCAGCTACCGGCTTTGTTCCTCCTTAACTCAATTACCATAGGCCGAAACCCATGGATCAAAACTCACTTGGATTAGGAAAAAGGTATTGTTGTATATAGGGAGTGGGCTTGGCCCATATAAACCACTAGGTTGGGAGTTACCCAGTCGATGTGTCACAATGACGATGAGAATCCCACATCGGAAGATGATGGAATTTGTAGTCTAGCTTATAAGGGAGGACAAACCTCCTATTGTCAATCTAAGTTTTCAATAGAGAGTTAGACTCAAACTTGTGATGCTAGACTTGGGCCCCCATCCCTTGTGACGAGTATTCATCATTGGTGCTTTCATTGAGAGGGTGTTTGTCTACGTGCAGGCCCGTGGGCTGATACTATCGTAGGTAGGCCTATCCTAGAGCGCATCCCTTGTCGAGTTGAGTTAGCAGACAGTGGGTCAAATCCATTGTGGACAAGTTGGAAAAGAGAAAAGGCATAAAAAAAGAGAAGAAAAAAACCGTTCAAGTAACTGGGAAAGCCTTGATCCACTGGATTGACAAGACTATGTGATCCTGGCTCACAGGTTTAGGGCGGTAAGTGGGCCGACGGTTCAATGGTTCAGCCCTAGCCATGCACGATCCCTGATCCACTAGATTTGCAAGGCTATGTGATCCTGACTCACAGGTCTAGGGTGGTAAGTGGGCCGATGGTCGAAATGGTCCATCCTTAATCCACTGGATTGACAAGGCTATGTGATCCTGGCTCACAGGTCTGAGGCGCTAAGTGGGTCGACGGTCGAAATGGTCCAGCCCTAGCCATGCACGAGGACGTGCATACTCCCAGGGGTGAGATTGATGAGAAACCCACATCGGAAGATAATGGATTTGGAGTCTAGCTTATAAGGGATGAGGATTTGGAGTCTAGCTTATAAGGGATGATAAACATCCTATTGTCAACTTGTGTTTTCACCTACATCGGAAAATGGTGGATTTGAAGTCTAGCTTATAAGGGATGATAAGCCTCCTATTGTCAACCGAGTTTTCAATAGAGAGTTAGGTCCAAACTTGTGATGCTAGACTTGAGCCCACATCCCTTGTGACGGGTATTCGTCAAATGGTTTTAACATGGCAAGGCATATTTTCACAATCCGTACACAAAATGATAAGAAATGGCATCATGTTTCTTTGTATACATTCCATGTATCATTGACAATAATCATGAGACATGACATCATTTGTTATCCACGTAACAAAGAAAGAACATTCAAAAAGAACATTAAAAATTGCTTGAAGAAAGTCCCATTTAAAGGTATTTTATTCGGCATCACATTCAACAAAATTTTGCTCATACAGCAACTTTGGTACTTCCTTGTGTTTATTCAAATCTTTATGATCACGATGAGTTTTGACCCAACTTATCCTGTCATTAAGTGAAAATTTTATGTACACAAGTCGAAGGTTGAGTTTAAATTCACATCAGATATTCAAATGACGAACTTATATGATAACATTTTCGGTTAAAAAAATGTTTATTTAACAAAGTTTTTCGAAAACAACCACACACAAGCAACAATAAGACACAAACACCAATACAGCACCCCGAAGGGCAAAAACCTGTGTTGGTAACCGAACTTATCAACTACTCACACACACTCTAAACTACCGATGTGGGATAATCTGTGGTAGACACAGTGTCAACCAGACATCACACACACACACTAGGCTTCAAGCCGTTCGCTTTTTTTTGAAAACAACCACACACAAACAGCAATAAGACACGAACACCAACACAACACCCCGAAGTATTTAACAAAGTTTTGATCATACAAAGTTGCTGAAAGTAATGTAATTTTCTTCACGTCTAAAAGATTAGGCCCATGGGCTTTAGGTACCCAGCCCAATCCGAAGGATGAAATCCATTATAACGATTAACAACGGCCTGTAGCCGCCACTATACATATGCGGATATGCCAAATATCTATTTTCCCTCGAAAGTCAATATTTAACGTGATCCACTTTTTAAAGAAAACATTCAGCTTGCCTATCAACGGTTCCTAATCTGCCACGTAACATCGACGGACAAACGAATTTTCACTGACTCCGTCCCTGAGAACAACTCTCCTATGCTTCTGAAAGTCTCTCTCGCTCTCGTTGAGATATAACGGAGGAAAAAGATCTTCCCATGTAGCTTTACTATTCTCGCCGAGATCTCTTGTTTTCCTGGGAAATTTCTGTTTTCACGGAAAATATCGAGGAGATGGACGGGGGATTATTCGATCTGATGGAGTTCTTTAGGAGGCCATCGATCACCGAAACATTTGTCGACATTTTACTCTGCGCAGTACCTATTTGGCTCGCTGTGATGATAGGGCTTGTCATCGGTTGGTCCTGGCGCCCGCGTTGGACCGGCTTGGTCTTCCTGGGGATGCGCAGCAAATTGCGGTTCGTATGGACAGCGCCGCCGGGATTTGGGGCACGACGTCTCTGGCTGGCATTCACGGCTCTCTCGGTTTTCTCCGCTTGCCGCACGATTTTGTCCAATTTGAAATTGAAGCGTGAGAAAGCGGCAAGCCGAGCGCGGCCACCACCTCCGGTAGCGGCGAGCATGGAAAATACAGCAGATATGATTTGCGATGCCGCCTGGTCAGTGTTTAAATATAATGTGCGTACTTTATGTTAAATTGTATGTATTATACATTTGTTATAGCTTTGCTTTCTGTATGTAGTAATACTGAAACTGAATTTAATTTTGATTAGACCATAGTAGGCATTTCAAAATAGCTGAAACCTCCAAAGCCTTGTCTTGATTGTTTATCAACTTCTCCACTCCTAAGTAACCAAGAAAATTGTATTGAAGCCCACAGTGGGCGCCTCTCAGGAACATACATTAACCGCAGCTAAGTCTATAGCTTCTAAAAGGTTGTTACAGGTGGTAGGCAGCTTAAATTTCAAGGTATTGAGGAGAATTAGAGCTAATTAGGCTTTTGTTGAAGGACAACTGTTAGGATACCAACCTGTTATTAGAAGTAGAGCTAGAGGGACTTTTGTCGAGAAGACTATCTGTTAAGAATGGATAGTTTGGTTGGAATACCCTCTTCCAAACAGATGCCATGGAATAGAGGTAGATCCTTTTGCAAACTTTTTATTGTCACTTATAATCATATTCCAAATATTCAACGGGATGAATGCGTAGGCACCGTAACATAAGAAAGTCTTGGTCAAAGCCTGCAATCAAGCTTGATGGCAAAAATGTGATCTGCTTGGATTTCAAAAAAAAATAATAATAAAGAAGAAGAAGAAGAAGACAAAAATATAGGGTAATGCCCAGAGGGATTTTCCGTAGAAGTCCCCAAAATTCCGATCAGGTCTGCATTCTTTACTTGGGAAGTTATGTGGGAAAGAACTTCCACATTTGATAACGTTAGAGTGAGACGAGATGCAATTACTGACTAATGGGCTTATGTTAAAAACTTGGGTGAATCAATTAAATCTTATTTTACTCCATTGTGAGTGAGCTAGTAGCTTTTGGGATTGTCTTTACCAGTTTACCCTTCGTGGGACTCAATTGGGTAATGGAGTTGAGAATGAATTAAGTGCTTGGAAATTCAATTTCAATTATATAGATTGACCTGGAAATGTGGATACTCTTTCTTTGATGACTTGGTCGCATATTTGGAATGAAAGCGAAGATTGTGTCTTTCGAGGAGAAGTGTCCTCTCTGTCGATCAAGAAATGGTTATCAATTTTTTTTTTTGACAAATCAATGTGTTTTTTTAAAAGTAGGTGGGGTGGGGGGACTTGAATATATGACATCTTGGTCATGTGGCTATCAACATTTTGTTTACTGGCTTGTGGAGAATCCAATTTAAATGAAACCATGTTGCTTGACATTTTAGGTTCTTTGTCATGTACTACTTCATAATTGGGAGGCACTCGGTTTGTGGCCTTTTCTATAAATTATACTTTACCATTCAAAAAAAGAAAGTAGACCAGTTGGGAACTATACAATATTAATTAGAGGAGTGTGAGTTCAGCCCTAGTACCAGACTTATTGTGATGGGAAACTCACCTATATACAACATGCACCAAGCTAACTATACAACATATAGTTTTTGATTATATATTGTACACTCCTCAACAATATTCATCAAACAATGCTAACTATACAACTTTGTCACAGCCCTAGTACCAGACCAGTTGGGGAAGAGCATGGCATTGCCACAGAAAATGATTTGGAGCATCTATTATATTTTCTTGAAGGGAATATAGAATGGCAAAGTATGATGGAAAGATCTACTCCGAACATGTCATACCAAGCTTGGATTCATGAGCCTGAGGTAGATTCAAGTCTGAACTTCTATTTAATGGAACTGTTTTCTGCCTTTTAAGTTGATGTCGAAACATTGACCACTGCTAAAGAAACGACAGAAATGCTAGCAAAAAGAGGATCAAATTAAAGTGCAACTTTAAGAAAACAAGGCCCTGTTTCGCTGTGTCCTTATTTTTCTGCTATCAAAACTTCTTTTCTGTTACTTTAAATTCAAGAATCTGTTTGATTTGCAAAAATAGTTCTCTTCTGAGGTAGGTTGATGTTTTGAATACATTGAATAACACATTTCTGTATTGTCAGATCATATTTTCAAGAACTGCTGTCCAAGTGCTTTTCTTTTTCTTTCAGTACCTTTTGTCATTAATGATAGAAAATTTTCTGGCTTGGCCAGACTTTCTTAGTTTCTAGGCAAAAACATGCAAAAGACTCCATGATGGTTTCGATTAAGAGATGAAAACTAAATACCATTTCATACTGAGTGATATATATCCATTGAATCCTTACCGTTGATTCTTTAATATCTTTACAACCTCTACTCTTTAAATCCATTATAACTCTCCTGTTATGTTACCTTTTGAGAAGGATTATTACTTTTCCCCAAGTTTTATTTAAAATGAAAAAGGACTCGGGTTAAAACCGTAGTATCCAAGTGAATATGTGTTATTCTAGTGGTAATTTTTCTTTCCTGGAAAAAAGAAGAAGTGGTATTGGCTAATACTGGTAGCTAGTGGTCCTGTTTGGCTGTAGATAATTCTGAAGGTGCTCCTGTCTCGTGAATGGTACGGGGAAATATTAGCATCTAGTGCACCCTCTCCCACTCATTTCCCTATGCACATATTTTATAATCCTAGAGTTTTGGTCTTCGTTATTATTCGTAGATGTTGAGATTGTTTATCATGGGGCATTTTTAGTTTGAAAATCTCCCTCTGTTTTCTTTATGACCTTCAACAATTAACTTTTTCATACACACATGTATGATTTGGCTCGTGACTATTCTTTGTCAATACTGAAATTGTTAATCTGTTGGCATGCTTGGCTTGAACATTTCCACTGTTTATTTCCCATGCGTACGGAGTACCTCAACAATTAACTTCTCTCTCTCTTCAATATTCGTCCTTATTTTTTGTGGAATTGTATTATTTGTTAGACTTGTTCTGAAATCTCATGAAGATTCGTAGCCATTTTCTAACTGGCGTCGCTAAACAGTTTAGGATCTAGTTGGTATTTGAGTCTGTTTGCCCTATGGAAAAATGGCAAGAGCAGTAGCAGTTGCCAGAGACCTGGTTATTGCCACTAGCTATGAGCCATAAGTGAAACTGTCTATGCGATTTCTCTTCTAACCAGTCCAATTTTGATGTGGACTAACTAATGAGTGCTTAGACTGTTCCTTTTTGTACTGATAAAAAAACAAGAGTGCTTAGGCAGTTGCTCATATGTGATTGTCACCGACACTCTTCTACTCTTGTTGGTTGGTTGGATAAAATGAAGATCCTACATGGCATCCCTCTTCTGTTTTGAACATCTTGTGTGCTCCATTATCTTGTTTGTTGACTTCTCATTGATCATATGAAAGTATCTCATGGTTATCCTGATATTAACACAGACTAATATTTGATAGTGATTATGTTCATCAGACACGCCCAGTAGTATACCGCAGTAGAACTGTCTTTGAGGATGCAACTCCAGAGTTGGTTAGAGACTTCTTCTGGGATGATGAATTTAGAACAAAATGGGATCCTATGCTCACGCACGTTAAAATATTGGAGGAATGTCCTCATACAGGAGCAATTAATGTTCAATGGATAAAAAGGGTTTGTGAAATGCTTTGCAGTTCGTCTTTTTTGTGTCATAGGCTTTTAGTGCCCGTTGCTTGTTGAAAATAGATTTCGACTGGTAATTTGATTTTTTTTTCCCTGTTTGCAGTTCCCTTTTTTCTGCAGTGATAGAGAATATATCATTAGTCGAAGAATATGGGAGGCTGGAAAGACATATTATTGTGTGACAAAGGTATATATCAGTTCTTACACATGGCCCAAAGAGCTTGCTTATTAATTTAGATGCTGGATTTTTCAAGATTATTTTAGTGATAAGCTGCAGAGTATAGTTAGCATTGTTATTTAATATGAAGTCTTGGTTGCATGATGTGATAATTATGTTCGTCAGTCTGTTTCATCAACCCTTAGTTGTGTATTTTGGTGTACTTTAGGAAAATTTTCATCTATAATTGTTTCAGTATTCGGTTTTGACTTGTATTAATTCAAGATGATGTCTGCCTTGTGCATTTTGTGAACATATCATAGACACAAAATTATATATGGTTTTTTATCCTACTCGGGTCATGTCTGGTAATGTGCGAGTTGCAATGGCAGGGAGTACCATATTCAGGTTTGCAAAAACGTGACAAGCCAAGGCGTGTGGAGCTTTATTTCTCGAGTTGGGTTATTAGGGCTGGTAAGTAACGCGTCTACCAATTTCATTGTTTATGTCATACTGTGTTGCCATGTTTACTGACAATTGGTGAGGTTATCTTGGCTTATTTCAAAATTGAATGCAGTGGAATCCCGTAAAGGAGATGGACAGATGTCTGCTTGTGAGGTTACCCTTGTACATTATGAGGACATGGGGATCCCCAAAGATGTGGCGAAGTTAGGAGTCCGCCATGGAATGTGGGGAACGGTCAAGAAACTACATTCAGGGATGCGAGCATACCAGAATGCAAGGAAACCAGATGCTTCACTATCCAGAAGTACATTTATGACTCATATGACAACTAAACTTTCTTCTGATGGAAGTGTGGGTTCTTCAGAGCCGGTTTCTAGGGAAGAAGACAATCGTCGTGCTGTGAACACACATGAACAACAACAAGGTCATGCCATTGACTGGAAATGGGTTGTAATAGGTGGTGTAGCTCTTGTGGGTGGACTTCATTCAGGTGTCCTTGGAAAGGCCTTGTTGATGGGAGCAGGGCAAAGAATTGCCCGGAGATGAGAAGTTTCTAGTTAATTTATTGTATCTCCATATAATTTTGAGAAATGATGATGTTTCTTTTTCTGTTTTCTGTTTTATGTTTTATGTTTTCTTTTCTTTTTATTGTTTTCATAATTTTGAAAGTGATACCAAACAGCACCTAAACGTATCGGCTTTTATTGTTGGAGACTTAATAGATCTTTCCCTTGTTTAGTTTTAATATTTCCCCTGTTGTTTTATAACTAAACGCATTTACTTTGCATGAAGCCATGTAGATTATGTGCTGATACATTTAGGTGCAATTCTTTATTATATTTTCCTACAAATCTCCTTAATAAAAATAATGTCTCCATTATTGATCTTCTTGGCAAAAAACCAAATTGGTTTTCGGATTTGAAAAAATAACATACCCATTTCGGTATGTGCTATGGATTGCAAAAAATATAACTATACACATTTGGGTATGTGTTAATATTAGGCATAAAACAGACAAGATGTGTATACAGACCTTAGCTTCAGATAATATGTGTCAATGACCTCTACGTTACACTCTCACCACTCTATCGATGTGCCAATATTAGGTATGCCTTTTAATTTTTTTTTCTTTGAATGTAGTTGGAAAGTAAAGTGTCCTTTAATATTTGTATTAACTTTGGTAATCATTGTTTTCAACAAGATGTTTAAGTAACCTATCACTTCCCATTTTGTTTTGTCAAAACAGCACATCACCATTGACAAAGCTTCACAACTACCAGTCTCATCTTAGATTTATTGGTGAAAGCAACTAATCCAGTGGATTATTCTTCTGCAACAATAAATGTAGGTTCATGCTTCGTCTCCATGGAGAGTCGGTCTTAGAAAGAGACACAGGAATGTGACAAATTGGCATATATGGTCTAAGATTTTTTTTTGGTAACGTGGGACTCACCATGGGACGTTTAGACATTAAAGCAGGTAGTTGATACAGAGCATTTCTGATCCAACCCAAATTTTTTTTGATGGACTAGACTCTGACTGTGCAACAGGAGGGCCCACATTGGCTAATATCTAAGGACCACAATCATTCGATTGTACGATGAGAGGATATTCGAACCATGATTACCAAAATGATACACGTAATTTTTACTACTCCAACCACTTCAATTAGTAGCTCGGCTGTAACGTTTCTTCATCTTCACACTTTGATCCAATAACAAACGAATTTTATACAATATAACTAAATCCTTAGAGCATCCACGTATGATCCTGTAAAACTCTCCCCTATCATATTTTTAGTTGAAAAAAAATTGAAAAAAAAATGCATTAAACGTCCCTTATTTTGGTGGAAAATGGAAGCGGAGTTATGGTGATACCTCTGTTTATCCCATTTATTAATAAAATATTGATTTTCTATCGGACGTTTTTATTTTATGAGATGTAAATATATTATGATAAAAGATGAAGAAATAAATATTTTACTGTATAAATGAGTTTGATGTAGAGCGTTATTGAATTGTGATCATGTAAAGTGAAAAATGACTTATTTTACTGTATTTTATAGAATTTGAGAAGATATATGATATCAAATATGATAGAGATCCCAACAGTTTGATATCCAGTTATCCGAACTGCTAAAGATTCCAGCAGTTTGATATTTCAGATATCCAGCTGCAAAGTTTGACGCATAAAATTCAAATGAATTTGTAGGCTGCACATATTTGAGATGATGCAAATAAAACTTATGCATACGATTCATGAAAACTATATATATCCCAACAAAAAAAAGTATCCCAACACCATCACAGTCTAGGTCGCACAGGTGACTCAACATGCCAACATGGAATTAATTTTAAAAAAAATTCTCTCTTTTTTATTTGACCCACAATGCCCTTTATTTCTTCGTACCCATTAGCCCCAATTTACCGCTCTCTTTTCATTAGGGTTTTTTGCAAAGCCAGTGATGTCGGCCGATTCCCACCCCCGAATTAACGGCGTCGATTGTCCCCACCAACGAAGGAGAATACGAAGTTGTCGGCGTCGCCGATGTTGATGGAAGACATCTGATGGTCTTTTTCAAAAACATGACCTATTCGAGAGAAGTTCTCCAGTAAACATCTCACAATACAATCATTTGCCTTTTGATCTCTCTCATGATTCCCGCAACAAGGTCTAATTGAGTCTTGGACTTCTTTTGTCAATTTGCTGTTAATATGAGTTGCTTACATCGAATTGTGATGTTCACTTGAGGTATTTAATAACTAAGTTAATATATACTCCATTCATATATGAAGACATTTTCTTGCAGGTAAAATTATTAACATTGTACTGATATGCTTTGAGAGTTTGAGTTGACCACGGCAGAATCGGATATAATCTGAGTAATTCAAAAATAATGTAATTATGTAAAAAAAAATGTAATTATAGTTTGATAATGAAAAATAGTGCAATTAATTGTTTTCAAAAACAATTTAATTAAAAACAATAACAAGTCTGTTTAATTCAAGACATTGTAATTAAAGTCTATGTAACTCAAAAAACAAGTAATTATAATAGCCACTGTTCCAGATTCTTATTACATTATTTTCAAAAATAATGTAATTAAGAATGACCCGATAAAGCATTCCGAATATGTAATTTTTCCAGAAATCTAACATGTATTTTGAAAGATAAAACGTTTTGAATTTTCGTTCAAAAAAAGAAAAAACAGTAATGTCATCACATGATGTCAACATATGTAGAAAAAAAATTAAACCAAGAAATAAGGATAATTTTGTCCAAAAACAACAAAAGATATATTTTCCATGTCACATGATGATGTGTCAATGCCACATAGATCGGGATGCTTTTGAGACAATGAGTCCGTTTGGTGGATAATTTTGACAGTAATATATATTGTAGCATATACAGTAGCAATATATGCTGGTAAAAAATGGTAGCAGATATGGTTCATGAAACGTTGGTAGGTGTTTGGTTGCACTTTTGTTGATAGCATAAATGGTAATAAAATTATTGTGTAAATTACGTGTTGGTGTATTTATGCATTAAAATTGAAACAAATTAAAATAAATTATAAAATAAATAACAAACCATTTATTTAATAAATACCTTTTATTTTATTTAATAAAAATAAAATAAAATAAAACAAAACCATTTATTAACAAAGAATTCTATTACTCGATCGTGCTTCCTTCCTTCTTGAGCTCTCCCATTATCTTCCACCAACTATCCACTTCCCCAATCAAACACTTAAATTATCCCTCAAATTACCAGCTCCCCCAGATCTAGTGAGCAACAATGGCGGTGATGATTTGTTCGTCTATCAATCCATTTGATCCGCGGTCTTCCGCAGCTTTAGGTGACAACAAGGAGGTTGAGTTCCAGATCGAGACTAGATGGGAAGGAGTTGGCGATGAGTCAAGGCAGGTCTACTGGTGTGTCATCCAGTAGTGCAAGGAAAAAGAAGAATGGTATAGAGAAGCTGAGGGTAGTTTTGTAAAAAAAAAAAATCAAATGGCAAGAAATTGTCTCAAAATTGTCCAATTCTCAACAATATGAGAATAACCATTTTATTGTCTTCAAATTGTCTCGAGTTTTGAGCTGTAAAATGACCGTTTGTTTGAGTAGAATAATTTATTATGTCAGAATAATATATTATAGTTGAAAAATGTTAACCAAACGGGCACAATATTTATTGGGATATGTAGTGCTACCGCACGATTTAGCATCGGATATAACTTTTCGCTGATGTGATGAATAGGCCAATCGGGGAATAAGACCAGTGAATCGGCTTAGTGGCTCCTGTCTTGTTTTCCTAATCTTTTTCAAGGAAGGAAGAAGCGTCTGGTGACCAACGATTCCTGATTAACTGGAAAAATCAATTATTGGGATTCCTACATAAATCATAAATGTACCGATATAGATGCTATTTAAAAAGTAAATAAGGTGGGCCCATTCCAACTTATCTAAACTTTATCGTAAGCATAGAAAACCCTTTTCATTTATCGATGTCAGTTAAGATCATATCAACTGTCAATACTGCAATTACTCTTCACCGTATTGCTTTAAGCCAAAAAAGAAAAATTCACGTACTATTCACCCTTGACCATTAGCATGTATTTAGGGGTGGTAAAATGGTGTTCGGTCTGAATGATCGAATTTATCCGATTAGAATTAAATCAAGTTTAGACATAAGTTATATATCTGAAATTCAGATCCAAACATAACATTTTTGTATGGTTTAAAATCGGGTCTGGATCCAAACAGATAAGTCTTGTTCGATTTACTTGTCCAGATCATAACCTGAATTAGATTATTGTCCGGTTTACTTATCCTGATGTAAATCAATCAGGGTTTGGTCAATTAAATACGTCCAAAATCTAATCTGTATTAGGGTCTGGACATATAACTATTTCATAAATTCGTGTTGTTATTCGACCCGGAACCGATCTGGCCCTGATTTTTTTTTTGTCACCCCTACATATATCCCATATATGCATGCGTCATCTTATTTTAGATTTTGTTTCTTTTGAATTTACCAGGAGCAATTTTTTTAAAATATTATATTTTTTGACTTGTTAGTTTGATTGGCATAGAATGTGTCCACGTGGCATCTCATGAACCTCATATCTGAGAATCTGGGGAGCGGCCATCGAGCTTCATGTAACGGCTGTACCCAGACGCACGGCAGTCTACTCTACTCCTTTAAGCCTGCACCTGCAGCCGACTGCCTCTCTCTCTCTCTCTCTCTCTCCTCTTCTCTCTCTTAAATTATGGGTTTAATTGATTTTTTGGTATCTCCTACCTGAAAGTAGAAGTAGTGCTGTTGTATTTGGGTAGTGAGAAGAAGAATCAAAGTCCCACGGATTTGGGAGACGAGACACAAAAGGTATGCGAATCTACATGAATTCTGCTTTTTTCTCTGTGATTTAATTTTTGTTTCTAGTTCTTAATTACTTGCTCTCGTTCTATACGATTCATTACGGTGTTCATATCTTCTGCATTTCATGCGAATTTCGTTCTTAGCTTTTAATTTTCCTTTTTCTGGCAGGTTCTGTTATTGAATTTTAATCACTTTTGCGTCATATTACTATTTTGGATTATCGAGAATTTTGAATAGAAAGTTAGTTTTGCGGTTTTAGTGTTGCCATTGTTCATCTGAATTATCGGAATCTGTAATCTTTCCCTACAAGGCTACAAGCCATGCAAAGATGAAAATTCGTCTTATTAGGGTTTCATTGTTTTTCTTCTTATTGGAAACATCGAGGGTTTCACTTGCTTGATGTGTTTTTCTCATGATTAATTAGTGATTTTAATTCTGGATGATAAAATTCGTCTTATCTTATCGGTTTTATCCATTGATTTGAAATGTTTAACGTGGTGATGAAGGTGCAAGCTTTTTTTTTAATTTGTTAACAAGATTGTAATGCACAATGGGGAAAATTTTGGCCAGACATACCTAGTTATTTGGGGTCGGCTACATGAATAAGAAATAGAAATTTTGTGGGTCCATATGAAATTTTCTTAATTACATCAGTTGGTTCAGTAATCACATGTCATCCACTATTCATATCCCATCCATAACCTTCTTGGATTTCTACCTATAAATCTGTACTTTTCCATACTTACTATGCACTAATCACATGTTGTTTATATCCTTCTTGGAGTTCCATCCCTTAATCCCTTCTTGCTCATATCTAGATGTATTACTTCTAGAAATATATGAACGGGATATGATTAGTGGATAGTGTAGCTTTCTACTGATATGAAACGTAAAAGGAATGGTGAAAGGAAATCCGTACTCTAGAATGTGTATGAATGTCATTATTGATCATGTTGTTATTACGTAAAACTTTGAAATGGAAAATTTTCAGGCTTCGGAGTAGAAAGCATTGTTATCGATATGAAGCCAAACTGAGGGTTTGAATCCTTTGTATCGTGTAACTTGCTTATCATTCCTCACACCATAAAAAGGAGGCATGTTTAGTGACTGTCCTGTTATTTTCTTTCGTTTTTCTTCCCTTATCTTTTGCTAGGTAGTGTATTCCAAATTTCTTATTCAATGTGCCCTTATGTGTTACTATGCTGATTGTGACATAAACTAATTTGAAAAATCTATGAATGACCTCTATCTTATTGAGAAAGGCAACTATTTCCTGACCGAACTTGAGAGCAGGAATAATTCCAACAGAAGCATTAATACATAGAGAAGTATGCATTAACCGGTGTAATTAAACGTTATGCTGTGATTGATAAAGATATTTTCCAAGCACTAAAAAAATTCATTAACACTAGATAGCATCTATCCCGCTTCAGGTTTGTAAGATGTGGGCTATGTGTACGTCAAGACGGTTGTAGTCGCATATGAGTGGTGTTCAATGGAGTTGATTGTGAACCATGTCACGATTGTTTTTTAAAAATTATGTGCTCTTTTCCATTCATGGGGATTATTTTTCCATGACATGTTTCTAGCATTGCCACCATATTTCTTTCGACATGTTGTCACTGAACTTAGAAACAAACATGTGACCGAGTGGTAGATTTGTAGGGGTACAACCTAAAGGTTACATGTTCAAATATTCCTATAAACAACATCTCCACATCTTATGTGGGGGTAAGGTCTGCCTATACCTTGTTTGTTCCCTACCCCGCCCATTACGGGAGCCTTGTGTACAGGCGCTATTTACCTATTTATAGGTGAACATGTAGCCCAACAATAGAGTTTTAGGGGTGCAACCTAGCGGTTATAGGTTAAATTCTTTGAAACAATATTTTTGCGTATTATGTGGGGGTAAGGTCTGCGTACATCCTGTCTATCCTCTACTCCGCCCACTGCGGGAGCTTTTTGTGCATGGAGTTGTTTAATTTATTTTTCTTTTTATGTTGTCCAGGAACTTGTTCAACTCTATCCCCTTGTCGAAAGAGAAATGTTTAGAGTGGGAATTATCATGTTCAAAGCTTTTTCCCAAACAAATTTGAGTGGGCTGTGTGAATCCATAAGAGAATGTTAGTTCATTAGAAGAGAAATTAATGTTAAATGTATTAAAAAAAAGCATCCAATCTTTTAGTAGCATTGTTGCTGAAACTTTTTGGATTAATATCGACCATTTTTCTGTTTACAGGATTGCCTGCTAAACAGTTAGTCTAACAAGGATGAATGTAGATAGTCAAAATATTGAACCGGTGACTGATTTGAGTCTTTCTTTGGGTTATTCGAATCAATGCATGCAGAGAAGATTGGACAGTGAATCAGGTGCAGGTGCAAATGCAGTTTCCACGGTAGATGTGACCTTTCTAGCGACTGATCCCCTATCTGAATTAGTTTGGTCTCCACAGAAAGGTCTGAGTCTTAAATGTGCTGATTGCAGCTTCTCTGAGAAAAAAGACTGTGTGTCGTGGGCTGCTGGTCCTAGCAATGCAGTTGCCACACCATATCAAACATCTGCAGCTGTGAAATATTGTGATGAAGGACCTCGTGAAGATAATGTCATCCCATTATCATTACCATATAATGAGAGGGGTGAAGATGCTGGGAGAGATACCCTTGCCCACCTGCCTAGCTCGAGTCATGAATACAAGACAGGTGAACAAAATTTTCTTTCAAGCAAACAATGGGATTTGTAATTTCGAATGATCCTGTTATAGAAGAAACAAATGAAGAATCATCACTAATCCTACATGTAAGGGAAAGTAACGTAAAATTTTAAATTCAAAGTAGAGGTTTATATATAGGTGAAGAGTTGGTTGAGTGGTTTATTGACAAAAAGAGTGGGAACTTGGTGTTTCAATGGTTGAAATTGTGATAAATGGGTTTCAATGAATTAAATAATTTTGGAAAAAATAGTTAATTTACAAATATCCAGCATATGCATTTTTAATTTATGGGAGTTGCATAGATCCATCTAATTGACGAAGGAACTCATGGAGATAGGCTCAATCATTATAATATACTAACAGTCTCCTCTAAACTCAACATGGTGATGTGAAGCCATCTTGAGCTTACAAGCAAGTTCTCAAAAGCTTAAGCGGATGGACGACATTTGGATTTACTTGGTTGAGATGGACAAAGTATTGAAAATTGTCGTAGTTCAGAGAAATTTAGAAAAGAGTAAAGCCATTACCAGATAATATTTGATTTGCAAGAATCCCGAAGGTCTCCAGAATCAAAGGAAAATATCAAGGAGATAGGTTATCAATTATGATAATGTATGTACAGATTTGTTAATATGTGCTGGAAAAATCATGAAAATATTTGTTATAAAAAAATTAGGAGTTAATTAAACAAAGGTTTTGCATAAATTGCACATTCTTTATCTTAGGCAGGAGTTCATGCATCCTTATTTTTTTCTTTGGAGTTGGAATGGTGTTTTACCTAAATCTAATTGAAGTTTTCTGTTATACTTTTATTTTAGATATGTACACGCACTCAGACGCACATAAATACATAAATATTATTCGTGGTATTAGGGTAACAGATTCTGTAGACTCAACTTTTTATGTCCTTAATACGTCTCCGTTTGTGTGGCAGGAAATGATGATAGTATGGATGAAAAGAACAAAGTATTTAGAATGCCTATTGAGCGTGCTAGTCAGGAGGACGATCTAATGAACGATAAAGGAAAAGAAATATTTTTTCCACTACTCAATTTTCAAGTGACCGAAGCATCGAAATCTAGAGAAAGCAATTTTTTAAGTTCACCAGGTGTGTGATACCAACTTTGCTACTTTGTTTTGTGCAGTTCAAAGACAAATTTGAATCAAGGTTCATTCCATTGAGTTGGTGCATCGTGAATTGCTTACTTGCTTACAACAATATTTAGATCATATTGCTCTACAACTTGGGGCATGGCCATTAGGCCGTCTATAATTTTCTGTGAGATGGAGAAGATTTAGGATAGTTCCTATGTGCTACAAGCACTAGATCCTTGCAGATTCTGAACCCTTATGCATCTTGTGCAAAGCAAGCCATGATTTATCATCGCTTCATTTAAAAAAAATAACAGTAAGGGGAGCCTTCCCATTTCTGTTCCAGTCACATTTGTATGCCTGCTAATCTGATCTTCTGCACTTAAAACAGATAAGCAATTGAAAGTTGTAGCAGAAAATGACCCATCGCCTGGCAAGCCTATTGGCGGAAGAAATGATATGGCTAGTGTGGATCAGCCATTAGAAATGGGAACTGTTTTGGCCTTGGAAGTCAACTCTTGGGATGACTGTGAAGCTTATGGTACTTCATCATTCAATATAGAGGCTCCAGGAAGAGGAGATCCCAAATCATCTTCTCTCATGGGAAAAGAAACTAATGATAAGACAAAGAGAACTTATTCTCCTTCTATTTGTCCTCGAGAAAAACTTGAGTCAACTGCTGAGAATAATATTCAATCTGTAATCAGTCAAAATGCTGGTGGGACGCATGAAGTCAAAATCAATTTGCAAATGAAAGAAGAGATTCTTCTGAAAGACAAGGATTCTGTTAAACATTCTTGCATGAGCAGTAGGATTCAAAAGCATCAAAGGAAAGGCAAGGCTAAGGCTTTATCTGATGTAGATGTTAATGAAAGAATGTCGAATGAGAATGATGACAGCCATGAGAGCGTTGAAAGCTGTAACAGTGCAGGGCTATTTTCAACAGGGAAAAAACGTTGGAGCTTTGAACATCAGTCGATTTCAGGAAGTAAAAGAGTGAAAAGGCAATTTGAAGAAAGTCCTGGCTCTTCATCATGCCTCAAACAGGACAGCTCCTTCCTGAATTGGATCTCAAATATGATGAAAGGGTTAAAATCAAGTCATGATGAGTCACCTTCACTTACTCTTTCCCTTACTCAATCCACTCACAGACGTGAGCATCGCGTTCAAAAGCTTCTTACATGCGACAGAACACAGGATCCTGGGAGTAAAACTATAGGTTTTCAATCTATTTTTCAGTCATTATATTCTCCAAGGACTAAGCCTCAGGAAACAACTATGTTGAATGGAAGCTATCAAGCAGGAGAAAGATCTAATGAAGCTGAGCTGGCTAATAAAGCATGTGACATTAACGCTAAGCCGATTGCCTGTTTTCGGTTAAATGATAACTTCTGCAATCAACTTATGCAATCAAATGAGAAGCCCAAAGATTCTGCATCAATGAGTGGAGAAGCTCCTGTAAGCCAGCTTAAGAGTATGCCCTTAAGTTTTTCTGCGAGTCAGGAAGACAGCAAGATGATCTCCGTGGAGAAAAAAACTTGTCACAATTTGACTACTGTGATGGAGAATGATGGAAGGAGCTCGAATTCCTCTCACAGTAAATCTAAAGCATTCAATGTTGACACTATTGACCCTGGATTGTCATCCAAAGTAAAACCAACTCAATATAGAGGTGATTCTTTATCAAGCTTGTGGATAACACGGTTAACTCCTAAAACTTCTGGTCCCCCGCAAACCTTGGATTCTTTCACCCTAAATAGAGTAAGAGCTCTTGAGTCGACATGTGGCACTATGAATTTTCCTCAATACCAAAATCGTATTTGTTCTTTCAATGAGAACAATGTTGTGGAGATTAAAGAGCACTGTGCTGAAGATCAACCAGTCATTGCAGAAAAAGAATTGGAGAATTATGTTGATAGTACTGATTGTTTCAATAGGGGCAAAGGCCCAAATGATCAGATGTTTATTTCCAAGAAAAATCACATTTCTCCGTCTACGAGTGTCAGAAATTCGAAGGCAACGGCTTCTGTCTTTTCCAGGAGATTAGATACCCTCAAACAGATAATTCCACTGGATGGAAGGGACAATGCCATTTGTGCAACCTTGACCTGTTTCTTTTGTGGCATAATAGGTCACCATTTACGAGATTGTCCACAAATAACGAATGCTGAGCTCCAAGATCTTCTGAAGAATACACATTCATATGATGCAGAAGAATATTCCAGTTTGTGTCTTAGGTGTTTCCAGACTGGTCATTGGGCTGTTGCTTGTCCTAATTCATCCTCAAGCGAACAATATAAATCAAAATATGGAGACTCATTTGTCAAGAATTACATTCTTAGAGAAACGCAGCTTAATATGAAAAATGAGGGAAGCCAAAAGCTGTTGGATGGTAAAGACAGCCAATTTCAAGCTACTGGTACTCATGCAGGTGGCGACAATGACTTAAAAACAAAGACTGATCATAATATGAACTTGACTTTGTATGATGTGGCCACCTCTGATAAAATGCGAACTGTTGCAGTAAAGAGAACCGATGCTTCAAGTTCTGGCGAAAACAAGTTGAAGAGAAATCATATTGTGCCACTGGGCAATGTTGTCAGCTGGCAGGTTTCAGATGCACCAAAAGGAATTTTTGATGCTGTGAGAAGCCTTCGTTTGTCAAGGATGAACATTCTCAAGTAAGTGGACCATACTAGCTAGCCTATCATTTGTAAAACAATTGTCTTATTTTGTCGTTGACAGGCCTTCACCTTCCATATTTCATTTTACTTGAATATAACAGTTTGACCCTGTTCTTGACCCGATATTGAGAAAGGTATATTCATTATACGCTTTATGACTTTTTTTTCTAATATCAAATTAAAGCCTTTGAGTCTTTGACCATGTTTGATGTTTCTGAGGTGTGAGTTGCTGGACCATATTGTCTTATTTGAAAACAATGTCATTACATGGTTCCAACTGTAGGACAAAATTCCACTACCTCATATTGGGTGTTGAGTAGAAAACATGGAAACCTAAGAAAAAGAAAAGAAAAAAGAACAATTCACTAGTGAAGGTTTGAAATATTAACAAATCTGTTGTGAATTGCCTCAAATATCTGAAAATGCTTCTGTCACACCCAATGGTTGTTGACATGTAATGATTACAATTATGAATTCTAGATTACTGAAGAATTCTGAATATATTTGTACTTTCTGTTTGATGGTTGTGAAACCATTAAACTTAATCTAAATCTACCTACATCTTTAACTCCATTTATATATGTAACATCTGCCCTTCAAGTCATTATTCTCGTTTAAAAAGCATGACACTTTATTTGCTCTGGTTTAAGTGATTCTGGCTATTATTATTATTATTATATTCTGTCTTCTGTGGGTATCAGATGGATGAGCTCCCAAATGCCAATCCCATCCCTTCATGGCTTTTTCCTGCGGTTGAGACTGGGGAAGTGGGAGGAAGGACTAGGGGGAACTGGATACTACGTGGCTTGCATAACTGGTAAGAGTAGACATATCCTGGTGGTTAACTTGTTGTGAGGCGTATATTTATAATGTAGATATGGTGATTTGTTAACAAAAAATTGAAAATATCTATGAGAAAACTAAAGGATTCTTTTAGGCATTGCTTGAAGGGTTTTTTTAATGGGTTTTGGTAGGTTAGTAATATGCCAACCCATACTAGGGAAGTGTTTTCTAGGTCAAAACCTTTCACTTGCTCTCTTCTCAAGGATTGGTTTGATGTAAAAGCCACCGAATACTTAACTACAAAAACCCATCAAACCCCATAACCCAAAACTCCCACGCAATGCTTTAATGTACTCTGATTTTTCAATTTTTGTCTCTTGAATTATAGGTGTACAGAGAGATGGTTCAACTGGGAATTCCAGACACTCTGTCTCTGTGAGTGTTGGTGGCATTAAGTGTTTGGTTGAGAGCCAATATATCTCCAACCAAGATTTCCTTGAGGTAAAAATATGGCACTGCTTATAAGTTAGAATTTCATTGAAAAGTAATGTTAAGTTAGATTTCACTGATCCAACATGTGAAATATATAATTTTATTGATATTTATATTGTCCATGCCACATATAGGGTTATATCTGCATGGATTCATTAGGTCAATGGAATCTTATAGATGTAAGAAGGTGTAACAACCTCAGTTGTTGTTATGAGTGCATGATTGCTCTAATGTTTTTAGTTTCAAATGAATGAAAGTGTGCACTTCCCTCTAGATTGAAGATCTTGTGAGGATGGTGATGCATGACAGTTATCTATGATAAAATTGAGACTAATCAATGTAGAGAAAACGGAGATGAAGTGTGAGAACTGTTTTAGATGGTTTGGGCTAGTATAATGTAGAGAGAGAGGTAGGACATTAGAATAATTGACAACATCAAATTTTGAGGAAGTTAAAAAAGACGAATGGCAAAAATGAAAGACATGGGTGGAAGTGATCAAAAAATGTGTGGCAAAAAAAAATTCACTTGGTGCATTGTAGTTGATTTCTCTTATGGACTTTTATATTCAAAGGCTTTGTTGATAATGACGACGACAGACAATTATCACTCGATGTAATTACTCATACTGAAAAAAACTAGTAGTATTTTTTTTTCCTTGACTGGTGTTTGCATCATACTCACATTTCACAGGATGAGCTCTTGGCTTGGTGGTCCATGATATCGAGGGATGGTGGTAAGATTCCTTCTGAAAACAATTTGAGACAGAAGGTGGAGGAGAAGAAAATGCTAGGCTTTTAGGCAACTCATGGATTCTGGGGCTGTTTGGTAAAATTTTGCATAAAGTTAATTTTAAATTTCGATTTGCACAAATGCAAATACAACAGATGATTACTACAAGAAATCTCAAACAAAGTTGAGGTTTCTTCTCTTGTATATAAAATTGTATGGTCTGTCTTCTCCTTTGTTTTGCTATTTACACTTTCAACAACAAATGTGAATTTCTGTAGTGGAGTGTATAATTAATGAACATCCTGAATGATAATAGAAGTTGAAAGATATTGACAATTTACATTCCTTCATGCTCAACTGTGGCATTTCTTGATAAGTCACTGCTCTGCTATGGCTGTTATCTTTTAAGTATTCAGTTGTCCAGGTTTTCCGTTTTCCGACTCCGAAAGAAGCAGAAAACTTGTGGTTTATGGGTTCAAATTCTTAAATAGTCACTCTTACAAGGAGGGTTTTTTTTTTTTTTTTACACTTCTTTATGTGTTGTTTTTTTTCTTTCTTTTTTACTTTTTTGCATTACATGGTGTGATGAGAAGATTGTCACAGGGATCTATTAGGTTACTACAATGCTAGGGATCTCTGTAATAAGTATCCTAAAAGCATCCCAGCAGGATATGACATGTATTCATTGGGTGTGGTGACATCATAGCAAGGGACCCATTGAAAACCACACCCAATAAATATATGCCACACATTATTGGGATGCTTCTAGGATAGTTATCCATGAGATCTTTATCATTTTTTTATCAAGTTATGGTTTGGCTCTGTTTTGCAGTTTGCACAAGCAAAACTCAAAAATTGATATAAATTCAACCAGGTCGCCACGGGCTATTATGAAAAAATATTTTTAAAGATTATCTATAACGTAATAAATCTCATAATCGCAAGTGAACCGTTGATTGAACGACAATCACATTGCATGTAAAGAATCATCCACTCATTGAGACGTGGGTTCGAATCTTATCCTTCCTCAAACTCATGTTTCAAAAAAAAATTAAAAAATCTCATAATCACTTCAATTAGCCACCACTGGTTGACACAAGAGATCAAGATTGAGAAAAGGAGAGCTTGAAAAAAAGATAAGCACCATTCCTCAGGCTTCTGCTTTTTGTAAGTTTTGGGATTAGGACAAGCCTGTTTTGTTTTCAAAGTTACATTAAATAATCATAGATTGAGTCACGTCCAATAATGTATTTATAAAAAAAATACTAATAAACCCCGCCGGGATAGCTCAGCCAAGGTTCGAGTCCCCAAAGGGGCCACTGGAGGCTTACATGGTCGTTAACTTTAGGACCCGTGGGATTAGTCGAGGTGCGCGTAAACTGACCCGGACACCACGATAATCAAAAAAAAAAAATAATAATAATACTAATAACTATAAATAATGCAAAGAAAGCATTTGCCGTGGGAAATTTGTTTTGTTTAAACTAAGTTGACCAAACTCTTTTTTCACTTTTCTCACAACATTATCTCCGACACAAGCAAAAGTTTCACTGATTCCCTCAGCCTTAGTACTTCTCCCAACATCATGAAGCAAGGTCTCCCTCTCCCTCTCTCTCTCTTTCTGATCTCTCTCTTTTGGATCATATGTTTCAAGACCAAGTAACTTTTCAAACTCTCCATTGAATTTTCTGTGCAGAAAAGGTAATGTTGGCACACATTCTTGCTGCCTCCTTTGTTGGACTAGTCGCTGCAGCTGCCACACATTATCGCCGGCGAAAGTCAAAACCTGGAAGAGATCAATCTATCATTCCACTCTTGGAGAGAAAAGAATCAGGCCGTGTTGCAAATCTTGAAAGATTTTCTTATTATGTTGGTCTGTATTACATCAAAACACTTGTCCTCCTTCACATCCTCTCTGTTTGTAGATCTGACTCTGTTTTTGCTTTATATGGTTCAGTTAGGCAAATGGGTTTTCAAGATCCAAGTGAGTGTCCAAGGATTTGCAAGTTGGCTTCTGATTATCTGAAGAAATCCAAAGGCTGTGAAGATGATATATATGAGTATTTTGCTAATGAACCAGAGGGTGAGTCTCTGTTTATGAAGCTGATTGAAGAGTTTGAGAGGTGTATCCTCACCTATTTTGCATTTCATTGGACTCAAGCTTCTCACTTGATAAGTCAGGTACATGTTAATAACCAAATTGAAAACTGGGTTTTGTTTGTTTTCTAAAACTGTGTGTTAATGGTGCTTTTTATGGATCAAAATGTTAGGTTTTGAGTGTTGAATCAGAGAAGAAGAAAACCATGCTTAAAGACCTTGTTTTGACAGCTACAAGGTACCCACCATTTGAGTCTTACTTAATTCTTTCTTTATGATCCACTTATCATCTTGTAATATTATATGTTTTTGCATTCATTATCTTTTTGTTTTTTTTTTTTGCTGAAAATACCAAATGGGTCCAATCAAGATTCCTTTTTTTTTTCAAAATTTTCGCCTTCCTTCCTTTTCCTTTCTCCTAATAAGTTCAATAATTGATCTGTCAAAGACTCAATGTAGAAGATAAAAAATCTACTTAAACTCGACATTCACTATCTGCTACAAATCACAATTTTCCAAGGTGAAATTGGAACGGTAATTTCCTTCTTCCATGGAAAAGTAATGATGGGTTTTACAGTGTTGCTTTTGCTTCATTTTCTTTCACTTCGAATCTTGAAGAGCAGCTTTATTATCGGCAAAAATATACATTTGGTCCCTCAACTATACCCTTGATTTCATTATCAACCCGTCTTGAACAATCTCATCTCATGTGAAGTAGCCCCAGTCAGACCATTATTTCACTTTATAACTATTTTCAGACTTTTTTTAAGGTTTTTTGTTTTTTCCTTTTAAGTTTTGGTTAACTGGATACCATACAAAAGAGTTTTATGAAGACAGAAAAATGAGAAAGTGAAATATCAGGACACTAACTCAAGTACTCAAGTGTGTTTGTTGCCATGTCTTGTTTCTTATCTGGTACTATAAATGCACCCATTAGCAGGAACAGTAATTATAATTATTAGATATGAATATCTAATCTATTTTCTAATTCATAGAATGTGAATCATTGTTACTAATCCAAATTATGAACCTTACCTCTCTAATTTGACTTCAAAGAAGTCATTCCCACATTGATCAGGACTGTATTTTTACCACTGAATTCTTTCCACTCTTATGATTTGAACCTTACTGATCAGAATGCTCATTAATTCGGGTTTTTTGTTTCTTTTTTATTCGTTTAAATTGATTATATGAGTCTGGAATTTGTTAATTATGCTGATAGGAAGCTGAGGTTTGAGAGGGTGACAAAGGATTTGAAGATGACAAGGATGTTCTCTACCTTAGTGGAGGAGATGAAAGCAATCGGTAAGGGTGACACGCAGTGTACAGACGTGATGGTGCCAGTGGCGCACAGTGAGAGGAGCCCTGTGCTGCTACTCATGGGTGGTGGTATGGGTGCTGGCAAGAGCACTGTCCTCAAAGACATCCTCAAAGAGTAATGCATTCTTTGTTAATCTCTCTATCATTATCAATGACAATGTTTTGCAGCAGAGAATTCAAAATCCTTGACTAAATGGAACTGAAACCATGAACATAAAAGAATTTTAACGCGTCAACGACAATGTAATGCCAAAGTCCACACCATGAAAGAAGAATTCCCATTTGAGTACAGTTGGCTGGACTATATATAAATGAAGTAACAAAAAACGGGTGCGTGTCTGCTTATGCAATTTGCAGATCATTCTGGTCAGGTGCAGCGGCCAACGCAGTAGTAGTTGAAGCAGATGCATTCAAAGAATCTGATGTTATCTACAGAGCCCTTAGCTCTAATCATGGAGACATGCTTCAAACTGCTGAACTGGTACATAATCCCTCACATTTCATAAAAGAGATTTTTTGCATTTCGTTGAACATTTAGACCAACATTTTATTTGATGCTAATTTAGGTGCACCAATCATCAACTGATGCTGCATCATCACTCCTAGTAACATCCCTGAACGAAGGACGGGATGTGATTATGGACGGCACACTATCGTGGGAACCATTTGTTAAGCAAACAATTGAAATGGCAAGAAATGTTCACAAATGCCGTTACCGGATGGGGGTTGGCTACAAAGTGGCTGAGGATGGCACCATTACAGAAAATTACTGGGAGCAGGTTGAAGAAGATGATCAGCAACTCAAAGAAAATGGAAAACTGCCAATGCGAAAACCATACAGAATAGAGTTGGTTGGTGTGGTCTGTGATGCTTATCTAGCTGTTGTTAGAGGCATCAGGTAATTACATCTCAAACATTCTGTGTAATGGTTTTTGATGTGGTATGGATAACGTTATTGCTACTGGTTCGGATTCTGAACAGGCGAGCAATAATAACCAGAAGGGCAGTGAGGGTGAATTCACAGTTGAAATCCCACAAGAGGTTTGCCAATGCCTTTCCAAAGTACTGTCAACTTGTCGACAACGCCAGGCTCTACTGCACCAGCTCTGTAGGCAGCCCCCCTAAGGTAAATGCTAAACCAAAAATCACTTTCCACTCTGTATGGAAATTTAATGAACAAAATAGTTCTTACCTCTCTTGCGTTAAAACACAGTTGATAGCGTGGAAAGATGGAGACAGCAAGCTGTTGGTGGAACCAGAAGAAATTGCTTGTTTATCTACAGTGAGCAGTGTCAACACTACGGCTGATTCAATATACGAGCTATACCCGGGACCAAGTCCAATTGACAAGCCTGGCTCAGCATGGCACGACAACATCTTGTCCCCTTCAAGATCAAGCATTCAACTCGAGCTCAAGAAGTGCATTAAACAGATTGAAAACCCAAAAGCCTTTAAGGATCCAGAAGTTTTCACAAAGTGATTCTGATGAAGGCCTTGAATTTGTATTGTCAGCTAATTACATATACTGCTGCAAAAGTTGATTGAACGATTGCTTGTGTAAGGCCATGAATGAAAATGTTCATTTGCAGAAACTCTTTCAAATTATCCACAATGAAAATCCTAAAAGAGAATTTGATTCAACACCAATTGCATTTCTGTGTAGAAGGAACTTTATAAACAGCTAGAATTGGAAAATTTTCCCTAGAAAATAAAACGAGAAATCTGGACTACACTGCATTCCATCAACACTCAAGCATAACCATACTCAACAACTAATTTACAACATCAATTCTTCTTCACCTTCTTGACCGGAGACTTTATGCTTTTGGGCTTCTTTGCCCCCTTAAGTGTTGTCTTCTTTACCTTCTTCACCGGTGACTTCACCTCCTCCGCCTTCCTCTTACCCAATTTGGGCATCAAATCAACTTTGGCTTTTGCCACAACCTTCGGCTTGGGATCAGCTTTCGCCTTAACCTCAATCTTCGCCTTGGAACCAGTTTTTGGCTTAGCCTCAGCCTTTGCCTTGGGATCGGCTTTTGTCCTTGCCTTAGAAGCGGTTTTTGGCTTTGCCGGAGCAGAATTCTTGGCATCACTAGTAGCAGTAGACTTTGGGGGAAGCTTGAAGGAGTTCTTGACCTTGATGAGTTTCTCTGCAGCGACGAGTTTCTTCAACTGGACAAGCAAAAGCTTCTTGAAATTCGGTGGTAGATTAGGCTTCTGCTTCTCCTCGATGAACTTCGCGATAGCAATCCGACTAGAACCAGTCCTCTCCTTCAACACCATTATGGCTTCCTTAATCATCTGCAACTCAACACAGATCCTATCACAACAACATCAAAGACAAACACAAAACGAAATAGACACAGATCGAATATTATCGCATTACCTCACTATAAGGAGGGTGAGACCGAGGCTTCTTCACAGCGGTGGTTGTTTTCTTCGAGTTTGGACCTTTGGACGCCTTAGTCTTCGCCGGTGCCGGCACTTCTAAGGCGGCGGTAGTCATGGCAGCAGAGATCCTGAACAGTAATTAGGGTTAAAGGGATGATTTGCTAGGAGTAAACGATGAATCTGTGACGAGAAAGACAGTTTGGGCGAAAGAATTTATTGGGGCAGGAGTGGGAGCAATGCGAGCTGTGATTGGTGGAAATTGGAGTACACGGATCGCAAAGCTCTGTAAAATGTTTTTAAATTTAACCCGTTGGATTTGAGACTATCTACGGCTCATAATAAATTGTTGCCGTAAAAAATGTGAACAGAAATTTTTTGTTTGAAATGAGAGCGGGAATTTCAGTCGTGTGTAGAGTTTGGGCCTCATATGGTGGGCCTTAATTGGGTTTAGGGCAAGGCATATTGGGCCAATTTACAGGTAAGGCGTGTTGCTAAACGGCAGCGCATGATGGTTCCCCATTTCGTAATATTGAAACGTTTTTGACCCCAAATAAAGTTTGTAATATTTTAGGTCCTAATTTGCAAACATTGTTTTACACTGACGTTAGGGCATCGCTGAAGCTCTTGATATAAATATCACACACACGGGGACCTAATTATCCTCTGCGCAAAAACCTAGCGGCCACAGAGTGAGAGAGGCATATCCAGACTGAGAGTCTGATTTCGGATCTTAATCCAACCATGGTGTGTTCGGATGTCATACGATTCCATCTTCGTTCCTATTTGTATATCTTTTGATAAGTGATTGCTGATATTGTTTTTGTATATATAGGCGGATGTTGAGACAGAGGTGGCGGCGACTGGACTGCCCAAGAAGAGGACATTCAAGAAGTTCAGCTTCAGAGGCGTCGATTTGGATGCTCTCCTCGATATGTCCACCGATGAGCTCGTGAAGCTGTTCCCTGCTCGTGCTCGCAGAAGGTAGTCTTCGATAATTACATTTAGCTTGGTTAATCTTCCCTCTTATTTCATTTTGTGATCAGAAATGGATTTAATTCATTTCCTTGTTGCGGTGTACTCCACAGGTTTCAGAGGGGTCTCAAGAGGAAGCCCATGGCCCTGATCAAGAAACTTCGCAAGGCGGTAATTATTCTTCTTATTTCACTGAACGATCTTTTTATGTTATGAGATCGTTTACAAAGAATGAATTAGGTTTATTTGGACTATGCCAATTATTTTGTCGATAAACCACAAAGGTCTTTTGACACTTACATTGTGATTTGTTTTTAATAATGGCCAACTCTTGAGGGTATTAGCTGGTGGAAATTTTCTTGATAGAAGTGGTTGTTAATTGAAAAAAGTCAATGCATGGTTTTGATGTTTGATCGAGTAGAGTAGTAAAAATTATTGTGTAATTTTTGGGAAACATTTGAAAAAATTGAATGCACAGTTTTGATGCTTGATGAGCAGAGTAGTAAAACTGAATGTTCTTTTTTTTCGTGGAAACCATTGAAAGAATTCAGTGCATGGTTTTGATGCTTGATGAGTGGAGTAGTGAAAATGAATGTGTTTTTACGGGAAACCATTTAAGATAATGCTTTGTTTAAGAGGATTTTATGTGGATAGCTGTATCATTTTATTTTCCCTGTGAAGAATGCTGTTTTCTTGGTTCTCTCTTCTACATCTCTGGCATGAATTTATTGTAATTGCTCTCTGTAGTCTGCTGGACCATATGACTTGTTGTTGAGACTTGAGATAATTATATGACCTCATTTGTTGGATATGTTTTCATTATATATTTGCATGATGAATGTACCATCCAATTTAATCATAATAACATAGGCTTCCTCCTCTTTGTTGGAATGAAACTTCTATTTCTATAAATATGTAAGCAGTATTTTTCCTCTTGAATTGATAAGACAGATAAATTCACTTGCAGATCACATGGTGTGAACTTTGTGACAAAACTACTGGGTTGCTAGTTATTTAGTTTATCTCCAGTGTTTTGGATGTGTTTAGATGTGTGCTTTAGCTTGGTTTTTCTCTGCTTGCTGAATAATAGAGAAATTTTGGATGCTTTTGATGTCAATTTTTCTTGTCACTAAGCAGAAGGTACTTAAGTTCAACTTATGTAAATTAGATTGAGTTCCACCACACCTGACTCATATATGGATTACCTGCCAATGAAACCATGCTTGATAAGAAATTGAGTGATTACTCTGGTGCATGCATCTTTAGTGCAAGTGCTGATTGGATTACTTTATTTGAATGGGGAGAGCATGGTTCAGAACTCACTAGTGCGTAATTAATTTTATTTCTTTTGAAGTTAAAGGATCATCTTATTTAATGGAAAGCTCTTTTGTGAATTATTTTGATAATTTTTATTAGAATTTCAAATTATCATTCTCTTTGATTTTCTAAATCAGAAAAGGGAAGCTCCACCCGGTGAGAAGCCAGAACCAGTCCGAACCCACTTGCGAAACATGATCATTGTCCCTGAGATGATTGGAAGCATTATTGGGGTGTACAATGGCAAGACCTTTAACCAGGTTGAAATCAAGCCTGAAATGATTAGTCATTACTTGGCTGAGTTTTCAATTTCATACAAGCCGGTTAAGCATGGTAGACCTGGTATTGGTGCTACCCACTCTTCAAGGTTCATTCCTCTTAAGTGAAGTCCTTTTGGCATTCTTGTCATTTTTTATTTCAAACTTCAATATCATGTTTGGGTAAACATTTACTTTGATGAAATTTTGTGCTACTGTCCCAGCTGATTGTAGGCTTATGAATTTGAGTTTCTTTACACTTTCAGCTCGTAGGGGTAATGTGCTGGTTTGAATTTGTTTAATTTCATAACATTACATTGACGTGTTAAATTTAGTAAGTTTTGGTCTGATGATGATGGTTTTGTATTTTTTCTCCTTTGTTGCATTAAGGAGCAAATCTATATGACAGACAACATACTGAGCCAACCGTGGCAGTTGGTTAACATGGACAGGGAAGAAATGGTTTTTAAGACGTCAACTCCCTTTATTTGTTGATAATTGTAAGGCAAAATAGAACCCTGCGAGATTGTGTAGTGTTTACTTTTGTATTTTGTAACTAAAAGATGCATGCATGAAATCAACGACGGCCAGCCTTTGTCCACAAGGAGATCAACCCTCGAAATTAACTAGTTTGATCATCCAGTAAACTGATGATACACCTAACTGAGAACAGAATTAAATAAATGCAGCTTGGTGATGGCAAAAAATTAATAATTGCAAGAATACATACATAGAGGGGCATGGAAATGGCACACCACACAGGCAGTGAGACAGGATGTAGACACAAAAGACAAAGCCAAATATATAACCTGGCAGTAATACTTCTTTCTCACCATACTTGCCAAACTTTCTCAGCGCAATGCATCGATCAGTTTAGAATATCTGGTACCTAAATGTTCAAAATTCAAATTCATCTTAGTACAGTCTTTAAAGAAAGACTAGAAAGTGCTTATCTGCATTTGAGGTAGTTTTGTCCGAGTAGAAGAGCCATCCCTGTGCATCAGTAAGATTGCAAATTTTTTCTATAAAAATATGAGACTTGTGCATGCAGATGAGAGAAGGTTTGCGTGATGAATATAATCCTCAAATAAGCATATTTAAACCCCAAGAAGAATTCTCGAAGGAAACAGCTTTATTAGACGTCAGAATTTCTCATTCCTGCAAGGGCAATTAAGAGATTAAAGTATGTCCAGCCTGAATCAGCATATTTTTCTTTTTATGTCTCCTCACTGTGGGCAGAATAGTAGAGCAAGTACAAGTAGATACGTTTGCTCGCAGTAATTGTGGACTCTCGGAAGAATCAATGACTTTTTAAATGCCCAAAATTCAACCCACAAAATGATTAGACTTCTGGAAAAGAAAAAAAAAATCCTATCTAGAAGTAGTACTATAGCTGAAATTGGAGGCCTAGTTGTGGTTGGAGGCCATTTTAGATTTTTCTTTTGATACAGGGAACCCCCGACTCAACGGCCCCTTCAGATATTTTGTGCTCCTATACACATCATACAAGAGTATCAAAGCAATATTTTCACCATTAAATTTACTATACAGTGCTTTGTTCTCTAACAATTAATCCTAAATCCCTCTGTCCATTTGCTCTCCCAATCATCCTTCATCATGTTAATGCTATTTCAATTCGTCTTTTACCTAAGCAGCTACTGCAGTCGGATAATGATCCAACCCCAATACCGAATAACTTAAAGCGGACAATATCTATGATGTGAGTAGATCTCGGGATTTTCAACAATTACTCCACTGAAACACCAATTTCACTTCTTTTCTTTTCCCACCCCATTCTCAGAAATTGAAAGACATATATCACATTAAAATCATTCTTGTGGCATGGAGACTGATAATCAAATAAAGTAGAACTATAAAAGAATCAGATGAAGCCCGATAATCAAAGTTAGAAATTGGCTTTCTCTTCCAATGTTCTCTTAGAAAACAATTGAGAAACTAAACCATAGCAACACCACGCCAGTTGAAATTAGAACAGCAATTAAGGAAAGGGAAATACAGAGTCAAATTGGGAATAATCAATCGAAAATCAAAAGAAATCGTGAAGGAAGAACATTCATATTGATGAAGCCCTTATTTTCCCCTCAATTACAAGTAGAACACATAAGAAGAAGAAGAAAAATCTAACGAATACCCATTTGAAAATGGTGTTTTGAGAATACCAGTGGTACCCAGATTCCTGAACTGATGAAGATGACCGTTGGGAATCCAAAAGGTGAAAGCAGAGCGTACATCGCTTCTTGTTTTGAAATGCTGCGATGGCGTCGAAAGAAATTTGACAAACGGTAACTTTCTCGATGGAGCTACCCACCGTTAGATTGAAATTGGATCCAAGGGCATAGAGTTAAAAAAAAATTTGACCGTTGCATTCCATTGAGAAACACACCCACTATTCCCATTTTGATTTGCTTTACAAAATATTAAAAGAATTACACAATTTCTCCTTTGTAGCTCTCGCTATTGCTTGGTGACTGGCTATTGCTGACTCGGTCAAAAACCACTTTCTTGTCGTTGTATAATTGTATATTACATTGTGGGCGCTCTTTCGTCTCCCATGCAAGAAATTCAAAGTTGATGACCACCCACCCACCCTCTCTTCAACTTTCTGGGAAATTCAAAAGAAGCTTCTTCCTTGCAGCATCTTTGAGTATTCTCGTCTTTACCTCAGCAGCTCCAATCTTTCAACACACAGAAAGAGACAATAATTAAAGCATGAACAAAACGTGCTCAAAGAAACTTCTACAGCTGACGTTTATGTCAGCTCTTTTCAGAACATTCCTAGCTGATACAAATGGTATGTTTGAATGGACTAATATTTCAAGCCCAACAACGACTTTCTGGCTGTGAAATTGTGTTAGCAGGGTAAAAAAAAAAAGAAAAAAGAGGAATTAGCTAGCTTTTCACCTCTTCGGAGCCCCTGACAACCCTGCAGTTTCCTGCAGCGTTGTCCGATCTGTTTAACAGTGTGAAACCCACGTTGTTTTTTTAATTTTTAAAAACAGATTGGACGGTGATACAGGAAACTGCTTGAGATGTGCAGGTACCGCCATCGGGGGCTTTTCACTGAGTGATGCTTAAGTTGGAATGAAACAATCCAAAGCATGAATTAAGGAATAAGAGAGAATTATTTTACCTCTGTTTCAATGTCCACTACTATTACAAGCTCCTGGTCATGGAGTTTTGACTGGATATTCCTAATTTTGAATCCCAAGCTCTTCAAGCATTTTAGAACCTCCAGCAAAGAATCAACCGCTGATGTTGGATTTGGCACACTTAGTCTTACCTTACTTCCTCCTCTGTTTTCTTCTATTGTGGCCAATTTTGTTTCAAGTTCATTGTTTTTTCTCTCCAGTGCTTCCTTATAGTTCTGCAGCTCTCGAATGCTCTTCTCCGCCATATCCACAATACCCTTCTTACAATTCTGCAATTAAAATCACCCAGTCAGACACTTGTGTCAATTTTGACAGAAACCATGAATGTATGGATTATGAACAAACCTTGGTTCCAGGAGGCAACATTGAATGCAGGGCTAGATAACCCTCTTTTTCTCTGTTTCTCCTTGTGCGCTCGCTCATCATGTGTCGTAGACCGCGTTCTCTTTCGGATTCTGGGGTTTCGATGATTCTTGCAGGAGGGGTCGGATTGCTTGTTCTTCTTCTCATGAAATCTATCATTCTCTTGTTCATATTGTGTCCCTTCACCACAGCAGTTTCAGTTGTTGTGGGCGTGGCCGTGTATGGCACAAAAGCGGTTTGAATCACAGGGAAAAGCTCAGACCATAAGAATTTATCTTCAGAGAACCAATCCATCTTTTCTGGTTCGCCGGGAATTTCAAAACTTCCATTACAATGGCTATTTATAATGATATTCTTGACAATGAAATGCTAAAACCGCACAATAAACATGTGATCCATTAAGATTGTAATGGCCTTCCACGACTTTTTCCTTGGTCCACTAGGACAACTTGCGAGTCCAAAGGAATCGTCATTGCCCATTAGGATTTAATTGGGAGTTGGACCCAGCCCTGATATATGCATTTTTTTAAATAGAGGAACCACTCACCATATCTTTTGAAGAATTGAGTGAGTGTAAATTTTGCGTCGTCAGAACAACGCGTACCATATTTACGACAGGTAAGACAAGACTGAAGCCCCATGCGGATAGGGGTCCAAAAGTAGAACAAACCTACAAAATTAGGATTTCACAAAAAAAATTCCAACTGATTGGTTATAAACTCCGACGACAGGTAAGACAAGGCCGAAGCCATGCGGGTATGACGTCGAAAGTGGGACAGACCCACAGAATTAGGATTCCACAAAGAAATATCCCCACGACTCTCGACCTTGGGCACAGTAGACCATAAGTTCGAAAAGATAACGAACTAGATTATCGCTAAGGCGTTGCTTGCCACAACCCTAACTGAGTATACACACAATGATCAAAATGCTTCCTTCTCTATGCTTCACTATCAATTGATGGATTTTGGTGATATTAGGATCCCATACGTCACAAAAATTGCCAAACATAAACCATTTAGTAACCTGGATTCTTCATATCAGAACTTGTAGCTTGACATTGCAAAGGTAATGGCAAGAAATGATGATAACAGTGATGGCATAGTTATCTACAGACAGACTGGTCTGATGCACACTTTGAATATTCATCAAAAAGCCTCCCTGTTCTGCTGGTGTGCACGATTCCTATTCTCCCTTTCTATTAATTTGACCATCGTCGCCACCTATTTTCTTTCATTTTCTCTCCACAAATCAGATAGAGAACATACGATTAGGAAACTTAGACGTTTTCACGTTCTACCTCTAGCATGTCGTAAGGAAAATTCGTTTTCAACTGGAGATTGTCAGTTGAGTCACCACTTCTATCTTCAACATCATTCCCCCCGTTGTATGTCTTAAGAGATGGCTCAGGTTCTGTTTCAGACTCTTCATGTTGCAAATCATCGTGATCGTCATTCTCATCATCATACGTACCTTGATCTTGCATGTGAAGATTGTTAATCGAGTCAATGTTTCCATCTTCACCATCAGTTTCAACATCGTATGTCTCAAGATAGGCCTCATCTCCTTCCTCCTAGAAAAACAGCGGAAAAAATATTGATTAAGGCGTTAAAATAGAAGGTATAATAGGCATAAGCACATCGACAGAATCAAGTAAAAAAAAAACCTCAGGCTCCTCCTCATCAGTGGAATAAGCAGAGTCTAGTTTGTCATACAACTCCACATCTTCTCCACCTTTCACAATGTCCATTTGTTCCTAGCAACAAAAATGCACAATTGGGGTAAGCATGAAAAATTGGCAATAGTATTATCTGCAATGGGAAGCGGGCTTGAAAGCTATGAATACGTACAAGTTCAGATTGTAGTTTCCCCACTTTGGAGTGCAGAGCTGACATATGGTTTAGGAGGGCCTGTTGCACAAGTCGTTTAATAAATCAGGAAATTATAAAATGCAACTTTTCCAAATAGTAAAATATTAAATGAAGACGGTTGATAAAATGTCCACATTAGGTCGTGCCACTAACGAGAACTTTTAAGAATAAACGGCCCGGAAATGTGTTTCCAAATGCAAGGTGATTGCTATCCCAACTCTAAATCAAATCACAATTGACTGATTAGTACCAGTCAGTTGCCATTACTCATTAGTGAACTTTGAAATTTTCAGATGAGGTGGATATGCTGATATCCATCCACATGGGACATACAACCTAGCTCTATGTGAATTTATAGGGCTCTACACTGATGGAATACACAGGATGTAGAGATACCTCGCGCCTCTGGAGTTCAATTGAACGTGCCAAGGCCTTCCTCTTCGTTAAGAGATTCTTTGGCCTCAACATTGAAGGTCGCTTATAGTCCTTTCCTCGGAAAACAAGTATGGCATATCCTTTAGACACTTTATCCACCGAAACCAAAACACCTCCACTTTCAGCTTCAAGCGCTAGTGCAATATTTTTGACCTGGTCAAAGGTTTTAACCTTCACAATGATCTTAACCAATTCTCGGTACTTCCAATGTAGGTGCATGTTCTCCACAGTACCATCAAAAACTCCACGCCTACCTGAAACCACAAATCACACCCCATAAATAACTAAAAGTTGGAAGAAGTCATGATCAAGTTGGAAGATAGAGAGATTGATTACCAAGAAGTAAGAAAGCTTTCATTCGCAAACCAAGCTTGCGAAACATAAACCTCTCCTCATCAGTAACGCTTTCCGTGTCAGCCTGCTTTTCAGCTGGTTTTAAAAAATCTTCAACCTTAGATAAGGCTCGCTCTGCTCTCATTAGTTTTCGTTCAGCCTGACATCCCAGAAAATGAGAGTTCAACCACAGGAATTCCCATGACATCAAATACACTATGGTTTGAAACATTATGCCAATTGATGCTTTAAGTTCTTTAAAGCAACTATATTGCAGACAATTTTACAAATCTAAGGTGCGAATTAGGTGCGTTACACCTACAGAAATATTTCTCATAATAAAGCCATTGATAAATAGAACGAAAGTTCCAGGTCATAAGATATTTACGAAAGCAAGTTTCTTCTGAAGCTTCCTGACAAGGTCTGCATGCCGAACCATTTTGGCATCTCTCATTATCTTTTCCTTATGATGATGATCCAATATTTTACCCCATCGCGCATCTGCATCTAAGGATTCTTCAAGAGTACCAGCCGTTCTAGATTGTTCATTTAAACCCATATTTGGCATAACCAAGGCTGATGCTCTTAAACGTGCCTGCTCCTCTTCATCTTGCATGGATTTCACCAATTTCTCCCTTTCCAGCAATGCTTCAGTGACCTCCCGTGATAAGAAATCCTTCCCTCTATAGAAGACCAAAAAGTCCTTGTTTCTAGAGAGCAGCATACCCCCTGTCAATTTCTGAACAGATAGAAGATTATATATTTGAACTTTCTAGATGGCATATCCAAATAACTAGTATGAACTTAATGCATTTTCTGATTAAAACTGACAAAGTAGCCATAAAATATCCAAATGATATGGCTATTAGTCATTGATTCAATCTTCATTCTGTTAGTCATTGACTCAATCAAGAAACGAAGATTCAAATACAGCCCTGGATCTCAAGCTGATTGCTAGTCACTATATTGAAAAGCATTTTCTAACTGATATGCGTACACCTATTTTTTGAAAGGGATAGACTTAGGTCGGTCATGAAGCAGAGGAATGTCAAACAATAAACAAGACATTAAATAGTACACTATTCTTCTGTGCACTGAAGCTTGACTATTTTAGTAACAAGAGAATACAATTTAAAACTCCATTTACAATCCGGGCATTATATGATTGACTGACTAGCACAATTAAGTTGAGAAAATGCCTCCCATCTAACACTCTCGAGTAAGAGCTAGGTCAGAAAGAGAAAATGTAGAGAAGGAATTGCAACAATAAAAGTTTAGCACATTTATTCTATGGCAAATATTTAGTTATCCTCGGATGAGGAATGCTTCAGAACTAGGCAACTTCTCTGCTAGGTTAGAATGGCAATCTTGAAGAGTCCCTCAATATCACTTTGTGCATCAGAACAACAGATACATTATCAAACTTTTTTAATCATTTATAGTTGAAAGAGGCTAAGAGAGAAGGAATAAGAATTTCAAACAAGATGTGTGGAAAATAAATGTTAACCACAAAAGTCATTCCTTAATAAGCACATGGCCGTATCATAGTGACAGAACTATTCACGGCCAAGTTTATGGAAAACATGAGCCCAAGGGCTCTAGGCACCTAATATTTCTCACATTGTCCATCTGCAGCATTTTCTCATAAATTATTCATAATTCATCTACAGCAATCTGAAAATACTATATAATGTTGCATTTGTCTTAGGGAAAAATGAAAAATGAATAGCATAATGTCAACTATATTTTCATTGTTGAAAAAAAAAAAAAAGAGACATGAATTGCTCCAAAGAATAATCACACATTCAGCAACAAAATTTTCTCTCTTTCCATAAGATGTGAAACTAAGACCTAGCTCAACCCCAACCAAGAATCGAAGAACGAAATCACATGCAACCAGGTCCAAAATGACCCAACAGTCATAGATATTGAGTCAGAATAGTAGAGCAGATGTCTTCCATTACCTTAATATCTTCTGCCATTCTCTCACTAGAAGTTAGCTGCACACCACGTTTGAGAGCAACTTTTGCAATTGAACTTTTTTCCCACAATTTAATCATGGCCACAGCCAAACCTTGAAGCTGCCTGCTTCTACCTGGCAACATAAAATTTTACATAAGCAACCAACTAAGCATCTTCAAAATTATATGAAGTTAAGAAGAAAGTTGCCATACCTAGGGCGAAGTGTGGAGGAAGAAATCTGGCAAGCCTTCGTAAATCTGTTGCCTCCTTTAGCCCCAGACTAGGTCGCACTCCATACGGAAGTACTCTAAATGGAGGCTGGTAACCAGAAACTGTACCGGGAAGCATATCAGCATCTACAGGTAATGGATCGCATCCCGACCAATCTGTGTACCTAGGACCCAGACCATCTAAAAGTTTGTCTACTTCATCCTCATACTTAACTTCTGGTGAAATTTCTTTGTTTACCTTTACCTCTGGCAATGATTTTGTGTCTTCTTTCCACTCAGCCTCAACAGTAGCTTCTGAGTTTGGCTGATGTGCATGCAAATCTTTAGAAGAACCAACTCTTGCAAAATCCTTGGTACTTTTACCATTAGAAGCTGGCAAGGGTCTAGTCGCTATTCCATTTCTCTTATGTATACGTTCATTTCGTTGCGCTGGAGGAACCTCATAGCTCACACCTCTATATAAAGAAACGGAAGCCCCAGACCTCCAAATTACCAACCCACCAGTTTTCCTCTAAACAGAATTACAGAAAGTGTTAATCAATGGATTGAAAACAAGAAGTTATTATCTCATTACCACTAATTTGAAATGAATATCACATTATAACCAAGTCTTATGTAATATTATCCTCTTAGAAACTGGATATATGAAATAATGACAGTATATTCCAGCATGAACAGCGGCGTAGCAGAGCAAATAAAACATACAAAAGAAAGCAAAATCTCTGCAGAACAAAATTTCTGCCTCCAAATCTTCCTTTGTTTCATGTTTAATCGGTGTACCCTTTTCTTTCATATAAAAAAGGTCAACAAGCCAGTGTCACTAACAAAAAAAAATCACTAACATCATGAATACTAAATTCAAACCACATTAGAAACTAGACAAAATTCAGAAACAAACCTCCAATATCTCGTGCATTCTCTTCATATCAAGAGCAGGGGCACCCTCAACTTTCACTCTTGCTATCTCTGACGTCTTCCACTTCTCATGAATTTTATTGACTACCTCCTGAGTAACACCCGCACCACCAACCTTTGTCCTGTTCTTTATCTGAAAAGTCAAGTACCTCAACCTCTTCAACTCAGATTCTGGCAGTGTCATTTCAGCAACTGAGAATCTTCTCTCCCTCCTTGCAGTCCATATCTTACCTTCCTCCTCTTCCTTGACCTTTGGCTTCTCCCATGGAAACCTCACCTCCCCACCACTCTTAAAAACACTCTCTATCCCCAATGGGGACTCCTTCGAAAACCCGCCACGTGTATTGGGCAACAATCCTTCCTCAACATATAATATATCCTCCACAGAACCTTTTTCAATCCGCCTCTCCGGGACCCCATCTTTCATCTCATTATCATCGTCTATGTATCCAAAATTCTTCAACTTCTCTATGATTTTCTCCATTGTACTATTACTACCATTGCCACCACCAGCACGAACCCCGCCATTGTCATTTTGATAATCTAATGCCAGCTGAGGTGATTTGGGACGGTTGTGTTTGTGGGGATTGTTCCAATTCGATAACCAATTGTTACCAGATACATTTGAAGTGGGGTTCTGTTGCTTGATGGTTTTGTTAGTGACAACATGCCCGGATTTCCTTGGTGGGTTTTGGCCAGGGAGTGAATTAGAGGTTATGGTACTATGAGTCGCATAGAAAGCATGCTTCTTGAGAGGGATAGAGCAACTGTACCTGAAGAACAGGAGGTGTGTGCCATTGAACCTGGAGAAGGAGCTTTGAAATGAGTCCAAGAAGTTCGTTGGGTGGAATTGGCGACTGGGAACTAGAGCCATAACGAGAGTATCATCAATCCAGCGAGTGAAATTGTTGAAAATTAAAACAAGTGCGAATAAGGCTGATTCAAGAAATTGTTGTTGAAGACTACTACGTAATTGAAAGAGAAATCTGCACTCCTCTTTTTCTGGTCTCAGGTTATCATCAACGGCTAAAAAGGGTAGAAGATATCAACAAGAAGTGAGCCAGAGATGCAGTTTCTTTCGGCCCAATTTTATAGTCCAAAATTATGTGCCTAAGATCATAAACTATTGGCCCAAGCCCATGCTCATGCCTTTATAATACACCGTTGGATTCAATTTGACCAGATCTCATATGTCCAATCTGTTCTTCGAAACATCCATCTCATTTGGGCTTCCTCCGGGCACCTTTGCCATCGACGGAATCTCAAACCCATCCGCCGCTTTCCCTGGACTCCACGTTCCACCGCAGCCGCGTCTAACTGCGTCTCGCGAGTCGTAAGCTTTCAGGTATCTCTCTCATCTTGTCCCAGTAGCAGTGCCGTGTGGTTTTGATTGGTTGGCGGAAATTGAGTTGGGGATGGCATTCTGAACTTGGATTTTTGTGGGTTTAAGTTTATTTGTCCAGTGGAGTGGAGATTTTATTTATGATCTATCTTGATTTGCGAGTTTGCATGTTTGGGTTCTGCGTGCTGTCCTCTAAGGGTTTGGTTGTTTCACTTACTCCTGAATTTTTCGATTCTAGTGCATGTGATTGGTAGAGAATGTTTCTGGCGTTATGCCGTTTTAGTGTGGATGAAAGAAGGCTATTGTGTTTATTGATTTTCTCTGATTTAACGTGGTGTTTGTAGACTGTCCTCTGTAATTATGGCATTGTTGCTGAGATTAGTCAAGTATTTGACTGTGCGAAATGCAGTTTAGATGGGATTAGATCAAGAACTAGTTCAACACATTGTCAAATAAAGTATGCCCTTTTGTTATGGTTAGGGTTTGTGGGGCATTTAAAGTTCGATGGTTACATGGGAGGGTGATGTATAGCTGATCTGGTTTAGAGTCTAGGAACTTTTCTATTTGGAATGGATATTACTTTTGTCGATGTTGATGATTCATAAAAGATCACATTTTCAAAGACTGACATTATTTCCTAATTCCTAGGTGCATAAGCTGTTGGTTGCATTATTGCAATTATTGTAATTGTGTTTACGCAACAAAACCTGACATTTAGTCTTCATTTTTAATGGGAAATAGGGTGTTTAACGTCTTAAATGAGCTTTCAATTTGACCTTAATTGCATTGGCAGTATCAGTTGGATTAAACTCAAGCCTAACAGCTAGACACCCTTATCTAGTTTAAACTTGAAAATAAAGTTGAATTGAACTTGAGGTCGACCTTGAGTTTGTATCAAGCTGAGTCAAAACATTTAAGGGTTCAGCATAGCTTGGCTAGATGATGCCATTGCAAGATACTTAAGTACAAACTGATGTCCTTGTCAATATTACTATTTAGTTTTTATCATCTACTGTATAAATTAAATCCCATATTGGTTCCATTAGGGGGTCATGGTTTTGGGCATCTCAGTCTTGCCTTCCAAATTTAAGGGTTTACAATATTTGGTTGTACATGGTTTGTTACTATAATAAATATCAAACTCTAGCACAAATTGTTTGCTGGTGGTTTTTTAAATACTATTGAAAGGCATGTGGGTTTCAAGACTGGGATTCTTTTTTTGTTTGCCCTAAAATCGGGTTATATCATTCTGTTGATGAATTTCTTATCTTTATAGCACAGCAGATGTGTAAAACATTGTGGAAGAAAAATTACACTCTAGCCAACCTGCACATGAACTGTTGAAGGGCTAGCTGGTGTGCTAAGAGCCTAGGACAACTTCTTAAATTTGTGATGTTGGTCTGTTCTCTCAATTGATTGGCAAACTAAGAGCTTTCTCACTGCTTTGTTTTAGTGGAGTCCATGGTCTATAGTTCTGAATGCCACTGTTGTTAATAACTAGATATGCTCAGAAGTTTTTAGCATTAAATACTTATATCCCTTTCTATACCCACCATCCATAATTTGCTTAAACTTTACTTTAGATGATTGACATGACATGATGGGTTATTTGTACATTCACTTGTTAAAAATAAGCAACTGAATTCTTTTGGGTTATGTCAGGTAGAAGAAGAAAATGTTTATTAGAGTACAGTTGCCTTGGAATGTGATTATTCCTGCTGAAAACCTTGATGTGGAAGGCCTGATGCTGAAGAAGTCAATTGTTAACCGTCTGTTAGATGAATTTGCTGGTAAGAAAGCCACCAAAGATTTTGGCTATTTTCTTGCTATCACAACTTTGGACAACATTGGAGAGGGAAAAGTTAGGCCGCAGACAGGGGATGTGCTTTTCCCTGTTGTTTTTAGCGCGGTCACCTTCAAAATCTTCAGAGGGGAGGTCATACAGGGGGTTGTGCAGAAAGTGCTGAAGCATGGGGTTTTCTTGAGCTGCGGGCCCTTGGAGAATGCATACCTCTCCAACACAAAAATGCCTGATTATAACTATGTAACTGGAGAAAATCCAGTCTTCCTAAGTGAAAAGCAATCTAAGATAGAGAAAGAGACAGTGGTTCGTGTCATGGTGATTGGCACAAAGTGGCTAGAGGCGGAAAGGCAATTTCAGGCGTTGGTAAGTTTGGAGGGCGATTATCTTGGGCCGTTGTGATTATCAGACTGTTAGTTTTTTTATGCAAAATATATTTTGTGAAGGAATGTTACGACGCTACTACTTTAAGAACTACTGGTAACTCCCATTTACTGTATTAGCAGATGATGGTGTAAGTTGATGGTTTAATGGCATGTGTAGATTGCAAATTGGAACATATATGTATCACTTAGAGAAGGTTTAATTTAGCACTGTTGTATGCCATTAGTCCTTTCCATCAATTTAGCTATATGCATGTGGTGGATCATTATCTCTGTCAGAAGATTTGAAAATTCACTACTCTTGTTGTATGTTTGTTCTCTGAAACCTGGGTGTGGTATGTGGTGAGACTTTCATGAAGTGTTTGATGGGGGTATAGGTTATGCATTATGATGTATAGGCAGTCAAGATAGACCTTGAGCTTGTTCTTCAATATAAACGACACAACCCTTGCTGCAGATTCTACCATGAATGTGAGTAATATATAGTCCTTAACAATGATTTGATATGAGAATGACATTCATTTGCATTAATTTTAACTACTCTTTTCAATCTAGTGCATGTAACAATCATTAACGACTCGAAGAGGGCATGGAAAAGATTCAGCCCCCGAATCTCTGTCCGAAGATGGCAATGTGATTTAAGAAATTAGGAGTTTGCGAGCGATATTATATAATTTCATGTTCAATTTGAATGATGGTAGATTTTTTGTCAAATGATTCTGAATAATATACGGTTCTTCCTTTTAAAAAATTAAGGCATAAAGCACTTACGAGCCTTTCTATTATATCTCATGTGAACTTTAAACTCTACTATTTTTTCGGGTCAACATTAAACCCTCCTATTATATCTCAAGGTGAACTTTAAGTTTTCCTACTTTTACAGGTCAACATTAAGCCCTTATACTAATTAATATCTTTGGATTAAATAAAATTTTTCTATAAAATAAATAATCTTATTAAGTAAAATTTAGAAAAATTATACTTTTTGTAATCCTTATTTTGTGCCTTTTTTGAGGTTACAAAACAGACACAAAATGGGTTTGGGATGCGGCCCATTGGAAGATTAGAAAGTCAAGCCCACTATGTTTACTGCTGAACCGCTGGTTTTTGATAAAGCCCATGACAATCTAAGCGGTAAACAATCCTAAAATCCGATTTGTCTCTCTGTTTCTCCCTCTCTCCTCTCTGAGAATTGTTTCTTGTTGTTGACTCGATGTCGAGCAATCCGGGTTTCTTCTCTCGCGTCAAGGAGGCCACCCAGTCTCTCGCTGCTGGCCGTCGTCCGTGGAGTGAATTCCTGGACCTGACCTCACTCAACCTTCCCTCTTCCGTCTCCGACGCCACAACCCGAATCACCCAAAACCTCACCCACTTCCGTGTCAATTACACCCTAATCGTCGTCCTGATTCTCTTCCTGAGCATCCTCTTCTACCACCCTCTAGCGATCTTGCCCTTCGTGATCGTCTTCTTGGGTTGGCTCTTCCTCTACTGCTTGCGCGATGATTCTGATCCTTTCGTTGTCTTTAATTGCAACGTTGACGATTCCGTTGTGTTCTCTGTGCTTGTCGCGGTCTCGATTTTTACTGTTTTCTTCACCCACACTTGGGCCAATGTGGCGGCCGCGGTTGTAATTGATCTCGCTTTGGTGGTTTTGCATGCTGTGTTGCGGAGTACGGACGATCTTGTTATGGAGGATTTTGTGTCTCCATATGGGGACTTGACTGATAGTCCGCGAGGATCTTATGCCGGTATTTGATTACGTGTCTCGAAGGTACTTCTGTAAATCATTTACGTAGCTGAGAACTCTTGGAACGAAAGAAGAAGTCCCTTTATGTTCAGTAGGTGGAGCTTAATTGAGATTCTTGTTACTTTGTTTGATATTGCAATTGTAGCATAATGACATGGTTTAGGTGAAAAGTATTACTGTGATTGGAGCGACTCTGTTCAGAGGTTAATTTTACTGGTCAGTGGTCCTTTTATGATATAGAAAAACTCCATTCGATTTTCATGAGTTGCTCTGGACAAGAAATGATATCCTGGTTTAATTTTGTGTTCATTGCTGAATTCTTCAGAAAATATTGATTTAATTTTCATGAGTTGGCAGAGTTGCTATCTCAGTAGTTGCAGCTTGATTGATATTCTTGACAGATACTGTATTGCAATTGTTGCATAGATGAAAATTTTAGGCTGATTTTACTGTGCAATATGGAGTGACTCCATTTTTTAGGTTAACTTTCTTGGTCATTGTATCATATGTTTTAGAAAGACTCGATTCAATGTTCATGAGTTGCTCTGGTCAAGAAATCATAGCCTGGTTTACTTTCTTGCTCATTGAATGATTTGGAAAGAGTATTTAATTTTAATACGTTGCTATGACATAGCCCATAGGAATCATTAGTTATTATCCTCTCATTGCCTTATATGTAGAAAATTTGGCAATCGCCTTTTCTATTAAGCCGGAGATTTGTCTAGGGTTGTCTTCAATTTGATTTTCTTGATTTGCTTTGGTCAATAAATCTTGGGTTGATTTCATCCCAGTATTTTATGTTTATTTCCCTTCTTTTTATACTGAGGCATGGCTTTGTAACTTTGTTTAGATGAGATAAAATCCAACATGTGTAATTTGTCTTTGTTTGTTAATATATGGCGGCGCATCAATGAGCTAATTTAGAAATGCACCGTTTCAGTGCTGATTATGCTGTGTTTGATATTTCTAAATTATAAGACCTAGAGTTTGTTCCATTTTAGTTCCTGCTGAATAACTTATCCCTTCAGTTTTGTTATGTAGAGTAATTTGGCCATCACTTTATTCTTTTAACCTGTGTTTTGTCTAGGAATTGACACAGTAAGTGCCTTAATTAGGACCCTTACCTATTTGTTTAACCTAGATTTTTTACTTTGGCAGATTAGTGATGCTTTTGTTATCTGGTCGTGGAGGAAATTCTTGTAGGTGTATGGTCCTTTGCCTCACTCTCGCCATTTCCACCACCATAACCACCTCCCTCCTCCCTAACCAGCCTGCTCACCCTCTGAGGATCCAACGCAAACCGGGTTCCTTGTGCCGTGGACTGGTCAAACTTCACTGCCTGCGGTGGGTGTCCTGCAGATGAGGTTTGTGATGAAAATGTTTTCTTAGAAGGGCTTGATGCCTTCATGCCTGAAATGTTGCATTAGAGGTTTTTTTTTTTTTTGTTATGAGAATAACATGTGTTCTCGTACAATACACATGTGCTTAGGTGGCTTACTTCTGTTGGCTAGAGTCGGTTAACTGTTCTGTTAATATGTGCTTAGGTGGCTAACTTTCATTAGCTAGAGTCGGTGCTTATATATGGTATATTAGCTAGTTAGCCGTGTTGCAAGTTTAGGTTCTGTTTGGTATCACTTTCAAAAATTATGAAAACAAAAAATAAAATATAAATATAAAACTGAAAATGAAAACATAAATTTGACTACTTGTTTGGTTGCGTATTTAAAATAGAAAATGAAAACATAAATAGATGAGATAGTCATGCGAGATGTCGTGAAGCTCTGCCCTTGATTTAAAGAAAAAGTGAATGCCCAAAGTCCGGCCCAGGCCAGATAAGACCCTGAAGCCCTCCTTGGGCCTGTAGACCACCCTGGAATCGACCTGACCCCGATGACTATCTTGGGCTCGTAGCCCAAGCTGGCCTCAAAGATGTTTTTGGGACAAACCCAACCCTGACGACTGTCCCAGGACAGACCCAGCCTTGAAGATCGTCCTGGGATCGACCAAACCCCGATGACGTCTTGAGACAAACCCGATCTCGAAGCCCGTCCAGGGATCGACCCTGGCCCGAAGCCTGTCCTGGGACGACCTCAACCCCTAAAATCATCTCAGGATCGAACCAACCTCGAAGATTGTCCCGGGACCGACCTAGCCCCAAAGACCGTCATGAGACCAACCCAACCTCAAAGAACAACTCGGGACTTATACCACCCCGAAGCCTGACCCAACCCCAGAGATCGTCCTAGGACAACCTAACCCAGACGATGGTCCCAAGATAGACCCGACCCCGAAGCCCATCTGGGGACCGACCTGGTCCCAAAGACTATCTCGGGATCGACTCGACCCCTATGACCGTCCCAGGACAGACCCGACCTAAAGATTGTCCTGGGGCATACTTGAGCTTGATGACCGTCCCAGGTCAGACTCTTCCCCGAAGTTTGTCCCGGGACCGACTTGGGCCTGAAGATCATCTCGGGATACAGCCAACCTTGACGATCATCTCGGAACAAACATTGCCCTGACGTCGGTCTTGGGATAGACCCTGCCCCGAAGATCGTTCCGGGACAGACTCGACCTTGATGCCCGTCCCAAGACAGACCCGGCTCTGAAGACCTCCAGGGACTGACCTGACCCTGAAGACCATCTTGAGACAGACCCGACCTTGACGACCTTCCAGGGAGAGACCTTGCGTCAAAGCCTGTCCAGGGATCGACCTGACCCCAAAGACCATCTCGGGACGGATTTGACCCGGAAGCCTTGCCCGAGACCGACCAAAGCCTGAAATTTTGACCGGGATAGACCCACGCCTAAAGCCCGAGTCGGACCCAACCCAAAAATGAGAAAATGATAGAAGGGTCGGTACGCATGTTGTGTGAGAGAGAAAGGAGATCGTCGTCTGTGTGGTGTTTTAAAAACTTTTGAAAACTTGTGTTTTGTGTTTTTAAAACTTTTTGAAAACTCGTAGGTTTTCATAGAAATGAAAACAAAAAATACAAACAAATATTATTTTTAATTTTTGTTTTCTTTTTTTTTGAAAACCAAAAAAAAAAAACAATTGTGATACTAAACAGGGTCTTACCTTAGTTTTTGTGATATTGATAACACTATAAAAAATTCTTCTTTCACTAATCACAACTTCCGCTGTACTCTCCTTAACGCCATTTCCATTTTTGTGCTAGGTTAGGTTAGGGACGTTGTCGATCATTATTTATTTATTTTTCCGTAGTCTTAATTAATGCCTCATAATATTCATTTTAAAGCAGACCCTAAGTGGCCCAAAATGAATAATGGGCCTGTATTGATGATGACCAGACTAGCATCCGAAGTGTAAGTCGACTATATGATTGGCTGGGGTATGCTCCAGTTTAACTACAGCGGGCCCCCCCGCTGTACTTGAGCCACACTGCCGATAATTTTTTTTTAAAAGGTCATCATTATCATTATGTTTTGATCAGTTTACGAGTTCAGATTATTTTTTTTTGTGCTGATCAAAAATTAAATTGAACAGAAAGTTCTAAACGGTTGATTATGGATTCGAAATATTCGACGTCTCTTTTATAATAAATCTGATTTTTTATTTAGGACATAATATATATTGTTAGACTCATAAACCCATCAAAATACATTGATAATATTTTTTGTAATTTTTTTTTATCTCCGGTGTAACTTAACTACAACGGGATCTATTGTAGTTAAACAACAACTTGACATTAGCCTAGTGGTTATATTGTTGAGCTTAGAGATGAAAGATTTCTCAGACTAGACGCTTGAACCGGTTTGATATAATTTCTTGGGTTTCCTAGGTTCCATGAGCTGATGGCACGGGTATGGTTCTTGTGAGGGGTAAGAGTTCTATTATGGGCCTCAGTCAATCGTATTTGTGCATTGGACTTCGGCTCAGGAATAAATTGATGGTCCACTGTGTGTACGAGATGATCATCTTGGGTTTAAAACTAGTCCAGGAGTCGCAAATAACTGTTGGGCTGGGGCATTCCGGTCTTCCAAAAAAAAATGTTGGTAGTTAAACTACATCAGCCCCGCGGCATCCCTTGACTATGCATGTTGGAAAGTGTGAATTTATTCTTAAAAATGAATTAAGTAAAAATGAATATTTTTTTTTTTGAGGAAAGTAAAAATGAATATTACAACAATATCAAATCCGTTTCTTGTATATAGGACAATTGATTGCATCAGTTGACATTTTTAGATTGGACCAGTACAATAATGAAGCCTGGATTTAAGGGTGTGGCTAAATGTTGCCAACTCTTCTTGTTGGGCACAATAATGTCTTGGGATCCAAGTGAGCTCCTTTTGATAACTATAGACTCTAGAGTAGAAAACTAAGTTGATAATATAATAAATAAACTTGAAAGGAACGGATATGAAGAATGAGGGTAACACCCAAGCCACTAGTTAAAATGATAAAAATTGTGTATATCATCCATCTTTGTGAAGTTGTGATCAGAGTTCGAATCCCCCTCTCGTTTCAAAAAATAAAAATAAAAATGAGGGTAACACCCAAATCATTAGTTAAAGTCATAAAGATGGCGTGTATCATTTTTGTGATTAGGGTTCGAATCCTTCTTCATCCGTTTCAAAACAAAAAAGAAAAAGAATGAGGGTAACAAGCTTCCAATTGAACTTCGTAACAATTGAACGTATTGAACCTGTATTCATGACTGTACTCTTGCATATTATTTTCAATTTTAAGTTATTACAAAATAAAAATATAATATACATGAACGGCAATAACATTAAAGATCAACACACAAGTTGGCTTCAGCTATCATTCCATTCCGTGACCAACTTGTACAAAAATAATATTTTCCAACATGAAGTTAAAACTAGATGCTGCCACAAGGCCCAAAACTCACGATCCAAGAAAAACTTTATTACTTAATTTAATTAATAAGGTCCAAAGAGATCATACCAGGGCTGGGAGGGGATCAATTATTAGTTACAATTCCCTTCCCTGTCAAAAACCATGTTAAATTATGATTTTTTTAAAAATGATATTAGAGTTAGTATTTAGGATTTAGGAACAATGAGTCGTTGGCTAAGATGGTGAACTTGACCGTGATAACTCTTAGTGTAAGTGGGAGGTTGTGAGTTCAAATCTCATTGATGTTTTGTTATCTGGTTGTGGAGGAAATTCTTGTAGGTGTATGGTCCTTTGCCTCACTCTCGCCATTTCCACCACCATAACCACCTCCCTCCTCCCTAACCAGCCTGCTCACCCTCTGAGGATCAATTATTAGTTACAATTCCCTTTCAAAAACCATGTTAAATTATGATTTGTTTAAAAATGATATTGGAGTTTAGGAGTTAGTATTTAGGATTTAGGAACAATGAGTCGTTGGTTAAGATGGTGAATTTGACCATGATAACTCTTAGTGTAAGTGGGAGGTTGTGAGTTCAAATCTCATTGCTGTTTTCAGTATCGTAATTTACAAGATAGACCATTGCTCGGCCTAGTATGTGAATGCCACCCTGCGTCATCTACTCATTGGGCCTCAATCCATGTCTCAACTAATCCATAAGGGGGTTGAAGGGTCTTCCACATGGCCCGAAGTATATCAGTCAGTTGTCCGATGGATAGTTGGATGAGTTCCACGTTATCAAAAAAGAATTTTGATTGGGATGGTAAAATTGACTACCGAAACTCCTTGCGAATGCAGGAGGTCGCAAGTTTTACCCCTACACCCAGCAATTTCAGCGTTATTTGCTTGCATGAGCCAAAGCCCATATATTGTAGGTTTAGTGGAATTAACTTTTCTTTGTGGGATTTGACCTCGTTCTCCTCGCATGAGTTTCGTTCTGGTCTTACCTGTCATTAGTATAGAGTGGATTGGATTAGCGGCTTGATTTTAGAGCTGGCCCAAGTGTTCGGTGGACATGTTGGATTAAAGAATTCTCGTTTAGCAAAAAAAATTTTAGGCTTCATTTTTTTTTTCAAAATATATTACATTCTAATATTATAAACATAAAAATATTCTATAATACATTTTAAAGCATGATTTAACATAATTTTGAGAGGAAATTGTAACTAAAATTGTAGGTAGCAATTGGAACCACTGTCCCATAAAATTCTTGGTGATGATCCATTAGTTATAAGTTCAATTTTCATAATATCATTAAATAAACACAAACATAACATGCTGTGTCAGTAACCACCTTATCATGATCGGCATTATAGAATTCCAACCACATTTGATTTTAACACCCTACATTCATACAATACATACATACATATATATACACACACACACACATGGTTATAAATGAAAGCCCCATTGGCATGCACATGGTCTTGTTCCCTCCTTCAGTTGGGTCAAGAATTTTAATATCTTCATCTCCAAAAACTGGCAAATAGAATAATAATGTACATCAAAAGGAGGGCATGATTGAGGTATATATATGTATATATATAGAATCTCTTGTGGTCCAAAAACAGATCAATGAAATAATTTATCAGAAACATATTCAAACAGCTAGCGAGGACAACAATGACAATTACAAATGAATAGAAATTATTAAGCAAATAATTAAGTTAAACAAAGCCAGACATAAAGCTAAGGTTTATTGCTTTTTTGTCCATTACAAATGTCCACATCTCTGAATTATATATCTATATACCACCATCATCAAATAAAAAATACAAAACATACATTCAATTAAAGAACACTCTCTTGCTTGATCCAATCTAGTTCCACAATACTCTCTAGGCCTTGTGGACACAATACTTATAAAGGACACGGCATGTAGATATATATATATATATGTTTCAATTCAGGCTCTGCTCTTGCATTTCTCCATGGCTCTTGGCGCTGCAAGTGTAACAATAATTTTGTGAATTAGTAATAAATATAAGAAAAATATACTTCAATATGTATACATACCAAGTCCAATTGCTTCAGATCCTTTCATAATGCGCAAGCGCTTGCATGAATCAACAAACATCCTGCATAAATTAAATTATAACCTAGGTTAATTACTTCACACACACACACACACAGACATATATATATATATATATATATATATTTGAGCAACTAGTAGTTGTAAGAAATATGAATAATTGTTTTGGGTTTTAATTTTGAGTTAGATGGAGGTAGTACTTACTCCCATGGAACATCGCCAACAAGCATCCAGTCACCATCCTTATCTTCGTAGGTTGGCACATAATCACTACTGTTGAGTAGATCCATCAACTTGCTCTCATTCATAAAATCTATCATTCCTTGTGCTCCATTATAATTACCTATTAATTCAACAAAAATCACGTATCATGACGACATTTTAATTAGGATTATTGATTAATTGAAATTAACATGTATACATACATACCCATAGTGAAGGAACTGAACATTTTGGCCAAGGCATCAGAGAGTTGTTGATAGCTTTTATACATCTTCAAGTCAACTTTGCGAAGATAAGGTGCTCCATCCATTGAAACCTTCACAAATGCTGCATTACATCCACCACTACTATCCTTCTCATGACTACTCTCCTCGCTAATACTGTTTTTTTGAGTCATAATATTCTTCCTGTAAGATCTCACTGGTGGCCAACCCACAACCTGTGCCCTGCAAAAATCAATCAAAACCCCCACTATTTATTAACTATATATATACTATACCAGTAACTTTGCGCTTGCTCAACAAGTTAGCTTATCGAGTTGAACTGGTAGTAAGAAAGAATAAGAATGGAACTCACTTGGCTGGAGGTTTTGAAGAGTCGTGGGTTTTGTCCTTTGAATTAACATTCTTGATCATCTTCTCATTCAGATCCAACATAGCTTCCTTGGATTCATGAAGCTTTAGCTTCAAGTCAACCGTCTCTGAAAACCCTCTCTTTCCGGTAACCTTTGTGATTTGATCACAATCACTAGTAACTTTACCACCACCACCAGGAAGCCCTAGACACAGCTCTGTCTCTTTCAAGTTCAAGTCTCTCTGGCCGACGATCGTATCCGCCATTTTCCAGCGATCTCTCTCTATGGATACCTCCCCAATCTCTTCTATCCTTACTTTGTTGTGCTGATGATGATGATGAGAAGTGTGAACTACCCTTCTTCTTTTTTTGTGTCCTCTAGCTAGCTAGTATACTTCTCTATTATATGACTCAATAATATAACTGTTGGGGGTTGTTTGTACAGCTGCATGTGTGTGATGTCGGATCTAGGCTTCGCAATTCATTTAAAATTGTAGAATCTAGAATTTGATTCCAATGGTTTGGGAGTTGTGTCACATCATAACACATTTTTATTTTTTCATTTTTAAAACTTGTCTGACTTTTTTTTCCACTATTAGATGTGAACTGTAGACTCTAAGGAATTATGGAACCTCCAAATCCGTATATGTCATACAAGTAGTCTTGTGATGTTTTGGGTTCTTGACACTTGTATAGATCTTGAACCGTTGGTCTTGGAGGAGATAAATCAAGTTGATAACATGGTAACGTGATAGGATATTTGGGGTGGCCATGGATATTGGTTTACCCTTGCCATAGCTTCTGAAGGTCAACTAGTGGAACATACTCACATGCATGACTTTTTTTGGCTGGTATAAAATTAGATAGTTTACACGTTCTTGTAAAGTAACATGATATATGTTTCCAATTTCAATATGCAATGAAAATTAATCTTGAACACCACACTCATATATGCTAGGTATAAAATAAACATGCCTATGATAACTAGTTATTTCGATTTTCTACTAGCGGCTTTAACTATAATCTTCGTTTTATTTATTGATTTCAGTATGGTACGACTCATGAATCATATGTACATAACATTTCATGTCGTATCATTTTCGTTAAGGAATAAAATTAAGGATCAACATTCTTCTATCGATATCATGAATTAATTACTATATTAATGATCAACCTTCCCTTCCCTTCCCTTCATTCATCTCTAAAGTCATTTTCGAATTCAATTCCAGCTAATTTAATTCTGCAAACAATTAATAACCACACACACAAAAAAAAATCTTTGTGGTCATGCATAAGAATATTTTCTTTTTCTTTTTCTATCTCCTATACTAGTATACTCTCCTTTCCGTGATTTAATGAGGTTTGCTGGGGTGTTGGGAAGGGAATGTGCCATAAAGCACGATCAAGTCTTAACTAATTCTTTTTATTTTTTATTATTATAATAAATAAAGAAAGTGTTTTCTAATTTAATTAGCTAAACTGTATAGTAGTTGGTTATAATATATAGTTTTCGATGAAGCTTCTTAAATTGAGTGTACTCACATGAATCAATAATTGATGCAAAATCTTATACAAGGTTAAGTTGGTAAATAACCAGCTGTTCATATCTTATAAATCGTTATTCCAAGACATTTTGACAATGATATATATCATTCCCAAAAGATGGGATAATGTATTTACACGTACTTACCTTCTTTGCTCCATGACAAAGTATTAATACGATGACCAATGAGAGGTGGTTCGGTTGACAATCGATTGAGTTAGGCATATGAATGCTCAATGTTCGATTCCAACTACAAACATATTTTTTTGTGATATTTAAAAAAAAAAGTATCAATATGATGAGTCCAATTTAAATTTTAAAATTGGAAGGTGATGCATTGGCGTATCAATTCTATATGGAATGAGATCGCAAATAAGACAAGTCTGCTCGAGCATATGGTGCTCGGACGCATTGGAAAGTCGCTCGAGCGGATCAGCGTGCCTCTTACGTTCAATCTCGAGCGAAAGGTGTAGCCGCTCGAGTAAACATGTGTGCTGAAGCCTCCCGTATGTCTTCACTAGCCGCATATCTTTCCACTCAATTGAAACTTCACAATTGCGTGTGCTTTGATTTTCTTAATGTCATAAATACATTTATTTAAAATTTGAATCTATTTAAGGTTTTTATCAGAAATTCACACCTCAAACAACCAACTATATTGTCCGTTATGAGGTTTCCGATTTCTATAGATACATCGGATTACCTTCATGGGTTGATTCCTCTCAAGCCTAGCAAATAAGCTAAACTCAACTCACTAAGCTTTGAGAAAAAGACATTTGTTTGTTAGGAGTGGACTTTGTCCATATTAACCCGTTTATAGAATTGTGTCTAGCCAACGTGGGACTTCTATGTTCTTAAAAGTTTCATTTGATTATTTACGGTTGTTAACTCTCATTAGAGGTCAATTCTTGTTGAATTAATAAAAAATCATAAGGTTTTCTCTTGTCCTACTTTTGTTAAGTTCTTGGTGGATTAAACCAATAAAAACTGTGTTCGCAATCGTGAATTTCTCTTTATTTAATCGCGCACTTCGTCAGAACGATTGGTTTTCAACATCCTGGATGAGCTATTTGAACTCTACCCCAAATGAAAGCATACACAGAACCAAAAAAATACGCCATTATCCTGTTAAAAGAATAAAGGGATGCCATGTATTTAGAAGCACCGTTTTGGGCTACAAGCCTTTTAAAGCCCATACAAGTAGGCCCATTAAGATAAAATCCAACCATAGCCCATTCGTCGCCATAGGCTTCAAAATCCAAAACCACGTGGGCCCAATACGAGCAAGACTAGTCAATACCATGGAACATTTTCCTCACCAGATGCTGCAGCGAAAAGCGGGTCCCAAATCTCTCTTTATTTCCGTATGGGGTCCCACACGGTTTGCAGTTCACCACTGAAGCCACGTAAGGTCGTATGCACATGCACATATATATGTACGTGGCTTCACCAACATCGCGTATCATGAATTGGCAGACCAAACTATTCTCAGTGAATCCCGGAGCTGACCTTGCCTCCCTGACTCCTTCTGATCACAGATATAGGTGGGACCGGGAACTCTACTGCAGCTCCCGTGTGATCAATATAAGGGACCCACAGAGCGCAAACACGCTTGAGTCTTTTCATCCAAAACTCAAGAGACAACCACGAGTTTATGAATTATTTAAAACATGTGAATCGGTCTATGGATTATGTTCTTGTTTTTTCCCTCTTAACAATTAATAGGTTTAGAATTTTAGTTCTTATCCTACACACAACGAGCAATTGATCGATAAGAAAATCTGACTACCTAACACGTGAAAATTCAATGTCCGTTAAGAAGTGTTCAAACATATGAGTCAACTTCTTAATAAAATTCAAAGAAATGTGAATTTATAAATTGTGAAAGTTTAGGTTTGAATTTAATACATCAGTTCTGATACAGTCTTATAATTTGTTAATTTGTCATGCAATTCAATAAATGAATTTGTTGAGTTGGGTCATTACACGTCATTTATATCATATTCTCAAAGGCTAAAATAATAACGCTTGAACAATTACAAATTAAGCCAAAATGAATTTATAGTAGAAGCCTTTTGTTGAGAAAAATAAGAGTGACCAAGGTGTCACTTATTGAGCATGCACAAAAGCTCCTTGCACTGTTAAGAACAAAACAAAACAAAATATATCACATTGTATATATGAGCAAGCCCACCCCTAACATTACAACAAAGCACTTTCTTAAGCTTAGTGAGTGTTGGGTTTTGATTCTCAATGAGCTGGGTTCCGACCTGTAGTAGCTGAGTTCTGGAGGAACAAAACCATGCGACCCGATATATTCACGGGAACCGAATAACCCAAAACAAATAATATTGTTGATATAGGGGTGTGGATTTATGATAGGCACTGCCACCTAATATCATCAATACACATTCTGTGGAGCAACAGCTTGTGAAAAAGAAAGTAGGGGCGCATGGGTCGGGGTCATCATGTAAACAGTACACACACAACTAGGGTTTGATCCAAATATAGAGACATGCATGATTGAATAAAGATATCGGAGCTAGTGGTGGAGGGTGCACAAGGCAGCTGCCAAACCCTGGTGGACCCTAATACTTTGTGGAAAAGGTGGTCCAAACCATCGACCATGAATAAGAGCTGCCCACGGATTTAATGTCTAGAGAAAAAAAGAAGAAAGTTGGGTTTGCTTCCTGTATGTATATATGTGTAATGTGTTGGCCTGTTTTGGACCACTATGTACTCAAACAAAAGGTGTGTTTGTCTTTTTGTCTACTATGATTTGCATTCTTGCAAGCAAGAAATTTCCCCCTTTTGTTTTCGTAGCTTTAAGACTTCACTTTAATTAGCTGTAAGTATCATTTCTTGGACATATTACCCTAGCAATGAACCAAGGTTGTTCATAATGTCGGTAATCAACATTATTTTGGCATAGTTAATTAGTATCTTTAGTAGACAAAAAAGTACAAGATTAGCTGCCCTAAAAATGGTATAAACACCGACAAATGCCAAAGTCAAAAGGGATTGAAACATTGTTGGCCAATTCAACCGTGTGCACGTATATATTATCCTCATTCGGGTTTTTATCTCAAAAAATTAGTCTTAGTGAGATGAATATATGAGAAAATCAAATGAGAATCCACTACGTGTGAATGGGAAAACAAAAAATCCTAACAGACTCATCATACACGTCGGTATAATTGAACAATAATGCGTCTAGCTCAAAAAACCTGACGTCTTACGTATGGTCTTAAAAACCAGATACCTTCTATTAAACCTAATTGCATGTACATGCTTTAATTATATAGTTATGCGAGAGAAAATTAAGGTCAATTTTGTTAAATATTTTTAAAATACCACATCGAAAGATGTTAGTAAAGTAACCCTCTTTATAAGGACAAGTCCACCCTTAACTTGTCAATTATGCCTTTGATCGATGTATCCACAAGACTAGAGATGTGGATTTACAACAAATACGCGCTTGCTTGTGCGCTCAAAATGAGAATCAAACCAGCAGGCTAGGGCTTCCATAGAAAGAAAGAAAAAAAAACAAGCAGAGATCGATCGATGGAACAATTTAATTTACGAAACCCTTGCACCAAATGTCGATGTGTCGACCCGAATTTGGGTTGTCATCGCCATCAGGCATTCAAGTTTGATTTGGACTCATCATACAATAACAAACGCAAATTGCCTGATTAAAATCCAGTCAACAAGCCATTAATTAATGCAGTCTATTTTGGTATTAAGATATATATTGACTATATATTTGACTGGCATATATCGAAATCATTTAAATAATGCCAGCCTATATATACAACAAGGAATACTGATTAAAACCTCATTGAATGAGTCGCTAGCAAACATAAGTTGAGAATTCTTGTGCACCACAAATGCATTTTCAACTTGGTTTTTAGATGGGACATGACATATATATATATATATATATATATATGTATATGTATATGTATGTATATACATAGCCCAGTGTCCTCCAACGTGGACAAATATGTGACTCGATCGATCTAGAGAGCTATGATCGAATTAAAGCCATAGAATTGACTGAAATCTGATTTATTTGTTGCGCACTGTCCTTGTGTTTTGGAGTAAACCAGTACTGAAGCTCTCAGGCACCACACAGCGAATATATGAACAGCTAGCTTTTGATTGGTTTTCCATTCTCATGGCCACATATAATGTGGCTAACTTTGTGGATTTAATCAATGTTGCTATCGTTGATCTGCTCTATTTATTGGGGGGGGGGGGGGTGTGAAACAAAATACTAGTCCAACCTGATCTCCTTGAACATGAACAGAAACAAAGTTGGAATAGATCTCTCGGCCTGGTAATAAAGAATAATAACAAAACCAAACCTTTTAATGCCCACGGGTGGGTGGGTGCATGCATGACCTTGGATGTTGATGGAGATAAACTGTGAGATATAAAGCCATCCTATGTTAGTTGTGTGGGAGTGCGAGTAGCATAGGATTGGAATTTGGAACCCTTTACATCGGATATCTGAGGGTTCTACAATTCTTAGAGTGGATGATTGGTTTAGGAGATATTTCACGTCACGTTGATATTTAATGAATTATTATATATTATTAGAAGAGACAAGTCATTTTCATTTTTTCTATGCACTTTAAAAATTTACAAAATGAGATTAGAAGTACGTGATTGTCTTCTAAAACAATTAAACAAATCTTTAAAATTGTTCACATTTAGGGTTGCCCTTTTTTTTCCTCTCTTTACATAGGTCCCACATAGGACAATACTCCTCACAGTCGCACCCCAACCTCCCCTAAATAAATTCCATCTCCAACCCCCATACGATTTGAACCCATGTCCTCAAAGGTCTTGAGTGGAGTAACCTACTGGCTATCCCTCAATTCCCAAGTTGTCCTCGTGGTTAAAAGCATGGAGTAATTTTTTTTTTTCAACTAGGATTCAATCTTTTCCGAGAATAAGTCCTACAAATGGATCTTCTGTGAATTTGCTGCAAGCTAGATTTATATGATTTGTGGATTATTCAGTGAATTCAATTAAATTACTTTCTTTTTTGTAAATAAGGCTCATATGGGAAAATCATAGTTTTAACTTTTTAAAAATCGTTTCATACAGTCAATCAGATAATCAAAACTGTGAACCGACAAAACCCTAATTGCACCAATTTTTTTTAAATTATGTATGTTGGTAGAATACAATATCTATGTACTATATATCTAAATATATATTAATTTATTATTTATTATAAACCAATAATTCAACTTTAAAATCGTATCGATTGAATCTCGAAAACTTTAAACCTTCAACATAGACGATTTGACATGCAATACGATTTTAATAACTATGAGGGAAATACACCACACCCCAACCCCCTCAATAAACATCATCCCCAACTATCCATAGGTTTGAACTTTGTACCCAACAGCCTAGCAAAGTAGCATACCAACCAGCCACCCCTCAATTCCTATCCTATAAAGTTAGCACATGTATGTAGGAGATGCCATTTCCATTGAAAAATTAAAATTCCTAGACATTGTAGGTCCCCCATATGGGCCATGTTTGCCTAAAGACCCAACAACCGTGTGGAGCCCCATTCACATGGGAATGCTTTCCAAAAACGTATATTGACCGTGCGGAGAGGGAGGGTGGTGGGTCTTCTTCCATATGGGCGGCTGAGCCTTTGTCCCACTCTTGTCCCCCTAATTGCCTCAAACTTGCTGCCTCTACTGCCGACAATCTTCCCTTGTCTTTGTCCATAATTCACGCCTTCACACGACTCTCTTAATTTCCTTTTTAAGTAACCCCCACCACTCTTAATTTTCTTCATATCAGCATAAAACTCCATTCACATCTCTCTAGTTCTTGGAGATTTATTTGTGGAATTTTTGAAGCTTGAGGAAGAAATCAGGAAGGTTTCTTGTGTCCGTGTGATCAAAGATTGTTATGGAAGGTGGTGGTGGGTTGTTTGAGAATGATTTGAATCTCAAGGCGACTGAGCTTCGATTGGGGCTGCCGGGAACTGAACAGAGCGAGCAAGAAGCTCCTTCTATTGCCAAAACAAACAAACGGGTGTTGCCCGGGGAGTGTGAGCAGAAAGGCACATCTAGTGTTGGACGAAATGACTCAGAGACCGCACCTCCTGCTAAGTAAGTCGATGATTTTGCTATAGTTGTTTGCAATCGTTTACCTGAGCTTTTGTGTTTATATCTCTTAAAAAAAGGAAAAGGCTGGGGACTAATTTGTTTGTTAATATGTGCAGAACACAAATAGTGGGGTGGCCGCCAATCAGGTCCTACAGGAAGAACAGTCTCCAAGCAAAGAAGGAGGATGAGGCATCTGGGATTTATGTGAAAGTTAGCGTGGATGGAGCTCCATATCTTAGAAAGATTGACTTGAAGCTTTACGAGGGGTACCAAGAGCTTCTAAAGGCCTTGGAGAACATGTTCAAGCTCACCATTGGTGACTACTCGGAGAGGGAAGGCTACAAAGGATCAGAATATGCACCTACCTATGAAGACAAAGATGGTGACTGGATGCTTGTTGGGGATGTGCCTTGGGAGTAAGTTCTTTAATCCTTTCTCTTTCCCTCTATATAATGATTAATGATTGTCTATGGATCTGTACTTACAAAGGCTTTTGCTTTGTTTTTATTACAGAATGTTCATATCATCCTGTAAGAGATTGAGAATCATGAAAGGATCAGAAGCTAGAGGCCTTGGCTGTGGAGTATGAGAAACCCCCACAAGTACTGCCAGCCACATCTAGCAACCCAGAAAAAGATTTTTCCTATCAGGAGAAAATCGTTCGGTTGGGTTCTCGAAGAAGGTATTTGGGTCATCAGTCTCCTCTCATCCATAGTTTACTGTATTTGCTGGGAAAGTTCATCCAAACAGAGAAAAATAGAAGAAAATCCAAGAGATGTCCCCTTTTTTCTTTCACTACAGTTTGGCAGTGACCGTGTCCCACATGTTAAATCATCGATGTCTTGTTTTCTCATGATATTCAACCATAACTCCCTTGGAATACTTGGTGTTGATTTGTGTAAATGGAGAGAACAGGTTAATGTGACATTATTGTCCAAGTTTTGGTTATGTATGTTTAATACAAAGAAAAATTGATACAGTATTCAATCTAAGTATTTGTGTATGATTCTTTGATATTCAAGTTGTGATTTGTGTACCTAAATTGTTTTGAATTACATATATTGAAGGTTGGTCTGAGATTGCTTATGCTTATTTTTTAGCTCCTGTATAAATTGTTGAGGGATTTGTGATGCCTGATGCCTGATGCCTTCCCTTTAGGGGTGGAAAAAATCGGTTCCGTGCTTACGAAATATTTATATGTCCGGATCTTAATCTGGATTGGATTTCAGATGTACTTAATTAACTAAACCCGGATTGGTTTAAATCCGGACAACTAAATCGGACAATAATCTAATCAGGGTCAGGGTCTGGACAAGTAAATCGGACAAAATTTCTGAGTTCGGACCCCAACCCTACATTAAACAGGACAAAAATTTTGTATTTTGACATAGATTTCGGACGTATAATTGATGACCAAACTTGGTTTAATTTGAGTCGGATAAATTTGATCATCCGGACCGGACATAATTTTGTCACACCTTACCTCAAATGAAAGAATTGGTCAAGAGGCATTGTGTAAAGTATCAATAATCATGACATATTCCACCTCCACATACAATTCCTATATACTACATAGGTCCATTTGGACGCCAAGCCTGTACAACAAAATCTAACATAAAATATTTTGACCAACAATGAAGAATGATCAAAGGTCTTAAGATCAAACTTTGTGCTAATAAAGGATACCTATCCTCATTACCACTTTCATTTGTTTTGTAAAGCAGCAAAGTAGATAGGAAGATGGTAGGAAAGTTAAAAAAAAAAAGCTTGTCGCGCATGGTGAAAACAAGAGAAATCCAGGAGATCTCCATCTATATGATACCTAATTAATCAGACCTTGGACCAAGACATTATATATAGTCAAATTTCATAGCTAAGAATCAATCATGTATATATATATATATATATGCCAGAAAATATTTAAACCAGTAATTCTTCGCCAGAAACCTTTTTTCGAGCAATGAAATAATATGGGAATTTCTATACATTGTTTGAGATAATATATTTTTTGGCAAAGTCTGATAAGATCAATTTGATGCCCACAACATAAAGCAAATAAATTTATGTTATAATAACCATGAACTTTTGCAATTTTCTATCAATATATAGTGTACTGTAAGGTATGCATTATAATTTTTTTCCCCTTAAATTGAGCAATAAAATATATTCATAAACCAGCTTTCCATGTGATCACAAAAGTAGAGGTTCATTGTATTTGAGTCATTGTATTAATAATAAAGAAAGCATAAATGGGAGTGTGGGACTAATCCAGGCAGATTTAATTTAGTTAATCAGAAGATAACCTTTTTTTATCTTTAAAAAGAATCAACTTTATCATCAATATCCTTTATACACCTAATCTCTAAACTTTTTTTTCTCTTAACTTCATCCTTTCACTATTGAAAGATATCTATTTTGTCCTTAAAGTGATAGTAGCCAGAAAAAAATCCAACGTGATATCTATTTGGCATATTTGAATAATTCTAATTGACAAACTTTAACAAATATAATATCACTTTTAGTGATTAAACTATACAACAAAATAGTGAGAGCATTTGGAAATTTTGTGAGAAAACAGGTGCAAAATTTAAAACAAATGGGTGGACAGGTGTAAAAATTACACCAACTTGGAAATCATTTGAGGGACGATTTTAAGAACAAAAAAGTTTTAAGTACAAAAATGAAATCAATGGTACAATTGAGGGACTAAATGTATATTTTTATCATATCCTTTCTCTAACTCTAAAAAAGTGTTGAAAGGTATGCCCCAACACAAAAATCTGACATGATTCCTGGACTTCAGTCTGAATTTGATTCACTTGTCGGTACCATATATGTTTGGGAATCTGACACATTTACACCTGCTGCATCTTGTTTTAAAAGATTACACAAGAAGTCATTGAAAAAAAGGGGAAAAAGAAGAAGAAAAGGACGAGAAATTACACAACAATTCCTCTACATTTACTTGTATCATCAAAGCAATAAAATGGAAAATAACATAATCTCATGATTTATCAACAATAAAAAGATTATAACATGGAAATTTGTTTTAAGATACAAGGTATGAGTAGGGGTGGACACAAAGAGGACCAATTGCCCACCCTAGATTTTTTTTTGGCTATATATAATTTTTAAGCTTTTTGTCCCTAGTAAAAAATCATCATTGTGGTTGCTCTAACCCAACTCTTACACCCTGATATGCCATTTGGCGCAGCCCAATCTTGTGCCCTCTTCTCTTTTACCTCTCGTCTTTCCCTCCTACGCCCTAGTCAGTCTCAAACTCTCAATGTTCTGCTTATATATGTGTTTCATGCCTAAATCCTTCTAATTCATTGGCAACTTTTGAAAAACAAAAGTTGATTTGTTTTTCCCAATTTTATCCAAGGGACTTCTCTGATATAGAGTTTTCGACACCTTTATATCAATTTGATACTTTTGTCATTGATGTGTGCTTTAGCGTTGATTTCTCAGAATTAAAAGAAATCAGTCATCTTTCTTAAAAAATGATAGATATTAGAAGACATAATGTATACACATTGATTTATAGACTTATGAGTTTGATATTGATTCTATCAGTCGTAATTGCTATAGTATATGGATCATTTTATGACATGAAAATTGTTAAGAACTGGTTTCAAAATTGAATGAGCAACCAATGATTAAATGATAGTTTAATTGCATATATTGAAAAAAAATATGTTTTTGATACTATTCCATATGAAATCATCACAAAACAATTTCAAATTATGAAAAATCAAAGAGAACATTTATAAATTAACTTTCAATTATCCATCACATATCGTTATTATATAAACATTTGATTTTTAGTATTATATTTCCGTACCCTCGAAGACATAATTAGGGTAACTAGTCATGTCAAATTCAAGTTTTATAGTAGCAACAGATATAAGACTAACGGTTGTAGATCCATTGATCAAGTAATGAAATACTATTTTAACTTCTTCCCCTTCGTTCTTTTTCTTCTCTTCAACTTCTTTATTCTTTGTTGAACTCAAAACTCAATATATATATGTATGTATATAACTCAATCCTAAAAGACCTCTACTTGTGTTAATTTATTTAGTCTCACGAAACCGAACCCACAAGTGTGCGAGAGTGTTAAGTGTTATGAATAAAATCCCGCATCAGTTGGGTGTGACTTAACCGAGTGGTTTATTAAACCAAGCCACCTCCTTACTTACAATAAGACCTTTTCCTAAGCCTAGTGAATTGGGCTTTGACCTAGTGAGTTGAGTTTTGACCTGTAATAGTAGCCAGTAGAAATAAAGTCGTGCAGACTCGATGTATCCACGAGAACCGAATAACCCAAAGTGGAAAATATTGTTGGTGTGTATGAGGTATGAATTTATGATATTAAGACTTGTATCCAACCTCGGTAAGATGTAAACTACCGATGTAGTTTACAAGTAAAGATCAAATTCTTATCAACCAACGGGTCCTTTTTAAGGACAAAATCATGCGAGTTTAGACCCAAAACGGACAATATCTCTTCAGGTTATTTGGGTTAGATTTATGCGGTTTGCAACAAGTCTTGCAGTATCAAGAATCTTGCTGTCCACCATCTCAGGATAATAGCGATGATCATTCATGGCACTATTGATGGCATGAATAACTTCTCTTTTGACTTCCCTTCAACAACAATAAAATCCTCGTCTTCCATCATAATTCCTGGCTACTACTCCCATTGCCCATGCAGTGCCGCATCTGTGAACCATACATACTGCCTCTTCCTGCTAGTGATACCGATTGATATCCTAAAGAAAAGTCTACTTTAAAGACAACGCAAAATATATAGATTTTGTAGGACTCTGCAGAAAATTGCATGGTCTAATACACTACTTCACCATCCTCAATGAGAGAACTTATTGATAGATATGGATCAATTCCTGAAACCAGCATCTGACCTGTCTGTAAAAGTTCAAAATGAATTGATCAGATAGCTTAGCTGACGAAACTCAGCCGAGGCCCTGTTGATAAATGTACAACAACATTCAATAAATTATTCTTAGTTACACAGCCCCAAAGGGCAAGACTAATGCACACAGCCTATGCGTCCCCGCCTCAGGAGCAGCATAATCAGCACTAGAAACCAATCCTAGTCATCCTCCAATTCTGTGTTCCTATCTTCAGGCTCCATGCTCACTCTATAAACATTTGCCGAATCAGTCAAACTCGAGGTTGTAATCTTCAAGCCACAAGCGACATCCAGAAGAGAATATCAATTAGTTTCATACTTTGAATAACTAGCCCAAATCACTGTAACATGTCAAAAACTATCCATCCCAATGAATGTCATGGACCATCATCAGGAGAAACTATAGATGGCTGAGAACAGAATATGCTGAAGCAGAACTAAAAAGGATTACTCTGGTTCCACTGAACTCACGGACACAAAGCATTGCCTTCCTCATTATTGAGGATTACTCTCTGATCCTTTATCAATGGATTCTGGAACACCGTTGTCATTGTTTCCATCAGACACAGAATAATCAGCACTTTGGTCAGAAACAAGTAGCACAGAATGGCTTTGAATTACAGTCCTTTGTCTCTGTTGTGTGGATTCTCTGTGTTGTTTGGACTCATCCTCTTCTTCAGTTCTACTAGTTGAACCAAGATATTGTATGCCATATTTCTGCCCATGAGTCAATCCTGGACAACGTCCCTGAGGAAAATACAAAAGATTTATAGATAAAAAAGGTACTGAATCTAAGCAACTACAGTTCATACTTCACAAAAGCCAAAGCATCACAATGCCACCTCTACTATTTGTTCGCTCCCCTAAGATTCTCTGGATCAAATGCGTTACAATTTAACTTACACATGGAAAGCTCCGACACAAAGGCATGAAGGGGAATATATTCCCCAGAAAAAAAGTCACACGTGCACAAAGGTGCAGTGGTGACAGTGACTTGAATGAATTCCTCAATGTGTTTCAATACTAAACAATTGACCTTATCGAGGATGTGTCATTAATCACATGGTTTTTCAACTTCTAAAGATGGGTAATAAAAGTATTACATGGAAATTTTGAAATCAAGAAAATGAAAAAACTGAATTCCTTATTTGAATTTCCAGATATGTAATAATCTTTCAGGTATTGCATGACTTGAGATTACAAGGGGAATGTAAAAAAATATAACAGAATCCCGTCACCTGCACAATCAATATTCAACACTCACCTTGATTAACCCTGATACTGAATTTGCCTTGAAAATTGAGGAATCTGGTGGAGATTCAGAGGAAACCCAGCCTCCATAGAATGTTCTACCATTAGTTTCTTTAGTATCATTTGTAACATCTGACGGATGAGGTTCCTGCTTTGAGTCACCACGGTTACAGTAACCACCAATATAGGAACCATTTCCCCAAACTGGAGATATCTCTGGGGTTGTAGGCAATAGGTGGCCCTCAGTGCTAAAGATATACCTGAAGATAGCAGCATAGGCACCACATATGGAGGAAATAAGCCAAATCGCTCACTTGAAAGGAAATTGGATCCACCGTTCTGACATAATTACTATAGACTAGAGCAGACTTACTTGTATGGCCCATTCTCTACAAGGTTATCTGGACCCACAGCCAAATCAAAAAGAAGCCACAGATACTTAACCTAATAATGTTGATGATGAGGATACCAAGCAATGAGAAAACAGAGGACAGTTAATTAATAAAATGCAATGAAAAGTTACAGATACAGAAACACAGAAATTCGCAGAGAATAAGTGAAAATGGTAATAATTAAAAAAGGCATGAAGAGAGTGTTCCTAAGTCATTCTAAAAACGACCTGAAGTAAATTCCAAACGCTTGAGAAAAAGCCATGCATAAGTCGTAAAATGAGACTTGTAGAGAGTTCAGATGCCGATACTGAGGTGTCTCTTGGGTCAGTCTAGATAGAATCAACCACAATTTAGAAGCTCAATAGAAATGCACAACCATTTAGCCCTGCTTCTTGGTTTAGGAAAGGGAAAATTCAACCTAAGCCAAACTACCCAAGTTGCACCACTAATCTAACTGACCTTTGGTAGCATCTGTATGGCTTATAAAAAGAACATTGACGCATACAAGAAACTGAAACAGCTAGTAATACGGAAATCATATTTAAAAAAAATCGTCATCCCCCCCCCCCCCCACAAAGGAAAATAACAAACTAATGTCATGTCATCATTACTACCATTCTGAGTGCAACAAGGTTTTTCCCCAAATCATTATTCGTTAAAATTGAATGGCAAGGCCAACTATCACACATAATGAAGCAGGAACAAAAATCAGCCAAGATGTTTTAAATAGTAGTAAAAACAGCCAAATCACATCAAGCATACCGGAAAACCATCTATGCAGAATGAAAATAATTTTCTTAAGCATTCATGTCCATAGGTTTTGATAAAGTTTTGAAAGACCAATTAGTTTAAAGGACTAATCCTTTTTTTTCTTTGAGAACAAAAAGTAACTTTGTTAAAGAGCATCAAGGAGTCTATTGGACTAATCTAAATCCCCCTTACTGTTTCAGCTAGGAAAAAGCTCTCCATGTGATCTTCCTTCTTTTGAAACTCAACATCTGATATATGACAATATCCACAAGGGCATCGAGCCCCATTCTGCAAACTAGTAACCATGTCCCTTCCAGCATCAAGATATCTACAAAAGAAAATTTTACGTAAGATGTAATTTGCAAGAAAGCCATAATATGGCCAAACAAATTTTATCCCCGTTAACAACAGAAGGTATCCCCATAAAATAGGATAAGTACCAGCAACGATACTTATGCAAATTTTCAAGTATTGTTGGTTCTTCGATGACAAACTCAGCTTAGACTCTGGGAAAATTTTCTGAACTTTCGATCTTTAGGTTACTTTTATCTTCCAAAAGGTTTTCCCTTCCCCAATGCCTTCAACAGTTTACTTTTTTCCCCCAAAGAGGAGTGGTCATTACAGGAAAAAAAGAGAGTAAAAGTTAGCGGTCTAGCAATGCTGAAGTGACCCATATCTGGAATCAGCAGTGTCTTCAAAAGTAACGTCCAGAAAAAAAAAAAATAATAATAATTTTGAGGAGGGGCACGAAAAAAAAAGGCAGGAATGTGATTGATGGAGCCTAGAAAGAAACCAAAAGAAAAAATAAATAATTACATAAAAAGCGAATATAGTAGTGATTCTGATCAAGACCTTGAAATGAAATCTCTACAAACTCTAAAGTCGAGAATTAAATCAAATATTTGAAAAACCAGGATACTGATCTGGCATAATTATTTAGACATCACTAGTTATACTGTAAGTACAACTCTGAAAAAAAAGTTAATCTCATCTACTTATCTGTTGTTCTTTTGAATTGTTTCTAAGAACAATTTTAAAAATGGTTTGCAGCCGTGGCAGTTTAGTGAAATAGCTCGTTTCTTTATTCAGAAACTCTTAAAACAGATCTATTGTAAGTTGTAACTCTCTTTCTGAAAGAAGTCAAGCCAAGTCTGATGCTAGATATCGTTTATTCTGTTTTAAGAAGTAATATGCTAATTCAGTTCCTGAATCTTTGCAGGCCCCCAACCCTCCATCCATCATAAAGAATTTAAAGACAAAAATAAAAAGCCAGTAAAGACAAGCAAATGTGCTTACCTGGGATCTCTTGTAGCTTTGTATAACCAGTATGTACTCTCCATTAACTCTGGACGCAATGGATAACTTTTTTGCCCATGCTGAAAACAAATTTAGGACACAGTTTCACAAGATTTAGAATTTTTATAATGTAAAGATTGATGGAAATTATAATCATGAAAAGTATAGTATCGTTGACCATTAAATGAAAGCAAGAAAGAAAGGACTTAATAAAAATTGAGTAATATGATAGCTGAAAAAGATAAATATTGATGTCGGGACATCAGCCCAAGGACATTATTTTTTTTTCTTTGAGGGGAAAAAACGAGAAGCGCATTAGAGCACGAAGGGAGTGCAAGTGTGCAACCAAAAAACAATCATTTGCAATAAATGATTTCTATGATTCTATCACATATCATGGATAGTATTTTCATCCATATTGCATGTTCCACTGCACAAAAAGCAAAAGAAAGATACCCATCTGTCTTTCAAAATATTAAAATGAGTATCTCAGTCTTCAAAAGCCCTGTTGCTCCTCTCTTTCTACATAAACCAAGAGATGAACAAGGGAATGGCTTGAAATAGTTTTCTCCCTTTGCTTGCTCCCTAGCAGAACCTCCAACTCCAAGCCTTTAGTTCTTCACTGAACCAGTTACTACCCAATTCATGCATGCAAGGCCCACATGTCTTAACTTACTGACCCAATCACAATAAAGATTCTTTATTGGATTTGCAACGGAAACATAGATTGGCCAGAATAATGTTGCATATTTGAAGGTTTTAACTTGAAATTTATAAAGGACACTAAAAACTGGAGGTCACAATTGCAAGTAAGTATGTACAACTAACAGTTTATTTTTTCCTTTTTGTAAAATGGGAGCAATTATTGATTCCATCATCACACCATCAAAGCCTTTATTCCAAATATTTTGGGGATGTCTAAATGAATCCATAAGAAAAATTATTGGGAAATTTTCCTTTGCTATTCGTCCTTGCCTATAGCTTCACTCTCACTCAAGAGTAACGACTAATCCTAGAGAGTCCATGTCACTATATAGCACTTTAATCCATGTCTTTTTTTTCTCCCTCCTTGAAATATCTTATACTTGAATTTTCTCAACTCATTGCACCACTGAACCAATACCATTATGATTTAATAACCAAAATCATCTTGGACAATTTTCTCGGTTCTTAGCGTTGAGTGGCGTACCTCTACCCCGAATAATCTTGTTTCTTATTCCTTGTATTGCTACACATAGGAAATCAGAAGCAACCATTTTCATTTGTGTTACCTTCATTCTTTAGTTATCATGTATTTCAATAGCCCAACAATCCATTCCTTACATCACTCTGAGAGAGAGAGAGAGAGAGAGAGAGAGAGAGAGAGAGAGAGAGATGGGCTTCACTTACATTCAGTATTTTATATAATTCCCACATACTAGGGCATGGGTCCTTTTTCTTTTTTCTTTTTCACTTTTTGTTTTAGTTAAATTCTTAAGAAAATGAGTTGAAATAGAAATCATGATAAGACATTAAAAATAGAATGAATAAAATTTATCTTGGGTTTCAGGAAATTATGATATAGATACCTGCACGGTTAGAGTGGCAAGATTAAAACCCTCAGGAGTGAATCCATATCTTTGCCAGACGCTAAAGAAAGCAGTATGTGTTCGGATAGCAGGATCAATGTCACCAGCCAAAACCTTCCCAAAAATATAAAATCAAGTTCATTTTGAAGATCATATATAATGCATTAATGCTATAAACAAAAAGGGAGGAAAAAAGAGGGGGAGACCTGAAGGCCTGGCCAGAAAGCCTGCAAGCTATTAAATAATGGCCAGACAATGGCAGCAGAATCCATATTCACCTCAACGTACCTAAAAACACGTTTTTAACTTAATATCTGGTTCATGGGAGTTTTAGTATGAAAGAGGAAACCAGAAAAAGGAAAGGGAATAATACAATTTTTTGCAAGAAAATAATATTGGTGACACTGAATAGCCACAATCTTTACCAAGGATCATTGTAAAGGTAATGCATAGCAGCAGCATAAGCCTCTTGAAAGATGAACAGATACTCCTCATCTCCAAACAATAAATAAGCCTGATACAATCAGATAATTTCAGAAAAAAGCTTCCTGGGATGTTAATGAGCTTCAGAAAAAGCTTCCTGGGATGTTAATGAGCTTCTTTGGAAGCAAACAAATAGTCTATCATATTGCATAACTCGCATTCATTGTAAACAGAAAAACACAGATTTGATGACATAGGAAAAAAAAAATACTTGAGCATTCCCACCATTAGCAATAAGGCCCAACTTTAGAAGTCATGTAATTTCTCTCCCTTTTTTCATTATTATTTCGAGAATGTGGAACCTCTCCAAGATTGGCTTTATTATTTATAATGAAGTACAATTTCAGCAAAGATATGCTCATGAAAAAATTATCCAGCATAAAAGAGCATAATGTATATAAAAAAACGTGGTGACAATCACCATATGGTGATCATGCCGTGACTAGAACAACCCCAACCACTTTATTAACATGGTGATCATACTGTGACTACAACAACAATCCCAACCACTTTACTAACCTTCAAGAGATACTCATAGAAAGAGTCGATACTTGTCCCTATTCCGGCATCCTGCAAATCATTGAAGAAAATTAAAGCAGTAATTGAAACAAGAAGCGAATAGAGTCTTCCACAAAGTAGGAAATATGATCATCTAAGAGACATTATTGCATTATAGTATGATGAGAAAAATTTTAAGTTTTCAAATAGCAGTAAGTAACAGCAACAAAAAAAAGAGTCAAAAATAAAAAATAAAAAAAATGTTATTTGATCATTATTCATATCATGCATCTCATCCAACAGTACATCCAGAAAGACAATTCTGATATAATTTATTAGAGGAATGTATGAATACTGAGAACTTAGTCCACTCTTGTTGTCTTTTTACCCAAAAAGATTCTCATATAACCAGATTAAATAGAGCACAACGAGCTCTTTAAGAGACATTCCTTTGTTAGAACACACAAAAAAGGCTCTTTAAGAGAAGAAATTAACACATCAAAAAAAGGAAGAAAAACAACTAGGGAAAACTGAGAAATAGTCATAAACTATCATTGGGGGCACGGAAATTCAAACAGGCATTCTGAAGGGTGGCATTATTAACTTCACCAGGTCAAAGCTATAAAATTATCAAAGCAAGTCCTGAGACGATAAATGCATGAAAATTCTCTCATACAGAGCTTGTTCCAGACTATTGCAAGAAAAAGGGAGAGAAAAGATGACCTAACAAAGGAGAGCACATTGTAAAATGTAAATCCTTTGAAGATTTAATTATTTTCCATCGCGCTTGAAAGGAACCGCATGACATTGCAATGTTGCTCTTATAAAGACAATTTAAAGTTGATGCCTTCTATGAATCTAAACCGTGTTCAAACAAATGTTACCTTTTGTGTCCATTCACCAGTAAATACATTGATATGAGCACCGACTAAGTTTAACCTTGAACGACGAGCCCATAGTCCACGTACTGCTTTCTTGGCAACTTGATAAAAAACTGGAGTTCCACAAAGGTGAGCAATCAAATATGTACATATTTGCCTCAACAAGGAGGACAACAATTAAACAACGCTTTAGTCAAAACAAAGAAAGTAGACAGAGGACATCCCACAGCAAGGAGCAAGATGCAAAAATAGGCAACTTCAATGACAAAATTAGAAACAAAAGGTGGCTCCTAAAATATAATACATCAGAGTAAAATATGCAGTTACTGAACAACTAAAATTACAACTGAAACATGATATCATTGCTAGCCTGCTCAAAAATCTGTTATGACTTATGAACTTCCACCACCGAGTCATTGAGTGAAAAAACCATATCTTGACAATTGCAGCATAATTAAAGAAAACTATAAAGCTAAAGGCCAAGCCAAGTGACCCTTTCAGTGAAAGGGGAAAAATAAGGGTATGACCACACTGCACTAGTTCCATCACCAACCAGGAAGCAGTAACAGACAGACTGTATATCCCTATGTGTTGTAACAACCTGTATCTTGACACATTCATCTTCAGTAGTCTGAAGGATCTAGTATCTTTTAATTTCATTTTAACAGAAACAAAAACGAGGATTCAGTTCTTGATAATCTTTCTTAAATATTCAAAATGGTAAAAGATATATAGACATTTTCCGAACTACATCAAATCATAGTACAAAATAAATTTATTTTGTTACACATGCTATTAAGGAGCCTAGTCATGCTCTCAACCAAGTCCGCTCCAAGCCAATAACTTGTGGAGAAACTTGATACATAGTAGCACTTGAAAAAATGACTGCTGGCAGTGGCAGTGATCATTAAACTAACGATCTGCTCCTAACATGTAAGCTATTGCATGCAGCCATGCAGGTCAGAAGGGGCACAAATCTAATATCCCCTTTCCTAATTAACTAGATTCTACTTAATGTACCAAATAGCATAAAGGATGCACAAACTGCTAGCATGACATGCCTTAAAAGCAAAAAGTTTAAAAAGCAATAGAAATACAAGATAGAAGAGAATCAAAAAACATCAAGCAGTAATTTAAGTAGTTTAAGGTCAGACAAACTTCAAACCATTCAAAGCACACAACTTGGTATAATTAATAAAATGCCTCCACAAGATTCCATCAGACAATGTACTTCTTTTTATACAATAATCAAGACTGAAAGGTTGTTCTCCAAGCAAAAAATTTAAATTCCAGTTCTAGTTCAAAGACAGATGAGGAAAAGCAAGGCATTTTCCAGCAACGAAGGTACTATTGATACTCACTAGGATCATTTGTCAAGCGGCTAAGCACCCCAAATTCCAAGGTCAAAGTCCCACCACCAGCCGTTGATGTTATCTAGACACATAAACATTTAGGTTTAGAGGCCCAGATAAACATTCAATGTAGAAAAAGAAGAAGAAGATAATCAGCCCAATTACAACACCTAATTGTGGAAAAGTAGCTGGTGATACAGGAACGATACGAATCTCCTTTAATTTGCTCTGACGTTAATTGTTGTCGGACCCTTCTACATATTTAGATTAGGTGGTTTCACAGATCATTGGGAGTGTAGTTAGGAGTCAATTCTTCGTCTTGTTTGGTATTGATATATCACTTGTAAGTTACTAGTAACTCCTTTATTGTTAGGATAAGAACACAATTCCCACCTCAGATTATAAGTTCACTTCTTCTCTATCTTTCTATTCACAAATTTTTCCCTGTAAAAACCTCAAGACACTAATCCTCTTATTCCAACTTGTTTCTTAACTTCTTACAAGAGGGGGAAAAACCCTTTTCCAAAACATATCAAATTCAAAAGTTAAAACCACAAAACAACTCTACGGCAGCCCTTATTTTGAGTCCTTTTCCTTAATGAATTACGACTATTGCTGCAAATGAATCCTAAAATATCGTCGATGACCCACTATATAGATTGTGTAACAGCCTCCAAATGCTAATAAACGGCTTTTCAATATTAATAAACGGTTCGCATCATACCACTTGCACTTGGGGAATGATATGTGGTGGAACTTTAGAAGTATCATTCTAAAAGCCAACTAGCTAAATGCACTAGCAAATAACGCAACAGGAAAATATTGGCAATTGAAATGGAAAGCCAGAGCGAGGCTTGCCTTGCTTTCATGTTCATCAACTCCATGCAATAGATTGACAGATCCATATGGAATTCCTGCAATAGGACATAGCTCAAAATGATAACTTTATTATCGTACAAATAGAATATATCAAATTTGGAAGAAACATTAGAGAAGTTCCTGAAATAGCAGGTTTTTTAAGCAATTGAAACCAAATAGGTTGATGTTCAGCCATAAAAAAAAGACAGAGCTACATATGAAACTTTATTTAGCTACAAAGTGCTGTATGTAAACCTAATTTCTGCAACCAAGAGCTCTCAGTTAAGTTCTGACTATCAATCTATGTAAAGTTAATTTTAGATATTATACAAGTGATGAAACAATACCTACTAATGCAAATTCCCAATGTTGCAACTCCAGTCTATTTCCAAAAGTATATATGTATTAGCATTTCAGTTTTGAGAAATGGTAATTGTCCATGCCATGGAGCTTTCAAAGGGATGTTGCAGGGGCAGTGACTTCTGGGGGATTTTAGTTGGAGAAAGGGATGGAGTGGTTGGCTCCAAACGTTGATCAGGAATGAGAATGATATGCAGCAAAGTTCAGAATCCAGGAATGATACCTGTTGGAGTGTCAAACGCAGGCAACAACCTATGGGCCAGATCGACAGCTAAGTCGAGTAATTGATTATCATATGATGGAATTCTCATACCCTGCAATCAAAAGGTTAACCACGAAAATCCAATTAAAATTTCAAAATGGTATACATCAATAGACATGGAGAGATGCCAAAATATCTCTAATCCAGTAGACATGTGAATTTTTTATTTTTTTTTGGAAAAATTAGACATGTGAAGTCAAATGATATTGCTACGTATTCCAAGATAGAGACTAAACAGAGATTATCTAAGTGGACAAAAAGGTAAGCTGGATACTTGACATCCTTAGAAGCAAAAATCTTCATTCGAAATTGCATGAGGCTTAATCTATTTGCAGGCGTGAATCCATATTATTGAGGCGTAAGCAAGTTCACAAAAAATTCACTCGGATATTGGATAGAATGACAGGATAGAGTCTGAAAACTCTAACTGCTGCAAAAGCATCACCAAACGTAAAACAACAAATGGTGAAAAGCTTAAGAAATTAATTCAGGAAAAAGGAAATTTTCTTGATAGCACATAAGCCAAAACAGGATAGATCACAAGAACTAATTCATATTACTTGTTCTAATGGATAGGTTTCAATTTCAGTTATAATCTGGATTATTTGGTAAGGGTATCGATTACAACAAATATACCTTCATAAATGGGTTCATGTGACACAACTTTTTTTTTTTGGTTTTTTGAGAAATGGGTTGATTAACTTTCCCAAGACAACTTGAGTGTTTACAAACCCACCTAACTGTGTGATAAACTCTAATTGCAACCAAAATTGACTGACAGAAAATCAATTCAATGAAGCAAAGCCTCAAAGCCAACTAATTTGAATTAGCTTTGAGAATCACCTCACAAAATTCTGGTCTACCTATACCAGTAAAGCCTCCACTATGTCGTTATCAGAGCCTGAAAATTTATAAGCCTGGTAACAGGTTTAATTTGATGACTTTCCCATATGAATAATAAAGTAACAGAGAAATCTATAACTTCAGATGCTTTTATCAGAAAAGTAATTAAGCTCAATTCATATGGGAAATATTATTACAGGGTTACTGGTTTAATGTGGGCAGCACAAAATGGCGTTGTTGTTGTCACCAAGAAGTCATATCATGTTATATCATGCATTCATGTTCAATAGAAGTGAAAATGAAGAATATTTGTTTTGGGACATATCAAAAAGAATACCGTAGCATAATCACTTGCAATAAGATGAGCAGAGAGTAAACCACCGAGTACCCTGATGGACGTCTCAAACAAAGACACCGTTTTATTCTGCAAGTTGGATGTAAGAACCAAAACAATTAGATGGAAAAAATAGAGCTTGCAATAACTAGAGCAGCGTGTGAAGTCAAATAAAATAAATATAAATTTATTGATTTAGTAGAGTGTTAATAAGATTAAGAAAATACAGGATTGAAAGTAAAATCCAAAGCCTAACAACAAATGATAAACAAAAGCTCAAGTGTAGGCCTCCTCAAATTGGACTGGCTCATTTGGTAACGTGTAATTATATCATGATGTATATTAACAGAAATGGAACAAACCAAGAGGCAGCCATAACAAAAGAGGATTCAGACTCCAATATTTAATTGGTAGGTCAAAAATTAGTGGAACGTCCACAAAGATGGATAATTGGATATATATCTTATATGAAAAAAGCACGCGCTTGGCTATGTCCACATATGAGAGTAATGTGCGTCCTAACAAAGGTAAACAACTTCTGTGCACAAGACTCCCACAGTGGACAAGGTCGGAGACGTGAGTGTCCTAACAAAAAATAATAAAATAGTAAAAAATGCGAGCAATGTGTGTTTTTTTATTTTTGTGCCCGCATGGGTGAGCATGTGACTAAATGGTAGAGTTCCAAAGTGTAACATAGAGGTCACAGGTTCAATTCCTAGAAATAATTTCTCCACATAATTAAGGTCTGCATACATCCTACTTATCCATGACCCCGCCCATTGCGAGAGCCTTGTGCACAAGAGTTGTTTATCCTTTTTCTTTATAGGTGTGAATGTGAGCAAGACAAATTATATCCCGAGTAAAACACAAGATCTTGAAGAACAAAATACCCCAAAACCTTCAAGAGATAAAATTAAAATCCATTCCAATAACAAATTATCAACAACAGAAAAATTCATTACTCACTATCTCAAACCGAAGATTTTTACCAATCCATTCAACAGATAACGTGAAGCGCTCTCGGTCACCAAGTAAAGCCAAAGTATCTAAGGAGTCGATCTGTTACAATATCAAGATAGTAGTATTATATTATAGTTTAATAACAGAATGCTGACATCAAATGGAAATATAGATTCATCTTACTAGAGTCAAGGCATAACCACCAAGTGAATCTTCTCCTGCACACGACAAAGGTCTTAATTCATCGAGGGGGAAAGCATACTCCATATATCCATCAAAAGCATGGTAGAACATTTCTCTCACCTCCAGCATAAAAAAAAAATGTATCAGCGATTCAAAAATCCAAGAAAGAATGAAGTTTGCAAAGCTGGCTAACAAAAAGCTTCAACAATCCCTCTTCTAAATTACTATCATTAGGAATCACAATAAGTGACAATGTTACAGAATTAGGATTAAACTCTTTCTATGTGGGTAGCCATGACAGTTAATCAACATGAACATTGTAGGTAAAACTATATCTCTCCGGTGGCCAAGCTACTAGAGTGTACAATTCACCCACCTTGATTGCAAAAACGATACAAAGCACCAACCAAATACCAATAAAAATGCAACTGGCAGATAAACTAAGGTGAGTTCGTAAAGCCAATGACCTATAAAAAATGGCTATCAAAAATAACTATCAAACATCTTCTGATAAATTAAAACTGTCAGAATTTGCTGCCTTTTTTTGTTCCACCAAAGGCATTAATTGCTCCTTGCTGCTACGCAGGCAAAGGAGAATGCAAGCAAGACAAAATCCATCTGATCCTCCATATCTCTCTTCTCTACTGAATGCAAGCTAGATCCCAACTATGGGTGGGCATGATTTTGTTAGCTAAAAATTAAATGCACAATCCATCAACTTTTTGCAACACAGTTTTCTGAATTGGGATGGAAAATAATTCAGTCACTACTGTTTGTCAAGGGTAGAACATGGTTGGTAATGACCTCCTTAAATGCCTTTGAAAATGTCCAAAATGGTTGAAATTTTGAGTGCTCGCTTCGCATATAATTAAAGGGCTAAACAAAAACATGGAGAAGTACAGCAAGACAAGTATAGAGAGATACAGAGAAATAAATAATTCTCTATATTTGAAAGCATTGGTTGTACTGGAATTTTAAGGTCTCAGTGGTTTCTCTCTATTTTTCCACATTATATTTCCAGTAGTGAAATTCACCTGCCCATGAACATAAACAATTTTGCCAAACAGCAAAAATACTGTAGTCTTGTGTTTGAATGATATATTTTCCCCATTCTCTACCTGTTACATGCCGCCATGTAATATTCCAAAATTTCCAAAACAAAAGCAATGACCCTTGATGTCAAGTTCTGATCACACTCCAAGAATGTAACAATAAATGCACCACTAACCAGTAGATTTATGTGATCTTTATCAAGATTTACAATGAATCCAAGAAGCACACAGAAAATGTTACAAACTTCTGTTATAAACTCTTCTTTTACTTTCAGTAAATTTCAAGAATCAAGAAAGAGAAGAAAAAAAATAATGTTATCTTCATCCTTATATCAAATCAACACAAGATCTTCCATAAGAAACAGCACCATCGTCTTGATTCAATAATAACAGGCCTCCCATACAGTGCACTTTCAAAACCACGTGAATTGCCTAAACATTGAAATTCCTGATCATCCAAGATTTCATTCACATTTAATACTCAAAAATTAAAGTTAATGCATATTAGCGGATCAAAGCGAACAACTAATGAAACACACTCGAACTGAAATTAACTCTAATCAAATGATGAACCAAAGAAATCATTGGGAGACGCATATTCAGATAAGATACAAGATTTCTGAGAGTGGCGATTACCTCGTCTCGCAGTTCCAGGGCTTCATCTGGAGTGACGCCGTCGGCGAGGGATGTAGGAGCCGTTGAGGCCCATGACAATAAGGAGAGGAAGAGGAAGTAAAGCCAAGTCTTCAAATTTTCCATTGCGTGATTTGAATCCTCGTTGTCTAGTTTGAGGCAACGTTAAACTCTGTTCTGGGTTTTGGGCTTTTGCCTGCTCTCCCACCGGTTCACCGCTGCGATTATATTCCGGATATTAAAATTATTAATTAACTAATTAATTAACTAATTAAGGTAGTATTTATATATTATATGGACGGCAGTATCATTTGCAAACGTGTTTCATGAAATGTAATTGGTGGAATTGATGTCCACAACAATGCACGAGTTATAGTTAATCACTTGTTATTTTTTTTTTTTTTGTATTACATGATATGGATCAGGAATCCACATTACATGATTTTATATATCGTTATCGTTATTGTTTGCATTGTTTATTTTGGGTTTGGCTCAGCACAATTTTAATCAAGGGCAATCCCACCATCCCTTATAGACAGGCTTAGGAAGTTAGGATGCGGTGGCTGGACCGGCTGAGCTGGTTGTTTATGTTACTTTGTCAGTTGTCGCCGCCCCGAAAGCACTGATCCTCCTCCACGGTGCATTATGCCTTGCATAAGGCCTTGGCCCGATCTTGGGCCTTCGTGGGCTATTGTGATAGTAATAATTGTAGAAATATTAACGAATTTCTTTACGAGGGTGGCTGAATGTTTGCTTCAATTGTTGGGGATTTATCCTACACCAATATCATAAAAAGTTAAAAACCGTGTCGAACATCAACTCGGACAAAAAACTATAACTGTTTACTAATTCAACTAATGGGTCATCAATCCACCACATGTCCAACCACTTCACCAGTTTTACGATTCAACCGGCCGGCCGACACGCTCCGACTTTTAGTGTCCTACCACCGGTTTAAAAAATAATGTGGGTAAAGAAATAAAATTCAGCATATTACTTATTTAATACATTTTAATTAGCGTTATGTTGTTTAATGTTTGCAAATGGTGGGACCCCCTTCGTGCCCCCTCTATAAAGTTCTTTTGCAGTTTTGCTACGTTTTTAAAAATAAAAAAAATAAAAAAGCCAAAACAAAAGAGAAGCTCACTGAAACCAACACAATTTTCCAACATTGTACAATGAACAACAAAGGTTTACAAAAATAAAAATAAATAAAAAGGTCAGATTTTTATGCTACTCAAGACTGAATCAAACAGACAGTCAAGTATAAATGAATTACCGAATAAAACCTGGCATTACTCAGGAACTCCAGGATGTTTAACCAGAATTAATGAGACAAGGAAATTTTAACTCTTCGCATAAGAACTTCTCATACGATACATATCTTATGCTGATCTGATTGGTTTGATACTGACAACAACACGTCTCCGCAAGCTCCATTCAATTCATCCCTGCATACAGATTGGGAATATGAAGATAACCATCAGAGGCTTTCACTGATCTTTATATTTTGTAGAAAGATTTTGCTATTATAGAAAGAGAAACACATTGCTGAACACATTCCATAAGAGTATAAGACAATAGCTAAACTTGTGGAAAACCAACGGCCCATGGAAGATAACAATGATAGAATGCATTGCCGCACCCAATTGGATGACTATGGGAGTGACTATTTGTGCAAAAACAGAGAGAAAACAACAAATGCCCATACGTTAACACATGTCTACATATATACATACATGCATAAATACATACTGACAGACCAACCTAACACATGACTAATAACTACACAGAGACGAGCGCTACTTGTGACAGTACATCTCTTCAAACTATCCATCCTAGATGGATGACCGAATGCAAGGGTAGTACATTTGTTGACAAGGAAGGACAAGATAGTCAACATATGCCATACATAACCAATAAAACTACTTGAGTGACAATTCTAGAGTGAGGCCAACTAAAACAAACAGTATGATGTTCTAAGAAACCATATTTAGACAAAGGTTAGACAGCACTAGGAGCAGAAATATTAAAGAACTACAACATTCTAACCTGTTGCTTCTTCTTCTTTGGCCTCCTCTTCCTTCGTGGTTTGTGCGCATCAGAGTTGGAACTTAGATTACTACTGTGACTTGTCCTTGAACTTGAAGAACCACCTGCTCTAAAGGAAGACCCAGATCTGCTATTTGAAGCATTGCCAGTTGTAGAAACTTCTGCCCTACGTATTGAGGAATTTCTGCTCGATGATGGCCCAAACCTTGATAGAGGACGTGCTGAATTTGCAAAGGAATTGGAAGATGACCGAGGAGGAGGCATTAGAGCTCTAGCAGAAATCTGCCTCTATAAAGACAATTTAAAAATGAGTGAAAGAAAACATGCGGGTAAGAATGCTTAACAGCTGTAAGACTTCTCTTAATAAAGATAGCTGCAAATTTTGCTCCTAGAGCAATGTAATGCTCAAATTAGACATTTAGACATATATCTCACCTGATTTCTTTCATCACTTGACATGCCAGATGCTGCTTTGCCAGAAGTACTAGAAGCCTGTTCCCTGTGAAACAAATAATCAAATTCAAATACACCTTTATCAGAAAGGGAAAGTTCATAAGTTATGAATTTACTCTGGCATTATATAAATAAGATCAAAAAGGAGGCATGGTCCATGATTAATTGCCAAGGAGAGAGCTTGCAGCAATGAATTCAGAATAGGAAACTCCTAATTCAATCTATTAAAGTGCCAACTACATCACATACTCGCTTTTAAAAGAACTTTTATATGCTCAGACAATACGACAGCTTACTCCATTATAAATTAATAAATATAAGAGCAAACTACGAAGAAAATGCAAATACAGTCCTCAGATCACAACCAATAAACCACAACCATCAAATAAGAAATATAGTTCCTGAAACTTGCATCTTCCCTATAAAAATATATACCTTGTACTCTTGTCAGTCCACTCGTCATCTGCATCTGCTTCATCACTTGAGCTTCCTGTTACGAAGAAATCATCCTCACTCTCCAGAAGCCCATCATCCTCACTCCCTGTCTCTGTCGGGGATTCCAAAAAAAACAGCAGATATATTAAGGATAAGTTAGTGTGAAGACTTAGAGTACAAGACAATAATGCAGAGTTCACACACCCCAAACCAACAGTTTAAATCAATAATTGCTTTCTTTTAATACATCTTTGCCTATTAAGCCAGGCAATTCATAATTACCCCAGAAATAATTATTTCTCTTTTAAGAACCAAATTTTATGTGAAGGATTGAAAAGTTTTTACTCAAAATTTCACTTCTACACATCTCATTCATGTTATTTCAATATCCATAAAAAAAAATTAAAAAAAAAAACTGCAACCTTTTAGTCAAGGAGGAATTTGGTATTTGACCCCAAGAAATTTTCTTAGAAAAGATCAGAGAAAAGTAATTAGAATGAGCCACAAACCTATAAATCTCACAGCGAACTTAACAATACAAGTTCACCGATTGCCATCAACCAAATTCCCCTAGTTCAGATAAAAGAAAGAGTGTTTCCAAAATATACTGAAACCAACTAAATCTCTACAATCTAATTGCACAAATGACAAAACCCTCAACATCAATATGCCATCCCTCTTTGTTCTTAAGTATTCTGTATAAACGTAAAACAGAGACAAAGGGCGAGTCAAGAATGGAATGAAAGCCAACCAGGTCCAAACAATCAAGCTGTCAATAATAGCAACAAAAGGATCTGATTCTCAAACTCTGCCAGAAACCATAATCTTCCTCAAACTCTGCTAGATATCAATCATATCATATCATAATCTTCCTCAAACACTGTTAAGTACATGCTTATCGAGATGGTTCACTTGCCTGTCTAACAATATCAACCTTATCAATTACTATTGATTTTTAAACCTTACATTCTTCATAAAATTTTCAATAGTTCAAAAAAGATTCACCAAATTATAATAGCAGTGCTTCGTTACTGATATAGCTAGGTATACTCGATCATGAAGCCCCAGGAGACATCAGAGTACAAGCCCAAGTCTACCGGCTATCAACCATACACCAATCATTTTAAAACTGCTGATTCACAATGTATTAGCTTTCTGCTACTGACACGAGTTATTTTTGTTTCCTTTAGAAGCAGCGCTTGACTTGTGATTATAATTAGCCCAAACTAATTTGTGTTTACGTCATTTACAGATTTTGGGATTAGATTTTGTTATGGACTTATAGATAACATCCAGCAATCTGTGTCTATATCAGGGAGTGACAGCAAGTGTATCCACTAATATGTAAAATAAGTTTATTTATAGAATGCAACAAGGCAAAATTCAGTAAAGAAATAAAGCAAGGAGAAGAATAGAATACCTTCTAAATCCTTCCCACTGGCTGCAGCACCAATTAAATTAGCTTTTATCTGCTTACGCAGTTTGTTTCTCCTGTCAACTATATCCAAGTCATCACCTCCAGTAAATAAAGATACATACTTCTCATTCTTGGGGAAAAACTGCAATTTTAAATGAAACATGTCAACTAGGCCTATAATTCTCATAAGATTCGAAAATGTCTAGTTCATGTCAAAGTTGTTTGTGGTACATGCCCTATCATTGAGAAATTGATAAAACAATATAAAAATAAATATGTAGAACTTGATGAACAGTAGCTCACCCTGACATATTCAAGATCTTCTTTCAACTTAGAGAGTTGATCAGCAAGCTCTGCGTCTTGTCCCTGGCCAGAAGAAGTACGTTGTAGTTTCTCCAAACGTCTTATTCTTCTTTCTATTTTTCTTCTCTCTATAATTCATAATGAGTCAGCTCACCCAGGTCTAACAAAATGTACATTTCACATCATAAGAAAGTTCCAAGAGGTAAACACGTTAGTAAGATATGAATGTACCATGAAACTTAATCCTTAGATCTCGTCGGAATATTTTTCCCAGATGAGAGTGGATTTCATGCTGCTTCTTGATCCCTGCTAACTTTTTTTCTTGCGCCTCTCTAACTTCAGGTGGAAGATCCTTAAAGAGACAACAACGAGTCAGAATTTATTGGGCAACAACAATATGACTACATGCCCTACCCACCCCAAACTCCTCTCCCAAAAAAAGAAGACACACAAAAACCCCCAAAAATAAAATAAAATAAAACTAAAATAAAAGGATAAATAAGGAAATTAGATGAGTTCCCAGCTAATAATCTCAAAATATTAAATGGAGCAGGAATAAAGACTTGCAATCAAGAATTGACGGCATCAACATCACCTTGCAAAAATTTTGCACTCCTCGTCTCACGAAGTCCACAAATTCTGATATATATTTTTTGAAAGATGAAATTAATTTTATCGATGACGGGTAACAAAAAGAAGATGTCCCCTATATGCAGACACAAAAATCTACCCCTGTAGAGTATCTACAATCCAAAGCGTCTGTTAACATATTATTCCATTCAGAAAAGAGATCATATCAAACAACAAGCATTCATTAGCCTCTCTATAGTCAGATTACTAATTAAACGAGAATGTAACCATGTATCCTTTATAAAGCTTAGATTTAATTTTAAATTTTACTAATTCTACAGCCACAAATATATGTTTGAACTAGCGAAAGAGAAAAAGAGAAACTATAAATCCAACGTTTCCCCTTTCATGTTCTTGTGATCATCATCACTGCAAGAACTAGTCCCAGCATTAATTCATTCCGCATACTGGCTGTTGTCGGGTTTCTCAGTCGCTCAATGCCGCCTCACAGACATTCTACTTCTACCACATCATAAACCCTCTATTTTTAAACAATTTCACAGTAATGGACATGTATGTATTTAATCTTCCCAAATAGCTACTACAAATTACAAATCAACCGTCAACGGGACCTTGAACAGGTAGACTCCGTAAAACCCCACCCCCTCGCTACGAGTTTATCCAAAATTGTATCAAATGCTACAGGAGAACATAAAACCATGGAAAGCGGGGGGAGGGAAGGGGTTCCAGTACCTTACGGAGCAACCGCTGGATGGAACGAATCTGATTCTTGAAGGAGACGGACTTCGATTTCTTCTCTACTCCTCCTCGCCGTCCCAGGGGTTTCTTGCGCTCTGCCACCCGCCGCTTGCCGTATCCGCCATGAGCCATGGCTTCTTCTGCCTCCTAAAAAAATTCAATCCAACAAATTATTTTGGTAAATTTCCGACGGCAATGATATATTTATTGCTTCTTTGTCTTCTACTGTGCTATTAAAGCTTCGCTGTGGGGCTTTGTGGGCCCGACGGACGTGAAACCGATGATGTGCCAATCGGGCCCCTCCACCTTTTTCTTTTATTTACCTTTCAGTTTTGTCCCTGATTGCCTGAAATAATTAATAAAATAAAAAAAACAATTTTAAGTCACAAAATAAAGTCAATTAGATTTTAATTCTTCGTAATAATTCAGAGGAAATATTGTTTTTGCTAATCTAATTCCCAGAATTTCGCTCGAATCTTCCTCTTGGTTCTTCAATTGGGGACAAAATTGATATATTTACATGCATTCCTGCATGATGAATTGTGCTACTCATCACCTTTGCTTCAAAAATTTTCCGAGAAAGTATAAAGTTATGTTTGATTGCCACTTTAATCAAAGAATGATAATGGGTATTACACTACTTTATTACCACTCTTATGTTAGGTTGATTTTGGAAGCATTGTAATAGGATGGTTCTTACTTTGTTGGTGATAATGGTCATTCCCACCTTACCCTATGAATAGTCATTCTCCTCATGGGAATTGTAACTATTGCATTTTTACTATTATACCCTTATTAATAAAAGGTATAAATCAACAAACATTTCATTGTCATTCTATCTCACACATATTTTGCATACCAAAAATAATATTATAATTATACTTATTGGAATATATTTTCTTTAAAAATTATATTACATTTTAAAATCTTAAAATATATATAATAATATTTTAAAAATATTATAATATAAATGTTTTTATCATATTATATTTTAAAATATATAAAACATATATAATAATATTTTTAAAAATAAAAAATAGAAATATTTTAATCATATAATATTTTAAAATTTATGAAGAAATAAGGATATTTTAATCAAAAAATAATTTATTCCTATTCCATTCCAACAAATATTTTGCATACCAAACGTTGTAATCCATCAATAAATATTTCTACCACAAAACGGAAACTAGTCCAAACTTTGTTAGATTTTGGCTAAAGTACTTATGAGGCAGTTTCTTAAACATTACAATATATCATCAATCAAAGCCCATAAACAATTAAAACGGTGGGGCAAAATTGATGAAATAGATACTGTACAAATTTAAAGTATGATGGGTTGCTCTCCTTCAAGTTCAGATATAACAATTAAAGAGTCTGTCAATTGAAGGGAGAGAGGTTCGGATTTTGGAACTGGGTTAATAACCTGTAATAGCAAATAGTATAGTAAGGTATCAATCAGATATTTTCAGCAAAACTCTTCAGAGCCAAATCTAAGGTTTTATACCTTCTTGTTGTCTTTCACATAACCTATGGCCACTTCTCTCCGTAAATACGCCCTTTCAGTAAGCTCGGAGAACGATGGATTCTCCCCTTCTTTCATATAAAGGTTAATGTCCTGTAAGAAGAAACAACAGGTAAAATATATATAGTGGGTTACTTCTTAGCTATACTAATACTTTCCAAGATCAAGGGTTGCCAGTACCAATTTTTTCTAGTTTCGATAACTATGTAAAAGTGATTCTATTAGATTTACTTCTCAGCCTCTTTTGATGAAAGAAAATCCCTTCTTGCCAAATATGATTAGTTAAAACTTGTAGAGGAATTGTAACAACATGCTATGTTCCATAGCATGACCAAATAAGATTTTTGCTAATGAAACTCAAGAAAGGATCAAACTTTAAGCGCTGCGCTACCCTATCATTAGTCCTCTAATGGCAAACCAAAGACTGATAGAAGTATCTTAAGGACTACCCATCTGGATAAAACTAAGGGGGATAAATCAGGAGTTACCTTCACATATATTTCATCACCCTCTGCATTCAGAATGTCTTTCCACACTTCATTCAATTCGCTGTTCTCTGCCACTGTAATATTCAACAGTTATTACCCTGTATATACGAGCACAGCAATAATTAAAACACAGGTTAGCACGAGAGTAGAAAAATAGACCTTGAGCTGTTACAAGGCTCATTACTTCTTCTACCGCAATGTAAGTCAGGGACGGTTTGATTCTTGTTATCTGCAAAGAGTACAGAAGTTCAACAAAATGACGAATGTTTATGTAACAAACAAGTTGGCTGAAGAATATAGTACTTGTTTGCCCAATTTTGAATCAACAATCTCGGCAACTAGATTTTGCACCTGCAAAACATTCTTCATCTTAGTTTAATTTTGAAATTACTGAATTCAAAAGTCATTCTTCATAATCAGAAATGAGGATTTTGCAATGGGCCGGCCCACCTATTCTACTAGAACCAGACTCACATTTATTCCAAGTGTATTGCAGATACTTTCAGCAAGAAGAAGAGAATAAGCTGAATGCTTGTCTGCCCTGGACGGATCTGAAAAATGAACTGTTAATACAAGATAACCTTCAACAACTAAAACATCACACATCTTTACCTCCAAGAAGCCATTCTCGATCAGATACAACAGCAATTGACAAGGGAATATTCGCTCCTTTATTGAAGGAATTTTGCATATTCACAATGGTTTTCTTTAAGGTGTCATAGTTCATGGGGTTTCCAATCTGCATCATATGGAAAGAACTTAAACTCACATGGAAACAGAAAAGAATTTCCAGGGGAGCAAATAACATGCTCTGGATGGAGTGAGAGAGTACCCTGTGGAAAACCGTAATGTTTTTAAGTTCGCCTTTTTCAGCAACATCTCTTGAACTGTTTCTCTCATCTAATGCTACATCTGATAATATTTCCTGCATGTGCATGGAGTCCAATGTTAAAAACTGTGTGCATAAGAACATGAAAGTTACGAAAAATTAAATCTAGAGTTTCAAAAGTCAATCTGATGTCAATTTACTGGTGACTGGACCACAGTAAAACCCCCGTATCGATAACTAAAGATTTCAGCAATCTGGCTAAAATGATCAAAAAGAAGATGCCGGAGCCACAAGCTTTGGCTGACAATCCAAGTACTCTTCGGATGACATCCAATCAGCGGGTGACTAACCTAAATATCTATTTACTATTATGTATGATTTCTCTAAACTGGTAATTTTTTTTTGCTCAAGTCTTTTACCTTTTGGCCTTTGTTCTAATTTATTTCTTAATAAAAGAACTATATACTGGATTACTGATCACTTCATGACTGAAAAAAAAAAATCTTCAGCACGCACCTATGAGGAAAGTGGAGATATAGGCAGTCTAATTTAGTACACCTCAATTGTGATAAGATGACAAATTTCCATCATTCTAATTCTATCAACTCATAACATAGATAAGAGGCAGTATGAAGGTGTCAATAGAAAGAACATACAATTACACTGCCAGGTCCAAGATAATTATCATACTCTTCAATCATTTCTACCATGTCTGGTCGCCACCCAAGCAAAAGAATGCATTCTGTTGGTCCTTGACTCCAATCTGATGCCTGTATTGAACAGGATAACAATTCAGACTTGAATTACCAAAAGCATATTGTTTAACTCTGCAAAAATTTGTACCTTTGACCCCGGTTTGTCGGGGCGTTTAACTGTATTTTCAAGTCGTGTTTTTTTAAAATCTGCATCATGATTTGTATCCCCGTGGTTTTCTGGAACTTTCAGGTCAGAAATAGTAATTCCTTCGGCAGCATTAGAGTATCCAACTAGTGGTAAACTTTCCCCATGAATAGGTCCAATGAACAATACCTACATGATGACAGCAGTACACTGTCAGGAAGTGCATATGTAGGATTACGGAAGAAAGACTAAGACTAAACAATTAGTTAAGCTGAACATTTTGAAATAATATTGGTGAGAGATCAGAAATTGGACTTCAAGTTTTTTATAAAGTTGAATCCATTGAACAAAGAGAAGATGTCTCATTCAACAGTGGGTTTTACCATGACTTTGAGAAGAATAGGAAAGAATTTATGAGAGTTAATGAAGACGCAGTTTATTGTTTGCTCTCCACTCCCCAGAATAACAAAGTCGGCCAACAAATTAGTTTCCACTGTCTGTATCTATTCTCCCACAGACTATTTTTCCCTTTATTTCTGTCATCATTTCAGTATCTAAAGAAGAGGAAGAATTGAACTCTTCGAGCGCCCTCCCCCACCCGCCCTTCTAAACCCAGAACACTATTCAAGCACTCAACATCCACATTTCAGTTAAAAACAGGCACCAGATACTGCTTTACTATGAGAATCAGCTGCATCATTTGAGAGATGTTGGCTAGTGCTGCTTGGCCATTCTAATTAAAGTCTTGCACCACTAACAATTTACAGCATACATTTTTATTATAACAGTCTTCATAACAAGTAATCTCCTTTATCTTCCTTTGGGATCAAGAAGATGCAAATTTCTTACAGTGAACACTCATCAGGAGCATTTGATCAGACAATTTGAAGCAACATACATAATAACAATAACTATCTAAGTACTTATAGAGGAGCAGTTCAGGTTACTCTTTCCAAAATGTTTTATAATTGAGCAATAAGAACTGGTACATAAAGAAACCAGTTCAGCGTTATTTTTCCAGTATGTTGCATAACTGTACTACTCGTGCTATCTCATATATATAACTATGCAACGCCAATAGGTAGAGAAAGAAACCAGTTAAATTTGTCATTTTCAATATATAGCACGATTACGCATATGCTATCTCTTCCTTTTATTTCCCATGTGTTATAATATGGTATAATATTAACTTGGAATCAGAGCGAGAGGTCTTGGGTTCAAATCTTAGCAACCGCAATTTAAACCCCCAATTTATTGTTGCCCCAAGTGTGAGCCTTTGTGAGAGCCTTAGTGTGTGCCTCCTTTATTGTGCACGTGTTGGGCCATCGGATTGTCCAGCCCACACGTGAGAGGGAGTGTTAGAATATGTTAAAAATGATGTGAAATGCCCCAACCCAACAAGTTAACTTATTGGTTTGAATGACAAAGTAACTAATCTTAACCCCATGCATTTGTGTGCGTGGAATTGGGATAGTAAAAACCGAAATTTCTCCAATGCTTTTTTTAAAGTTGTGTAGAGAATAGTTATCCATACAGTCAATTAGACACACTTCCAGGGTTTTCCTCATCATATATATTCATGCAAGCTTTTGATCTTGCTAAACGCCATTAAGGTGGTGGTCTTTTTCTCTATTTCAAACAAGAAAAGAAAACAGTAAGTATCTCAATAAACATATGCGCATACTTTGTCATTTTCCTGCAGGACTTCATTGTCATTTGGATGAAAGTAAATCTTCCCATTCCGATAAAGGCCACAAACAACTATCTGCAATGATAACCATTTCAAGTAAGATATCAACATCACAAGACTGCATGAATTCCACAAGCAGAAATTACATTAGACAGCTGTATCACCTCTTGAAACCCACGTCTTAGCTGCCTATACCTTGTTCCCTCTAGTTTAGGAAAACTGCAAAGATTAAATATGTTTTCTGCAAAGAGTAAACAGTATACAAATCAGTCTTCTCGTATACAAGAAATCAATAAAAAATGCACCACTGATCCTGATACTGACCCTGATGGATTTAACCAGCGGGCTATCATTCCTTTACTACGAATTGGTTTCTTAAACAAAGAAATCCAATATTAAAAAAAGAAAAAAGAAATCTGAGATCAAAGCCTTGTAAAGTTTCAGAGGAGTGAGATGTTTAAGTGCTAGTTATTTGAAAATGTTAGCTAAACAACATAATACAAAGCAGAATTGGGTGCAAATGAAACACTGAAGTCGGTTTTTTCTTGTTGTCGGAATGTGAGAGAGATCCTGGGAATGACAGCGGAATCTCAATATCAGTTCCTAAGTTAGTTTGGCATGGATGTGAAAGAGATTGTTGGGGGTACCTTTTCACTATTAAAAACAGAGTCTCAAGCAGGGTTTTTGCGGAAGAAAGATTTCATTTATCTACCTCTGGAGCAAGCAACCTAATAACAACATTGATGGAGAATTCACATATTACTTTGATAATTAAGCAGGTGTCTGTATATCTTTATAAGCCCCTTTTGCAGAGAGCATTGAGCAAATAACTTGGATGCACCATTTTCAACCGGCGCTACATTCAATCCTGAAATTGACTTTAAGAGTTCACAAGTTTTGGAGTTTGAAACCTGCATTTTGAAGGACAAAAAAAATCAAATTCACTTTATGCATAGTAAGAATTATGAACCATTTTAAAGTATCCAAGACTAACACACCTCAACAATGGTAGGGACTAATTCCATATTTGAAATAGGTTGAAGAGCCAGGACAGATAGAAATGCATCAGTATCAACTTCATACCTGATCAATTGTAGATTTGAAACCAACATACATCTCTTCAGAAGTAGTTATAAGTACTTATGTGGGTAGAAAACCAATAGAATTATAATGCACCAGCAAGAATATTTCTAATTCACAATTGCTGTAAATCATATGTCCTCAGAGCCAACATCCCTTTGGCCTTCCCTGCATTTTTGCAGATGATTCTGGGTATAACTAATACTTGCATAGGCAACTACGGTTATTATTGAGTCACAGTCACCGCCATTCATCTCTCAAATGGCTGTTAACGACCAACTTCGCAATAATACATATATTCTATCATATGTTTTCTAATTTGCCACGTAATATGTTAACCCTTCTGGGTCATAAAATAAAAAAGGAATTACTTGATTAACAAGCCTGCGGTGGTCAAAGTGCGTTGTAAAGGAAACCATATGAGACAGCGAGAAATTGCATAAGGTCAGACCTTATTAAAGCTTATATATAAGACTCCCATAATATTTAAAAAAACTTGGGCAGCCAAAAACATTGACGTATGGTAAAAAAGCAAGAATCAAAAACGTATGGTAAAAAAGTAAAAGCATCAAATATTTCTGATATAAATACATTAAAAATCATCGGTGTTGAGCATTTTTCTTTAATTGTTAAACTTTTTGCATCATTAAGGGCGAGCATGGAAATAACTGATATCTCATTTAAAAATGAGCCAAATGACACCCATTACTATGAGAAATTAATCTAAACATGTCTTTCCCTTCATCTCATTCCTGGAAACAACCACTCCACATATTATGCAAGGGAAAGATATGCGTACATCTGCATGTCCCCGACCTTACCTATTGTGGGAGCCTTGTGTATGGGAGTTGCTTATCTTTTATGTCTTTTGCTTCTAAAAGTAACTTCACGAATGTCAATCTGAAGAGAAAGTTTCAATACATCTTGGGACGGACATTCACCTCTCCTATTTGACAATCAATCATCATAATCAAAACTTTACTTTCACATGAATTCGCAAAGGAATTAGTCACCATTTGTTCCAATATAAAGCTACCATCTCTGTTTTAATTACTCCCACCTATGTCTTCTCTGGCCTCCATGTCCTACTTGAATTTTATTATCTTTTGGCATCAAAGCACCAGCATCTCTACATAGTACATGTTCGAAACTTTCATTTACACCTTTACATCATTGTCTTTGATAACAGCCTTGTACCGAGCGTCACTAGCAATTTTACTGCTCCTATGGTAAACTTGGAGTTCAAAGCCATCTCATAGTACTCAGCAACAAAATAGCTTCAATATACCTCCAGACTTAAAGATTATTGACAATAAAAGGTAAAACTGACCAACTGAAAGTAAGAATAAAGAAAATAAGATTTGCAAGTTGATCAAGCTCTTACCGATCCCCCTTTGTTGGAAGTATAATTATGGAACGTGCCTTATTGGCCGCAGCTCTTTCAAATGATTTTGTCAAGCTAAGACTGCAGCTGAATGAGTGAAAGCATAAAATGTAAGAAGTGGAAGCAAATATAAGGGTTTTGTTGAGTTTCATAATGACAATGCCTTAATGTAATGAAAGAGATTTTACTATGCATATAGTATTTACAATTTGAGAGCAGGCAACTTTTCTGACGTATTAACAAATCTAAAGGTTTGTTGAACAACTCTCTCATACACATACAACTTACCTCTTCGTAAGGACATCAATATGGTTTAAATCTTTGCAGATATTTTCAGCTAGCTTGTTCATCTGCTTCCTTGGAAGGTCAGACATAAGAAGTATTTTCTGCCTCCTATAAACACATGCACGTGTAAATTGAAATCAATCACAGAAGATATTTCTATATCCAATGCTGAAACGCCAAACATATGGCAGTATGAGAACCTATTACCTAGCTGTAGCAGTGCCTAAGCGAACGGAAAACTCATGATATTTGTTTAACTGCTTCAGTATGAAAGTCAGATGACTGTTTATTCCACAGATAATAATATGGTCAGTCTCCACAACTTGCATATGAACCCCTTCCCTGAGCTTTTGCATAGTATTCTGCCCACACAAGAGTCTTATGGACGCCAGTTGCAAATAAGTGAGCTTTAGTATGTAACTCAGTAAGTAGCATTTCTTTCAAAAACCTACCTTGAACTGCTCTGTCATTGTGCTCAATAGTTTAGAGTAGAACAGTATTCCCCATATAGCAAGAATAAAACCAATAACACGCTCAATTCGTGTTCTTTGCTGCAGACCAACATATGTATATGGTTCTTAGTGCTTATAATCCTGTTTTTGAAAGAGAATATCAACCAAGCGAAAAAAACTGAGAAAATTTATGGAAAATCACACTTCTAGATGTGTCTCTGATGAACAAAGACATGCCCAAGCTTCCCAGAGGCAGTCCTCCAGAGAATGAGTATGACCCCTGCATCATGCAACATATGAGAGATCCAGATGAGCAAACAAGAATGAGCCTATCATGCATCAAGAGTAAATTAAGGGGAAAAAAACCAATTACCAATAGACCAATGCAATATAAGAAAGATTGCAAGTTACCTGAACTTTTTGAAAAGAAAACCCCCTATGACAACAAAAGAGAAGCATGATATAAGGAGCACTAAAGAAAACCTAGAAACAAAGTAAAACAAATGAATCAGCAAATGAAGGCTAACATAAGGAGAATTTTCAATTTTCAGAAAGAAATTTACGAAGCATACGCGAAATGTGAAAGCTGCATATGGAAACCAATATGGATAGTTTTCCAGGTTGACAGGCATAATTTAGCTACAAGTAATTCTATTGTTAATGCTGACTTAAATGGCACAGATATCAGATATCAATATGTAGATCATTGCTCATTAACATCTGTTTAGGGAAGATAATAATGTTTTATCATTAAGATCAGACCTTCTTTCTAAGCCTTTCTTTTTTGATAAGTCATGCTTTTTTTCATTATTATTACCATGAAAGGAGATGCGAACCTTGCCTTGGTTTGAGTCCGAAGGAGTAGGCTTCCACTAGGACAAGAGCTTCTTGTTTCCATTTTTCTAAGTCTAATTCATATGCAAACGAACTGAAACTAAAGCCGATGCTGATCGCATTCTAGAGTCTACCCCGAGACTGGAACCCTAAAAGACAATTAAAACCTGGCACTGCCATTCCTTGAAGAGCTGCCAAGTCTTATCACATTCCCAGATGAGGAAAGTTCATAAAAAGTAGTAAAAGCCAAAACAATCCCTAGAAAATCTTCAAAGCACATTAAAAAAATAACAGGAACCTTTTAAACTTAATTACACATCTATGTTCAAGGAAAAACAATATAATGTCATTATGCTTTAAACTATAACTACATTGTATTGATGATATGATGTCATTCAGATAACGTTTAGTCTAGACTTCAATTAAATGACACAGGCAAACCAAAACATTTGATAAATAGATTAACTAATTTCTTAAGATCAAGAAAGAAGAAAATGAAATACTTTGCTTACGTGGAAACATTTCTTTCAAGTTGGATGTCATATAAATATGATAACCGTGCAAGGCTCCATCTAATATCTTGAATTGAAGGCACGGAAATATCCAACTTTAGAGGCCCGGGTTTATTCAAAGAATTAGATATACAAGCAAAAGATGAACTTGAAGCCCCAAAACTCTCAACTACACAAGGAAGCAACTCTTGGACCATCCTTGCCAATGAATTTACTAAACTTAATCGCATAAATTTGAGTAGGAAGTGCAATGACACGGATCCAATAGCAAGATTAGATAGGTGAACCTGCCAACACAAGAGATTACACTAATACACTCTCAACTGATGATAACAGATTGTTTACTTTTTTCTTTATCTGCAGTTACTTGTTCAAGTTAATGCTCACCTGGTAACTACTGAACTGGTTCAATTTAAAGAATTTGACAGTCAAATCATTTGAAACATCCACACATGCACTACAATCCATCTTACTCCCTGCCCTCTGAGAACTAGCATCCCATTTCGCTGCAGGAAGAGATACAAACAGACCAAAAAAAATAAAATTTATGGAATACGACAAGGAATTTAACTGTAGCAACCACGGAACTAGTAGTTAAAATTTAAACCATTATCCAGAAATCGATGTGAGGGACATCGTAACTGCAGCAGTGGCCTTGACACACCTTACTCAGCAACAAACATACAGCTAAAGTGCATAGTACATTAGGGCTAAATCCCTAGCCCGTCAATATTGGAATTAAGTTCAGAGATCTGCTGAACACTTGTAGCTATATATTATGGTCAGCATGGAGGAAAAACAGGCATCAGTACACGCAGAAGCCAGAATAAAAACAAAATAAGAGTAAATCAAATCAAGAAGTGGTGAATACAGCCCAATCCAATAGAGCAAACAAAGAGAACCTCAAATATTTATTAACTTGGAATTCAATTTAACAAACAGAGTTTATACATTGAAGATATATAGGATCACCAAAAAGAACATATTCCTTGACATTTAATCTCTTGGTTTAAAGTTAGTAAGCTGACCTCCATTGTGTACCCTGAATTTACTTGCACGAAAAGCCGAAGACCTATTCCACCAAAAGCCACATGGCATTAGATTCCTGAAAAGTTTTATTTCACGGCGAAGCTCTCGTAATACGAGCTATAGAGTAAATACACGGCATTAGACTCCAATCACTCAATAAACGTTTAAGAAGAAGTAGAATAAGAAGAAACGATCAAGAAGTCCGTCGGAAACTGATCCGGAGAAACACCATTTCTAAATTCATGCAAACGAAGCGGCCGAAACATACTGAAGAGTAATGAATTGAATGTGCATGAATGAATGAAGTGCGAGGAAAACAGAAGAATACCTCATCGTCGGGGGAACTCGAGGTGGTAGAAGACATGGCTGCGAGCTCTGCAACTGAGTCAGTAGCATGGCGTCTTTTCAGAAGCGACGGTTCAATGTTCAACAGATGAGTATAATTTTTTTTTTTTGTGAGGGAAAAGGGGGAGAAAAATCGTAGGAGCCGGGGCAGATTTGGAATATTAATTTCAGCATGCCGAAAACGTGACACACCAAGACAAAAGGGATAATATTGAAGCGATTTGTATGGCTGGCTGTCACTTTCAATTTCTATTACATGAGCCACTGATCACTAGGATGGAACATTTTTATTTTATTTTATTTTTTTTATAAAAAATTTAAACCTCAACACTTGATTCTCTAATAACAAATGTTACATTTAACCGTTTAGGGTCACGTTAACAGTTTAGGAATTTACAAAATCGAAGAACAAACACCAAACTAACACCGGATAACACCGAGATGTACCCATATAACACTATCTCCGGCTAAACTTGAACAAGATTCTTGGTTTCCCATTCATCAAAAAAAGACGTATCTCCATCAGATCTAGAAATCTCATCACTGTGCACCACATATGCGTCGGTAAAACACACCTCATAATCAGTGTTATAAGGAATCCACGATAGCTAGATGAGAAGAACATGATTTCATTACCATAGGAGATCGTGTGGTGAAAAAACCTCATTTCCGTAGAAGACAGTGCGATGAAACCTTATGTATTCTTTATTGTAGATTAGATTTACCAACTAGCAACAAATCAGAAAAAACTAAAAGAAGAAACTATAAAAGGTGTCCTCTTCCTTGGAAAAGAACATTTTTAATTAATTGATATTTTTTAATTTCGCGATATGGATGGAGATGGCAAAAAAAAAATGGGTGATATATATAATTTTTATATTTTTGTTTTTATATTTGTTATTTCGTAAGAGAACTCATTGCTATAAATTATTTGACACAGACCTTATTCAACACTGTCATGCAACGATAGTCGAGCAACGTGTTTTATGTGTATGTGTTTTTTTTTCCAACTAGTTTGTTTTCTTCCATATGCAGAGTCCTATCACTGTCTTTAGTTCTTTACTCGTGCATTGAAAGGTCTGTTAGATGAGAAATAAGTGGACAAACTAAATAATTGCATGCTAAAGTCACAAACAATATATGTCTACCATGGTAGGCCTTTTTTCAAGGATCTAAGCAAGCAATGGCAACAGTCATTACATTCATCAATCCATGGAAGTCTCTTCATTCCCATCCGGAATTCCATCAATTTTTGCCAACAAAACCTTTCCCTCTCCATCCACAGCCTAGCTCCTTGCCCGATACAATTAGTTCAACCAAAACCACCCCAAATGAGAAAACATCCATTTTTGCCCGATACAAGTTCCAACTTCCAACAATGTGCATTGTAATGGCATTGCATCCTGATAATTTTGTCAGTCCAGAGTTTGCTATTTTAATCCTCATGCTTGAATCTAATAGAATGTTGCTGCTTTTGATGTCCTTGTGCACAACTTGTGGCCTTGTGTGCTCATGGATGTATTGCAGACTGATAAGTATCAACAAATACTAGACCCCCAAAATGAGGGAACAATTGTATAATTGATCTTGATTGTGTAGGTTTGGAGTGCTGGTTTGCTGGTTTATGAAGTGCAGGTTGCTGGCAGAGCAGGAGGTGTCCGGACAGGTTATGTCCAGACACCCAACAAAGTGTCCGGACAGATGAATCCCAGATCGTGCAGTTTTTTGACAGAGGACAATCTATCCTCTTATACATCTTAGTAACAGGTCTATCAATACCACGTCGTATACAGGTCCCAAAACAAATAAATAAGGAGGTAGGGTGAGCCGAACATGTTAGTCAAGGAAACTTTATGAACAAACAGATAAAGAAGAACAAAGAAAATAGTGGAATACTATATTGAACCGATGATACTTGAAAAGTCACAAATAAGGATGTCTATGTAGGCCAAGCCTGAACATGGAAAGTGTATTATAGTACTGCTGGTGAGTGGTGATATGTTCCTCACCAAGAAAAACTAAAACTTGAAAGTTATTTATCTTCCGGCTGTTCTGTTTACTTTGCATTTTAGCTTTGCAATACGGCAACCAAAGCATGATTCAACCAGATTGCAAACCAAAATGCAGGTTAGAGACTTAGAGTTCAAGCATTTTGATAGAACTTGCTAGCAAAAGTTTGATAATACCTCAGAATAAACTTTATAGTCTGAATCCCATGCCAGTTTGCTTCATAAACAAAATCATAGGAGAAGAAACACGTCTTGCTTGTAGAATTGGCCATTTCCTCATTTCATTGGCTATACAACATAGAAAAGTTTGGCGTACAGAAAATCTGAATTATAGAAACTGAATTCAGTAAAGGAAACACTATACCGTCCATACTCGTGTTGTCTTTAGAGTTACAAATTTACAATAACAGTTCCATTCAGACAGGAAATCATCTTTTCATTATGTCATCCGTCTTCAATGTAATATCCCAGAGGTCTCCATACTTGTCATTGAACTCCCATACTGTCAAGGTGTTAAAATCATTGATTAACTTGTCACGAGCTCCCCTCTCCATATTGTATATATGGGGTTCAAAGTTGTGGGGTTTTGCAGGTTTATCCATCTCAATTATGCAGAATATTATCGTAAACAACCCTGCTCCAATGAACAAGTACTCTCCCTACAAGACAAGATATGACAGAAAAGTACTAGCTACATAAGGCACTTTTACTCCATCAATAATGGGATTTTAAGAATTAAATCGTACGTATCAAGGTTTATTAATCAAGATTCGAAATTACCGGAGCATTGAAGTACATCCCGGCTGCAATTGCTGGAAGGAAAAGCCATGACATGATTCCTGCACAAATAATTGAAGTCAATCAAGTCTAAATTTTTTTTCCATGGGCCATAACTTCTCTCTCAAGGGTCTCTCACAATTCATGATACCTTGAAAACCTGTAGGAGGCTCACAAGCAGCATATTCTGCAGACAATGCTTCCCACATTGTTCCTGAATGAGAATATCAGCACAATACAAAAAATGACGAACCCTAAATCAATTGAATTAAATCATCGAAGTAGCCAATAATCCAAACACCCATTTGACACAGAAATTGCAGAATCTCCGCACATTATTATCAACAAATTCCAATGACAGAATATGAGGAATAAAACCCAAATCAAAATCTTCCACAACTGGAAAAAAACCCAAAAAACAGAGTACCTGTATCCTCGCCTTCGACATAAGAATGATACCCGTCCCACTTCCCGTACTCAAACTCTTCCTGAAATCAAAAACACAAATTAGGACGCTTAAAACAGCACAAAGAGACATTTGCACGCATGTGTTTGTGGGTAAAACAGTGGATATAAAGCATATATGATCATACAGGGCCAACAGTGCGAGTTTCCCAGCGATCAGTTGGATCTTCGTCGATGTCGGGTTCAATCTCATGGAATCCTGCATTCAGCCTCGGAAGGCTGCCTCTAATACTACTACTACTACAAGACTTTCCATACAATTTGACATGAATGGGATTTGGAATTGCTTGTTTCAAAACGTTAACCCTAACCCTAGTTTCAGAATCTATGGAGTTGATTTTGGGGATTGAATTGGGAGCGAGAGCTGAGAGTGAGAATGCCATTTCTCATTCAGATTTAGCAGCTTAACGCTTCTTTATAAACCATCGATGCGCGCCTTGTAATTTCCCAACGGTTTGGATAACATTTTAGATCAATGTCTGTTACAAAAATTAAAACGACAGACCAATGATGGTGTTCCACGTTTTGGAAGAAAAGGAAATGCGTGGTATCCTTCTACCAATCCACCACGCTCAAATACTCGCGCGAGCTCGCATAGCGTTCCCTTCCTTCTCGCCTTCCTCAGTTTAATACGTGTACAATGTTGATAGGGGTCGTCATTGGGCCGGCCTGACCCAAAAATATAATGCCAAAGTTCGGATTGACCATTTGAACTTTGGGCTGGGTTTAGGATGAAAATGACAGCCCAGGCTCGACTAGGCCCAGATGAGTTGGGTTTCGAATTGGGCTACGGGCCTTTGGGCCATACTTCGAACAAATGAGCCGGGCTCAGTTTGAAGAAGTGAAGATAGAACGCTAACTAACCCAGACAAAATAATGTATGCATCAGAGGACATAGTGAAGACAGTATGCCTAACTAACCCAGACAACACTAGTATTCCACTTTGTATCCATGTGACAAATGTACAAATATGGAGATAAATAATTAAATATACATATAAACGCATGAGTGCACCCAATAGGAAAGAGAGGGAGGGAGGGGTGATGTATCTTTTTGGTGAAACTGAAGTCAGGTATCATATTTCGTGATGCCATAAATTGACGAACTGTTTGTATTTAAAGAATTGTAGAATTACAATGTAAGAGATTGTAGGAAAAAGATTGAAAGGTCCCATTAATCGAGAATATAGAAAATGTAGTATGTTTAGGGCTTTGGGCCGGGTCGGCCTGATCTGACAAAAAATTAAGGCCCAAGCCCGCCTATGAGCCTTCTCGGGCTTTAGCTCGCGGGTTAGGCTAGCCCTCGATCTACGGATCATTTGGTGACCCCTAATTGTTGACATAATGAGATAAATTACATTTGTTTTATTTCATTGAACTCAGTTGTTTTGTCATGTTGAACTCAATCTCACATCGCTTCGTGAAAACCAAGAATGTGGCTTATAGAATATTGTCCAACCTCAAACACTTCAGAGCCCTTTTAAAATACAAAATTGCGTGAGTCTTGACTCAGAGCAAACAATATCTCAAGTATATTGGATTGGGCCAAACCTCTCTCACCTATTACTACTACATGTCCATAATATTACATGTCCATAATACAAAATGATCCCCACACTTCTCCTCATGCCACCTAGATTATGGACATCAAAATTATGGACACATATCATTTTGGTTTCTCCTCTCATCCTTCTCAATTTCTTCAAATTATTTCATAATATCAAACAATATGCTCAATCTTTTAAAAGAAAACACCTCCACCTATTTGGGTCATCTTTTGGACCTTTAAGATTTCCTTATGGATAGAGCACCCCCACAAGGTGAGGGGTACCACAAGAACCATAACCTATATAATACACTTATTGAATCTCTCATAACTAAGCCTACAAGTGTAGGTGAGTGGTAATAGGTAAAAGTCTCAGATCGTTCGATGAAAGTCAAGTGATGTAATTTATAAAATATTGTCCAACCTCAAACACTTGAAGACCCTTTAAAGCACAAAATCGTGTAATCGTGTGAACCTTGAACCCAAAGTGAGGTTAGGTCAAACCTTTCTCCTTCTCCTCTTTTTTCTCCTCCCTCTCAATTTATTTTTATAGTATGAGTTTTGGAGGATTTTTTTTTCTAAATAAAAAAAATGAACCAAAAAAGGTAAGTCAATCTAGTTCTTGTTCTGAAATTATTATCATCTATGTCTTACTCTCAAATATTTAGGGATTGAATTTATGAATAAAAACCATTTTGAGGTCACACGAAAGATTATTTTTCTCCATTTTCAGTCTCACCTCATCTAGGTCATCAAGCTTTTATAACTTTAAAATAAAAGCAAACCAATAAAATGTAACATTAAAATAAAAGCAAACCAATAAAATGTAACAGATGCATCTAAAAAGGATGCAAATTGCAAACCCATAAACAACTGAATAAGCAATCATAAAAAAAATAAAAACAAAGAATGAACGATTTCGATAAATAGCGGACTTAAAACTTATCGAAAATCAAATATATTACCCTCAGATGGATCCCACTTACACCGAACATCAATCCTTTCCATCTTTCTATATATGTATAAACACCTATGCCACAATGGCATCCCCATGAATTCCTTACAATCCAACAATCAACACCATATTTAGTATGGTGTCGTACCCAACAAGAACTATTTCATGATTAATATCTATTGCTTGTGAGTCGTGATAGATCCCTGAACATGTATAGCACTTTAAATTTATTTTAAACTATTTAAGAAGTAAAAAATATTATTGAAACAAAACTCAAAACCCGCTCTATCATAATGAATTATATATCTCCATCAAGGCATTGACCACGCTTGGTTGGTGCAAGAACAATTTCAATTAGTTACGAATTCAAAACTTTCCGAAAGTTGGATATAAGACCATTCATTCACCTCCCAACACTCACGTTTGATCTTTTAAATCTTTACGCATAACCAACGAGGCACCAGTTCCCAAGAATATTTTTGCTATCCAGCATTTATGCCATGTACGGTATCGTATACGACCAAAACTATTTTATAATTAGTCTTTAGCACTTTCTAACTATATAGATCCCTTGCTTGTACACATGTATAATTTTTAGAATTTTTTAAGCTTTTTAAGAAACTTAAGATATTAATGAAATAAAATTTAAAACCCGCTCCATGCTAATAAAGTGCATATCACCAACTACCCGCACCAATTAGCCATTTTGATTTTCCTCTGACTTTTTTGGTCTATAGGTGTCTTTTGTATTTGATTGTTCTATAAGGAATCGTGGGTACTAGGTGTTTCATAAAATTTATGTGAGAATAATTGCATCAAATACAAAGTTCTTTTTCTATAAGTGGTAGGATTTGGATTGTGTCTTTTTCTCCCTACCGAAACTATTGCAAACGACAATGAAACTGACGACACTAGTTTACACATAATCAACGGTTTTATGATATGGAATAGTGACTAACGATTGAAATCATATATTGGAATGCCCTTCCATAGTTGACTTGCGTAATGGCCGTTGTGGGGTTCAGTTTTCAGAGTCTGTTTGTACACAACAGTGGAGAAGGTAATTAAGACACATCCCGGATAAATATGGTATTATTAAAGTTGTGTTTCAATATATAAACAGCGCCAGTTACTTATTAGTGTTGAAGACCTCGTATTAATATCCCCTAGCCTTGGTGTTGGTTTTCTACGTGTTGATTTTGCATTGATTGTTTTTTGGGTTCTTCAATGTCACGAACCGTTTCACCGTTTGGGTTTAATATGTGTTTGTATCTTGTATTTTACTATTCGATCTGAAATTGATTTCATTTTTTATCCCTTTTCCGTTTTCAATTTCAATTTTCCCTTTCCTTTGCAGTTGCATATGTGTTGAAGCGTTCAGTTTGCATATATGTTGCTCTTTCTCAGCATTCTTGCTTACATATTGCTATTAGGTGTGTTATTCCATCTCTAGTTAATTGCTTTCTATTTCTTCTTCTCTTTTCCTGACAGCGATCCTATGTATGACTGGATTTAAATATTTAGATGGATATATAATATCTTTCAACTAGTTCATTGACTCTTAGTTTTTGACAAGATTTAAGTACTTGTGATTTCTCATAGTGAAACCGCTTTATTTTGCTCTCTGTGCAGCCACAAAAGTTTCTTACAACTTTTTTACCGGAAGATATCCTGCTGAGCTTATTATTTGACAGCATACATATTGTTTTTGGCCATGTAAAATGCAAGAGAAAAGTTTTCCAGCAAATTTTGAGAACATAAAGCAAACATTTGAAAATTGATCTCTTCGTGGTTCACTTTTTTTGTGTTGACAATATTTTATGCTAAAAGATTGCTACCAAAATTTTAAATGTCTAAGAAATTCTACACATTGTTTGCTGAAGCTATACTGATATTTAGTCTTGGCGATTTACTCTCCCAATCTCATTTCCAACTCTTCAGGCCTCTTGCAGAGCCGCATAGACAATGAGTTGAATTCTTCAACGTGGCATTTGCTTTGATGTTTATAGGTTTTGAAGAAAGAAATAGATGTTCCTCAACTTCAGTCGTATGGCTATTGCTTGTTCAGAGCCCTTCAAGCCTTCATAAGCAGGCAAGAATACTTTTGAACAATAGGGAGCTAGTAGCTTTATATTGAGTATAATACCTGTTGCTTTTGTAAGCATAATCAAAACGTCTTTGAGTGTTTGGCTACATTTACTGGAGGCTCTTATCAATATTTGATTTTGCGTTGGGAGGTCATCAGATGCTAGAAAGCTTGGAATTGGAATGAAATACTGCTAAACCACTTTTGAAATTGTAATTAAGCTGGTGAGCTTGAAGTCAAGTGGGTGACTTCCTTCACTAAAATACTCCTTTCTTTTGCTATGAGTTTCAACATTGAAATCATTGGAAATGCAAAACTATGCCCCAAATTGTCTTATTTTTAAATTTCTTGGAATTAATCTAGCAGGGATGGTTCAATTGAAGATTTTCCTCTGTAACCTGAGTATGAGTAGTGCCTTTGTTTCCAAGATGGGAGGTTCAAAGAGGCGTCAGGAACCTTCAAGGAAATGATGAATTCTGCTATTCAATTAACCTCATGATTGTCGTACATTCAAATCACTTGGGACTCGTTCTGATTAAGTGTGAACTTTCAAAGCAAGATGTATGCAAGTTGGAAGTAACAGCGAAGAGGGTTCCTCATCCTGGTTTGCAGCAGTGGATTTCAGCTCTCTTCTGTTGTTGGGTTGGATAATGAAGATGATGCCTGGCAATGATTTGTAACCCAAAATTTGCGCCAAATGTTCTTATAAGTTCTGAATACGGACAGAAGTAAAATGTGTTAAGTGATGTATGTATAAACGGTAATGCAAATGTCATGGCGAGATGAGCCGTTTATCATTACGATTGGAAATGGAGTCATGTATGCTGCTGAGGCATATTGCTTACTTTCGTAATGAACATTGAAAACACAATTGGTGGAGTCATAATTCAACTTAGTTGGGAATTTTCATTTACAAGATCAAAACAGCAAAATTCACTACCACCCTAGAACACAAATCATACCAGTACAAGTTAACATGGACGATTTTCTCTTTTCAGAGTCACAAAGAAGAAAGTCAACTACAAGAACAATGTTAAACATTTCAAATTGCAGCAACAATGGCTTCCTTGCTGTGCCATGAAAGAACAACATCCTCAAGCCCCTGCTTTAACTCCCACCACTGTTTGTCCTCAAATTCCTCACCACCGTCCCCAACCACCTTCATCTCCACCAACAACAGTGACGGAGCCATCTCCAAGACCTCCACCGCCACCACTGCCCTCCCTTTCCCCAACCCAATAGCCCCACCCTTCCCTTCCTTCACTCTATAACCCAATTTCCCTCCCACCTCCTTCACCCTCTCCATCACTCTCTCCAATGACTCCCTCGACGTGAACCTCTTTCCTCTCCAGTTATTGCAAGTCGCCTCGAACAAGCCCGACAAATCGAGCCCCGACGACAACGATATTATATCAAAGGCGTTCATGCTAGTCACAATGTTTTCTAGCTTAGTACTAGGCTTGGTTGCTTGATCCATTAAGCCGTCTTGGCTTGGCAGTTGTAGTGATTTCTTGAACCAAGAACTCTGCATTACGGCTTCTATGCTCATTCTTGTATTCGGATTCGGATCTAGTAATTGATAGATTATCGATCGCGCCGACCTCGATATCCAATCGGGCATTTTGTATTCTCTCCGGTGAACCTTTTTGTACATCAAAGCGAGGTTGTTATCCTCGAAAGGCAAAGATCCTGCAAGTAATACATACAAGATGACTCCACAAGACCACGCGTCAGCTTTTGCCCCGGCGTATCCCCGCCGGGCTACAACCTCCGGCGCCGTGTACGCCGGCGTACCGCAGGCCGTGTGGAGCAATCCGTTCTTGAGCTGCTCAGGCAAAGCCGAGAGACCGAAGTCCGAGACCTTGACATTCCCGTTCTGGTCCAGCAACAGATTCTGCGGTTTCACGTCGCGGTGAGCAACGCCGTTCTGATGGCAAAAGTGGAGAGCCGAAACGAGCTGCTGGAAGTACATCCGCGCCGAAGATTCCTTCAATCGTCCGCGACGGAGGACCTTAGAAAAGAGCTCGCCCCCGGAAGCGAGTTCCATGACGAGGTAGATCTTGGTTTTCGTCGCCATGACCTCGTGGATTTTGACGATGTTCGGGTGGTGGTGAAGGCGGCGCATGGCGGAGACTTCGCAGGTAATGCGAGACTCCATGGAAGGATCCAGCGAGAGGATACTCTTGTCGATTATTTTGATGGCCACCGGAGTGTTTTCAGCGATGGATCGCGCCAAATAAACCTTGGCGAAACTGCCTCGGCCCAACAGGCGGCCCAGCTGGTACTTGTTGAGAAGTGTGGAGGCGGATGGTGGTGGAAGTGGAGGCGGTGGAGGTGGGGCCCCAGCCGTCATGGGTGCGTAAGTTGTGAGGTCCGGAAGGCACGCAGATTGAACCCACAGAGTGCACGGGACGGGTTGGTGCGGGGTGAGAGGGTTTCGCTTTTATAGCTGGAGAGCAGCAGTCAGTGGGCACAAGATTCCAGGTGTTTTCCTTCATTTGTTTCCGAAATTACCCTTTTTGTCTTCTTTTTCATAAATATTAAATACACAATATTTTCTGCTACATTTTAGGGGAGGCATTAATTTTGTATAAATTTGGTTTTAAATACTTGGAAATTAATTATCGGTGGCTAACACACCTTATGCATTATTCAAATGGTCTGAGATATTTTTAATTCTATTTGTTCAGCAACAAATATGTTTTTTTTTATTAACTCTCGTAAGATGTTAATATGATGATCGCGTTTGTATTTTAAACAATGATGATTCATTTTCAGGTGACGCTTGGTTCGTGAAATCCAACTTTTCAGGAATATGAGTTTTTCCTTTTGTCAATGATTTCTATGTTTGATTGGTAGAATCATTGGAATTCTAGAAAACTGAATTTTACCAAAAGAGAAATTTCCCTTTCCCATCCTCATCTTCACTTTTTTTTTAATTAAATACTTATAATATCATTTTGAAAAACACGTAATTTGGACATTGTTCCACAATCATGTATTTTAAATATGTTTTTTTATTATTTCATTTCTCATTAATTAAATATGATCACATAAAACAAAAAAAAAATCTATTTTTCCATTTGTACAATTTTTAATTTAGATATTCAAATTAAAATATTATTTTAAATTTAAATATGTCATACAATGTAAAATAATTAATATGACTAAAGAAAACAACAATAAGTATAATTACAATACGATACAAACATTGACAAAAAATAGAGTGTCAAAAAATAGCTTTCCTAACATTATTTTTTCATTCTCATCTTCAAATCCGTGAACCAAACGAGCCATATAGTTAAATCAACCTCTCAAAAATATATTCAAAAGAATTGCACATATCCCACTTGTTTGGTGAGGCGTCACTCACAGCAAAACCGCTGTGCAACTCGCTAGCGGTTGACACCTCACCAAATGGAGGCATGCTGTCAACCGATCCGTTGGCATATAGCCAGTGATCCGCCATAAAAAAAACTCCCAACAGTGGAACAGAATTAGTGTAAGAACACGAGTTGGAATGAGCCTTTTGTAATGAAAAAGCACAACCGTGCATTCACAATTAATATGGATCCGTTCGATAGAATAATTTGATTGATTTTCAATGCAGCAAACAGACACTACGTAATCTCACCGCGTATGTAAAGCTAGCACATAATTAAGATATATGTATTATCACTAATCCCCATTGAAATGAAAGTCGAACGAATATCATTAACTTTGGTGATATTTTTTTCTGTCCATTCAAAAAAGGGGAGACTCTCGTGACCAGATTGATTTGTGTGAAAAGTGGGGTCATGCATCTTTATTACAAGCACTTAACTGGCCATCACTAACAACCAAACAAAAAAAAATATCTCCACAAAAAAAAATATTTCAAAGGCTGCTGCTACTTTCCACGCAACTTGCATGGTGCAGTCAGATTAGCAGTAGCACCCCTGCACCTCCACCTCAACCTCTCACCGATTCACGGGGTCAAATTGAGGAGTTGTGAGCGACTCTCATTCTTAGATACAATTCCCCTTTAAAATCATATTAAATTATAATTTTATGTTTTAAAATGATATATTAGAGTGTTAGAGTTAGAAATTAGTATTTATAATTTAAAATTTAGTGTTTAAGATTTAGAAAACAACGAGTCGTTGACTGAGATGATGAATTTGATCGCGTTAACTTTTAGCGCAAACAGGAGGTCGGGAGTTCAAGTCCCATAAATATTTTCATTAGCATAATTTGTGACATGGATCATTGTTCTGCTTAGCGTATGCAAGTATCACCATGCGTTATCTCCTATACTGGATCTCGTTTCAGGTCTCAATTAGTCTATAGGGATTGCAGGGTCTTTCATGTGACCCGAAATTATCAGCCAATTTTTCAGTGGAGAGTTGAGTAAGTTTCACGTCAAATTTTTTTTTTTAATAGGGGATAGTAATTTTTTAAACATAATTTTGAGGAAGATTAGTATTGACTTATTACAACTGGCGTGGGTGAGGTCAAAATAGTGACGTAGAGTGAGGGTACATTTGTAATTTAATGCTAAGAAAGTCACCGAGCGGCCGAGAACTCACGAGAAGTTTGTGTTGGCTGGCGTAAGATACGAGGTCGCACTCTCTTTGTTACGTAATTTGTGGAGGCTGTTGCGCGCGCATGGCAATTGGGTTGAGCTGCACGGATGAGAACTTGCCACGTCATCGAAGGGTGACCTGTTTTGTTAGGTGGAGAATGGTAGGGTCCACCGTTGAAGAAATAATATAGTGAGGAGAAAGCTATGTAGGGCAACAAATTGAGGGCACACAAAAAATGACAAAAATAATAAAAATAATTGAGGTTGGGGGCTTTGAGGTTGTTTTAGACTTGGAAGTTGGAACGCCAAGAATCAATAATCAAGTAGAGCATATACTATATAGAATATTCGATAGAAAACAAGTCAATATTTAGATCGAGTAAAGATCCACATAATGAGAAAAAAAAATCAAACATCTTTGGTATGATTTAGACATATTATTTTCTACTCAACTTGCCTTTTCATTTACTATTCTTCGAGTGTGTATTGGATATAATTTATTGAGTTTGTATACTAATCCACAAACTACACATGTTAGACAAACTCATAAAAAATTCACGTGTGAGCTCATGTCTCCAAAAATGATTGAACTTTGATAGAAAAGTATGATTATCATACACCTTTAACACCATGGTCAACATCATCATTACTTCAGAGTGTCAAGTCATGTGTGTTTATTAGATGTGCTAAATGATAACATATTGTTATGAAATGTTTATCACCATATTATATTAATGTGCCTCAAAATATATGTCATATCAATTAATATAATCATAATTAGTTGGATCAAATTTCCTCCTTCCAATGGTGAAATCAAATTAAAATAAAATCATTTTGTTTTAAGAAAAATAGATAATTTTAAGATAATCTTTCTCTTTGGTTGTTTAAAAAAGAAGAAGAAGAAGCAAGACATATATATATACATTATATATTTTGAGTGTTTTTCCTTTTGAAACGAAAAATAATAATATACACAACAAAACAATGCTATTAGGTTATAATAATATTAAGAATTAAAAAGAGAGAAAACTAAATAAAATAATGATTTGCAAATCTAATTGATGGCCCTTCCAATCTTAATTCGAACTATTTCTCACTTTTCATTACAAAACTAATGGAGGGGGCCATTGCGGTCACTAACTTGAGAGAGCTAACGTCCATTGAAGTCAATATATTGGATGATTGGATCTTGCCTAAATTATTAGGTTATAATAATATTAACAATTAAAGTGAACAAGTCCAATTGATACGCGTACATTTTATGATTGCTATGCTTGATTAAATAAAAAGTGCTAAAGCTTAACTTATACTAATCATGAGTTCAATATTACTTTTGACATATAGTGGGAGATACGCAATTCCTTAATTGCCATTGAAAACATGGCCGCCCGATTTTGTTGGACATGAATCTTTATAGGTTTATAGTTGAGAGATTTGAGTGCAACTCTTCATATTAATACCCTACGATTTATCGAGTTACTTGAAGGAGACTCAAACGATCTAAATTAACCACCCCACTAATTGAATATAATTATCTTGTAGAGGAGGAGTAATGAAATGACAAATTTCTCACAACATATTATAATATTAGTGAGAGAGAGAGATAGTAAATATGTCCTTAGTGAGTCATTAGGCAATCACATTGCATGCAAGTGATCACTCACCCATTAGGTCATGGGTTTCTAATCCTATCCCGTCCCCAAACTCTTTTGGGGAATTAAGTATGATGTCTTCATTAAAATTCCAAATGATGATTTTTAATACCTAACAATCAAGAGCAAACCATTGATTCCTTCATCACTAGAGGAAATTAAGGTGGCTATAGAGCACAAACCTAATTAACAAGGAATGCAAATTAATTAATATTGATTAGCGAAGCACTTACGTAGGTATTAGTTTACCTTTGATAAACAACTAATGCTTCTATATATGCTGAAAATATCGGAATAAATTTAGTTGTAATGAGACAACAACTAGGCAATGTAATGTAGTTTTCAAACAACAACTATGCATTAATGTAGTGTATATGTATAAATGTTTGTCATTGAGTTCGATTGGTTGGATGGCACTGTCTACTTGGACCAATAACAAGACTTCATTAGATACAACTCATACAAGTATGCCTAGTTGGACGATTATAAGGAGAACATTTTATATGCATATCAGCATATCGACATCACATTCTCAAGTTTCTTTTTAACGTGCAACTGATATGATTAGGCTAAAGATCTCACATCGGTTTAGAATAACTTAGTTGGGTGGTTCATGAGTAAAACCTAGCACCTATCACATTGAAAAGTGTTTTATGTGCTTATCATTGGTGACAGCTCATGAAGAACAAATCCGTGTTGACTCGTGACTCACAACGGACAATATTTGTTAACATATATAGATAATTTCAGTTCCTAACCATCAATAACCCGTTTTGCTAGAAAAAATCCCATCGTAGATTCGCAGCTAAACGTGTTTGTGCGAGAACATTATTGAGATGGGTGACCTTCTGGGAAGGCAAAGCTGTATAGATCCGATGTATCCATAAGAATCGGGCAACCCAAAAACAAACAATATTGTTGATGTGTATTGGGCTGAAAATTCTAATAATATTTTCAATGTGTTTGCGTGATCATCTGAGTTACTGTTATGTGCATTCGTGATGCTAAATGCAAGTCATTGAGAAAAATTTACTGGTCTGATCGTCATATTCAGGTTTAGGCGTTATAGGAACCATTACGTTTGGTGTATTCTGGCCCTGGCCCAGGACCAGGCCCAGACCCACGTATTTTATAGGCCCAATAGCTAACCAGATCCGAAAAAAGGAAGACCCAGATTTCATTGCAAAGCAAGTACGCAACTACTCAGTACTCACTACTGCAGTGCTGGGCCACTTTGAAGGCCCAAAAGCTAAGTTAGAAGGGCCACATGACCAAAGCCCACGAATGTATACACGTCATCAACATAGGCCTCTACGTATTCAAGTTCTGAATAGCGCAAAGCAAGACAACTAGCCAAGCCCGCCGCTTTTTCTCATCTCGGTCTGCGTCTTTCTTTTGTTTTTCCCGAGGGTTTTGAACTTCTGGAACCAGAGAAGAGGTCGGAATTTCTCTAGAAAATGTCTTATTTGGGAAGAGTGAAGGGAGTTCTGGAGATCTCCAAGTTTGGGCTGTATGTGAGCATTCCGATCTTTCTTATGTGTACTTTGGCCAACAATACCGAAAATATCCAGAAATTCATGGGAAATGTACTCTCTCTCTCTCACTCTAATACGTTCATATTTTTGAGATTTCATTTTCGATCGCGATGTCGATGATCACACTTTGAATTTGTGATTCTTGTTAGCTGATTTACTATATTAATATTGATATGTTGTTGTCTATGCTTGGGCGGAAATCAAATGTGCGACAGGAATTTCTCATTGGTCTTGCCAGAATCATAAAATTGATGTTGTTCAATTGCTCGGGATTTTGTTTGTTGCAGTAATTTTGCGAGCATTGAATGAAACTTGCGCAGAGTAGTTGAAGTTCCGCTGCCAATCAAGGAATCCATTATTGTTGCTTACTTGCTATAAATCTATTGGCAGAAGTGTTAAGGGATTCCAAAGTTTCCGTGATGGACTGTACTGTTTGTATGTATGCTATCATGGTTTTGTTCCTTCAATCTCAAGTCACTGGTTTTAGTGTGTCTGTTTGGATTGACATTGCTGCTTTTTGAAGAATTTTGCGTCCACTAGTTAGTGCCAACTTGCTTTTGATGGGAGATGAACATACTTGACTTCTATATAGTTTTGCCTGGTTAAATATAGAAGCCAGCCAGAACATAGTGAATTGACATTGTCATTGCTGTGTAAGTTATTTAGTGGGCGGAAGCGCCTTGGCTACTAAATCCCACTAGTCTTGCGAGTTAAATAATTTCTTCGTCTAAATGCCCGGGGGTTCATCACTCTCCCCATTGAACGTAGGTGTCAAAGATTTTGAATAATTGAAACACGTCTAAGTACTAGTTTTGGCCATGTTGGTTTCTTTGAGAATGAGGTATCAAATGGAATGATATGGGTTTAGATAGCCGAGACGTGATACCAAAATTGTTGGGTGCAATTTTAGGTATATGAAAATAATGGATATTGCACTGAGAAATAAAGAAGAAAAGTACTTTATTTCCACAAAAACGAAGCACAAGCTTTGTTGCACAGAATCTTTGATTGGCAGTGGAACTTCAATTACTTTGCATAAATTTCTTAATCTTATTTTTAACTCCTGAGTTTTTTCTTTGGTTATTAAATTCTAAATCAGTTCTACTTCTTTTGTGTAGCGTTGTTATATAGTTTATCCCCCGGAGGCACCAAGGCCTCAATCACCAGAAGAGTTAAGAGAGATGGCACGAGAATTTGCTCGGAAGAAGAACATTAACTAATTCTAAGGGCTGTAAGTTACTTTGTGGATTTCAGGATGGATTTAGAAGTAGTTTTCTCTGTATGATTCCCTAATATGAAGCATAAAATTTACCCCCTTGGTGCTTGAATAAACTTTTTTTCATTCAAAAAAAAAAAATATGAAGCATAAAAAGCTTAGATGCATATTCTAAGAATGTGATAAATTTTGAGTTGGATATTGCACATTTATGTTTCTGTGATATGTTCACATCATGGAAACTGCCTCTACAGACTCCAGCAGCATTATGGGAGTTTGTGCACCATTTGTTGTTTTGGGAACATGGAATTCGACTGTTTGTGAATCTAAATTCATGTTGATTGAATCTATGCACAATTAGTGTATGGACATCTCTTTTCCAGGGTACATTTTCTTCCTTCCCCCCTACCTGGGTATATTCTCTTCTTCATTGACAAAATGATATGACCTATTTTTGCCATGGTCCTAGCTGACTAGTTGTTCCCTAACTTAGGAAGATTACATAATTAGCATTCATGTTCATGCAGTGAAAGTCCTATGCTGAAGTTAGTGGTATGTGGACCTTTCATTGGAGATTGAGAAGATGACTGAGGACTGCAGTCTGTTTAACCATGGAACTTGTCTTGTTCATCGAAACTCTATTTTATATGCCACAAGTACTTAGCATCTTGTTGTGCTGGAACCAAATGAATACTGAAAGCATGTGACTGATAGATATTACTCTGTGGAGCTATCTTATATGATCTTATTTTACAGAGATAACTTTGATTTCTTTGTATTTCCAACAAAGTTCTGATGGTAGTTATTTTAGTTTAACTTTATGAAAGTTTAAATCAATAATCTCCAGCCCTTAGACTAATACTTTGGGATGCTTCCACCAGAGATTTTACCATAAACTTCTATTTCTTCTCTTAGAATTAGCCGCAAGGAGTGGTGGAATTCTTAGGTCTAGATGGCTGGAGGATTTGGTGGGATTTCTTTAGAATGACACGCAGAGTGATGTACAATTGGCTGCCGCTTGGCTATTGATTAGTGCCATTAAGCCCTGTGTTGGAGGAGCTCTTTTGGTCAAGAGCAGTGGTAGAATACTATGGAAAAACGGTTAGGTTACTTCTTGTTGGAATGACTGGCTGGAGACTTCACGAGGATGCCAAACCCGTAACGGGAGGAAGGCTGCAACAGTCTTCTCTCGCCCCTTGAATGGTATTCAAAATCATCAATGATTCTTCCTGGATTATTTGGGTGAAGACGCATATAACTGGGTAGAAATGGTATGCCTCTACTTAGCTGTTAATCTTTTTTATATTTAGTTTATTAGAATCGTCAGTATAAACATCACTGACACAGTTCATTGTAGCATTTATACAAATGCTACTTGCATGTATATATGTAACGCACAACAACTCCATTGCCATTTTTAAGTTGATAGAAAGTTTGGTTTAGGGTTTAGGTATTGTTTCCATTTTTAAGTTGAGAGTTTGGTTCACTTTTTTTGAGTCAATTTTTAAAGTTTTGTGTTCTTAGGGTTATGTATTAATTTGGCAAAATGACAGCATAATTAACTTGAGAAAGATCCATAGTGTAAACATTAAGAACAAAAATCAAAGCTTCAAAAGGGGGAAATTGATTAGGACCCAACAACTATTATCACAAGTGGAGTCAAGATCAAGGTTTACAATTGCATATATCCTCCAATGAATCAAATTGTTAGAAATATTTTGAGCAAATAAATAAAGTTCAAATGGGGATTTTTCTTTATTGAAATGGTGCAAGGGAACTCCGTCTGGGTTTTGCATTTCTTGTCTTTCGGTCTTTCCAACTCTCTATTGTCCCAAACCTTAAGGCCCATACTTTTAAGCAACCAATCTAAAATAGAAGTTTATGGTGGGTTGGAAGATTGAGCACACTTAATACAAGAATGGGTAAAGTTTGTTGAATCAACACTCGTTCAAAGCAATTTTCTTTAGATGGAGACAATCATGAGTTGATGACTTCTTAAAATGGTCAAAAGGAGCATTTAGGCTGATAACCTAGTTGGTGAATTTCTTTAAGATCAAACTATATGGCTCAGGAGGTCATGAGTTCAATTATCACTGAGAGCAATACTTCTGTAGACACACTTTAGCCTTTGGCTCAACTTATCTTGTTGTCAAGTTGGAAACTTCTAAGTTACCCGAGTTTAGATTCATATCGGATATCCAAATAAAAAACCTGTATGATATTATTCTCGGTTAAAAAAAAAAACAAAAAGAAAAAGAAGGGTGCTTGCTCTTGCAATTAAATTGTATCTATCTAACACCTATTACCAACTCATACTCAATGGCCAGTCCACCTCAATATTCATTAATTCAAGACTCTTTTCTATGTTCACACTATTATTAATTGTACATCGAGGCACGCATGGTTTCCAGTTGAAGGCCAACGGGAGTTGAAACGTGAAAGGTATGGACCTAGGCTCCTGTTGTTAATATTACAGATGAATTAGGTAAGGTTCTTCATCTGGTGATCAGCCGCCTTGTTTGGGGCTTAGTGCCATGGACCTGGACTCCTATGGTTAGTCCTTGACCTCTTCTTGCTCACTTGCCTTTTCCATTGTTGCCTTAACTATGTTATGTGTGGACAATGTTTATAATATATTAATATATTGTGTTAACGCATATGAATAGTTTTGTTGGATGAAAAAAGATGGGAAACAAAAGTGAATTAATGATTTTTTTTTAAACGGGAGGGGGAATTCGAACCCTGATCATCAGGGTGATACACATCATCTTTATCATTCCAACTAATGATTCGGGTGTAATTAATGATTCTTAACGTGTGAGAGTTAATTGTGTTTGGAAATGATTATAGTAAAAAATAATAATATAACCGCATGATTCATAAGAAAATGAATTATATTTTTTTAATAAAAATTTCGAAAATTTTGTTATGGCTAATAAAAAAAGTAAATAATTCCCGTTCACAAGGTTTAGCAATAAATCACGTCGGAGAACATCAAAATACATACAAATTTTACTCCCACATGATATGTAGGGAAGTTGTTTTCAAGAATTGTCGGCACTACTCCTTTAGTAAATTGATTACAACTTAGCAAGTGAGTCGTTGGTTGAACTGTAATCACTTTGCATATAAAGAATCATCCATCCATTAAGACGTTCCAAAACCCTGTTTTAAAAAAAAAAGTTTGAAGTTTATTTACCCAGAGCGGTCAGCTCGTGACAGTCGGACACATTAATTGCTTGGATACAAGTAGTTTGGCTAGCAAGTTCTCGACGGTTGCGGAACCAGTAGGGCAGGAGATTAGTACATGAACAATAATTCCATTTAAGAAACTTGTCACTAACACATTATTGACTCGTTAGTTGCGCCATTAACAGACCAGAATTTAAAGCTTTCAAAAGTTGTCCTCACAACTGGACCATTAATACTTAGATGATATTAATTACGGTAGCACTTATCATCCCTAAAATTATCATCCATAATCATCCCTAAACATGTGGCATGCCACACATATGAAAGCTGACATGGCTAATTGAAAAATTCAATAAATTCAAAAATATTTGATAAAAAATCGGGCTTTCTCACAAATATCAAAAAGGAATTTTTTTTTCAAATGTCCATTTTTCTCGCACATGATTTGAAAATTCAAAACATTTTCTTTCTCAAAATTCATGTTAGATTTCGAAAAAAATTACATATTCGGAATCAGCATGTAAAACTCTTTCCAACAAGACCCATTGTAGATATATTTTACCCGATCATTCTTAATTACACTATTTTATGAGATCAGTGTAATAAGATCTGAAACACTACAAACAATGTAATAACAATCTGGAACACTACAAACAATGTAATAACAAACAATTATATTGTTTAAACTTTTTATTACATTGTTTGCTGGTTTTTGGTACACATGACTTGGCTGAAGCAAGAGTATGTTCAAGCTACTGCAACCTATACCAAGTGGAATTTTCTTGTTTGATGTTTCTTTTTGGCCCGAAAATTTTCTCAATCTTTTTTGGTTTTCATTTTGTAGCCCCATCTTGTTCTTGGAATCATTGAGAAATTCTATTATTTATTACATTATTTTTGATCAACACATACCTTAATTACATTGTTTCAGCCTCTCATTACATTGTTTCACTTCTTATTACATTGTTTAAGCCTTTTATTACATTGTTTGCTGGTTTTTGGTACACATAACTTGGCTGAAAGCATTAGTATGTTAAAACTACTGTAACCTACCAAGTGAAATTTCTTGTTGGATGTTTCTCTTTGGCCCGAAAATTTTCTAGGTCGTTTTTATTTTCACGTTTGTAGTCCTATCTTGTTGTTGGAATCATTGAGATATTCTATTATTTTATTAAATTATTTTTTTACCATTACATACCTTAATTACAATGTTTCAACATCTTATTATATTGTTTTACTTCTTATTACATTATTTAAGCCTTTTATTACATTGTTTTCTGGTTTTTGGTACACATGACTTGGCTGAAAGCATGAGTATGTTCAAGCCACTGCAACCTACCAAGTGGAATTTTCTTGTTGGATGTTTCTCTTTAGCCCGAAAATTTTCTCAATTATTTTTGTTTTCACTTTTGTAGCCCTATCTTGTTCTTGGAATCATTTGAGAAATTCTATTATTATATTACATTATTTTTTATCATTACAGACCTTAATTACATTGTTTCAGCCTCTTATTACATTGTTTTACTGCTTATTACATTATTTAAGCCTTTTATTACATGAACCATCATAACAAAACAACAAATTCCTACCTAGAGGAGTCACTTTCACTTTGCATCGTCTTTGTTAGACGAGATTAAGCTCCCAGATTCAGATTCAACTCAAAATACCACGAACTCACTAAATCAAAGGAAAGATGACCCTCACTCTGGACCCTCTTCGTGAAAGACTGTACCCATCTCCGTGAAAGTCTGGTTGTCTTTGACGTCGGACAAGATTATATAGAAGAAACCCAAGTAGAATAGATGAGAGAGAAATACTTTGACAGAGAATGAAAAATAGGCCGGCTAACCCTAGTTCACAAGCGTGAAAAAATTTCCAGCTTTTTTTGTTCCCCAAAATTTTTTGTCTATTTTATCTATGTGGCGTGATGATGTGGAATGGCACATCATTATGTATGTTTATGTATAAAAACTTTATGGAAGTTAACCATTTTCGAATGGAATAAGGGTCTATTTGACAGTGACAATGTGTTTGCACCTGCTAAAAACTCGTTTTTGGCTTGAACGCATCGCGTTCGGATAAAAAAAAAATGATTGAGCGGTGCATTACGATATCATTGCACCACAGTGTCATAAGAAACAAAGATTGAATGGTTGAATTACTTACTTACTTTTCATCAATGAGAATATTACAATATATATGTACAAACGTGAAGATCAATATCTCTACATCTAAGCCTATATCTTAGCCTAAAGACTTGTTATTCACAATTAGTGGGCTTTGACTTTATGTACAATAGGAAAGTAAGTAATGGAGAGTATATTCTAATTAATGTAGAGATCATATCCCGTAATACTCCCCCTCAAGTTGGGGAGTGAAGATCTTGAAGTCCCAACTTGTCACGTACCATTGTAAATTGATCTTTGCCCAAGGCCTTCATGAATACGTCAGCTAATTGAAAGCGCGAAGGAACATGTGAGGGATTGATCATTCCAACTTGTAATTTTCCCCTGACTATATGACAGTCAATTTCAATATGTTTTGTACGTTCGTGAAAAACAGGATTCGTTGTAATGTGCAGGGCAGCTTGATTGTCATAGTAAAACGGTATAGGAGTTGTTTGTTGAACCTTCAGATCTTGCAATACATAACGTAGCCAAGTTAACTCTAGACATGTGTTAGCCATAGCGCAATACTCAGCCTCTACTGATGAACGAGAAATAGTGGCCTGTTTTTTTGACTTCCATGAAATGAGTGAATTACAGAAAAAGATACAATATCCTGTAACTGACCTTCTCGTGGTGCGGCAGCTTTCCTAGTCCGAGTCACAAAAAGCTTTTAAAGTAAGTTCATTGTTGGCAGGAAAGAATAGACCCTGCACTAGGGTACCTTTGACATATCTGACAACCCGTGACAACCCGTAATGCAGCATCCCAATGGGGTCTTCGAGGTTGTTGCATGAACTCACTCAATGCCCGCACAGATCTATCGACTAGTCTCCTGTATTTTGCTGGATCATTCAGTAAGTCTCCATCTGTAGCGGTGAGCCTAATGTTTTGCTCCATTGGAAATTTCTCTGGTCGTGCATTCGAAAGTCCTGTATCTTGGAGAATATCCAGTGCATATTTTCTTTGGGATATAAAAATACCTTTCTTTGAAAAGAGAATTCAATCCCCAAAAAGTATTTAAAGTCTCCAAGATATTTGATGCGGAAACGCGTGAGAAGAAACTTTTTGAGACATTCCATCTCTTGGAGATTATTGCCTGTGAAGAGTATGTCATCAACGTAAATAAGTACGGCAATGAATGATGTACCTTGAGTTTTGGTGAAAAGTGAGTAATCAACTTTGGACTGTTGATAACTAGCTCTTTGGATTGTAGCTGAGAAGGTGGAAACCCAATTTCGAGACACCTGCTTGAGTCCAGAGTTGAAGTTATAGAGAGCTGCTTCCACTCTCGTTGCCAGGAGCGGAACAAGTATCGAATATTAGAGGGTCGGAATTTTGTGAGGGGATTCGGGGTAGCTCTATGTAACTTTGAGAGTAGCTCCAGATCGGGTCTGGGTCTAAACCCGACCCGTTGTGGGTTCAATAATGTAAACAAAACTAACTCAAATTGCAATCAAGAATTATTCAAAGCCATGATAATAATATTAGATTTAAATTAATTAAGAGTGCCATGTAGTTCACCAAAATGTGTGAAATCAGTCAACTTTTGACACCCGTGACCAAAAAGCATTCACATTCGAAGGGGATGGCAAAGTGGAAAATAAGTAGGTAAAAGTAGGTCAAATGTTTAGAGAGTAAACGGCTCCCTCAGGAAATCCCGCTCCTTTCCCGGTCGGCAAATTGAATGCACACGGCGGTTTAACAATTAAAAGTTCGTTGGGGTAGTTGCATCTTCCCACCATTTCTTCCTCCCTTTAAATTCATACTCTCTCCCACACTTTCTTGCAAGCCAACTCAATTTCTTGTACTTCTCGCTCTCTCTAAATTTCTCATCTGGGTTCTGCTTTTCTTACCCAAATCTTTATCTTACCATTAAGTTCATTCTTCTGGGGTACTTCAATTTTCTTTCCTTTCTCAAATCCCAATCAAAGACTTCAACTTTTTTGGATATTTAAGGTGGGTTTCAGGGTTTCTTTTTTATTTCAACAATGGCAGGAGAAAATAGGCAAAACCCAAGACCAGAATCCTCTGAAGGAAGGGCAAATAAGCTGCCAAACTTTCTCTTATCAGTCAGATTGAAATATGTGAAATTGGGTTACCATTACTTGATCTCTAATGCTATGTATCTCCTGCTGTTGCCACTCCTACTGATTTCTTCAGCTCATCTTTCTACGTTCACTTTAAAGAATTTTATGCAGCTATGGATCCATTTAAAGTTCAATTCTGTCTCTGCAACTCTGTGTTCTGGTCTTATTGTTTTCTTGGCTACTCTGTTCTTCACAAGCAGACCAAGAAAAGTCTACTTGGTAGATTTTTCATGTTACAAGCCTCCTGCTGAACGTATATGCACAAAAGAGGCTTTCATGGAGAGATCAACACTTGCTGGGTCCTTCACAGAGGAGAATTTGGCCTTCCAGAAGAAAATTCTCGAGAGGTCTGGTTTGGGTCAAAAGACTTACTTGCCCGAAGCAGTGCTGCAGATCCCACCAAATCCGTGTATGGCAGAGGCAAGAAAAGAAGCAGAGACCGTTATGTTCAATGCAATCGACGAACTCTTGTCGAAAACAAGGGTTAAGGCTAAAGATATTGGGATTCTTGTAGTGAATTGCAGTTTGTTTAATCCGACACCGTCTTTGTCTGCAATGATTGTGAATCATTACAAGCTTAGAGGGAACATAGTAAGCTTTAATCTTGGTGGTATGGGTTGCAGTGCTGGTCTTATTTCAATTGATCTTGCCAAACAACTCCTACAGGTTTGTCACAGTTCTTCTCTATTTTTGTGTCCATTTTTTTGGGGGATCAGATAGAGGGCATGAAGTAGTTCAACATTAATTGCATGAACCATTTATTACGGTGGTTCTGTCATTAAATTTATGGTTGGCACAAGCACTGTTGGGGTATTTTTCAAGATTGAAAATACTAAGAATCCCAGTGTTTTATGTCACACTTATCCCAAATATTGAGATGGACACACATAATCTATGTAAAATTATGGGTTCCACATAATCTAAATGAAATAGTGTGCGTCCATCTAAACAATTGAAATAACTGTGACAATAAACGTTGGAATCCATAAAACTGTTGTTTTAAGATAGACCAACATGGGTTTTGGACTGTTAATGAAGCATCGATGGAATCTATAAAACTATTGTTTTAAGATAGACCAACATGGGTTTTGGACTGTTAATGAAGCATTGTGTGTTTTTCTTATTCCAATAGGTGCATCCCAACTCTTATGCTTTAGTGGTAAGCATGGAGAACATAACACTGAATTGGTATTTTGGGAATGAAAGATCTATGCTTGTATCAAATTGCCTCTTCAGAATGGGTGGTGCAGCAATCCTTCTCTCAAACAGATCATCGGATCGCCGGCGATCCAAGTACCAACTCATTCACACTGTCCGCACACACAAGGGTGCTGATGACAAATGCTACAATTGTGTATTCCAGCAAGAGGATCCAAACAAAGAAATTGGTGTTGCCCTCTCAAAAGACCTTATGGCAGTGGCTGGTGAAGCACTTAAGACCAACATCACAACACTAGGACCATTAGTCCTTCCAATGTCAGAGCAACTTCTTTTCTTTGCAACTTTGGTTGCAAGGAAAGTGTTTAAGATGAAAATCAAACCATACATTCCGGATTTCAAGCTCGCTTTCGAGCATTTCTGCATTCATGCTGGAGGAAGGGCAGTGTTGGATGAGTTGGAGAAGAATCTTGAGCTCTCAGAGTGGCATATGGAGCCATCAAGAATGACACTTTACAGGTTTGGAAATACTTCTAGTAGCTCGTTGTGGTATGAATTGGCTTACTCTGAAGCTAAAGGGAGAATCAGGAAGGGTGATAGGACATGGCAGATTGCATTTGGTTCAGGATTCAAATGTAACAGTGCTGTGTGGAAGGCATTGAGGACAATCAAACCTGCAAAAGAGAAGAATCCTTGGATTGATGAGATTCATGAGTTCCCTGTTCATGTGCCTAAAGTGGCAGTCATTAATGGTTCTAATAATTGAAGCCCCCAATTCATTGTTTACTCTTTCTAGTGTAGTTGATTTATAAATGATTGGTGTATGTAATCATACTGTTGACGCGATTTGATTCGGATTAATAGGCACAATTGAAGATTTATATAGTTCCCACAATTTTATTTTTTTTAACTTGTGACGCAAGCTGAAACAACAAAAATATCAAATCAACCTTTAATCAAAGGGGAAAGCATCTTTAAAGACTTAAACAGTGGAATTTGTTAAAAAGAGAGTAGGGTTAATGGTGTAGTGACTAGTCTTGATCCCTACGTCGTTCTGAGTTACCCGGTCAAATTTCGCGCGATTCTAACAATGTGGCATCTTAATCCTACTAGGCGGTTTTCTTATAAGTATCATGACAGACCCAGACCGAAAATACTTAACAAGATTGGATGTCAGGTTTAATCTATTACGCTTATCGAGTTTAGCAAACAAAAAGAACAATAATTAACATTGGGTTGGGTCTGATAACCCAGAAACCGACCGGTGTACACCCTTAGGGCCATGTTGTTTGGCAGAGCATTTTCCACAATGTTTCCGCTAAGCGAAACGCTATCGGCTGATGCTTTGCCAAACAACACAGCGTCCGTAGTTGATCCGTTAGCATCAAATAAGCTCCACATCCGAGCTTATTTGATGCTAACGCTCAACATTTTTTTTAATTTTTTATTATGGGTCCCACAGTCAGCATTATGTCTTTTAATTTATACATAAATTAATGTGAGCCCCATAATTTTAATAATATATATTTAATACATTTAAATGTAAATTATATTGTTTTTAATAATGTGAGGCCCATGCTCAACTTTCATTAATTATATATTTTTAGTTAAAATAAAAAATATTAAAATTTTATTAATTAATAATTAAAAATATTTATAAATTAATTTTAATAAAAATTATATTTATTAGATTTAATTTAATATAAAAATAAAAACTAATATTCAATACTTTATTTCAAAAATTTTTCGTTAGCATCAACTTTTACTTCATCAAACACCTCACAACATATTTCACAGCTTTAAACTCAACATTTTTTTCACAGCTTTTTCGCTAACATTGAAAATCAATTTTTCCTCTCTATCAAACAGAGCCCTAGTTTCAAAGTTTAACACCTGCGTGGATTAATGTTTTACAGAGTTAAATGAGGAGGGTTAAAGAGGGATGAGTGAGTTCACCTTACTTGGGTCGTAAAATAGAGAATTAGGTGTAGCGAGTTAGGTGAAGGAGAGGGGGAAATTCCCGGGTGCCGGGGGTCTGTTGTAGTAAAAATTACAGCAGACCCCACTGTAGCTCTTTTGGAGCACAAAATTTTTTTATTTAATTTTTAAAAATCATAAATGTGTAGTATTCGGTCTAACGAATCCAACGGCATATTTTTTGTTTGAAACAAAAATCAAATTCATCGCGATTGAAACATCGAATGTCTTGTGTTTATATCCGATGGTCTAAAATTGTCATGTATTTTTCATGTTCAATATGATTTTTGTTTCAAACATAAAATATATCGTTGGATTTGTTAGGAATAATACTATACATTTATTATTTTTAAAAATAAAAATAAAATTTTTTACTGACTTAAAATCATATTACAGCGGGACCTGCTGTAATAAAAATACAGCAGGTCCCCGCCACCCGGAAATTCCCCAAAACAATAAGACTGCAATGATAGCAATCATGCCTGTAGAAGGGTCTTGGGCTCACTGAAAAGGTGTAGACTATTTTTAGCATTCAACACCGTCACCAGCACAAGCCTTTAACCCAGCACTGAAGTCGCGCTTTATCCCCTTGTGTTCATTTTTCCTCGAACATTGAACATCATAAGACCCTTAATAATCTAGTTGATTGATAATCGCTGATTGAAAATGTGCATGGAAGTCATTCATTCAGTCCCATCTGCAGAGAAAAACAAGGTCCATATTGTCCATCAAGAAGAGGACTATTCACTCTCTCGCAGGCGTTGGAGTCTGTTGGACCACGTACCCTAGAATGTGGATGTATCTCTACTAAATTGATTTTGAATGGACTTTCAGATGTGCCATTGCCAATGACCACCTAGTATTATACCATTCACTTGCTTTCTCATGCACATCTTTTTCATTACAGATTACTTATCAATGCAGAACTCATTCATGTTTGTTTTTTCTACCAGGATACCTTACGGTGTTCAACTCCTTATCATCAACAATGCGTTTTCCTGGAGGAGAACATCACGTAATAATTTCGTAGTTAAACGTGCTTCTGTAAGAGCACTATTATTACTATTGGGATAAGAGATCACTTGGAAGGTAAAGCCTTGCGGACCGGATGTATACACGAAAACCGAACAACCCAAAGTGAACAATATTGTTGATGTGTATGAGCTAGATTTCTAATAGTAATATCTTTGGTCTCTACCAAATATCTTCGATCAATCAATTTAATGCAATAAATGGAGTGATTAACATGCTCTTCATTATAATCTCACCTAGATACAGCTCCAATTGGAATCTGACATTAACGAACTCACACTTATTTCACAAGCATTGTATAGTACTGCTACATAGATAATACACCATCATTCTATACATCTAAGAAACATTAATGGGTGAAACCTTCGGAACAGAAACAGGAAACTCATCAATCTCATCAACCCAAGGATTCTTCTCTTTTGCAGGATCGATGGTCTTCAAAGCCTTCCACACAGCACTGTTACACTTAAATCCAGACCCAAACCCGATTTGCCAGATCCGGTCACCCTTCCTAATCCTTCCTTTGGCTTCAGAGTAAGCCAGTTCATACCACAAAGAACTACTTGAGGTATTTCCAAACCTGTATAGAGTCATTCTTGATGGTTCCATGTGCCACTCTGTGAGCCTTAAATTCTTCTCAAATGCTAACTTGAAATCTGGAATATATGGCTTTAGTTTCATTTTAAAGACCTTATTTGCCACCAAGGTTGCAAAGAACAAGAGTTGCTCCGACATTGGAAGGACTAAAGGTCCTAAAGTTGAGATGTTGGTCTTGAGAGCTTCTCCGGCGACCGCGAGAAGGTCTTTTGACAGCTTGGTGCCTACTATTTGGGCTTCATCCTCCTCTTGGAAGATACAATTATAAGAGTTATCGTCAGCACCCTTGTGGGTGCGTACTACTCGGTTGAGTTGATACTTTGAACGCCTGCGATCAGATGATCGATTGGAAAGGAGGATTGCAGCTGCACCGACACGAAACAGGCAGTTTGTGACGAGCATTGAACGGTTGTTGCCAAGGTAGAAATTGCGAGTGAGGTTCTCTGTGCTCACTACTAGGGCATAAGAGTTGGGATACAACTGAAACAGTGACGAGAGAGATTAAGTCTGTACATAAATAATATAATACAACGCTGTTTCACATGATTTCTTAAAACTCCCAGATTGAATTTTGTATGTGTTTTGATTACTACATAAATAATTAAGAAAAGACGTATACCTTCCTATCAGCTTAAACTTAGTTGTAAACATACAAATGCATGAGCTCAAATACATGCTTCGATCATATCAACCCGAACACAAAAGTTTAATCGCAATCACATGTGCTTCTCAACAATAACAAAATACTAAATGAAGATCTAGAAAAAAAAAACCTGTAAAAGGTCTTTGGCAAGCTGAATAGATATAATTCCAGCACTGCAGCCCATACCACCAAGATTATAACTCATGATGTTACCTCTAAGCTTGTAGTGATTCACAACCATTGCAGAGAGAGACGGAGTCGGATTAAACAAACTGCAATTCACAACAAGAATTCCTATATCTCTAACCTTAACACAAGTTTTAGCCAAGAGTTCATCGATTGCTCCAAACATCACCATAGCCGTCTCCTTTCTTGACTCTGACATAGATTGGTCCATGGGGATACGTAATAAGCCTTTTGGTCCATAAGTGGCCTCACCATACCCGGACCTCTCAAGGATCTTCTTTTTAAAGACTAAGCTTTCCTCACTGAATTTACCAGAATTTTTAGCTATCTCCATGAATTGTTGTCTACTGCACTTATGAGCAGGTTCAGGCTTGTAACAAGCAAAGTTCACTAAGTAAACTTTTCTTGGACGGCTCATAAAGTAAAGGATGGCTAAAAAAATTGTAGTAAGTGACCAAATAATCACTGATGTGAAATAGAACCCAATAAGGTTCCACAGCTGATTTATGTCTTGAAGAGTGAGCATAGAAAGAGCAGTTAAGATAATGCTAACCAGTGGCACAAGCACAAGATAGATGACATTGGTGACCAAGTAGTGGTAACCAAGCTTCACATACTTGAGTCTAACGGATGGAACTTGATCCATAGTTATTTTCATTTGTGGGTTTTGTTTGTGCCCATTTGCAGCCATGGTTGAAGAACAAATTCAGGACTAAAGTGAGGGCTATGGGCGTGTCAAGCTTTGCAAAGATGGAAGGTATTTATACTGTCAATAGTTGGGACTTGGGAGCGACTTCTAACAACTCCACCTAAAGTTTTAATTAGCAACTAGGACATACGAAAAATTCCTCTCGATCTGTCTGTGTTTTATTAGTCGAACACAGAATCAAAAAAGCTTAAGGACCAAAGTAAACAAATATCATTCAACATTTAATATTTGGAAATTTCCATTGATATACGCCTTATAGATTTATATTTTTTGGAGGGAGACACACAAAGACCCCACCAAAGTTCTAAATTGAAAGCTCAATTGGCCACCAAAACTTTATATTAGAAGCCCATTACATTGATTATCAAATTAAACTCTTATGCTTTAGTGGTAAGCACGGAGAACATAACACTGAATTGGTATTTTGGTAATGAAAGATCTATGCTTGTATCAAATTGCCTCTTCAGGATAGGTGGTGCAGCGATCCTTCTCTCAAACAGATCCTTCGATCACTGGCGATCCAAATATCAACTCATTCATCCTGTCTGTACACACAAGAGTGTCGATAATAAATGCTACAATTGTGTGTTCAAACAAGAGGATTCAAACAAAGAAATTGGTGTTGCCCTCTCAAAAGACCTTATGGCAGTGGCTGGCTGGTGAAGCACTTAAGACCAATATCACAACACTAGAACCACTAGTCCTTCCAATGTCATAGCAACTTCTTTCCTTTGCAACTTTGGTTGCAAGGAAAGTGTTTAAGATGAAAATTAAACCATACATTCCGGATTTCAAGCTGGCTTACGAGCATTTTTGCATTCACGCAGGAGGAAGGGCAGTGTTGGATGAATTGGAGAAGAATCTTGAGCTCTCAGAGTGGCATATATATGGAGCCATCAGGAATGACACTTTACAGGTTTGGAAATACTTCAAGTAGCTCATTGAGGTATGGTAGATTACATTTGGTTCAGGATTCAAGTGTAACAGTGTTGTGTGGAAGGCATTGAGGACAATCAAACCTGCAAAAGAGAAGAATCCTTGGATTGACGAGATTCATGAGTTCCCTGTTCAAGTGCCTAGAGTGACAGCCATTAATGGTTCTAATAATTGAACCCCCAATTCATTGTTTACTCTTTCTAATGTAGTTGATTTATGAATTGTCGTTTGTTTAAAAATAATTATTGGTGTCTGTAATCAGACTATTGACACGATTTCATTTGGATTAGCAGGCACAATTGAAGATTTATATAGTTCCCTCAAATTTATTTTTTTAATAACCGAAACGACAGTATCAAGCTTGTCTTTGGACAACCTAATTGGTCCTAAACTCGGGCTGAACAAATATCTACGCACTACCTACCCACAAGTTGAGCGGGCCTTAGGCCCCGCATGTGGGCATTGAGGATTGATCTTCGCTCGAATCGAACTGCGGACCTCCCGCATGCTTAATGTTTGGCCACGGTGAGAGATTTTCTTTAGACAAGTTGTTCGACTAGTCTATTTCCATTAGGCACATATGTTACTTTTCCAGCTTATCATGGCTGTTGTTGAGACAAAATTCAGATTTTAGTAAGGGCTTACAAGGCTACAACTAAAGTGATGCTTACTTATCTTTTGTGAATCATATAGAAGTGGTGCTTCTAGGTGACCAATTAAATCATTGAAATAAGATTGGAGATTTCTGCAATGCTTCTGCGGCATCTGTAATACAATTCACACAGACAATCTGTCGAACACCTCGTCTGTTGTATCTTTTATTCGAATTCAGTTTTTCTCTACTCCAAAGTCCTCTCCCCAATCAAAGAGAGATGAGTGTCCTGCCTAGTCCCGAGTTAATGGGCTTGTTGTTGGGCCATAACAATAAGTTTGAGTACTACTATTCATTTTACTTGTTTTAGTAGTTAAAGCCTTAAAGGCGTAATCAGGCCAAAAAAATCCTGCCCAACCCAGTAAACCAACCCAATATGGTGTTTATTGTGCTAGCCCGTTACTGATTTTATTGGACCGGGCCAGACCAGAACCGAAAATAGTTAACAGGATTGGATGTCGGGTTTAATTTATTGTGGTTATTGAGTTTAGCAAACAAAAAGAACAGTAATTAGCACTGGGTCGGGTCCTATAGGTCCCTTAACCCAGAAATTGGCCTGGTGTACACCTTAGGGCGACGTTGTGGAATTGATTCAGCAGCCCAGTGGCACAGTCATGGACCGTCTATGGTTCAGTCATAAATAGTAGGCTCATTAGTTTAAGCCCCCTTTTAGGCCCTGTACATGCTGGCTGACTGTTAGAGTTGGGCTTTAGTTGGTCAAAATGTCAAGACAGCCTACTAGATTTGTCAAATTAAGGACAGATCCATTATCAAACATGATTTGGTACTCCTTTTTCATCTTAGTTCCCTTAGTTGCAAATGTGGCGCAAGCACCCTATCTAGTTTCAAACTTTAACGCTTGCTTGGATTGATATTTTACACCGTACTAGCACCAGCCTTTAACCTGCCATTGAAGTCGCCCTTTATCCTCTTCTGTTCATTTTTCCTTGAACATTGAACATCATAAGACCCTTAATAATCTAGTTGATTGATAACTGCTGATTGAAAATGTGCGTGAAAGTCATTCAGTCCTATCTGCAGAGAAAAACAAGGTCCATATTGTCCATCAAGAAGAGGACTCTTCACTCTCTCTCAGGCGTTAGAGTCGGATGGACCACATACCCTAGTATGTGTATGCATCTCTACATTGATTTTGAATGGACTTTCAGATGTGCCATTGCCAATGACCACCTAGTATTATACCATTCACTTGCTTTCATGCACATCTTTTTCATTACAGATTTTGGTCACTTCTTATTAATGCAGAACTCATTCATTTTTTTTGTTTCTACCAGGATACCGTACAACGCTTGCTTGGATCATTTTTGGTGCACAGCTGTTATGATGACAACTTTGAATCAATCCTGGGATCAAAATTAAATATCTGTTAACATATATAGATAAATTCAACTCATTACCATCAATAACGTATTTTTCTAAAGGAGAACATCCCGTAGTAAATCTACAATTAAATGTGATTATGCGAGAGTACTATTGAGATGGGTGACCTCTTGGGAAGACAAAGCCGTGCATATCAGATGTATCCACGAGAATCGGGAAACCCAAAGCGGACAATATTTGGGGTGGAAATTGGTCAGTTATATTACGATAGAATACCCGGTCTGAAATGTCGTTTTTTTATATACTAAAAACCGGTGACCAACTGTTAAGAAATTGTAATATATGAATACCACCCAAAGATGTTCGGTTTATACGATTGGTTTTTCGGTTTTGGGCCAAAAGTATGGGCCTATTACAATATAACTCAATGATAATACAATATAACTCAATAATCCAGTATCATTGCTAAGTAAGTAAAAAACTAAAAAATTAATAGTCATTGCAAATAGCCCATGTCAAATACTCAAATGGCCCATGAGGCTTGATCGCTTGAGACCTAATGCAACGAAAATGGCCCTTAAGGCTTGACCGATTGAGATCCAAATAAAGACAATGCCAAGCCGATACCCACTCTAATACTTTTGGACATCTAGATCCAACAAAAAAATACATGGACATAAAAATACCCATAAAATGATCATTTACCTTTCTATCCCCAACCTCTTTCTTTTCTTCTTTCTTCTTCGTCTATCTCTTTCTTCATTTTCTTTTTATTCTCTCTTTCTTCTTCAGATCCTCCCGTCTGGGTCATCTGTTGAGCCTTTCAAATGTCCTTACGGAAGGACCACCCACAAGTGATGGTATTTGTAGGGCATTTCGGATATCCAATAGGCAGACTATCCACAAGTAATCTTAACCCATACAGTTCACGTGTTGGGTCTAATAACCCAACCCATAAATGCTCGGGAGTGTTAACATATATAGATAAATTCAGTTGAGTTCTAATAATATCTCGGGTCTCTACCAAATGTCTTCGATCAATCAATTTAATGCAATAAATGGAGTGACTAAATGCCCTTCATTATAATCTCACTTTAGATGCAGCTGTAATTGGAATTTGACATCAACGAACTCACACTTATTTCACAAGTATTCTATAGTACTACTGCTACAGAGATAATACACCATCATTCTCAGCTAATAAGAAGTACACACATCTAAGAAACATTAATGGGTGAAACCTTAGGAACAGAAACAGGAAACTCATCAATCTCATCAACCCAAGGATTCTTCTCTTTTGCAGGTTTGATGGTCTTCAAAGCCTTCCACACAGCACTGTTACACTTGAAACCAGACCCAAACCCGATTTGCCAGACCCGGTCACCCTTTCTAATCCTTCCTTTGGCTTCAGAGTAAGCCAGTTCATACCATAAAGAACTGCTTGAGGTATTTCCAAACCTGTACAGAGTCATTCTTGATGGTTCCATGTGCCACTCTGTGAGCCTTAAATTCTTCTCAAGCTCATCTAGCACTCCCCTACCCCCTGCATGAATACAGAAGTGCTCAAATGCTAACTTGAAATCTGGAATATATGGCTTTAGTTTCATTTTAAAGACCTTATTTGCAACCAAGGTTGCAAAGAACAAGAGTTGCTCCGACATTGGAAGGACTAAGGGTCCCAATGTTGAGATGTTGGCCTTGAGAGCTTCTCCGGTGACCGCGAGAAGGTCTTTTGACAGCTTGGTGCCTACTATTTGGGCTTCATCCTCCTCTTGGAAGATACAATTATAAGAGTTATCGTCAGCACCCTTGTGGGTGCGTACTACTCGGTTGAGTTGATACTTTGAACGGCTGCAATCAGATGATCGATTGGAAAGGAGGATTGCAGCTGCACCGACAAACGAAACAGGCAGTTTGTGACGAGCATTGAACGGTTGTTGCCAAGGTAGAAATTGCGAGTGAGGTTCTCTGTGCTCACTACTAGGGCATAAGAGTTGGGATACAACTGAAACAGTGACAAGAGAGATATTAAGTCTGTACATAAATAATATAATACAACGCTGTTTCACATGATTTCTTAAAACTCCCAGATTGAATTTTGTATGTGTTTAGATTACTACATAAATAATTAAGAAAAGACGTATACCTTCCTATCAGCTTAAACTTAGTTGTAAACATACAAATGCATGAGCTCAAATACATGCTTCGATCATATCAACCCGAACACAAAAGTTTAATCACAATCACATGTGCTTCTCAACAATAACAAAATACTAAATGAAGATCTAGAAAAAAAAACCTGTAAAAGGTCTTTGGCAAGCTGAATAGATATAATTCCAGCACTGCAGCCCATACCACCAAGATTATAACTCATGATGTTACCTCTAAGCTTGTAGTGATTCACAACCATTGCAGAGAGAGACGGAGTCGGATTAAACAAACTGCAATTCACAACAAGAATACCTATATCTCTAACCTTAACACAAGTTTTAGCCAAGAGTTCATCGATTGCTCCAAACATCACCATAGCCGTCTCATTTCTTGACTCTGACATAGATTGGTCCATGGGGATACGTAATAAGCCTTTTGGTCCATAAGTGGCCTCACCATACCCGGACCTCTCAAGGATCTTCTTTTTAAAGACTAAGCTTTCCTCTCTGAATTGACCAGAATTTTTAGATACCTCCATGAATTGTTGTCTACTGCACTTATGAGCAGGTTCAGGCTTGTAACAAGCAAAGTTCACCAAGTAAACTTTTGTTGGGCGGCTCATAAAGTAAAGGATGGCTAAAAAAAGGGTAGAAAGTGACCAAATAATCACTGATGTGAAATAGAACCCAATAAGGTTCCACAGCTGATTGATGTCTTGAAGAGTGAGCATGGAAAGAGCAGTTAAGGTAATGCTAAGTAGTGGCACAAGCACAAGATACATGACATTGGTGACCAAGTAGTGGTGACCAAGTTTCACATATTTGAGTCTAACTGATACAACTTGAACCAAAGCTAATTTCATTTGTGGGTTTTGTTTGTTCCCATTTGTAGCCATGGTTCAAGAACAAATTCAGGCCTAAAGTGAGGGCTATGGGCGTGTCAAGCTTTGCATAGATGGAAGGTATTTATATTGTGATGCAGATTGAGATTGCGATATTTCTCTTAAATATTTTATTTTGGTATTTTAGGAAATCAATTGTTTGTAAATCAATTAGTATTATTTTTCTAGGAGTCTAGTATCTTTTTAAGTATTTGTTTCCTATTAGAAGTGTCTAGGGTTTCATTTAGTTTACTATTTAAGGTTATAACCCTCATTGAGGAATTTCAGTTTTGGGAGTTTTTGATTGAATAAAATTAAGAGACGGTTAGTATTTTCCAATTCTTTGGTATTCGCTAGAATAAACAAAGTTTTGAAACCTTAAATCTGGTATTCGTGTGTCGAATCAACAGATTTAAGTAGACTTGTTCCTGGTATTCATGTGTCGAATCAACAGGTCCAAGTAGGTGCTCTTTCCACCACGTCGTGCTGCATCATATTGTCAATAGTTTGAATTAGTAGCTCAACTGGGCCCATATGAAAGCTGCGCAGTGTTGTCAGTAATAAGTTAAATTTCCATCAAATGCTCCCAAAAAGTTCCAAGAACAACATTCTCAAGACACTAAATGGAAAATTTACGTCCTTCCATGGTGAATTTATAATTATTTATTAACTGTTAATTGCACGAGATTACACTGCAGCTATAACGGCAAAACTAGTTATGTCTAAGATCATAATAGAGACAACAAACAGAGAAACAATCACGGTTAACCAAATAGAAAGCACAGGACATCATATACGTGCATTAATTATCTTTCTTTAACCTAAATTACCTAATTTGCTACACATCATTCTGTGTAGCCTTTAGATGCTTAAACAGAGAAGAATACCAAAATAAAGGTCTACCAGTTTTGATGGGGAAAAAAATGTTGTGGGGGTGGGCGTGGGGGAGGACAAAAACTAGGTAGAATTAGGACGCATATTTATTTCAGCTTTAAATGGTATGGACTATGGAGTACAACATCAAAAACTTTGGCTTTCTTTGATCTAAATGTCCTATTAAATAAACTCAAATTTAATTTTGCCTAACCCACCAATATATGAAAGTATGAGCTAGTAAAGTCTAGTTTAATCAATTGCATTTATTGTCAAGTCGATCTCCTTAGATACTTCGTTAAATATCACTACCTTTTCTTTCAAACAAGATTGACTATATTGTTTTTGAAATATATACTTCATGACCCAACGATATCCTAGATATATTTTTTTGAATGTTCAACTACAGTTCAAGCTACTTCTATCCTTTTTGCTTGAAAATTTTATCCTGCAAAATTTAAAATTGATCATCCGATGAACTCTTCCTAACAAATTCTCTAAAATAATCATTTCTTTCATTTTACAAATTCTCTATCCAATAGAGAATAACTCACTTGGGATCAGTGGCCGATCAGACCATTTTTTTTAAAGAAAAAGAAAATGCACTTAAAAATACATTTTTTTTCGTGTAAGGAAAAAAATACACTTAAAAGAGCCTCATTGTTCTTCTTTAAAAACTTCCTAAATATTGAGAAGAGCCCCATTAGCATCAATGCCATGTTATATTAACTTCACTTAGAAGAAATTTTATGAACTTTATATGACCAAACAATCCTTTAAAAGGGATTCCCAACACAATAATATTTATCTCTTTTTCTCTTTCTCTTTCCAATATCTGTTTGATAAAAACAGAAATTCTTTAAAGGGACAAACTAAGTTGAAGAAAATAAACCAAAGGACACAAATCTTTTGGGGTTTTGACTTTTATGTGTATTTCAAGATAAAGTCTGTCTCCATGATGAAGATTCGTCGATAATATCATTTCCGTGTATAGCCCTAAAAAAAATTAGCAGGGGCAATGCCGCGGTCCCCAGCCAAAAAATATCGGGCAGATCAAAGTGATAGTATTAGTATTTTAATATAAGGCCACCCTAACATTTCTTGGCTTCACCCCTGCTTTGGTGTCAAAAGATCGATTTCCGTTCAAGAGCAACAACAAATATTTGTTCAAATATTCCATTCAAAAGAATATGTAACCACATATGATAAATAAGCTATAAATTTTCTAATCAAACCTCGGTACTTGATGAAAAAACTGTCTTCATCGAACAACTAGCACTTTACGCGATCAATGGAGGATGTGAATTTGAAATCACATATAAGGCGAATGATTTGTGACTGTACCTGCTCACAAATTCGCATAATCCGCAGCAATATTGCAAAAACTACCGCAAAACATGATGAACAACAAATAGGGAAAAAAACCTAATTAAACCCAACCACACTTTTCAGTTCATCCTAAACGGCAATAGACTAATGGAGTGATAAAATGAACGAGAAAACCTGGTCAGGTTCATCGTCATCGTCGTTGAGGGAGTCAGAAACGGCCGCCGAAATCAGGAGACTCTGCAACCTATTCTTCACTTTGATCGTCAATTTCGTGGCGCGCGGTTTTTGTTGCTGATCTGCTTGTTCCTTCCCCGCTTCGGACGATAGAAATTCGTTTATTGGAGTCCATTTTTTTATTTTTCAGCCCTGAAGAAAAATAAATTAAATTGGATCGCCGTCTTAAAGTCCAATGGACTATTAAAATATAAAGCCCAAGTTTGAATTTAATGGAAGCCCATTACTTTGGTTGTCAATTTCGTTGGCTTTTTCTGTTGCTGTTGTTGGTCTACATAGAGCTGTTGGCCCATTTATTATAACAATTTCAATTAAGAATGTTGGGCCATGAAGTCTGGCTTTTCATGATAGCCACTTGTTAGTGGATGCTCCATCAAATTTTTTGCAACTTCGTTTTTGGAGTTATTTGTGCATGCAATTATATAGCAATATAACACCTAATAATAATTATTTAATAAAATAGTATTTGACGCTACTCTGTCATTTGTACTAGAATTTAACAATAACGCTAGCATCATATAGTGTTGTTTTTAAATTCTAGTACAAATTAATGACACTTTTCCCAATAACATCATTTTGTTAAATTCTAGGATAATGCATGATCCTCTCAAAAAGTGACCTTAAAATACCTCAATCTAATATGGAGTGTTGGACGTGAAGTGGACATTACATGTGTGTTTTTAATCAAATGACTATTTTAATACCACATAAATTTGGGGTCACATTTTGATAGTCTATAACATTATCCTAAATTCTAATACAAATGACGTTATTCTGAATAGCATCTTTTTCGAAGATATCTTCATACATAAGCTAGAATAAATACTATAACAATATTATTATAACGATGGTTGTTTCCAAGATTGTTGTTGCTTAAATTTCAAAAAAGTTTAGCTATCAAGTGGAACTTCATTACAATAATTCAAGTACAAGGCAAACAAACTAAATGGTGAATAATATAAATAAAGACAAGTCCAAAACAAATAAAAAGAGATATATAGATTGTTGTTGAAAGCTATCTTAATTATCTTAACGTGTTTCAATTCCAAATACTTGTGTTGCATCTCGGCCAAGTTTGCTCTATCTTTCTACCCTTTTACAGCTTTTTATATTTGTTTTTGATTTTCTCATTGTTTTGTTGAATATGCCGATATATACATATATTTGTTGATTGCATCATATATGGTTCATTGTGTTCAAAATCTATCTAATTGTGAAATTCATCCAATAGTTTGATTCATTGATTGATATATTATTGTATATCTCACAAAATTAATTTGAGAAGTACACATGTCCTTATGCTTGCTAAACAACAAGATCGTAAATTTTGCTTGCATTTTTAATTGTAATATTTTATCCAGATTTTATTCTCATCTTATTATTACTAGCTGATATATCTCATTGAGTATTTTGCATATTGCTTAATCTCATATTCGACCTAATCTAATCTGTAAGATAAAATCAATCCAGTTTGCTTGACTTAAGCTTTGACTACAATTGTGATTTTCATATACATTGCATACTTAGTGTTTGTGTGTATAAATTGTGTAAGATCTAAGTTGAGTGTTTTGTGTAACTTTGTATTCGATTGTTTTAAAGGGGATTTGAATTTGGTGACACAATTCACCCCCTCTTATATAGCCTATATCTTTCATAATCTTCGTCATCATTTCTCTATAGAATCTTGTGAATCGACTTCAATCTCAACTTTCTCTAGTTTATACATTATCGTTTGAACCTTTCCCACAACTAATTTAGCAACGTATCTATCATCCCTATAGAAAATCGATTATAAGAAGAAAAAATAGCAATGAAACTAATTGAGACACAAGTTTTACAGTATTAGTTCATCCATTTGATAGCTTGATTGGTATGTAGTGTATGGAGCGGGTTGGCCTCGTCTTTGTGAGTTATAACATCTAGATCCGCTTCATAGGAGACATTACGTTTGTTGCCAATAACCTATTTTATAACTCGATTAATAAGGGTTTAGGGAATTAACTCACTTACTTTCTTCATTTACTCTTTAATCAAGCATTAGCACCATTTTGTCTTACAGGATATTTAAATACCAAACTCTGTTAGATAATTGTTGTACGAGTTAAACCCAACACAATATGCATGGTAAAAGATAAATCAAATTAACAGTGGTAAAAGATAAATCAAATTAACAGAGTCACATACGTGGAATGTAGAGGTAAAGTTAAACCATCGATTTTAAAGGATAACAACAACAAACGAAAAGAAAGTAGATTTTTGAAATAACTTAAAACTAAAGCAGGTAGCTAAAATGCACCTAAGGAGAAAAAAACTATTACAGATACTTCTCTCATTATTGGTGATGATACAAAAATTACTCTTTGAACATGCAATGTGTATTGAGTAAACTCATAGATCCGTAAATAGAACAATCATAATAAATCCACACCCTATACACACCAACAATATATTCTGCTTTGGATTGTCTGGTTCCCAATGATACATCGGACTTGCACGACTTTGTTCTTCTTTAGCTCAGTTACTAAGGGTCGAAGTCCATGGGTCAAACCCCAACTCACTTGGATTAGGAAAATATTTTGTTGGTATGTAAGGAAGTGAGTTTATCCTTATAATTAAGGAATGAATTTCCATATATTTCGATGTGATACTTGATAGTTTCATGTATTGTCTCGATAGAAATCAAACCTACGACTTTCAAAAAGTAAAGATTTCCCTCGTAACCAATTAGGTTAGAAGTTGCTTCCTAAAAATGAGAAAATACCCAAAGAATTTTGTTGATCCCCTCACAAAAATTGTGAACTTGGGGGTCCATACTTCAACATTTTGACAGTCCTCTCTCGTCCCAATCGCACCGGCTAATAATCAAAGTAGAGTTTACATTAGTCAAATGAAGACATTTAATGCTTGCTAATGGTTGAGAATAGCCCTTGAAAGCCATTCTCTTATTCTACCAGGAAATGCTGAATTTACTCTTATTTCGTACGGACAAGGCAAGCAGAGTAAATGAAGTTCACAAGCAATCTCCATAGTCCATACATATCTCAAAGTGGAGAGGGAGAGATAGAGAGTCGGTGGAGGGTTGCTTTCGTAACAGGGATTATTATTGTCAAAATATGGGAAATTGCTTTTATTATTATTTGGGCTTTGTACAAACACAAGGGAGTAAGAGACTCCAGTACTCCACCATCAATCTTATCTCCAAAAAAAAGAAAGAAAAAGAAAGCGACCCTACCCCCTTCAAATAACTAGACAAGTAATTAATAATAGCATATACAGGATATAATACGTGCATGTTTGGCGGGGCGGCTCCTCAAGCGGAGCTGCTGGCTAATGCCATGTCAAACGAGCAAAATACTCCAGCGGAACCGCTGGCTAATGCCATGCCAGCGAATCGGAGCTTCTTTTGAGGCGGTAGAAGCGTTTAATTTTTTATTTTATTTAATTACAATTTACATATGGGTCCCACAATATCATTACACAGTTAATCTATTTTAGTTAAAAAAATAATTTATATTAGTATTCTACTTTAACATTTTATCTCTTTTTTTTATCTCATGTTACATAAAAAATAATTTATAATTTTAAAATATTATATTTTATAATAAATCATTAATATATTTTTTTAAAATATAATTATTATTTTAAGATAATCATTTTAAGTTGGATATAAGAATATTTAATAATGTATACTTAAAATTAATTTTAATAAAATTAATTTTATTTGATTAAATTTAATATCAAATTTTTGTATAAAAATCATAAAATATAATATTTTAATATTTTAATTCAATAACATTTCCGCTAACATCAGCTTTTAGTTCGCCAAACACCTCATAACATATTATACAGCTTTAAGCCAACCTTTTTTCTACAGTTTTTCCGCTAGCATTGAAAATCAATTTTTCCGCTCTACTAAACGGACGCTATATGTATATATATATATAGATATGTGCACACACCATAATGGATAACTAATGGAGTAGTCTAATTAACCTCACCACAATGATTATGATTTGTAAAAGAAATTAGAGATATTTTCCTTTAAAATTAAAAGAACAGTTTTATTTGTAATAATGAAAAGCCTGTTTTGTGCACCAAAATTATATGCACAACTGTTCTAAATCACAAGTTAAGGCATGCTTTGTTAGGAAATTTAAAAAATCCACCCCTCATACAATTAATTATATTGTAAGTATGATGTGTATCACCCTGGTGACTAGAGTTCAAATCCCCCTTCCCATTTCAAAAAAAAAAACTACATTGTCTATTTTGGGATTCTGGAAATCACAAGTTAATAAATGCTTTGTTAGGAAATGTAAAAAAATCCACACCTCATACAATTAACTATATTGTACGTATGGTGTGTATCACCCTGGTGACTAGAGCTCGAATCTCCCTTCCCATTTAAAAAAAAAAAAAAACACTATATCGTCTATTTTGGGATTCTGATTCCCATGGATACATCAAATTACTCTCACGAGTTTGTTATTCTCCAACCTAACAAATAGACTAAGCTCAACTCACTAAGTTAGGAAAAATGACTAATTAATTATAAAGAGGTTGATTTGTACTTATAAAGATGGAATAATACTCCACGCATCTTACCGATACGGGATAAGAGGAAATGAAACTTTTGAAATGGTAAAACCAAGCACACAAGCTCTCCAACTGGACCATGTGCCTTATAAATACTTTTGATCTCCAGGTGTTTTAGCTCCTTTTACTAATATAATCGTTCATTGATTATGATTTGTTTCACATGTTTTACTCCATAGCTTATAATAATTCAAAAGTGTCTTACCCCTTTCGAGATAATATAGACAGTCAATGTTAATCTCGTTTGAAATGCAAAATCTTATCCAGAGAAATGAGATTTATTTGACCGAAACACGATGGTCAAATGTGTGTGATCGGTCAAACTCCGTGTCCCATATTACAAGCTTTAACGAGTCCAGGATTTTGAAACAAAAGAGGCGTGATTAATTTATCAAAACCCAAAACACAAGAAAAATAACACGAGAGAATATCATTCACGCCATTCCATTGAAGGGGACGCCGATCGAGATACCACGAGACTCTGTCAAAATGTGTTCATAAGACAGGTTAATATCATATTTGGTCATCGAAAGATGACCCGTATTTCAAATTGCGTAATGACAATCAAAATGTGTCAATTTGATAATCCAAAATTAAAATGTCTTCCAAAAAAAATAAGGGAGCAGGTTTTCACTATTTAGTACAGTCAACTTGTTCATGAGGCAAGTTACCAAATAGGCGATTGCCTGTCTTAAGTAGTGAAAAATTATCTGAGGTGTCATTTTGGAAAAAATTTTAACTTTGGATTTTATCAAATTGACACATTTTAATTGTGATTGTGCTATTTGAAACACGAGTCATCTTCGATGACGAAATGTGTTATTAAGTGTTAACCCTACACAAAAACAAAGTCTCAACTCATCCTCCTTTGTTCCTTTGCAGAGAAACATGACCGAACAAAAGCATAAATCATTTTAATGATTTTTAATTTGCCATTTTTATCATTTTAATTTGTTTTCTTACATGATAATCGATTTTGCTGCTCTTTAATTACAGTAACAGCTAACAGGGCACTTGAAAAAAAAAAAAGGAAAACACAAAAAGGAAAAAAGAGAGTGTGTCCTTCACTCCTTCCTTTGTAGTTTGTACCCGTTATCCGATTATTCTATTTTTTAATATACCCGAAAATTGAAAAATAAAATCCAAAATTTTTTTTAGGGTATCTCTTTGAGAAGAGAAGCCAATCCGGTGACTATTCTGGCGCCTCTTTCACAATTCCTTGGTTTCACCGCCGGCGGCTGCCACTCGCAGTAATTTTTCACTTCGGTTTCGGTTTCCGTTACCTCTCCTATTATCATGTCCACTTCTCCGCACTCACTTGCCCACTTCCTCCCCTGAATTTCAATTTTTGTGTCCTTGGAGGCGGCGGTCTCGTTTTCGGAGGAAGAAGAATTCTGGATTTCATCTACGGCGTCGTTTTGGGAGGCTCTGGTGTAGGGAGACAACCATTTGGCACGTATGTACTCAGCTTTTCTCCAGGGAGGAAAGTGCATTCCCTTCTTCTTGAGGCTCTGTTTGGCTGCCTCGGACACGATCGATACGATCTGCCCTAGTCGGTCCGGTTTACCGACGAAGATATACGGCACCAATTGCAACATCCCCTTGTAAGAACCAGTCGATCGGGCTATTTCAAACTCCGATCGAAAATCAATGTCCACCAACAATCTCTCCCCTTCCACGATCACATCAATATATTCGTATTCACCTGTACACAATTATTTATTTATTTTTTTTTTTTTTGGAGGAAGATTAGAAACATTGTTTTGAGAGAAATTGAGAGGTACCTGCAGGAAAAGAAGGGGATTTATTCCATTTTGATTTGCAAATTGAGGAATCGTAACCGATAGAGAAGAGGCTATTGGCTACGATCCTTCTCAAATCGTCGTTTCGCTTTTGATTCTTGTTCTTCTCTACGATCATCGCAGTATCTGCTAACAGGTTTCTCTCGACTACACTTGGGCAAGGAATCAAAGTCTGTTCAAACAAAATGTTCACTGAACATCAGTTGATTTCGCTTTATAAAAAAGTTACTGAATTTACATAGGCAAGAAAGACCCTACAAATTTTACCTTGAGTAAGTCGCAGGCATCACCAGATGATCCGCCGATGATCACCTCGCCAAACGCATCAAATTCGTCATCTGAGCTGTCGTTGCCGTTTCCATTGAAACAATTGCAGCGATTTCGGCCACGAAGCTGCTTCTCGTTGTTTTCTTCGATGTAGTTCTGCACCATTCTCGCCAAGCAGACGGAGCTCGGCTCGAACTCTTGCGTAGCTGTTCCATATCTGACATACTGTGTTTGATCACCAACACCGGGCTTGTCAGCCGAGGAAACTCGAAATTGCCGGTCAAAAAGCCTCTTGAGTCGAGATTTCAACACAGGTTTAGCCGTTTCGGATAGGAAGTGCGGCTGATGATCGAAATCGATTGGCTGGATCTTCATAGGGAAAGGCATAACTCTGAAGACGATGAAAGAAAGTGACGAAAACCTAAGGTTAAAGGTCAGAGATGAATTGAAAGTTGCTAATTATACTCGGTTGAAGTGCCAGTGTCAGTTATGCTCCATTATTCAGAGCTTAAAAAACCTGGATTCCCGTCTAAATTCACAGACACACACAGTGAGTATTCAATGACTGATTCACAAAATACATGAACCAGAAACGACGCAGTAACACTCGAAATCAATGCAAGTTATGCAACGGCCCTCTCACAAACAGATTCATGCACATTTCCATTCTGCCTGCTCTATAAAAGCTGCCAAAACTCTCTTCAGCCAAACACTTTTATCTCCGATCAGTCCTCAATTATCAAGAGGAACACCGCACACCGATCAAAAAAAGTCATTCCGGCCACAAAAAACGCCAAAAATATCTAAAATCCACAAAAACTATCTTGCAAGTAAAATCGGATACCTTGCTCTACCGAGTATGGGCAGAAAAGCAAGAAAAAAAATCAAGGGAGAGAATCGAATACGTTTTAGACTGCAAATTAGTCGAAGATCGCTTTTCTTGGCTTAAGATTTTTCGTGGAAGACATGGCTGCGATGATCGGGGAGACGAGCATTGTTTGTAGGTATGAAAGATATGATCGCCGGAATATTCATTTCTCAGGCGAGGAATTGAAATTCGGCGAGAGATTAGTAAGGCTTTCTCAGAGGTCTTTGGCTTGTCGAGAACGATGGAGAGGGCAAGCGCTGGTTTAGTCTTTTATAGGGGGAGTTGAAGGGTGATGTGTCGATGACGTGGATTTAGAGTTTCCACGTATTAAATCCTACATGGTTTAGTTTTATCCTACACGTGTCCTGCTTGAAAACTGTGGACGGTCATTATAATGACTGAATTGTCCCAACATTGTGGTGTTGATGGCTTTGATGGGTGTGGAGAAGCACGGGCCTAGCATTTGGCAACACGTATCTTCTTCTCATTGGGAATTTTTTTTTGGTCGTTGGGGGATCGGTATTCGGTTTCTTGAAATCGGTTTTTGAATGCACGAATCTTTTTTAGCCGTTCGATTAATCAGTCTATGTTTTCATACAATCCCGTAATTAGAAATGTGTGCACTATGAGAAGACTATCTTGCCGACACAATTGCAATTATTTACGAAAGTGTCACATTCTTGGTTTACCTATGCCATACCCATATTGATATGGATTTAATTGAAAGCGCACAAGCGCACAAATCGCATAAGTAATAAAGAGGTGAGTAAATTATCGTTTCCACTAGGGATGTGTTGGCAATATAAATCAATATCAAAATAGTAACAACTATGCAAATTGGGGAAAGGTTTTGCGGCTCGTTTTGATTTTTAACTAAACTAATTAAAAAAAACAAAAACAAATCAAACACAAGTGTAAAATCAAGGATGGAAAGCACTAGGGTACTTAACGCCACCTCACTTATCCAATTCAATTCTCTTGGTCCCTTAATCCCTAATTCCTCTCTCTATAATGACAATCGATTTTCCAACCTATTCAATGTTCTATTCCTAGATACATCAAACGTATTTTCAATATAAATCCCTGTTATTCCTAACAATCGGATTAATATATCAAAAACCCATTAAGAACTATGAAAATCATTTAACGATTGCATAAGTCACAAACCTATATTCCTATGGTTCATGCACCCTATGTCATCTATGGCTTGAGGCAAAACCTAGATATCTCCTTCCGGTCTCAATCTAGGCAGCAAATCAATTGAATGATGGCCAAACATCCAAAAACATTAATCACACCCATAGATCATCAATAGAGAGAGAGAAATCAAGAAATAAGTAAACCAAGTTTATTGAATCTTCAAGGTTTGGTTACATTAAGACCCTAGTAAGAAATCTAGCCACTCATGGAAGCAAAATACATCATTAAACAAAGGAAATCAACCATAGAAACTAGGATAGAAAAGGAGAGAGAAAACCCCCTTGTAGACCCTCTTCTTCTCCAAGCTCCAATGGTGGCCTCCAAACTCTCCAATGGTGGTAGAATGAAATCCAGCTCCCAGAACTCCCCCAAAACCCTATTTTATGACCTTTTATACTTCCTCAAACTCTTATGTCGTTTTCAAAACAAATTGTGGTTGTTTTGGCTTAAAAACAAGTGAATTCAGAATTTTTTCGAGAAACTGCGCGTGCTGTGAATAGTACCTCCGATCGATTGGGAATATTTCCTATCGATCGGAAATACAATCTACCTCCACGAGTTTTTTAGTGTTTTGGCAAGTCCGATCGATCGGGAATGTCTCCGATCAATGGGAAATCAGTTCTGGAGTCCAAATCTTCATTTTGCACTCTTTTCCTCCCTTTTTTGCCTTGACACCTACAATATGCAAATACAGTTTTCTTAGGCAATATCAACTCTTAATCAACTCAAAATGGGATGAACTTATGTGTAAAGGATGCAAAAATGTATGTATATATTCGGCACATCACATATCAATACCCTTCAGTATTTTATTTTCAACTAATATTTGTTAAAACAAAATCCCACAGCGCTTTGGTACTAGCTGTTGGGCTAGTAGTATATTAGATGGGGTGTTCCCTTTCTTTGTAAGTCGATTTGCAAGGGAAATATTGAGACCCACATTTCTTTACAATATTTGACTCGCAAACCCCCACATTAGAGGAGAAAGTGCATTTGAAAGTGTCAGCCTCATCTCGTAGTAGTCTTTCTATTCCTGTAGGTCCAGATTGTTGGAAATTAACGAACAAAACTCGAATATAAAAAATATGCGGAAACAAAGAGAGAAAGAAGACACAAGATTTAACGAGGTCCGATACAATTTGCCTACGTTCTCGGGCGAACAACAACAAAGAATTAAACTTTGAGCCAAACATCACATAGGCTTCCCCATCTACATTTCAGCAATCCTCTCTGCTTTTTTTTTTTCCTCTTTCATATTTGTCCATGTTTGTATAGCACAAAAGGACTGCAGCAAGTAGCAAGCGTTGAGTGGAGCAAGGAAAGTCTGGCCCTAGTGCTGTAATCCATAGTCTCAATCTAATGAAGATCAGATGGTACATTACATCTCCCCAGTCCACTTCATTGTTTCTGAAAATCACCTCATTTCTTTCCTTCCATATGGACCACCTCAAAAACATATATAAAACATCCCATGTTTTAATCCCTCCCATTGTGCAAACATATCAGTTTTGTCCACACCTATTAATGACCTTTGTATCCTATAATTCCAGGCAGGGCCAGCCGGTCAGTGCATTCATTAAATCCATGATTCCTGATTCAGGAAAAGATGTTACAGAAAGGGCACCGATTCTCTCCGGCTTGGAATGATGCCTTTGTTTTCTTTGCTTTGCTTTGCTTTTGTGTGTTATGACTTTAATGTGGCAAGACGGTTGATGCCACACTTAAAGTGAACTTATTTTGATGATGTCTATTGAAATTATTGAAAACTCGTCATGATTTTAAACTTTTTTTTTTTTTTTTTTTGGGATCATGGCTTGTTATGACTTGATTCTTTTAACCCCACCCATCTCTCTGTTTTTTTGGTAACATGAAACCTTGGGTTACATGAAAGACCCCGCAAGCTCAAGGATGGAGTTAGGATTTTTTGTGAGAGGAGCGAAAAAATGGCGAGGTGTTTGAGAGGAGTTACAGGCGTACAACGGAAGAGGCAAGGGAAGAAAATAGGCAATTTGATTCACAGAAATTTTGTAAATAAGCCAAATTGTGAAATTACTGAAATACCCCTAAGCAAAATTGCAAAAGTATAATTATCTACACACTTGTAGATGAGGAAGAAACCTAGAATCACTGCTTACCAGCAATCATATCCAATATTCCAGGCTTCACACATATAGTGATTTGGGTGATGTTACAAACACCAATTATATATTATCAAAGCTTAATTAATCACATAGAAGGTTAAGCAGTCTAGATGTGATGTAGAGCTATAGATGATGATATTGTATGACATTAGTTTATATAGCATTCATTATTTTTGATAAGATTTATATATACCATTAGTTGTAAATTGAAGTAATTATTGATTGTTGATGCAACATTTGTTTATATAAATTCTTTCTACCGGGAAAACTCAAATTTAATTTGTCATATTAGTATCCTACTTGTTAAGGTATTTAGAAAAAAAGTGAAAGATCCTAATACACATCTTTTTGGGTAATCGAGACAACAACATATAAATTTGCGTTGAAAATCCTAAGATACGATAATACACGCAAAGTTAATAATACGCAAAAGAGATTGATAATACTAAAATAACCTCCATTGAAGTCTTGACACGTGACACGTAAAACCAGCCTCCCACCAAGTTAAGGAAGTATCCTCAGTTACCGATCAATGAAGAACTAAGAATACCAACTGGGGAGAAAACATCCGAACAGTCAACATATGGCACGATATCCAATGAGAGTGCATCTTGGTAGGACTGAGAGGTCCCCTCTATGTAATACTGTTATACCAAGCGTAGCTCCTCGGTATATCTCATGGTGACCAAACACCTTAAGAAGATCGAGAGTTCAAGACGAGACGGACTCCACTTAAGAAAGAAATCATGATAGGATTCACCTTCCTGTAAATCTGCTTAAGATATAAGGGAGATGATATTTACTTCTATCAAAAATAAAATCATATAAAAGGGGACCCCCACTACAGGTAAACGATCCCAACTTTTGCATTCCTACACTTTGCTTTTTTTTAAAAAGAGATCTCTAAAAAGACCTAGCACTCCCAATTGATAGTTAAACGATCCCAACTTTTGCATTCCTACACTTTGCTTTCTTTTAGAGAGAGATCTCTAAAAAAACCTAGCACTCCCAATTGATAGTATACCGACTTGGGTGTCGAAGAGGTCATCTGAGCACACCCTCAACCCCCCGGCTTACGTGTTATCTTGTACGAACCATCTTCATTAGCACCGATGATAGCTTCTGATGTCAATTCTACCACATGATACGACGTCAGATTGAAAATTGTTTTGAACATCAACAAACATATTCACTCTCCCAATTAAAATAAGAGTAAGGAAACCTCTGTCTTTAAAATAGCCAATAATCAACTTAGTGTTTTTTTTTTGGCCCATTTTTTTTTTTTTAATTCAACCAATTCAATGTTGAACAAACTTTAATTATAATTAAACTTATCCATCCAATATTTTTAGGGAGGATGTGAACAACTCTTGAGGGAATAAAAAATAAAAAACAATAGTGTGTTTGGGTTGAAGATGTTAACATCAAAATTGGGTTATCAAAGGGATCCAATTTAATTGTGATAATGTCATCGCATGTCAAATAAAATGTCTTGACATTTTTTATATTTCTTGTTATATCATAAGTATATACATTGATGACACAAGTAAGATATGAAGTTAAGTAAACATGATCCCACAGGTGTGAAGGATTCATTTGTTAATTTTGGGTTTGATTTGAACTTTTTTCTTCAATCAAACAATGAGTATAGTTTGTTTCTTTTTCAATGAGGTTTAGGTTGCTGTATAAATATAATAATCGGACAAATGTCTGGTTTTATGATGGGACTTATATTACTATAAAAAAAATTAATCAGAACCATGAAATAATGGATAAAGGTGACAAAACTATGTTTGGTTGGAATGATCAAATTTGTCCAACCCAGATTAGATCAAATTCGGGCAAAAGTTTTATATCCAAAATCCGGGTCCAAACATAAAATTTTGTCCGGTTTAAAATCGGGTAAGGGGTTAAACACATAAATCTTGTCTGATTTTTTTATCTAGATCCTAACCCGAAATAGGATATTATTCGGATTTAAACCAATCCAGGGTTTGTCAATTAAGTACGTTCGAAATCCAATTCAGTTTAAAAACTCAAACATGTAAATATTTCGTAGACATGTGATGTTATCGGAATTGAAACCGATTTTCTTTTCTACCTACTAGCCTAGTAGGGGGTCCAACTGTGATCATATCATCATATGTGGCAAGTCACATCTTCTTCATTTATTTTGATGAAACAGAGGTTATGTCACTAAACTCAATAGATCAATGCTAGTGAAGCAGGCAAATTAATCATCTCTAGGCTTTTCTTTTCAAGTCACTCTCCAATACCATTTTTCAACAAGTTGCTGAGTCATTGTTTAGGTATAAGTATCTCTCTTGGCCATGATATCATTGCAGCCATTGTGGGAGAGAGGAGGGGAATATGTGAACTTGTGACTTGCAAACCCTCATAAATATTCATAAGCCCATTAATTCCATTTGATGTTACAACACCCAATTTTTTTTTTCTTCTATGTAAAATCAAGCAATCCAGTGAGCCACTCAGATCTCAACACCAAAACCATTTTGTTGGATGGAGAGAGATGGTGAGACCTAAATTAATTATGAAAATCATGTCTAATTAGGTAGAATCATATTATGTTCATATTGTTGACTCTCACTGAAGATACTAGCAAGGAAAAAAAAATGTGTCATTTCTTTCTCGTGATTCACAATGTATGCACAAAAATCCGTCTACATACAAATCTACTCAACTGGAACCGGGCCCATGACCTAAGTTCCATTGACAACTAGTCCATGGTCATGAGAACTTTAGTTGAGCTCAACAAGACCCATGAGAGTCTTGAGTCGAGTCCAACAAATCCACGGTCTAGACAGTTCACAACAAGGGCCATGAGAGCTTTAATAGAGCCAAAAAAGACCCACGAGAGTCTTAGGCCAAACCCCATAAGCTCACGTGAGCCATGGTCAAGTCCAACAAACCCACGGTTTGGGTTGTCTAATTTACAAAGACAAAGCCCACATTGTCAAGAAGCTCCTTCATAGGCCCACGGCCCAAGCAAAACCCAAGACTTGCCAGCTCATCACTCACGTGCTCTCCACATAACCAGAACCCTATAAATGCATGAGTCCCCAACCTCATCAAAGGATCTCAATTAAATGGAGGTATCTTGCTCTTCCTCTCTCTTTAAAACCCTTTCACTTTTCTCACTATAAATCTCAATCACCGTCAACTATATGGAGGAGGTATGAGTACGAGTGTATTTCTCCCTACATCATGGCTTTTCAAAACAATAATGCCATCTGTTTGGGTTTTCAAGCATGGTATACATTATTGCCCAACATTATGCTGGCCTTGCCATACTATGATTACAATGAAATCCTGAATCCAGATAAGGTTTTTTACAAAAAAAGAAAATATCCTCATGGTCCCCGCAGATGATCCCTTGACCGTTGGAGGTACTCCAGTCGACACTATACCAGTGTCAAGCTTCACGGTCTACCCTATGTGATCTTTGTAGGATTGTCGAAAGTCCCGCTCAACAAATATTGATCGCAGATCTTCGGGTCTACACAAGCACATAATTTCCATTCACTCTACAACCGACAACACTTTCCAGTTTCCATCCCTTTCCACCCATCTTTCTTTGCTCCTCTACAATAGAAGAAAGTCAATATCCACAATTAAGACCTGACATTGTGTCGTTTATAGGATTTAGACCCAGTAGATGTATGTAGCAACAAATGTGATCCAATCAAAGGCCCATTGTAACACTTGAGATTGCAAAGTTGGTCATTACATTTAAACCTCAAAGGCCCAAAGCTAGCCGAAGGAGACTGTGTATGCTTGCCTGCATATTTAGAACAAGTCATGTACTATAGACAGAATAAAATCATTCTTCAGATTGTGGCACACACATTACTTCCAAGAACAAATCCAAATGTGAGTGGCTCAACCTGTCAAACCATGTTTGCATTGCTATATCCTAAATGGTTAAAATGGGTCAATAAAAAAAAAGAGGCCAAAATGGCTGCCCTTAAAAGAAAGCTTTTCCCCAAAACAATGATTGATCATTTCTATTATTATCCTTCCCTGAAACAGAAATACATATTGATAAGCCACACAAAACAATATGCTACAACGTCCACTGTATTATCACCCAAAGGCCAGAGCAGAATAATACAGCTACATATTGCCTCACTCTAAGCCAAATGGCCCAAATCAGATTACATGTAATAGTGGGGTCACCTATGGCAACGTTACTGTTGCTCAAGTGGAACAAACTAAACCTTCCTCCATTGCTTCAAGAAATGACCCAGGTTAAGGTCAACAGGTAGAGAGGATGGAAGACATGATTCCTTGTTCTTACCATAAAATTTTCCCACATCTTCTTTTGGATTGATAATTCAGATGCAGCAGTCACTAAATAACACAATCTATAAGAGGGTCGAAAAACATTGCAATACCAAATTCCCCATTGAAGTCCATTTCTCAAGGAACATTCATAACTTGGATGGACTGCAATATGTCTGAGACAGCAATGACAAGGTCACCCGATTTGATCATCCCCCTGGCCTTTAGCAGGGAGAATGTTTTGTTAAGATTACTTTCCATATCATCTGAGAAGCTCAGACGGAAAGGTATCAGGCCCCACTGTAGGTTCAGATGCCTCCGCACAGATGCCGTTGATGAAAACGCAAAGATTGGACAGTCAGGTCGGCAACGCGACAAAAGCGATGCCATGTGCCCAGTCTTTGTGTACACGAAAAGAGCATCCACCTCCAAGTTGTTAGCTGCAAAATGCCATGCGAAACATATGACAACTCATGTAACAATCAAAGCAGCATCAAAGTTTAACCAATCATGGAAAAGAGAAGGGGACAACAGGACGGGTTTGTGTTTAGAGCATTTGGAAGTTGAGTCTTAGAGGTATTGATCAATCCTTATTATTTTCAGTCAAAACATAAGAAATAAACACCTTAAGCCACAAAAAAAAATCCAAAGAAGTAGTAATGTTAGGCCATAATAAAAGTGACAATTTTCTAACATGACCTTGCAAATGGAATGAATGAATCATACTGCCTAAGAGTGCTCAGTGCTGTATTTCAAACAATATAAAAATATAGTAGCTAATAAAGTTTCTGTAATGCATTAGTTCCTCAAGAACATACGAACATGTGGCCCAGTGATAGAGTTGCCGAGGTGCAACAAGAGGTCACATATACAATTCCTCTCTCCGCGTATTATGTGAGGGTAGATCTGCGTGCATGCTGCATGTCAGAAGCCTTGTGCGCGGGAGTTGTTTACCTTTTATTTAGTCTCTCAATAAAACATATTATAATGAGAGAGGAGGAAGAGTTACAAATTTTTTAAACTATACACAGCCACGGGCGTAGAATATTTGCAATAATTTTGGTCTATTAAGTGCTAGAAATATAAAACATGGTCCAATTACTTGTCATATCACCAGTGATATTTGGGAATCAAAATGTAAATCTAATATTTTACTTAAATTTAGTAATCATCCTCTAATGCATCAGGACTTTGAATATTTACTCTTAGTTCATATTGAAATGGAACTCTAGATATGCAGCCACATGTACATCTCCTAGCATGATACGGATATTACAAATCAAAAGGCTCAAAAAACAGAACCAGCTCATTCTATAGAGAAGAATCGAACAAACCGACATATATCAGGATGCAAAAGATCATATAAGCTTATTTCCAGGTGAGCAAAATTGCAAATAAGACACCAAGAAGAATCAAATTTGTGAGGGATATATTATAGAACTGAAGATCCTTACCCATTTTGGCAGCAGAATTGCAAATTTCTTCTGAAATACGGTCCCGAAATGAAGATCCTACTTCCTGAAGTTCCATAGATTCATGACGTTTCTCTTCTCTCCACCACTTCTCAATTCTTAGACTGACACTTCTCAAAACCGCCAATGCCTTCTCTGGGAACTGCCCCATGGCTGACTCTCCAGAGAGCATCAAGGCATCTGCTCGTTGCCTGACTGCTTCAGAAACATCTGCTACTTCAGCTCTGGTTGGTGTTGGGTACTCAATCATAGACTCAAGTAGCTGAGAGGCAACAATAACTGGCCTATTTAGCTGTCTGCACACCTGAACGATCTTCTGCTGGGCATATGGGACATGTTCCAGAGGTATCTGAGCACCCAAATCACCTCTCGCCACCATAGCTCCATCTGATGCTCGAATGATCTCTTCCAAGTTCTTCAATGAGTCGACACTTTCTATCTTTGCAATGACAGCAATGTCACTGTATTACCACAAATAAATCCAAATGTCAGTTTAAGGAAGGTTATATTATATCTGTCAAAATGCCAAGAAGAAGAACACACATATCATAGACGCTGAAACATTTTCGGACACTTAAGTTCAAATAGCAACTTGGGCAAATAAAAAGTAGCAGCTGTAAACAGCATTTAAAAAAATCTAATGTTACAAAGAGTAAATGACATTTTACATGATCCAACATACTCACAACGATGACATCATAGCATATGGAAGAAATCAACAAAACTAAAACTTAGAAAAGGAATCGTCTAGATGACTATCATTTCAATGGATATCATCAAGAAGAATCCAGTCTGATTGAAAGGGGGGCAAATGCATGATGCCCCTTTAACAACTGAAGAGAATACACATATAGATATATATCTCACTTACCTATCACGAGACCGAGCAGCTATATAGCTTTTGAGATGATTAATCACTTCAGCAGACTTTACAAATGATATCGCAATAAAATCAACACCCTCTGCAATCCCAAAATCAATATCCAACCAATCCTGTAGAAATAAAAAGTTTGAGCATGAGACCAGGAATTTTCATTATGGGAACATGATGGAGTAAAATGGGAAGTGATGCGCACATAGCCCAGCGACACAAGAAATAGAAATAAATGTGATAATGTAAGTGCAATAAAAACACACAACTAGCAGGTCAATTGTAACCACCCTTAGCAAAAGAGCAATGGAGGTGGTTCAAGTGTCAGCAACACAACGACTCATAGATAATGGCAATCATCAACTACATCCCTAAACACCAAGTCTAGTTGTTTATAGCAATTCTTTCTGTTGTGCTATTTTCTTCCTCTTTTTATCTTTTGATGGTTCCCCATTGATGAAAGAGCAAAATCACCATGCATTTTTAAAGACAAACAGCCAAGGGAAGCACCCCCTGCTTTCCTTGGACGAAGAGCAGAGTCACCCATCCAGCAAACAAGCTTTCTAAATGAATAAGCATCCACAATAATATTTGCCTGATCAGCTGCAGCTCTTCTCAAGGCTGTGGATTCCTCAGAAATATTGATGAGCTTTAGAGGGCAGAATCAAAGTCTGAGTCTTACTCTGCAGATATGCAATACGTCAAAGACACTTCTGCTTTTTGGCCAAGGTGATCTGCATTGCAGATAGAAAGCAAAGTGACGTACTAGAAGAAATTGTTTTTTTCTGTCATCATATAAGTTTTAGAACTATGGCTCTCTATTTCAAACATAGATGAAATATCTCTACAGAAACCCCTCTAAATCTCCACCTCCAATCTTTCTCTTGGGTTTTTTTTTTCAGTACTCAAAAGTTTTATAACTGATTTCCTGGTCGTTACTTTCACCTCCCCGAGAGGCAACTGATCTTCTACACTTCCACAACTAGCCGTTTACCTTAATCTGTTGAAATCTCAGCAAGCTTCACTTAGGCAGATTGTAGACGTCCAGAAGCAAAGAATATAGCACTTTTATCCATGGGAAAAACCACTTCTAAGTATCCAACTGAACTCGAGATCAAGAAGGTAGAGATCAAAGACCCAAAAAGAATATTACACACATAGAGTAAGGGTTCATGCCTTTTAAAAGAGGAATACTGTAAAAAAATGTAAACAACTCCTATGCACAAGGCTCCCGCAGTGGGCGGAGTTGAGGACAAGCAAGATGTACGCATACCTTACCCCCACATATTATGTGGAGAGGTTGTCAAAAATTAAAACTATGACCTCTAGGTTGCACCGTACAAATATAAAAATACACCACAGAGAAGAAACGAGGAAGAAACAAGGCATCGTACAAATATAAAAATAACCACAGAGAAGAAACAATGCATTATGACTATGAGAATTGATTCAAATACAAAATTCAAAAGGAAAAGGAAAATCTAACATTTTGAACCTAAAACTCAACCACTACATACTTTTTTTAGTTTTTTTCTTAGCAGTTTTTTCCAGTAGCTCAACCACCAAATAACAGATGAAGGAATAAAGAATACATGAAAAGGAAAAAATATAATTCTTCATTCAAATAGCCAAGATAAAACCTTCATTCAAAAGAACTAAAATATCCACCCATAAATTTCAGAAACCTTGATATAATAACCTTGTTCCTATAATTTTAGAGGTTCGTGAAATAATTTATGCTGCAGCTCCAACTGATCAAGGATGCTTACATACTTGATAACTTGGATAGCGATGAAATCTACTGTCATATCATGAACTAGAAATCATACTTCGTTGACCTATATACCTATAATAAGTTAAAAGACAGAGGTCTTCATACAAACTCTAATCATAGCCATATTAAATATTAAAACTTTATGGATAAGAAAGGTAAAGTTACTCTAAACACGCTTTGCAAGCCAGAAAAGTGAGAAAACATATACATAGTAAACAAGGAAAGCATGAAGGAATTTTGTTAAACTTGTAATGTTGACATTCTATGGAAAACCATTCTAACGTGTTCATAGCGCTACAATGCTCGGGTAATCTAAAAGAAGATCCTGGAACGTATCTCTAATCCTTTCTTAACAGTTGAAAGTTTTTCCTATTAGGCTATTTACATGGCATTCCCGTATCTCCTTTCTTCAGTTCATATCAAAACATCCACATACAACTGAACAGATAGAATTCAAATAGTATCAAAGCAGCAAACAAAGAAACAGGACCAACCTTGGAAGAAATGGTGGGAAGCATTGCATTTCTTTCCCGTACTAGACTCCCATCCCTCCAAAATGTCAGATTAGCCCGTGGTAGCATCAGTCCTGGATCAGTGCATCTACATTTGACATCCGGACCTATCTTCTCAATCACCTCAAACCTGACCATCCCACCATCCACAAGCAGCTCATCCCCAACGCTCACATCTGTATAATTTTTAAGGCTTAGTTAAGACTCGCAGAAGAACAACAATGCACATCAACATAGTGAAATAAAAACACATTATAAAGAAATGACTAGAATATAAGATAAAAACCTTCTGCAAAACCATCATAGTTCACAGAGATGGTGTGCTCTGGGAGCGGTGTATCAAACGCCCTAACACTAAACGTCCATATGTCACCATCCTGCATGCAAAATCAGATTTGTTCCACAAAACATTTCAACAAATTAATCAAGAGGAAAAACTTGCATTAAATAAGAACACCTTTTTTTGGTAACCATTAATAAGAACACTCAAATTCGCTGAATATGGACATACTTGAGAAATCAGAGCTTACCTCGGCTTTGGCGGAAGAAGCGCCACCGAGGTCGCCCATGTGGATCTCACTGCCCTCAGTGTCCATCATGATGGCGACGGCGTATCCCTTCTCCTCGTTGAGCCTGCGCACACGCTGGATGACTAGTCTGTGCCACTCGCGGGTCCCATGGCACATATTGATGCGAGCCACGTTCATGCCACTAACAGCCAGCGCCTCCAGCTGCTCGAAGCCGCAGGTAGCGGGTCCGATGGTGCATACTAGCTTAGTCCGCCGGGTGCTCCTGAAGCCGTTCTCCTTCAGCTCCGCCTCAGTAACCGTATCGACCTCAATTGACGAATCTGTCGCTGGAACTGCCGCGAGCGTAAACCCAGTTGTCCCTGGCACTCCCTTGCCATTCTCTGTGACCAGGACTTGCGGCGGTGAATAATTGGGATCGGAAGAGGCTCTGATAGAGATAGAATGCCTGGGAACGACGATCGGGATGCAACAATCGGAATTCAAGAGGGAGGGTTTCGAGTACGGGTGTTTAGGTAAAGCGAGGTACCGTGACTGGGAAGGAGTGAACAAACGGAGAGACTGTGACATGGTTACCGGGCAAATTCGGTCGAACGAAGAGAATATGAAGTTCAGGGAGAGCGTAGTTCCGTAAGTGTAGGTGAGAAAGAAAATTTAACGAGGAGAGAATTTTATGGATTTTGCGAGGGGGGACAGGGTGAACTGACTGGGGGCGGAGATGACAATGTGTGATATGAGCTTCGCAGATGCCGCCTGTTGAGGAAGCAAAAGACAAAGTAGCAAACAGAGCTTTGAGATCTTCCCCGGATCTTAAACGGCTATGTCCGGATCCGGTGGGACTACTTGTTTTTTTTTTTTTTTACAAAAAAGCCCTGAATTTTGATGTGGTTACAGAAACACCCTTCTTTTTATATTTTTTTACATAAAAAATAGAAATGGAGGATTTTTTTTTTTGAAACAGGGGTTCGACGAGGGGTAGAGTCGAACACACGCCCTAATGAGTAGATGATTCCTTACATACAAAGTGATTACCGTCAACTAACGACTCACTTGCGAAAGGGAGGACTTGCTACCATGCGCCATATATTAACAAGTCTAGTTGTTTTTAAGATCATACTCTCTCATAAGCAATTTGAGCATACTAATTTAAGATCATATAATCACAACCAAATCAATTCAAGAGGAAGCATAAAAAAAATTAAAGCTTAAATGGAGACATCTATTTGACGAGAAATCCCTTATCATGAAGAGTAAGGTAAAACCTCGATTTATGAGCAACCACCCTCTTTCAATACACTATAAAAGATAAATATAAAAAATAAAAAAACAATCTAGATCGCAATCCTATATAATAAATTATACCTAGGTGTTCTAATAGACCCCTTGATTAACTTGGCTCACCGACGACGAGAGACGCACACCAATCTCTAGCTCACAATAATGTTATCGATTTGCAACCACCTTGAGCTCACAAAGTTAGCATCAGTCCGCAAAGCCCTTGAACTCACGAAAATACTCATGCCTCCAAAAACCTCTAGAGTCCCCAAATAAAAAAGATCTCTAGATCTCTCATAACACTCAACAAAGAAATAAAGTTCTCTTTAGTAATCTTGTGAACTCTGAAAGATCAAATATTAATGTAGAGAGAGGGGATTTCTTGGAGAGATTGTTAGAACACCTCAAACCCTTTGAATGGTCAAAATGGCCGACGTGGTCTTCCACCGACTTGTAGTGGCACGTCATCTGCCACTGTGGCAAGGACAGCAACGCTTCCCACCACCTTCCTCCATTAACGAACAAGCGATTATTTATTAGTAGATTTTTACTTTATCTCTTCCTATAGAAGCCAGATCGCATATCTTTGAAACGGAACCATAGATTCCCCAAATCATTTCTTCGCCACAAATTAGGACTCCGCTGGGTCTCGAATTCTCGATCCTTTCCATCGACGAACATTCTCAGACCGCCATCACCATCTTCGATTCAGGTTCGATCGCGTTTATTTATCTAATTCTTCGAGATCTGTGTCACAATCAAAATTTGATCATTTATACCGATCCTTCTTGATTTCGGTTCTTTGTATTGCTTCTTGATTTGATTTCCTGTTCAATTCTTGATAAATTTTTATGAGAATTTTGTGGAGTGAATTGGTGGTTTGGTTTGGTTTTTTTTACATCTTATTCTATTATAGTTCTGGTTTGTGACTTGAGTTGTGATATGCAAATATAGGTGTTGAATTAGAACGAAATGGGTGCATTTATATCGAGATTTTGGTTCATGATGTTCCCTGCGAAGGAGTACAAGATTGTGGTGGTTGGGTTGGATAACGCGGGCAAGACCACGACGCTTTACAAATTGCATTTAGGAGAGGTTGTCACTACTCACCCTACTGTTGGAAGCAACGTTGAGGAACTTGTCTACAAGAACATTCGATTTGAGGTGCGGTGAAAACTTTGAACTCTCTAATTTCTTTTTGTTTCTTGTTTTCTTTAGGCTTTCTTTCTTGTTGAAGGTTTAGCACTAGGTGTTTTGTCTTATTTATTGTTTCAACTTTATAGCTGTTTTACCATGTATAAGTTTATCAAAATGTGATATAAACGAGATAATGGAAGGTTGCAAGGATGTAGGATGAATAGGTGGGGTTATTATGGCTGAAAAAGCAGATTTTATCGTCACTTAAGTGGGAGAGAGAAATGTAATGCAATTGTAGTTAGCAGGAGGCAAACGGTTTAAGCGTGTAGGCTGATTCTTTTTCTTCCCAAAGAAAAAGGATGATTTATCTTCTTCAAGTTATAATTTTTTTATGAATGAGTAGGGATTTTAGGGAAAAGATTCAATGTTAAGCCGATGAAGAATTACCTTATATTATTGGCAATATGAGGATCTTCACTACGTCTATTCTACCCAATATTATCAACACTTTTTAGTTCTTGTATTGTGTTGTCTTCTTGCCACATGTGGACCAAAGGTGTAAAATTTTGATCCCTCATCTTCAAAATATTCCAAAGAAAGCCTTTTAGCCTAGGGCATTACAAATCGGACAAGCAAAAGCAAATTTTCTATTAAAAAAAAATTCGGACAAGCAAAAGCTTCCTCGCTTTGTTGCCTTAGATATATGTATGAAATCGGCTTTCTTTGAGTTTCTTTTTTGTTTGTCAAGAATACAAATCTTTTCTTGTGTATCTTGGTTTACTCCTTGGTCTATGTATAACTTTTCTTCATTACTAAATTGTTAATATTCCTTCTAAAGGAAAAAATTGTTTCATTTAGGGCGTGGATGAAGGTGTTACGAAGAAAAATAACCTATAAAAAATGAAAAAAGTCAGCCTGTACGTTGTTTTGCCTATATTTGATTTAGATTGCTAAAAAGAGGGAGTGAATTATATGCTTCAGATCCTTATGCCCTGGCCAATTTACTTGGGAAATGAGGAGGTTATAGAATTGAACTTACATGAGCATCAAAATATTCTTGAGAAACTAATATATGGGAAAGGATTCCTTTAGGCCATATAGATGCATGGGCAAATCTATTGGGTTATGGGGAGGCATATCTTTTCTTACTTTATTTTGGCTTGTATTTTGAGCAAAAAGGCAAAGATAAGATAAGCTAGTGTTGGATTTCTTAGTGCGCCAATGCTTTTAGGCAAAGTTTTGGTGCAATCAGCGAACCACCTCATTTTTTCGTTTTTGGACATGAAAGTTATGGGACTTTGCCATTACGCATTTTGGAAGTGTCGTGAGTGTGGCTGAATCCTGTTGAAATGGAACTTGAAGCCTGGACTTTTCGTACTTGGCTGTATGCAAAATGTTAATATGCGTCTCTCCATCTTTTGGATCTTATGGAAATAAAATGAATGGTAAAGCCTTTTCTGAGGGAGTGGTATATCTACTTAGATGCTCAAAGAGAGAGGGTTCTAACCTGTTACCTTTTGGTCCAGCGGGCAATTCAAATCAGAACATATTTGCGGATTTCAATATATGATGTGATTATATTCATCTCAGCCTTTTGGTTTTCCTAATTAGTGACCTTTGGCAGATTTTTCGGTTTAATAGTTGCGTTCAAATTCTTGACTAGTGCAATTGTATTTGTGATGCCTCCTTTACTAGACAAAGATGATGTCTGCACTTGTTGGTTGAATTTTATGTCTTTAAGCAATTGTATTGCACTGTATTTGGATGACTAACTTGGTTGCTCACTTTTGTGTTGCTGTGGAATCAATGACCCTTGTGTCCCCTCCCCCTTTTTGTCCTCCCCCTTTTTTCTTCGCTCCTCTTTGAAGGAAACCCTTGGATGTATCAAGAATATAACATGATTTTCTGCTAATTCTATTAGGTCTGGGACCTTGGCGGTCAAGACAGGCTTAGGACATCATGGGCGACATATTACCGTGGAACTCATGCTGTTATTGCAGTGATAGACAGCACTGATAGGGCCAGGATTGGCATTATGAAGGAGGAACTTTTCAGGTTGCTTGGACATGAGGATCTTCAACATTCTGTAATACTTGTTTTTGCAAATAAACAAGACCTCAAGGATGCAATGAGCCCAGCTGAGATAACTGATGCCCTTTCTCTCCACAGCATCAAGAATCACGATTGGCACATTCAAGCCTGCTGCGCAATTAACGGTGAAGGGCTCTATGATGGTCTTGGGTGGATCGCTCAGCGAGTTACTGGGAAAGCCCCGAGTTGATGGTATGATAAGTAACTGATACCCTGCCTTTTCTTTCAGATTGAGAAAAAAATGATGAAATGGAAACATCTTTTCTGTGTACCTTTGAGTGTATGAATGCTACTCTTCATCAAATATGTAGATTCTTTTTGTTGATATTTCTATTTGTCTGAAGAATTTGCGTGTTCTGTGGAATGAAGCGTTTCCTTAAACATTTGTCAATGAGGAAAAATTTGTTGCTAGAGAATGGTAAAACTTCTGCACAATAGAAGCATTTACACTGGATTCCAAGGACTCGTAATTTCTACTTGAATGGATAATGCAACTTTTGGTTACTAAAAGAGTTTGGTCAATTTTAACTCACACCAAATATTCATACGTTTCAACTTGGAAATTTAAAGTTGAAAATTGTTTAAATGTGCACATGCAGATAGATTTTTTATATTGATTTTTTTATGCCACATCAGTGGTTTGATTGTCCAAATGGTAAAAAATATGCATATCGAAACAATTTTCAAGTTTGAATGCTCGGTTGGAACATTCGGATATTCGTTGAATTTTGAACTTTGAATACTCGATTGGAACATTCGGATATTCAGTGAGTGAGTTGGACCTGCTTAATTCTTCCCAAGTGACCAAAAATTATGCCAACGTGGAGCACGTGTTGGAGGGACTCTGACCGAACACGTGTCGGAGGGATGATTGGTCAGATGTGGTATATAATGTCAACGTGGAGCTAATGAGAATGTGTACTTCCTGCATGACATACACGTGTCCACCTCTGCCACGTGTGTCGCCTCTGTCTTGCATTTTAACAACACATACGCACCGCTGGTCCATTGTTATCAAAAATCCCACGAAGATTGCTAGCGAAAACATGTCCCTGGTCAAAGTAGTGATCGGTTCACGCAGTATCGTGAAGAAACCGATTGCCCTCCCACCGAAGACACTGCCGTTCCTACCTCCCCTCACTGCAGTTCCAACAATTGCCAACGCCTTGAGAATCGTTGATCATAACAAACCTTACCTTCCATCACTTGTAGTCTTTGATTTTAATTTATCATCATTCCCACCAGAATTCCCAGGCAAGGGTCCACCGGAGTTCCCTGCAGTTCCAAACTATGATGAACCTGCGTTTCCACCTCCTGAAGTGCCCGAGATTACCAAGTCTCCAGAGATTGAAATTGACCCTTCTACCCCTCCCGAAATCACAACCGACCCTCATCCGGTAACTCGACCGGAATTTCCGAGGCCGCCAATACCATCACCACCGGATGACCCTGATATTCCTTTGCCGCACAATCCACCACCGGATTTATTTCCTCCGAGACCGCCGGATAACAATCCGCCACCAACGATTCCACCGGATGTATATCCTCCGATGCCACGGATATTAACCCGCCTCCTACGACGCCGCCGGATATTCAACCACCTATGGGCCCATTTGGGTCGTTTGTATTTTAGGACGTGGTTTTTGGGCCCAATAAATGTGTATGTACAGTCCGCAAGCAACACATGGAGTTATGCGCAATAATGAATGTGATCGTATTTTGTGCAAATTAAGGAGATCTCATAAGTTGATTTTTTATGCCTCAAAAACTTCATTCAAGCGGCTCCATTTGACAATCAGGAGTACCTCAGGGCATTCATGTACTTTCGAGTATTGATCACGAGTACGGTGTACCTCAAATGACATTCATATTTGTGATATCTCATATAGTTATCGAGTTTGAGTTTTGTCCATCCATTCTCTGTATCCAAAAAAATTTGTGGCTTCGTTTGTTGTGGTATTTCCTTTTTCTGTGAAGGTTGACACAGTTGAATTTGAAGACACGAGATGAGAAGAGGCCTTCTTTGAGTGGGCCAGAACAAAACCCATTAAAGGGAAAATTTCATGTCAATACCACTAGTGAAATTTTTGTACATTTAAGTCCCGTACAAAAAATTATACTGACAAGGCATCATTAATATGTTAATTACTTTTTTACTATTGCATTCTTCCTCTCATAATAACTACACATCTCTTCTCTTTCTCTCTCATTTCTTCTTATTGTTGCCCATTGGTATTCAACCTAAACTAAAGCTCACACCATCACGAACATATTCCGACCTTCCATCACCATCAATGACAGTCCATTTGACAGGAAAATGATCGGAAAACCACGACCATCCCAAGACAAAAGTCTCAGATTTGGCCGATTTCGACGATGGTTCATTACCCCACCACTTCCGTTGAACTCTCCTCACTAGACGTACAATGCCCAGTCAGATATGACCCAGAATGGCCACCAAATATGTCTATTTGAAATAATAACATCGATCGGACGATGTTACTGTTTCAAAAAATAACATTGGTCGGTCAATGTTACTCTTTGGAAAGACTTCAGATCTGGCCAATTCTAACTACGATTCATCATACCACCATTATGTTAGACTTCCCTCATTGAAGCACAGAATACCCAACCAAATACGATCCCAAATGGCCACTGGATATGTCATTTTTTAAAAATAGTAACATTACTCACACAGGTATGGGCCATATTGGGCTTATAACACCCGACTCCTCTTAAGCCGATGATGATATTAGCCCTCGGCCGAAGTTGTTCTCATTTCCCTCGCTCACACTCCAAGGCCCAAGCACACCGAAACCATGGCGTCCGGTCTCGGCACCATCCCTCGTGCCGTATACCTTCTTCCCTGCGGCCCTGCACAATCGGTTGGTTCCACTGTGAAACCACGACTAAGCCTTCTCCAGACGAAACTAGACTGTTCATAAGAATTAGGGCTTCCAGTGATGGGAATTCGTACCTCGATATGTAGCGGCAGGCCGTTAATCGCGAGGGGGAAAAAAATCGAGTTCCAGAGTGTCTCCAATAACTCTGCCAGTGAGTGTTGACGAGAATGGGGATGACTTCAATGAAATGGAAATGATTGGAGAAGAAGAGCCCGGAGTTCAAGAAGACCCTGAGGTTTCAAAGGAGGATTGGGACCGAGTGCAGCGAATGCAGGTCATTGATCGTGCTGCCGCTGCTATTGCAGCGGCGCGCTGTTATCCAGGAGGAAAATTCTTTTCTGAATGAAAATACGGAAGGCGAAAGTAGTGAAACAATGGGACCTCAATAGTCAGTTACATTGGGAACTCTGTTTATTGCTTGAATTTTCTAACTGGGGGTTCTCTTTTTGTTTGTTGCGTGAGGTTTTCTTGATCTGATTTTGGGGTTATTGCCATCCACAAATGTTTAATTTGGGAATTTTTGGACACCATGAAGTTCTTATTTGGATTATTACTCTACATCACTATTTTCATTAAGCTTTTCAGAAAATGAGAGGCTAGTTATGGGAGATTAGGTCTGATTCTAAAGTGAAAGAGTAACTTACCTAGTGGAAAATGTTACATTATGTTGTCAGTTTAAATCTGAACTCTTATTAAGCATCAGAGAATAAGAACAGTAAATTTTAGACTTCGAGTTTTTACTGTGCTGAGAAATAGAGGGATTGTGAGCTGGAGCCAATTTAGCTTGGAGCAAGAGAAATTACTATTGTGTGCATATGAATGTGTCATTGGAGTTGAACAAGTAATTGTGATCATTCTTGTATATTATTAATTAAATCTTCTTCAATAATATACAATTCTGGATTCATGAGTTAGTTATAATCACATTTTATAGCCGATATTTTTCTCCTTGTTACTGGTTAAAATTCAGTTTATTCTTGTGTTTTTTTCCTGTTAGAACTTAGAAGATGCCATTTGGAAGTTGCAACTATTTTATTTGTTGGCTACTTGGTTTGATAATCATATTAACACATCGAAGTTTTGTGTGGAAGGCATGTTCACACCGTGCACCTCATTCATATGTTGAATTGTTAGGTGCCTTTTGGCTCCAAGGCCAATGGATTATGTTCTTAGTTTATGAAATCTATGAATTCCAAGAGGAGCGTGGAATTGGAGTGCCTATGTGCCTTGATTAGAAACGGATTATGTTCTTAGTTAATGAAATCTATGAATTCAAACAGAAGCGTGGAATCGGAGTGTCTATGTGCCTTGATTAGGAACATCTGGAAGTGGAACACTGGGTCTTGACTTTTGGTCTTGGACACCACCACCACCCGACGGAGATAGAAATTTGGACTATTCCAATGAATTGCAGACTGCTAGAATTCTTCTGTGCATTTAACTTCAACCAACCCTGTGGTCGAGAAAGATCGATATGTTGACCTTCTATCAATTCCATTTGAGAGCACACTTTTGGAGAGCAACCACAAGCCTCCCCTTCCTCCATTTCAGTCACTGATGGGTTTGAAAAAGTGGAAGTTCAAGACCCAGCTCCGTAGATGCCATTGGGAAAAGAGGGACATGAAATTGGTGAATTATTTTCAGCACATGCCGCAGAGGCAGCTCATGCACTTGAAAAAGTGGATGACTTTTCATCCTATGGAGAGAATCCAAATGGGCCAAAATGGTGGAAGGAGACTGGGATTGAGCGAAGACCTAATTGGTCTTACTTGTAGGTGGATGATGACTAGGGGAGTTAGTGTTGTTGAGTGGCAAGAGAAGTTCTGGGAGGCTGCTGAGTTTGACTACAAGGAACTTGGTTCAGAGAAATCAGGACGTGATGCAAATGGAAATGTTTGGCGTGAATTTTGAAGAGAAATGATGTGGCAGCTTATTCATATTTTTATAGACCACAAAACGGTCTATGATTTGCCATTTCAATATAGTTAAAACTTAAACCAGTAGAGAGAGGCAATCCGTCCACCTCCTCTGTACTTCGGTACGCTACTAGAAGTCTGGAGTGAGTGGTTCTCATCGAGGAGAGACTGGGGAATCCGTAAGCCTCTCTTTCATGGCCTAATTGCTCCCATTTCTTGTAGTATCCGTAATCAAGGTAAGCCATTTGCTTCTATTCCTTCTAATTTCTCCCAATTACATTGTTGTAAACAGTAAGCTTCAACAACAATCAATAATAGATAAGGAATTAACAATTGACTTTTGTTTGTAGGTTTCTTCGATTTCAAGAGAATGGCTTCTTCGTTACTTAATGGAGCTGAGAGTTTGAGTTATATTAGTCGGGCAGCCCCAAGCGGGTTAGGTTTTGCGAGCTAAAGTTTACATATCAGTGGCTATCTCCTAGAAGTCTAATTTGTCTTGTACTAAGAATCGAAAACCTAGAATCTTAACACCCAGATGCACTATGTCATCCTCAAGGCCTGCTTCTCAGCCTAGGTTTATACAACACAAGCAAGAGCCCTTTTGGTTCTACAGGTTCCTGTCAATCATTTATGATCATTTTATAAATCCTGGTCACTGGACTGAGGATATGCGTAATGAGGCACTCAAGCCTGCTGATCTCTATGACTGGAACATGATACTAGTGGATGTTGGTGAGCGATCTGGGTTCACCACCTTGGGCATTATTAAGCATGTGGATGCCAAAAATGCCACCATTCTTGATCAGTTCCCAGTTCCCACACGAGCTTGCCAAGGCTAAGCAGAAGGACCCCTTGAAAGATTGCAATTATTGAAGGGGATGCAGAGGATCTTCCTTTCCCTACTGATTATGCTGATCGATATGTGTCTGCTGGAAGGTAAATTTGAGCAGCTTATACATACTGTGTGATTTCCCTCGAAGTTATTGCTGTATAATTGTTAGGAAGCTAGGTCCACTGCATGCACAGTTAGCATGATTTCCATCATCAAAGGTTTTGCTGCATGTTCAAGTTCTAAGAACTGAAATTTGGGAAAGGTGTGACGTTTTTTTTTCTGTGTATGCTTGATAGTTTTAGACATTAAGAAATGGCATTCCAAATTTAGCCATTATGATTATGCTGTGAGTTATCATTGTCAAGTTTGAAATGGTGGTGCACGAGGATTTGCGTGGCTTAGCATAGGAAAGCCTTTAGGACCGTACTTTTGCTGGGAGGCTGATGGGTCTTCAATTATTCACATTATGCTAGAAGTTAAATTTAGATTCCTCACCATTTTCTGTCTTCGTAATGCGATATTGTCTGACAGCATTATTACTGGCCGCATCCCCCTGTGGCATCAAGGATATGTATTGGGTACTGAAATAGGGGGAAGCATACGTTATTGGGCCAGTGTACCCGACCTTTTGGTTGTCTCTTTTTTTTGCAGATATGTGGACGCTCTCCTCCGAAGGAAGAGGAGTACATTGACTGGTTTCAAAAAGATAGCTTCAAAGATGTTAAACTCAAAAGAATTGGTTGAAAATGGTACCCTGGCATTCGTTGTCATGGCTTGATCATGGGTTGCTCTGTGACTGGTGTAAAGCCCTTGTCTGGGGACTCCCCTTTGCAGGTAGCTATTATCTTCATCCTTTGACATCTATATAGTCATTTATGAAATACCGTTTGAACAAAACATTGCCCTTGAATCATACGACTATGGTGTTTGCATTAGTTTTATTATTTAACTGAAGAATGAACATGGCCTAGTGGTAAGGTTGTCTTGCAACAACTCGTAGGCGGTGGTTCAGTCTTGGAAATATCATTTCCATAGTAATCCTGGGGAAGGCTTCATACATCGTGTCTTTTCCCAAATCCTGCCTCCACCATGGGAGTCTGGTGCATGAGACTTGTTGTTGAGAGTGAAGCAATATGCAATCTCATTATCGAAAGAGTGAAGGAAAAGTAAATGTCCCAACAAGTCCAACAATTGTTTACATTTACTTTCCCTTAAGGTTGAGATCGAAGATGCTAAGCTTCAATAGTTTGGGGTTTTAGGAAGTGGGAAGCAGTGGCATAAATGTTCTTCAAGTGAGAGAGACAGCGGGATATGGAAGGGATTTTTGTACTAGGAGCATTAGGTTGGTAAATCTCAATGTTATTAACAAATATGGGGCATTTCTTAACCACCAATTTTCCAAGTGAACTTTATTAGAAGCATAACTTTCTCCAGTTACATGTTTCTGCCAACAATCATAAATTGTTGTTCTCAACCTGCTTGGTCCAAAGGTGGAGGATGTAAAGAAGCCTGTGAATTGTGAACCCTTTTGTGTCCATTTTGCGATTCATTCTCGGGGCTTTGGCTGCAACTTACTATGTGCTTGTACCTATTTACATGTGGATTTAAAGATCAAATTGTCCCAAAAGACCAGCCAATATGAGAGGAAAGAGACAAAAAAAAAAAGGATAGTCAACCATCTTTCCTAACTATTGATTGCTTGGGATTATCTTATTAGCTAATGGTTTATTTTGAAGATGATCCTCTTGAAGCACGTGAAATGGGAACATTTCCTTCAGGATTACATGCTTAAAGCTACCGCAGCACTCTGGAGGGCCCTTTCTGAAGCCTCGCCAGAATTTATGTATTAGTGAGTATAACCAATATAACCTATGACTTCAGTTCTTTGGTCGCATGGACGCAATGCTCTTCATTATTTTCGCTCTTAAGGTGTCTAGAATGTGCTTATCATCTTTGTGTAAAGCATCTGCTGTGAAGAATGATGAGGGAATCAAATAAACGTAAAAACTTATGGTATCCGCGTGTGTTCATCCTTTTTTTTTAATGTAGATTTCAGGATTCAATTCTTCCAATGTCCTCAAATTTGGAGTCATGATAAATGTCTGAGTAACTAGGATATGACGTGTTTATTCTAGGCTTTTGGAGTATGGTGTCTCTTTTATGGTGCTCTACTTTCATGCTTCAATTCAGCTATTCCGTTCGGAGTTGAAGTTGATATTTCCCTATTCCCATACACCCAAAAAAATAAAATTGTAATATATGGTATTTTCAGTAGCTATTAGCTGCTTTTGTGAGCTGATACAGAATCTAGAAACTACTTGGGGTTGAACTGGTATTGATTTGTGTCATTTGCAGTTATGAACTATGAAACCTCACCCATATTAATGTTTTTGATTGTAGTAGGAACACTGCATATTCATTTTTATCTTCCTGTGTGATTGTTGTTAGGAATGAACTCAACCTCCACCATTACAGTGCAGTTGTTGCCTGGAGCAGGGGAATCAAAGGACTTGACATTACATTCCCTATGTAATGTGTCTGTTGATTGTATGTCGTTTTCACTCTTCAGTGGAGTCAGGTAAGCGAACCTTACAATTAAATTATGTAAATTCCTTTAATTAGCTTATCTTGTCAATGTATCTGTTCAGGTTTGAGAGTCCACGCGGAGCCGTGACCATGACCCTATAACAAAGGGTCTCTTGGGCTAACTACTTTGAACCAAATCCTTTGTAGTTTCTCCGCTTAAAACCCAATTTAGGTGTTTGGAATTGAATCGGTCTACCCTCTCTAGATCATCAAATAATTCGATGAGTCCAACTTCAATTTTTCAAATTTCAACTCAGTTGATTTAATCAGCCTAGCTTGAAGTGGGCTTCAACGGGTCCGGTACTTTATAATAATATGCCTGTGAAGACTAGAAATAGGGATGGCAAAGAGATTGGTTTCAAGTTGGTTATAGGTCGAACAACAACACGTGTTTATGAGATATTTACATGTTAGGATTTAACTCGAATTGGATTTCGAACGTATTTAATTGACCAAACCCAGATTAGTTTAAATTCAAACAAGTAAATCAAAGAATAACCTAATCCGGGTTTGGATCTGAACAAGTAAATCAGACAAGATTTATGTGTTTGAACCCGGACTCGGATCCTGTTTTAAACCGAGCAAAAAATTTGTACTTTGGACTCGAATTTTGAATATATAATTTTTGTTTAAATTTGATTTAATTCCGATTGAATAATTTAGATAATCCTGACGGGAAAGAAGTTTTGTCATCCCTACCTAAAAGTCTAGAACACTCTTTCGCAAGAGAGAAACCGCGTTAGACAGAAGAGGTCATTAAATTCATCATTTAATGGGTCAAAATTTATGGAAAAACCATTTGTCCAATGCCTTTTGTCACCTTATGGAATTGGTGTACCGAAAGCGTACCATATCACAAACATTTACATATATATATATATATATATATATATTAAGAGAAATGTGTATGATATAGTGAGTCTGTTTGGGAGTGCTGTCAACTGCTGTGAGGTGCTGTGAGTTATAAAACTGTGGTGCTGTGAGGTGAGTTAAAACGCAAAAAGTTGTTTGACGCATCACTTTTAAAACAGTGGTGTGGTGCTGTGAGGTGCCTTTGGCGTATCTATATTATGGTTATATCAGATGAGTAATAATATTAATATAAAATCGCTTAACGTCTACATTATACATTAATCTAAAATAAAATAATTGACCTAATTTGATTACGTAGGACAATTCAACATATATTGTAAGCGTTTGGGAGTGCTGCGAGGTGTGGTGAGGTGTTGTGAGGTAAAAAGTTGTGGTGCTGTAAGGTGAGTTGGAACGCAAAAGTTGTTTAGTTTGTTACAAAAAACTATGGTGCGGTGCAACTGAACACAATTGAAACACACTGACAAACAGGCACAGTGTATTTATAGTATGTGATGTGAGTATGCAAAACGCGTTGACAGTGAAACTGTAAGCAAGGGAGCGTGCCTGTTGGGTTTGAAAAAAAAGTGCACACCTCCCCATGCGAAATACCATCTTTGTATTAACTTTGAATGAGCTTTGTCTCCCAAACCTCATACCCTCACAGCTGTCCTTGAAGAAAACTATTCACATATCTTATTATACGCAACCCATTACCATAATTTTTATTCAACATATATCTATAGACTGTATATGCAGAGAGAGAGAGAGGTGAAAAGTCATGGTCCAAAAGATGGGATTTTGATTCTTCACATAATAAGGCCAATACCATAAACCCCAAATCAAGTCATTATGGTTAATTTGACTGTATTATATTAATTTATTGCCAAGTAAATTAAATTAATTATAACCCAAGACTTTCCACATTGGAATCCTACAAATACCCAGCTAAGATTGAGCTATACTCAACATATTACTCTCTTCTCTCTCTTGAGCTATACTCAACTCTCTCTCTCTCTCTCTAGCTTGCTGAAGTGGTTGGAGGCTTCAAGGAAACAACACCACACAATGGCAGAAGTGCTGAGTGATGAACAGATTGTTGAGTTTAGAGAAGCCTTTTGTCTCTTTGACAAGGATGGAGATGGTCAGTTTTTGCTATTTCTCTTCTTTTGCTTACAGTTGCACAATTTTCACCTACACACACACACACACACACACACATATATATAGATGACATTGACACATTGTACATGCAATTTCTTTTTCTAAACCTGTTTAATGTATAGGTTGCATTACAATTGAAGAACTGGCAACAGTGATAAGGTCACTGGATCAAAACCCAACAGAAGAAGAACTGCTTGACATGATTAGTGAAGTTGATGCTGATGGCAATGGGACAATTGAGTTCACTGAGTTCTTGAACTTGATGGCCAAGAAAATGAAGGTATATATATATATAATTCTTAAATCATTTGCATATGAACAACTAGACAATTGAATTATGAGTAATTGCACTTGAGAGTGAATTCTTATCTTTGTTTATGTACATAATATACAGGAGACTGATGCAGAGGAGGAACTCAAAGAGGCCTTCAAAGTGTTTGACAAGGACCAGAATGGTTACATTTCAGCTACTGAGGTAAGCCTCTTTTTTTTTTTAATAAATATAATTGTGTTCTACCCTGCACATTTAATATAATGAGATAGCCAATATATATATAAATATAACTGGTTTTTGAATTGTTTGATTTTGATGTCGGAGTTAAAAGAGCATACTCCTCTGTATATGAGGTGTTTCACCTCGTTCAGATTAATTTATAGAACCATTACGTCTGCATATGCAATGAACACTAACCATGTTTGAAACAGAGGATCCATCTATTTGAATTTCACGTTCTTAATCAATTCTTTTATGAATCTAGGCCTAATTAAAAATTAAACTTTTATATGTTTTAACAACTATGTATGCAGTTGAGGCATGTCATGATCAATCTGGGTGAGAAATTAACAGATGAAGAGGTGGAGCAGATGATCAGAGAGGCGGATTTGGACGGTGATGGTCAAGTTAATTACGAGGAATTCGTCAAGATGATGATGATGACCGTCGGATGAGTCTTTTTCGTTCGTTGCGATTAAACCATCCTAACGATCGTTAAAATTCGTTTATTTGCAAACCTAGCTAGGTCTCCTCATGAAATAATGCTGTTTCCATAACTAGAATGACTGGGAAAAAAATCACCAGTAGATTGTTCATTTTCTATATTGTACTATTAATTTGCAATTTGTATTCTTTCATTTCGATTTCAATTAATGAACAAGTCTTTCTTTTTTCTTGGTAGTTTATTTAACTTAAGTTGGTTGTGTTTTGTTGTCCTATATATATATATATATATATATATACAGCTCAAAAGATGTGTATATTGACGTGAAGTTTCTCCTACTTTTTGGTCGTAATGTATGACTTTGAATGGCCAGGCAAATGGTCGGAAATTGAAATGTACTTTCAAAGTAAAATGAAAAGTCTGTTTCAAACAAGTCTTCATGCGACCATGTCCAAAGCTGCTTCTTCTATGAATTTCTTTGTCAAGACAAAGGACGACTAACCAAAAAAGTTACGAAGAAACCAATGCTTAAGATTATTCTAACTGATAAGGTAATCGTTTCTTTTTTTGGTAAGAAGACAACATAAATGTCTGTATGTATATATGATTATGTATGTATCAAACTTGTCTAAAAATATATAGACAAGCAAGCACTCATTAATTTCGAAATTGGGTATTCTTCAACATTTGAGGGAATGCAATAAAATTTGCAAGATAAAAGTTGTGAGACTGATAGCTGGATCTGGTTCTGTGTTGGGCTGTTGCATGTGTTTCAAGACATTTCAGGGAAGTTTTGTAGTTAATGCATGCCTTGCCTTAAAGGACATGAGCTGGACTTAACATTATGAACATTCATCCATCCAAAAATCATTTTGACCATTCCTTCATGAGTTCATATGCCATGTTTCAGGATTGCTGGGTTAATAAGAGGGGAAAAAAAGGCCTATAAAATCATTGAGTAGAAAGATTTGCAGCCCATGATAAACCCACAAGCCCAGTTAATGAAAAGGAACATAAGCTCAGTTAATCAAAACAAAGCCTAAAAAACACTAGGCCCAACACATTTTTGCAGAAGCAAAATGCCATGGAGAGGAGTTTTTCTTTTTGGGAATTCTCTTCATGGAGTTTGGGGAAAAACTTTTGTGTGAGCGATGGAGTTCTTCTAATGCTGTAAGTTGTTTCATGTTCTCTGTCTTAATTTGAACCGTGATGTCTATTAGGATTTGTGATGCTACAAGGTTGTATAGTTTGTCCTTTATTGGAATGGAACTACGGTTTTTATTTGCTTTTTGTAGTAGAAGTCACTTTGAATGAAGCTAACCTTTGTGAATTTTTACTGTTTTGAATGTTGCCTTTAAATTCTGCAATTATAGTGTTTGTTTTTATTCCTCTGTGAACTGCATCAGTGGGGAAATTGGTTCGTGTATGAACATGGTAGCTATGGTGATTGAAGAGTGGCTGGGATGGCAAGCTGGATTATTTTTTTCTTCAATGTTTTACCTTTCCTACAAACCCATTGTTAGGGTGAAAGCTAAAATGCTAACTAAAAACTTATTTCTTGATTCATTGGGTAGCATCTAGAATTAATTTAAATTGAAGTTTTGTAAAACTGGAATATAGGGTGAACATCTGAGGGTGTGTGGCATATATTGTATGCCGAATAAGATGCATGTGTGTGTGTGTGTGTGTGTATATATATGTATGTATATATGTAATGTGTATGTAGTGGATGAATGAGAACCTAATCTGTTTGGGTTAGATTTATTTAATTATGTTGCATACCCCCTGATGACACATTCACTCCGGTGATCACAACTGAAAACTCCGCATGTTATTACAAGTACAAACAAGAGCTGCGAAGTCACCAAAGGTTTTATTCTTTCCAATAAAACCAAGAAATTCGATGACTTAAAAGAATTGCAAGGAGAAATTGTCTGTAATTCACTTGTATCGCAGCACAATGGAAGTCTGGAATCATTGTAGACATAAAAGAATACAAACAATAGAGTATCATAGTTATAGTCAATCCTCTCAGGTTCATCTTGAACATTAACCGATTGGTAGTCTCTCTCTGACCAAAACTTCAATCTCACACAACCACGAATTAGAAGACAAACACAACCAAAACAAATAAACTCTATACAGTACTTAATTGATCACAGTTGCACAACACATACAGTTGCTGAAGAGGGAAGTCTTTCGCTTGTGCTTCTCTTTAGTTTTTGGTGAAGTTGAAGCAACTTTTGTTGCCTTCTTTGCAGTGGCTGTGACAGCAATATTGGCTTCTGCTTCTTCTTCTTCTTTCTCAAAGCCAAGAAATGGAGTTCTTGACTTATTAGAATCACTTCTGTCCAATGTAATGACTTTCTCTTCCACAGGCATTGCTTGATACCGCAGTGAGTCTTGGCTATATCCAGAATGTGCTGTTGGTTTTAGGAGTCTGACAGAGTTTCTTTTATCGTGATAAAGCAGTGGAGTTTGATCCGATTCTTCAGTTTTTGCTGCAAGTCTGATATCAAAATTAAAGCTTGGAGATTTTTGTATATGAGCAGGAACAGCCAGGTCATCAGGCTTTGATTCAGTGCTGAACCTTCTTGGTCCTTCTTGAGCCTTAAAACCATTCTCTGCAAAGGCAGGTGTCTCAACTATTGCATTTTGCTCACTGGACTGATTTTCTGAAGTTTTAGCCTCTAGCAACGTCTTTGGAGCTATTGCAATATCCTTTGACATTTCCTTCCCAATTTGGTCTTTAACAAATTTAACTTCAGAACCCAAAATTTCTTCAATTAAGTCTGCTGAATTAATCAATAGTGCTTTGGTAGTAAAGTGATTACCACCACTCTTTTGCTTCAAGTCTATGTTAGAATCATTGCCGTTTGATCTAGTTTCATCTGCCATTACATTTTCCTGTTCTTGTGTTGGAGCTTGAGGGAGGAATTGTTCATTGCTGCTATGAACTACTTCAGACCCCATTGAAGTGTCATGTTGATCTTGAGACTGCAATGATTCAGCAGGAGCCTCTGCAAGGAGAGCTTCACTCCCACCTTGGCCACACCAAGATTGTATAAGGGTGTCCTCTTGGTGATCTTGAGATTGTACTGTGGAGACATGAGAAGATTCAATGCTGCTTTTGACAGTTTCAGATTCCAATACAATGTCATGCATATGATGTGGAGTATATACTGAAACAGGAGTATCCAAGACAAAAGCTTCTCCATTTTCAGGAGAAAGTGGCAGAAATGGACATTGGTTTTCCATTTCCCTTGCTTTGGTATCATCTTTGATGGAAAACAAGGCTTCTGTTTTGTCGTCTATTTCTTGAACCGCTTCCGTCTCATTTGATTTGTAAGTTAATTCTGCTGCAAGCATCACATCATTTGGATAACCATTCTCAGGAATCTTTGCCTCTTCATTCTGACATTCCAGATTAGAATGTTCCTCATTTTCATACTTAAGCCCGATTGCATTCAATTCAGGTTGAGCTGCTTGTTCCTTGCTAATTGTAGATTCTGTTGCTTCCTCGTATAGCTGATTTGGGTTCTGATCATTATTTTTACTCTCATTTCCTGAAAATTTTGCTATCGTTGTGCCTTCTTCAGTGAATGTAATGCATTTGTCCTCAGGTGCAGAAACTTCTTGATGGCAGTTAAATGGCTTATCCAATAGAACAGCTTCTAAATTCATTTCAGTAAAAAAATCTCCATTGCATTTTTTTTCAATGCCACTCTTTTCTGCTTTCATATCATTCCCATCATCATCTACTCCTTCCACACACTTTTCTTCACTAGACACCTGTTCCTTTTGGGGTACCGACGATGAATTACTCAACTTGGTATTGGATACACCATCACCTTCAAGATAGTTTGAATGATCAGTAACCAAAGGGTGGGAACTCTCCGAACCAGTGCTTGATACTGCTTCATTATCATCTTCGACACATGAATTATCATGACTGTCAACCAATTCGCGTTGATCAGGCTTTGTGTCTAAAGATTCTCGAGGTTCTGCATCAAGTGTTGCAGATATTGCTGCAAAAGTGGTAATTCTTGCTCTCTCTTCCTCTGTTGCATTTTTGTATCACACAAATATAGTCTTCAAGTTGTGCTCAATATGTTCATACAAGATTATACAATTCTAATGTGGTAGAAGTATATATTTTAACACTAACTAAGATTAAATAAGATTAAGGTTATTCGTAGAAGCAAATTGATCAATGTGCTAACCTTTCTCAATAGTAGTCTGCTTCTCAGGCTGATGATTATTTTCTCCAAACAGATTTCCCACTGAATCGAACTCTTTCTGCTTCTCATGATTTTCCACTTCTTTGGACAAACAGGTTAGTTTAGTGTCCCCTTCACCTACTTCGTTTGATACAGTTTCAACTTCAGAAGATTCTGCAGAAGGATGAATTTCACTTATTTCTTCATCTATCAGAAAGTTAGTCAATGCCCAAACATTTTAAATACATATCAACTGACCAAACAAAGCTAGCGCAAGCTTAATTAAGCACCATTTAAAGTTAATAAAAAGTACTAACCGCTTTGGTTGGATGTCTGATACAAAACATTTGCTTCTTCTGCTCCTGATTGAACATCAGAAACCAACCCATTAACTTTTTCATGAAAGTCTTTGTCTTCAGCTAAATAAATCACTTGCTTTTCTCCTTCCACACCATCTGCATTAGCACCTGCTCCATGTAACACTTCTTCACCAGCTTCCACTGCAGAGTTGTCTTGTTCTACATGCATCAATGGAACAGTATCGATTTCATTCGTAAACAATCATGATATGACAAAATTGCTAAGAAACATACTTTTTGTAGGCCTTTCAATCAACTTGCCTTGCATACCAGATGTGTTATTGTTGCCCATCTCATTCCCCAAGCCCAATGTGCCAAATCCTGCAATATATCAAAATAACAGTACACAAATAAAATGGAATTCAAAGTCGAAAAATTCAAATTCTACAAGCCTTAAGTTTCATAGCATGATGATAATTACTCAATGTCTGTGGTATTGCCAGAGTGTTAATACATAATTGTCCTAGCTATACGTCACTAACTTGACATTGCTTCAAGCAAAGGCCTCATTGGGGTCATCTGTAAAGCCAAGCTGATTGAGCTCTAAAAAGTAGTGGAACATAACACTTGCCTGGTTATCTCTTTTTTCCTTTCTGTGACATGACATTCTGTATCATGATTATTATATTAATCCAATCTCCATTGGAAACATTGTTAACTGAATTTAGTTTATTGTTGGCAACTCAGCTGTGCCTTGTTGTAGCCTACAATGGTCTGTCCATATGATTATGTTGTGCCGTATTCTTCGATACTGCTTATTCAAATGTATACCCAATATTTGAGGAATATCTAAGGACAATCTAGGTAAACAACTGCTTAAAGTTTCATATGTTTTGCTTATTTAAATGCAGATCAATTGCACTTTAATCAAGTTCATTGAACTGAACTTATGAAGTGAAAATTGAATGTCCAATGGTAGCATAAAGATAGTACATGTATAAAAGACTGCTCTTAATATGCTTTTCTGGCATGTTTGTGCAATAATGTGGTGTTGATAAGGCACTTAAGAGGTGGGTCTGTTCTTCTGGATTTCTTGATCTTAAAGCTTATGCTAAGAAAAAAAAAAAACTGGGTCTTTCTTGAGCCCAGCTTTTATCATTACTGTGCATTTGTTTGGAACTTATATGCTTTGAAGAAGCTTAAAAATAAAAAGTAGACCCTCCCTCTCCTTTTATAATTGAAAAGGAATAAGGGAGTTGGTGGAAATCCTCACTTTCATTGCCTTTCTAACTAAGATTAGCCGTTCAAATGATTAGTGCATATTAAAATGCCTAGAAAGTAAGGTTGGCAAAATTCAGTCTGGTTCGGATGACTGAATTTATTTGATCTGAATTAAACAAAATTTGGATATAAATTATATGTTCGAAATCTGGGTCCAAACAAAAAAAAAATTGTCTAGTTTAAAACCGGATCTAGGTCTAAACACACTAGTTTATTTGTCCAAACATTAATTCGGATTAGTTTACCATTCGGCTTACTTGTCTGGATTTAAATCAATCTGGGTTTGGTCAATTAGGTCTGTCCGAAATCCAATCCGGGTTAGGGTCCGGACATGTAAATATTTTGTAAGCACGTGCTGTCCGACTTATAACCGACCCGGAACTATTTTTTTTACCACCCCTACTAGAAAGAGTGACTAATCCAAATACTCGAGATATATACAAAACAAAATTGATTCCATTTCAAATTAAATGTATATTTGCCAGCTCCGTTGGGTATTGCGCTTACATGTCAAAAAAGTTATTTTTCTCTTTGGTAAAGAAATATGGGCGTATAGCATGTCTGGAAGAATCAGAAAAAAGTGTCTCCAAACATTGATATTGGGCTTTACCGTTAATCTTTTCTTCTAAGGCCCTAAATATATAGCAAATACAGGTTTTGGCCCATAATGCAACATGGGCTTTGGCTCACAAAAAAATCTGCTCCGTTGGGCTGCGGAGTTAAAGTGCCTGTTTGGTAGGACGTGTGACTAGCGGTACTGCTAGCGGGAAGCGGGAAATGCTGGCCACGCTATGCTACCAAACAGTTAAGAAATGGTAGCATATACGCTGCCATTTCTGCTGAAAAACCACGCTCACAAGGTGAGTTTTTTTGATACAATATCCCTCTCGGACTCAAAAGGATGATTAACGGTGCAAGGAAGATGACACAGAGAACAACTGCAGTGACAGACTGACAGTGAGTCCAGTTAGGAGGAGGAGGAACAGATCCAAACCCTCCACCAGAATCCATGTCGGAGGACTTGAGGTCGATTCACAATGCAAATACCTTAAACTAGGACTGGAACTGGGTCGGTTTTATCGGCCATTATTGGTCAACCAATCCATTACCGACCGGTCGATAATCAACCATCAACTGACCTACATAGTCGGGCCGATAATATCACCCGACCCATGTATAGATGGGTGGTTGATGGTTTTTAAAATACTGTATCGTTGATTGGCAGATAATTATCGGCCAACAGACTATTTTAAAGAAAATAAAAAAAATAATATTAATAATTTTAGTTTTGTTATTGTTATCGGCCATTATCGGCCGACCGACCCATTATCGACCGGCCGATAATCAACCGACCCGAAAATGTCGGTTGCCAACCGACATCCGATCCATAAAAGTCGAACTAATAATGGTTTTCACATTTGACCGAAATCGGTTGGTCAGGTTGATTGCATTATCGTCGATAATCAACCAACCCGATCCAGTCCTAGCCTTACCTTAAAACATTTCAAAATTACATCATCACCACCTATGTCTTTTATAGAAGCACAATCACAATATGATACAATGTGTCCTGCTAAGCAGCACAAGTGCAGCAACGACCCAAGGTGCCACAATGGGCACTCTGATTACAATGCGAGGAAAGTTTTGTCTCTCTGAACCAGCACCTCGCATGGTTTTATTAAAAATCCTGACAGAAAATCTTACATGTCACAGGAGTTAAATGACTTATAATGTTTCTCCCAATCAGATGGCGCTATACGATACAACAAGCTTACTAGGCAGGAACGGCTGCGGGGACTTTGCCATTGCCCGCTGGAGCCACACTGTCGTAGTACTCGACCAGCACTTTCCAGCCGCCAGGACACATAAATCCATCTGGTGGACTCTCTTTGCTCTTCGCAAGTGTCCGCATCTGTACAATGCAGGCAATCTCGTTCAGATACAAGAAGCATAAAACATCATTACGACAACATAATTTTCTTTCAAGGGACATTTGGTAGTCTATCCAGGAAGATTATTAATACCTTGGTGCCGGATATGAACAGGAAGTCTTGAGCCCTTGATGGATCAAAAAATGCCATTTTACCTTTAGTCTTATCGTACGCAGCAACCTGCCATTACACAACAAAATCGACATGTTCTATGAGGGCTTCATGTGATTTCAACTAAGTAAGTATGAGCTGTGAAATCTGATGATTGATGGTACCTTGAAAGGAAGAATGTTTAGCCTCTCCAACCCAGGGGCCATGCTCAAGACCTTCTTCCCGTGATCAGCATCATACAAATCTCTTTTCTCAACTGGATGACCCATTCCAGCTGGGTCCCTGCCAACGATGTAGAAATTTGCTCCAGCATTAACACGAGCCTTTGCATGCCACTGTACCTCGGTTGGGCCAGCATAGAGCATTGGGGATGGGAATATGGAAACAACAGTTGTCTCCGGATCAAGAACACCATCCTCGAGCACCTGAAAATGAATCGTTCATCTGACAAAGTCAGTAGTCGCCAAATATAAACAACTATGTCCGGATTAAATAAAAAATCTAGCTCCGTAAGCAAAGGAAAATATGGATCATGTAAAATGAAAGAGACTCAAGCGGCAATGTATTGCAAAGCTGATGCAAATACCTTCTCATGTTGTTTCATTCTCCAACTTAGAGGTACATCATCGGCCTTTGTGAAGCCTCCCAGTGGATGAAGCAAGAGGATTGGGTTTTCATAACCCATCTCAAGAAGCCGGCGACGAGTATCAGTCATCAGCAAAGCATGACCATTGTGCACAGGGTTTCTGAGCTGGAAAGCAAACACTGCATCAGCATTGCGTCTTGCAAATTCCTCGCGAAGTTTGGTTGGTGACAATCGGAAATGATCAAGACCATCATGGTACTTGAGTGGCTCTATAACTTCCAAGTCCCCACCAATCAACCAGTCTCCAGCATTTGTTATAGTTTCATCAACATAAGGAAGACCAGGGGCAATAGTACCCCAAGTTCTCGCGATCCGTTCTTCTTTTGGGTGCTTGTATATCTCGATACTGAAACATTCCAATAAATAAAATAGCATGAGAAATTATGCACATTGATGAATTAAATGATTCCAAGAGTTTTTGCAAAGACTGTTTGATGCAAGATGAACACCAAAAAGCTCCTTGCAATATAAATGTCAACTAAAATATAATTATGGATTGTTTTCATAAATAAACATAAATTTGCAAGGCACAAGAAAACTTGGGTAAAAAACAGCTATTGTCTAATGATGTGAAATGAAAGATAATTAAGGACAGCGGTTCAATTAGAATGTATGAAGAGGCAATACCGTTTGAATTTATGACGAGCATTAATTTATAAATACATGTTCAGAACCACCGCAACAGCATGAAGGAGTGTCAAATTACCGATATGATAACTTCAGCTTAAGAAAAGATCCAGCAAAGGGAAAGTGGTGAAAAGGAAAACACAAGGATACAATATAGCATTTCCCACAAAACCTATGAAAACAAACACGGCAGTAGGCGGCAGTAGGTTCTAAGGCTTCATGTTCATGCATGGATGTTCAGTTAATCCCCCAAAAATATCATCAATTTAAGTAGCAACGATGAGTCATTTATTGACAAGAAATATTGTTTTAATAACAAGACGTCAAAAAGAACCTAACAGGGGGGAAACACTCTCGAGCACCTTTTAGATTATGAGGAATGTAATTATCAAAAGAGGAAAAGAAATATATGAATATCATCAATTTAAGTTGCAAGGATGAGTAATTTATTGACAAGAAATACAGTTCTAACAAAAAGACATCAAAAAAACTAACAGGGGGGAAAACACTCTCAAGCACCTTTTAGATTATGAGGAATATAAAAGAGGAAAAGAAATATATGCTATAACATATTAACAGTGACAGATAAGATAAGCAAAAAAAGTGAATCGATGACTTTTGAGAAACAATCAATGAAGAATTCCAAATTATCTATGATTTCATAGTGGCTAGCGAGTAGTATAAACTATAAACACATGCCGAGACACTACATTCTACAAGAAACCAAGATGATAGATAAGTCACTTCATATTCTCCCTAGAACACGAAAAAATACGTAATGCGGAAGAGAAAAAAGGGGGGAAAAGAGAGCAAACATAATGCTATAAAAAATTTATCACCCACAGGCCACAGCTCTATAGATTTATAAGTTATGAATTTATTGCAAGGCTTACAGTTTGCAGTCTTTGATCTCTTCTTAAAGCAATCGTCTAAACTTGACAAAAAAAGAAAAGAAATAGGGTGAACAAATACAACTGGCAGGGGTGCTTTGTTGTTTTCATGCTCCACCCATATCTTTCATGACAGCTGATGCTAATTATTTTTTTAAAAAAATGATGTTAACAATCAAAATCCAGCTCCTACGGAGACACCATCAGTGATTTGGAGACCACAAAAAGTTATCAATAACCAAGTAGAATTGCCATCAAACTGTTAATACAATGACACATCAAAATGTCGAAATCAGGATTGATTTACATTTTTTATCTCGACTGATTTACTTTTCTGATATTATGTGTGATTTGCTTTCCTGATATTGTGTAATTTTCTTTCATGATCTTGAGGAATTAACTTTCCCGATTAACTTCTTTGCTTGGTGACCAAGATTTATAATAGTATAAATAGCATTGTAATTCTTTATACAAAAAATATGAATAAAACTATTTTTTTTATCTCAAAAGTTCTCTCCTTTAGTTCTTATTTTCAAGTGAAAATAGCCTCCAAACAGACAACTCCATAATTTATAGCATTAATGGCATACATAACATGGAGGGGGCCAAAGCTGAATAGTCATCCTCATAAGAACATGAAAGCCAACCAATTTCCTCTGTTATATATCCTGTACTGATTTTGACAAATTTCTTTGTTCTTTGTTACAATGTAACAAAGAACAAAGAAATCAAACAAGAAAGTATTCAGAAACCTTAAAATTCATACCTCAGGCAATCAAGTCAAATCTCAACAAAAAACTGAAAATTTTTAAATGCTAAGATTGGTAAATATAATCTTACTCTTTGAGGATGGCGATAGTGTTCTCTTCGGCATCAACGAGAGCGACCCGGGTGGAGTCGCCGATCCGGCTCTTCTGGGCGTCGTCGATGGCGAGCACGATGGGCACGGACATATTCACGACCGACCCGTCCTCGAGTCGGAGTGAATTAAAATGAAGTGTTTGGAGGAACTCTGATTCTCTCATGAATCCACTGAGCGGGCTAGCCCAACCTTCACTCAAAACATGAACCCATTGAATATCAATACTTGAAAGCCCAATCTTTGGCAACAAACCCGCCTCTCTCAGCTTCACGTCCCTGTTCGATTCCTCCACAAACAACTCCACAAGCTTCCCGCCGTCGGGCTCGATCAACCCGGCTGAGATTCGGATCCTCGAGTGGGTCTTCGGACGGGTGATCAGAGATACGGGGAGTTTGAAGGAAGGGACGAAATGGGTATTCAATGATTTAGGTAGGGAGTGAGATTGATACGGTGTTTTGGCGAAAAGGGTAGCCATGGAAGCAGTCGTAGTAGCCATGACAGGAGAGAACCAAAGAGGTCTCTGGTTCTTCTTGGTGCTCTGTTTTAAAATTGGTTGGCTGTTTTGGAGGGTATTGAACTATTGATTGGAGACAAACAAAAGTACGTTATTTTTTTTTTTATTTTTTGTAGTAGAAAATGACGGATGATTAGGTAAAAAAGCTTGTGTAAATTATGTTTATATTGGCGAGAATGAGTAGTTAGGGGAGGATCAAGCTCGACATTCTTTCCTTTTTAATTAAAAAAGTTGTCATATTTGATTATGATAATACTAAAATATCCTCACAAGTGAGAACACGACATATGTCACCCATGACGTCACTAATGAGGCCTTCACCCTACTTGTCATTCATGGATGCCGAAGTGGCAACGACCAATACCGAGGATCGATCTAAAGATTAAAACATCATATGAGCAACCCAAAGTGATGTGACTAAGAGGATAGCAACTCCGCAAGATCGAGATGTTACCTCGGCATACACAAGCAGATTATGTTTAGAACACCCCTTGATGACCAAACGCCTCAAGGAATCAAGAGTCATCAAGGAAATCATCTCTAATTAGGAAATGAATCGAGATGAGATTTTGTAAATCTACTTGAGAATCAAGAGAGAATAGATTTAATTCTACCAAAATTAGAATTTTCTTACTTGTATAAAAAGGGACCTCCAACGTTAGGTAAAGTATCTTGAACCCTGCACTATTCGTTACTTAAGAGAGCTCCATGCATCGCTCACCCTCTATTAATAGCATATTGATTTGAGTGTTAGAGAGGTCCCTCCAAAGACACCATCAACCCTCAAGGCCCTCTGTAACTCACGTTTTCCACTGTGCGGGTCATTTTCAGCGGAACCGAATATAATAACTAATGTTAGTTTTGTCTCTGATACGGCATCGAGACCAAATCCAATTTTGGACGTGATCATATTCGATTTTATCATAAACTATTATCCAAAGATATCTTAACATTAACGTACTTGTTAAAAAAATTACATATACAACAATATTCGATAGGTGCTGAAGTTAATGCTATCATCATCTTGATGACCAAATTCCATGCTGCATGTTATTCTTAAGGGCTCGTTTGGAAAGAAAAAATAAAGAGTATAGTAGAGTTAATGAATGGAGAATTATCAGGGGCGGACTCAAGGCAAAAAGAGTGGGGTCAATTGACCCCACAATTTTTTTTTTCATATACATACTTATAAAAATTGAACTTTGACTCCACTCTATTTTTTTATTTTGACCCCACTCATATCACATATTTCATACATCTCAGAATTAGAATGTTAAATGGGCTATAGCCCATAAGAAATTTTAAAGGGCCCAATGGACTTAGTCTAGTCCTGTAAATTATTGATATTGTATTTTAAAGACCCATAACTTAGCTTAATAAATGGGCTTAGTCTAGTCTTGTAAATTATTAGTATTATATTTTGAAGACCCATAACTTATCCTTTGATAGAGACATAATAGAGTCCTTATAAAAATGCATGATGATCCACTTTCAAAATATAAAAAATTATCGACAACATTTGTAAATTAATTTTCAATTTGATTTTTAATGTTGTTTTCCATACTTTTAAAGAAATAATTAATAAATAACCCAAAAAAATTTCAGGGGCACTACCCTCAGACCCCTGTAAATATTTTTTTTACTTCCTGTATAAATTCGACTCTATACACTCTAGAGGATGGGTATGCCCCTGAGAGTTATGTGAGGAAGACTATCTTAACTCACCCTTACTTGAATAGAAGGTAGAGTGAATAAGAGTTAATGAAGAGTAAGAGATGTGAGTTCGATGATTTAAGAAATAATAAACAAAATTTCTCTCACCTCACAAATCCCCTAAATTGAGGGGTTACAAAATATTGAGTGAGAGAGTTAAGCGGGGAGAAATTCCCCTCTTCCCTTACCCCACTTAACTCTCCCTCCTCCAATTCAAGGAAGGTAAAGTTACCCTTCCCTCATAAAAAGGAAGAACTAATTCTGTTAAGAACATATCCCAACCGATGTAGTATATATAGGTAAAGCCCCATCCCTTTTATTCATCAAGGCATTTTTCTTAGCCTAGTAAGTTGAGTTTTGACTCTTAATAGCTAGAGTTGCTCAATGAATGGGGTCTCGGCTTGTAGTAGCTACTTAGATTCAGGAGGAACAAATATGTACGTGTCTAATGAAAGTGTGGATTTCTGTCTAACTCTGTGGGTAATATTCTATAAACAAATCTGTAGGGAATATAATAGTGACTTAAAAAGAGACATTAATATCCATTAATTGGAAGGGTATTACATTATGGGGAGGATTACCTTAAAAAAGTACTAATATCCTACTAAAGCCATCAAAACAGGATCTCAATGCAGCATTAACAACGGTCGAATCCTTAATTTTTTTTGACAACCGAGAACGATAGCATACAAATTTATTTTTTGAACATCTGATATGAGTTTAAATTTCGGATCATGATCCTTAATCTTACAAAAACGCAAAAATTATTTTTTCAGTTTTTAATACTATAAGGAGACTTTTGGGTGCGCCGGAGATTATCAGATAGCTATAACACCGCCTTACAATTGGAGAAGTCGTTCAAACTTGAGTTTGTTCTTCAGCAAATATGCATCTACCCATGCATCTTGACTAAGAGATGGGCCGGCATCGATCATAAAACTTTGTTCTGTTAAGATGGGCCGGGCCTGTTTTTGCCTATTCCCAACTAGAAATTTTTTGGGCTGGGCCGGGATCCAGTCCAAGTTCATGCTTAAAGTGTGGACCAAGTTTGTGGACCAAAATCCAATGGTTGTAATCAATCACAACATAAGTGGGGGCCACACATTTATTATGGGACCCATCACATCTAAGGTTGAAAAACAAGTCCACAAACTTGGTCCACACTTTTGGTCCACATAGGAGAATTTCTGTATATATATATATATATATATATATATATATATATATGTATGTATATGTATAACGCCCATTGGAAGTGCCCATTTTCTGTGTATCACTATCTAATCTTTCAATCTCTAATTATTCGCAACAATGTAATTATTGCTCCAAATGTATAATGTTCTAAATATACAGAATTTCAGGAGATAAAAAATTAACAGGCCCAAGCTAAGGGGGAAAATTAAAATACTTGCATGATAAATCATTAGATCTCAGTAGGAGTGAAGCCAAGTTATCATATGAGGGGTCACAGGGACGAACAAAGGATTTTACGTGAGGGTAGGCAAAACTAAGCGGTGGTCCAGGGGCTATAATTTTTTTGGATTATCTATTAATTATACCTTGAAAATTATAAAAAATAATACTAAAAGTAAAAAATTCATAAAGTACGATAAGTAATAATTGTTACATATCTTCTTGTTTCAACTATGAACATATTTTTTACAACAAGGGGGGTTTAAATTGAAAATTCAGGGGATCTTTTATATAAAATACTATATAGTTAAGGTTAAAAAATTAACAAGCCCAAGCTAAGGGGGAAAATTAAAATATTTGCATGATAAATCATTAGATCTCAGTAGGAGTGAAGCCAAATTATCATATGAGGGGTCACAGGGATGAACAAAGGATTTTACGTGAGGGTAGGCAAAACTAAGCGGTGGTCCAGGGGCTATAATTTTTTTGGATTATCTATTAATTATATCTTGAAAATTATAAAAAATAATACTAAAAGTAAAAAATTCATAAAGTACGATAAGTAATAATTGTTACATATCTTCTTGTTTCAACTATGAACATATTTTTTACAATAAGGGGGTTTAAATTGAAAATTCAGGGGATCTTTTATATAAATTACTATATAGTTAAGGTTAATGAAAAAAAATTGAGAGGGTCAGCTGCTAGGGGCATAGGTACGTGAATAGTAAGAGGGCATTTTTGAAAAATACCCGTACACTTCATATTTTGTATTATGCATCTTTTTAAAAAATATATTTTTCAATTCTTGCCCCCGTTAGTTTTAAAAAATATCCTATATTACCAATATTTTCAAATTATGTCACATTTAAAAAATATTTTTCCAACCCAAACTCTCACAAAATTTTCATGGGCCATATTTTACTCACATTTTCATGAGTTAATTTAGTGGGCCTAGGCTTTATTCATGCATATAAATATATTACAAACTATGACCCATAGACTTTACGACTCAACTTGCACATTTAGTGAACCAAACTATGTAATTACTCTGACTTATAATTAGAAGAAATTAGATCACACTTTCTGAATTATATCGGGAATTATCACATCAAGAAAGTCAAAAAAAAACTATAATTATGAAATGAGCGCATATGAATAATTTCAAAATAGCACTTTGCAATAAAAAAATTTCTATAGATAGTCCCAAAAAGAAAATTTAGGGTGCTACCCCCAGACCCTCACAATTTTTATTGTTGTCTTATTTATCTAACATCTTGGCTCCACCCCTGTCAGCTTCCCCCTCAATATAACATGGCTTCGTCGTTGGATTTCAGTATGATATATATAATATGGTTCCTCCACGAGAGTATGGTTGATTTTTCATAATCATAATGCTAATTTTACATTATTTCAAATAGAGAGATCGTTTCCAAGATTTGAGACACTTCTTTATCATTAGTCTAAAATTAAAAATATATATATATCAATCTTAATTACTATACATACACGTTTAAAACATCAAAATTAGGTGGTAACAACATTATTAATCAACGTTACGACAAAAAAGAAATCAAAGTAAAAAATGAACAAAAAGATGTACGTACGTACGTGCCTAAAACATGTAGCCATAAAAGGATAACGTTGGTCACGTTTACATACGTATACCAGTCAAAGAAAGCTAGCTAGCAAAGAAAAAGAGATAATAATGTTTGGTCTTCAACACACAAAACCTTTTGTCATCTCCAATAAAAACACTTGACTACCCCAAAAAAGTGAAAGTGAAACTCGATCTTTCGAAGAAGAGAGACCACCTTCAAATTGAATCTTCAATCAATCCATGCAAAGCAAACCCTGCTTTTTGCGAAAATGATGTGTCGATTCTACTTCTATCATTGAACCGGCATTACAAGCCAAATCAAAAGCACTTTCCCTCTTACAAAAATAATCAATCAACGTTCGTGAACTCTTGAAGGCGATGTATCGGTCAAAAGCAATCATAATAATATGTTAGCAAATCAAACACAAAAAGTGATATTATTCGCACTGAGTCAAGAGTTCGTATGGATTTGTTCTCATATGTTGTTTTCTAAGTATTTATGCTTAGAAAACACGTCATTTGTGTGAGAGAACCTGTACCTATGACCTTTGCTTATAAACACTCAATTGGGTTATCCAATTCGATATGTGGGACTACATGTTTTAACACTTTCTAACACTTGTGGATTCGATTATGCGAGGCTCAACAAGCGAACACGAGTAGATGTCGTGTCCAAATGAACCGATTCTTTACTCTAATACCATGTTAGAAAATCAAGCTCAAGCACATCAAAGTGTATTATATATCCTTTGGCTAAAGGCCCGACGGATTTGTTCTCTTAAACCCTCTCTTAAGTACTTAAGCTTAAAAAAATACGTCACTTGTGAAAGGAGCTAAACTTTTATTTATATATTACTCAGTTCAATTATTTCAAAACCGTGTGGTATGAACTAAAGTCTAGACGTCACCCTTAGCCCAATTAGACAGCTAAACGACAAAACCCAATTTTTTTTACCCCTCAAGTTCCCTCATTCATAAAATTAATTTTTTATTGACGAAAATGCACTTGCTGCTTTTTTCTACATAAAAAGTTGAGATGATGATTAAAGGTTTGATTGAGGGGTCAAAAGGAAAATTATGGCATCCATGTGTTTTATTTATGGGAAAAAAGGACCAAAAATTCTCTCTCAAGGTTTGGTTGCTTTTCTTTTGAAGGGGTTTGAAGATTTGAGACAAGATAAGGAACAAATATATAAGTGTAAAATGTACCAAAGCAATCATTCCATCCATGACTGTTAATTATTGGGAGTGAAAGAAACCATAAGGGATTGTGTGGGCAAGTATTCTCCTCAGGATTCTGAATCTATGGGGGGCCCTAATTAATTTGGACAGTATTAGGCTAATTATTAGAGCCTTTTGAAGCTATATATATATATAACTTTGTTATCATCGGGGTGAAGGATTGGGCCTCAGCTTTTAATAATCTTCTACAATGATGCTCACAAGAGGATATGCATTTTACCATGTGTAAATAATGTTGGGTATAATGTTGGGTATATAAGATCTCCTATCGGTTAAGTATGAGTAAGTTAAATGCTCAATATACTAATCGTTAATCTGTGCTATGCATGAGATAATATCAAGACCAACTTATAAACATAATAGAAACGAAAAGAGAAAAAATTCAAACCCCTGGTACGAACAACTCATACAATGAATTAGCAATCCGACGTTTTAGTCCACTCAGCCATCTCTTCTGTGACCAATTAACCAACCAACAAAATTACTTGTTACAAATAACGTCTTGATGTTGCAGCGAAACATATAAATGTTGACTAATCTGACTTATCTGACTCTCTCTCTCTCAAAAGAAGTCCATGATAAATCGATTTGATTTCGTTTTCTCCTTTTTTTATCTTCAAAATTCAAGATTAGGGTTTCCTCTTGGAGCTTGATTTATTGGGATAGAGAGAGATTTGAGGGGTGTGGTTTAGTAGGAGGTGTTGTTGAGACTTAAGAGCCAATGGAATTTGTTTGCGCTGCCCTGAAAATATCTCTCTCTCCACTTGGCTTGTTTGCTATCTTGTTAGTATTTCTTCTCTCCCTTTCCATCTAAATGTGTCAATATATCTTTTTGCAAATACATCTATGGAAACTAATAAGGTTGATTTCAGATTATTGAGCTTGGCAACGGCGGGCTGTATTGGACTATTGGGCCAGTGACATTGGTTAATTTGTGGAACTCAATCATTTGGAGAAAAGGAAGGTCACCCACTTCTGGAGGAATTTGACGGGAGAGTTCGCCGGCGAAGATGATGAGGGAGAAGTCATGACATGATGAGAATCAGAAAGTTTGGACATGTGTCATCATTTTATTGGCTAACGCCATGTGTCCATCAAGTCATTTATCATAAAATAATTAGAAAATTCATCTTATATGTTTAACGGTCATGTCAACACCGTTATAACAAAATTTAACATGAGGGTACATATGTTTAGAGACTATACTGATTTTATATGTGCTTTTAGTCTATGTTGTTTCTAAAATATGTAAAGATGTTAAATATAATTTTATTTAATATTAAGACTGAAATGCGTTGAGTTGAGCCTACTAAGATAGATTTGCATTAATAGTGTAAAGCCTCATAAGTACGTGTGTCACCCTAACAATTTAGGTTAAAATGAAGTATATATATAGTGTGGTACTGTATCTATAGTGTGGTACTGGATGTGCATGGTTGATCTTAACTGGAGTTCACATGATGAGCATATATATATATATGGCAGAAGTTCAAGGATGCCTAGTGAGGTGGTCGGTCTTCCGGGATGGTCAGTTGATCACCAAGGTATTTGCATTCGACTTTTTTTCCACCAAAGGAGAAGGAGGAGGACAGAGCTGCTATGGCATGGCAGCTCTGCTGCATCATCTTCTTTTCATGTCTGCAACTAAAATAAATCATGTCTGTCCTCTGTAACACTAAAAATTACTACTATATATATATATTATTTAATGATCTCTCGAGCTCTTAAATTATCTCTGAAAAAGGGAAGGCTATGCCTTTTCAGCTTTCTTATTTTCTTTGTTTAAGTTATAAAAAGAGTATCTAAAGAAGAGCCTCTTTTAAAAGGGGAAAAAAATTGTGACTTGTCTTGTGCCTGCAAAGTTTTTCCCTTTTTTCCCCATGAAAGAACGAGAAAAAGTCATTACATTAATATGCAAGACGATATCCATTATTAATAATAATAAGAAAGTTTGTACTCAAAAACTTTTTTTTAAAAAAAACTATCCAAATAAAAAGAATCCATCCAAATGAAATTTTATGGTTGGCTGCAGATGCAACAAAGACTTCTAAAAGTAGGAGCACTACACTTTCATGCTACAGAGAATAATAATATACACTTTAAACTATGCCCCATAGATGTTATATTTTGAAAACGTCCGAGAGTCGAAGTATGATTTTCAAATTAATTTTTGAATTAGTAGATGTTGTCAAAGAGAGTGGCGATGCCATATGCAAAAAAAGAAGACTCAAAAAATGGTAGAAGCAATTGAGCTTTGACACATTTTCGTTAATCCATGGACATGATTTATATAAACATGTAGAATCATGGGTCCATACATCTCGATCATAAAAAAAGAAAAGAAAAAAAATAGGAATGTTTCGATATATTGCTCTAAACAAACAATCAGAAAACCAAAGTTGAAACATAAATCATGAATGAACTAATCCCTACAGGAGACTTATAGAAGAATCCCTCGAATGTGTGTGCTTAATGAGGAGTCCCTGAAAATTATTAAATAAACCAAGATATTACCATGACTATAATTTTTTTAGTAATGGGGAAGCGTTCAAACTCGAGATTTTTATGAAATACCACATACATGAGTGTTATCTAAGTTGTTTGTAGTTCTCGACTATAATTTTTTTTTTTAAAAAAATACCGCTAAGAAATATATGTTTCTCATTGGAATGAAATCTTAGACACATATATATCTAACCCAATCAATTATCAATTGAATCACTTCTCATTGGTTCTCGACTACAGTTTTAGAGAGAAGCAGAAGCGAAAGCGTGACGTGGATTGAATTTTAAACTTTGGTTTAAAATATGCCACATGATTGGATTTTAAGTACCAAAAGCCAAGAGGCTTGGTGCATGACATGATGCCATTACATACACACTTTAACTTTGCTTCCTTTTTTTTTTAAATAATAAGGAATATAATGTATCACCCCACCACACGTACGCAATCTCTCTTTTTCTTCGTCCTCCTTGGGCCTTGGGGAAACTCCCCCCCACCACTTCCACTTCAAATATCCTTCTATATATCTTGGTCACAGACACTCACACTCACTATGACTATATATTTTATTGTTGTGTTGGGTGTCACAGAACAAAACAAAGAGTGCCCATCTATCTATATCTCTATATCTATATCTATAATGGCATCAATTGATGTAGATATAAAAATAGGATAAATCCAAAAACGCTCCGGATCAGAACAAACCATGCCCACCAGCTCTACTGTGGCTAGAGTGTTTTAGTGTGGGCAACAGAGAGAGTAATGATTTGGTGCATTTATTGTATTGTGGAATTTAGTGTGGGATGCCTCCAAATTCATCCAACAAAAGGGTATGTTCTTATTTTTATGTTCCTCTGATCAACGCTACAATCTATGCATACTTTTTGTGATATAGCGATTAACTACCAAGTGGAAGATAGTGGTGGCCTTGCATGGCTGCACCGTCTGTTTCAAAGGAGAAAATGTTGAAGGGTGGGCATGCTCTACTGAATACTCGACATGTGACATTTCTAATCTCAATTTGCAAATTTTTTTTAAAAACCAGAAAATTTGAAAATAAGAAAAAAAAAATCAAGAGCTTCATCTTGTCACTTGCGACGCTTGAATCTTGAATCTTTATGATTTGGATTACCTACTTGAATCTTCTCTTAGGAAGTTCCATCAACACTTATGATGAGCACCACATCACTCGAATAACCCAAGTGATGTGGGTTTATAAGAAAGTTCATATCGTTATTACTACAATACAATGAGGCCTTTTGTTTGCCTAAGTACCGGTAAGTAAAACGGCGCAAAAAGAACGAACTCGTGAGGGCCCGATGTATTTACGGGAAATGGGAAATTCAAAACGGATAATATCATTGATATGAGTAGGGCTGAGATTTTCAACTGTAGAGAATAAAAAAAATGGCCAAATCAAATGTGAACAATGACGAGTTGAAGCGTGCTTGTGAGGTGGCCATCGAAGGAACAAATCAAAAGATCGTGATTTCGACCCGCGTGGCTAATAGCAGATGGATGTGGGAAAAATTCGATAAGTTGGGTTGCCAAATGGATCCGTCATTGGGCGTGACTTTTCAAATCTTCATCATCAGGGGATACCCTTTTCACGCTCTTCATCATCAAGGAGTCATTATTCTTCAATAACGATACATTCCTTCCATTCCTTATCTCCCTTCTTCTCTCTATTGTGAGAATCATGCGATGGGCTCTGCACATAGTACACCAGACAGCTAGGAGATTTGGTTAGGGACGATGGTGCTAGTGAAGGTGGAATACATAGATCTGGTTGGCGATAGTAGTGCGAGAAGATCTTGTTTGTGTTTGTATTTTTTTTTTCATTTATTAAATTTAAATATATTGTTAAAAGGTGTTAAAGGGATAAAAATCCCACATCGATTGTTGAGGGGCTTGGTGTCTAGTTTATAAGCTTGCCAAAGTCTTCAACTCATTGTCCAGCCTTTTCTAGGAAGGTGGGCTGGGAACTGCCACGGCCCAATGGGCTGAGATGGTGGGGAGGCTGGCTTTGGGTAGTGCCATTGTGAGATTTTCTACATGGTATCGGAGCAGGTGTAAAGGGATAAAAATCCCACATCGATTGTTGAGGGACTTGGTGTCTAGTTTATAAGCTTGCCCAAGTCTTCAACTCATTGTCCAGCCTTTTCCAGGAAGGTGGGTTGGGAACTGTCACGGCCCAAAGGGCTGAGATGGTGGGGAGGCTGGCTTTGGGTAGTGCCATTGTGAGATTTTCTACATGGTATCGGAGCAGGTGTAAAGGGATAAAAATCCCACATCGATTGTTGAGGGACTTGGTGTCTAGTTTATAAGCTTGCCCAAGTCTTCAACTCATTGTCCAGCCTTTTCCAGGAAGGTGGGTTGGGAACTGTCACGGCCCAAAGGGCTGAGATGGTGGGGAGGCTGGCTTTGGGTAGTGCCATTGTGAGATTTTCTACATGGTATCGGAGCAGGTGTAAAGGGATAAAAATCCCACATCGATTGTTGAGGGACTTGGTGTCTAGTTTATAAGCTTGCCCAAGTCTTCAACTCATTGTCCAGCCTTTTCCAGGAAGGTGGGTTGGGAACTGTCACGGCCCAATGGGCTGAGATGGTGGGGAGGCTAGCTTTGGGTAGTGCCATTGTGAGATTTTCTACATGGTATCGGAGCAGGTGTAAAGGGATAAAAATCCCACATCGATTGTTGAGGGACTTGGTGTCTAGTTTATAAGCTTGCCCAAGTCTTCAACTCATTGTCCAGCCTTTTCCAGGAAGGTGGGTTGGGAACTGCCACGGCCCAATAGACTGAGATGGTGGGGAGGCTGGCTTTGGGTAGTGCCATTGTGGGATTTTCTACATATATTACCTGTAATATTTCATTTTATTGAAGGTGGGTTGGGAACTGCCACGGCCCAATAGACTGAGATGGTGGGGAGGCTGGCTTTGGGTAGTGCCATTGTGGGATTTTCTACATATATTACCTGTAATATTTCATTTTATTAAAATAACATATACAAAACCACGTCGTCAATAATTTGTTGACCGGTGTGGGATTTTCTACATATATTACCTGTAATATTTCATTTTATTAAAATAACATATACAAAACCACGTCGTCAATAATTTGTTGACCGGGATGAGAGGCGTCTCATGTTGAGTATTCATTGGAGCATGACGTGGTGTTAAGCAATCACTGAATATTTTTCTTGTTTCAAAGAATAAGTGATGTCGCGGTTTTTAATCAGTGTTTAACATGATTTTTTGAGAGAAAATGATAGATAATTATAACTAAAATAATTATAGTCACAATTCCAGAGAGATTGAAATAGACAAAATTAAGAAAAACCTATCTCGTAAAACTATTTTTGATGCATCTATTCGAGCTATAAGTGGGCTAGCAATTATAGAGGCAGAGGAATTAATTCCCTTGTACAGGTCAACACACAAAGTATTAATAATACATTTCCTTTTCCTTCAATGGTGACTAACTACACCTTTGGGACACCCACCCTTCCTTTTACAGGACCCTCAATAAGGCAGGCTTTATGGTTGCTCATACTTAATTAAGATTCTCACCAACAAAAGGTAGGCTTCATTGGGTAGCTTTATCAATATATAATTTTAGTTCCGAAAAATAACACTAATTAATCAACGAGAGATGACTCAATTGATAATTGATTGAATTAGATATATATATGTTCAAAGTTCGATTTTAATGTGAAACATATTTCTCAACAGTATTTCAAAAATAACACTAATTAATGTTGAATCAAAATTGGGTGCAATCATACCAATACTAATACACTATATCCCATCAACACTTCAAAGTTAAACATGTTTGGACGATAATATTAATAAGATGAGTGACTTATCGGGAAGTTCTCGTGTTACACCGCTCAAATCTTAAAAAACCCTTAAAAAAATGTTGAATCAAATTTACATATTTATTAAAGTTGGTCAAGAAAGACATGATAGCAAAGGCCAAAGCAAAGCAAGGCTTGGCTTTTACTCCCATAATCAATCACGAAGTGGTAAAAGTACAATGAGAGTGATCTCATCATACCTAGTTTGATTATAAGCCCTTAGTGGGACCCCTACACGCAGTCCCTTCCAGGATTTTTTTGTCCTATTACACCAACATCAATGCCACTAAAATCCACATTATGATCATCACAATCAGTGAGTGGAGATGCACACGATCATTACCCCTCTAATCCCGTGGGGACCAAGAGATATTGGACCCGGCTCAAAAAATGCGCTAGTGAAGGAACCGTTACGGGTACGGATGGGAAAAAAATCGATTTCGGATCAAATAAAATGACGTGTTCGTGAAATATTTATATGTTTAAACTCTAACTCGGACCCTAATTTAGATTGGCTTTCAAACTTACTTAATTGATCAAAACCAGATAATAATCTAATCTAGATTAGAGTCTGGATTAGGGTTCGAACAATAACTCATATCCAAACTTCGTTTATTTCGGATAGGACAAATACCCCTAGTCATGGGTGGTGAAAAATAAAAAAATGGTTTTTGGTTTGCATAAAAACTAAAAAGGATTTCAACATCGCTGCTGCTGCTGCTGCTGCGTAGCCATAGGGACCTAGTAGTTAAGACAGAGACAACGAACACACATGGTGAAACTCTGCAGGAGCGACGACTGTAAGTTCGAATTATTCTTCTTCTGTATATGAATTGCTTTTTTATAAATATCCTCACTACCCTGTCTACCCATTTCTCCTCTCTCTCTCTCTCTCTCTCTCTCTCTCTCTCTCTCTCCATCTCCACATCCCACATTTTCTCTCTCTAGAATATATATATATGTTATATATATATCTACGCAATTACAAATTTTTACTTTAACCACAGGGTCTCTGTTTCTTGGTTTAATTAATAGTAGATGGATAGAGAGTGGCTTCCTTGCTTCCTTGTTTGTACCTCCCCGAGGCTGCGCGATCGGTTCAGGACCCGAAACGGAAGAAAGAAAGTGATAGAGAGACAGAGACGGGATTTTAAAAGCAAAAGCAATGGAAAGAGAGAGAGGGGAGGGGCACAGGGGGCTCACCACCTCAAAAGGCCTTTTACACGTGATAAAGAAAACACCAAAAGCACTTGCATGCGTGTATAAAGATTCATCATTTTCATCTTCTCTCTTCCTCTCTTCAGTCTTCAAACCCCGAATTCCCCCTCCAACAAAACCATACTCAGAATCTCAGACACCGACCAGTTTTGCTTTTTTTTTTTTCCCACCAATTCCAGGTCTTTGCCTCCCTCTCTGTGCAGTGAAGGAGTTACTATTTTATCTGGGTGAGGTGAGGTTCTGGATTTTTTTGGGGGGTTGTTAGTTTGGGATTAATGGGTCGTTTAATTTTCAATCCTACAGAGAGTGATTTCTCTACTGCCCTTTCCAATGTACATTCCTTCTTCTCTTTGTATACATGTCCCCGTACTTTGTTTTTGTCTGTGTGTTTTTACTCTCTTTTCCATAGAAGACCTTGGTCTCAAATATGCATTTTATAACAATTAAACATTTTAATGCTCTTGTTGTGTTTTTATCTGTTTGGGTTTATACATCTTATTGGAGGTTTTATTTTATTTTTTTAAAAAAATGTAGAGTTCTGGACTTCTGGGTGTAGGGACAGGCCAAAGAAAATTGTCGTCTCACTGGCATTTCAGCTTCTTGGGTTTCTATTTAGTTGTATTTTCCTCGAAGTCCTGCATTGTTTTGATAATTTATGGTCATTGGGTTTTGCTAATAGAACCATCTGAAGAAGGTTTGGTTTGGTTTGGTTTATTGGGTGATGGTCAGTTTTATCCTCGCATTGCCACCATTTTTCGAGTTGCAGACCTGGTTTTCACTTGTTTGGTTTGGGTTTCGTGTTTTGATCTCCTTACTTCTTCTCTGGGTCAAAAGATTTGAAGCAAACTTTCATGGAAAAATATTGTATGAAAGGTAAAAATCAGTTAAATAGATGTGAAATGTGTTAGGTATACACACATACTCGCACTTGCTTTCCCCAATCAATGCTTCTGGCCGGCGTCACCAGTCAGATTAAAAAACTGCAACTCTTGTTCTTGAGATTTGGTTTTTCTCATTTTTGACACAGTAGAGGTGAAAAGTTGGGCATTCAATTTTTCAAAGGAATAGTAATGCTTGCAAAGTGCAATAAAAGGCTGGTCTTTACCCATACCCTTATATGCATCATCGACTAATCGTCATCATCATTATTTCTATTTCTTTACAGTTCTGCTTTTTCTTGGTTCACTTTGCTGACACCCATTTTCCTTGTTTGTGTTTCCAGCAGCAGCTATAGTCCCCATTTTGTGAGGCAAATAAGCAAACATTAGGAGGGCTTGCGTATGTGCCATTCGGTGAAAAGAAACAACTTGTGAACGCTTTGCATATAAATTTCAGGGAGGAGAGAAAAAGAAGCAGAAAACAGACATGCCTATAAGGCAGATGAAAGAGAGCTCAGAGCAGCATCTTGTGATCAAAACCCACTTTAAATACTCTATGAACCCACCCCAGAAAACTCCAAAAACTGCTCAAAATGGGAAAGGTCCACCACTCCAAGAACACCAAAACACTAAAATCCAGAACCAGCCTTCACCCCCTTCAAGAAATAGAGGAAGAAGAAGGGGAAGAGGTGGTAGAAAATCTGATCAAGGTGATGCCTGTCTGAGACCCAGTTCCAGGCCTTGTACCGTTGCCTGTAAGCCGGTAAACCCAGCCGGTGATAGTTTGGAAACAACTCCAAACGTGTCTACTGAAAATGGGGGCAGTGTTTGTGAAATGGAGATGGGTTTCCCTACTTCGAGCAAGTCTTTGAGTTTTGCTCCTAGGCCTGGTTATGGCCAAGTTGGGACAAAATGTATAGTCAAGGCGAACCACTTCTTAGCCGAGTTACCAGAAAAGGACTTGAACCATTATGATGTAAGCTCTGATCTTTGATGTGTTTGTAGTTCTTGTTTCTTTTATGTGGTATGGCAATTGGGCCCCTTAATCTGACATTGAACACGTATACGCTGTTCTTCCCCCTTCTGTCTTCCCCTGTTGCACTGCAGATGAAATGGAAGAGGTTTCCTCTTTCCACGCTGTCCTTTACTTTCAAATGTCATTTATGTGTTAAATCTGGTCTTCTGTTTTTGTTCTCCTTGTTCTGTTTGCCTTTTCACCTTTGTGTTCTGTTTCTTACAGGTCACCATCACCCCTGAAGTGGCATCAAGAACTGTGAACAGAGCCATTATGGCAGAGCTTGTAAGGCTGTACAAGGAATCTGACTTAGGCATGAGACTGCCTGCCTATGATGGCAGAAAGAGTCTTTACACAGCTGGTGAGCTTCCTTTTGCTTGGAAGGAGTTTACTATTAAGCTTGTAGATGAAGATGATGGAATAAATGGCCCCAAGTAAGCATTAATTACTTCTGCTACGTGCACATTTGCAATTTCTAATTGCTGTATCAAATTAATAAAACACTGATCTAGATGCTATTTACTGTATCATTATTGCCTTTGTTATATCTGCTGATACATAAATGTACCTGACTAGACTACATACCGATCCACAACTTCGCAGAAGAGAAAGACAGTATAGAGTGGTAATTAAATTTGTTGCTCGGTCGAATTTGCATCATCTAGGCCAGTTTTTGGCTGGTAAGCGTGCTGATGCTCCACAGGAAGTTCTGCAAATTCTTGACATAGTGTTAAGAGAGCTCTCAGTAAAGAGGTTTGATTTCAACCAATGTTTTTGAGATGGGATGAATGCGCTATACTGCTATGTGTGGATGGTATTTTATTGGCAGTGTAAATTTGTTTACTGAAGTTATATGTTTCTATTTTGTGAAGGTATTGTCCCATCGGGAGATCTTTTTTCTCTTCTGATATAAGAGCACCACAAAGGCTTGGGGATGGCTTAGAGTCCTGGTGTGGCTTTTACCAGAGTATAAGGCCTACCCAGATGGGCCTGTCCCTGAATATTGGTAATGAGATAACTATTAAGTAATCTCCAATTTAATGCCTTAGCAGTTTCTTTAGAGGATCTCTCACAATTATACGTCATTGTTTATCCTTGTTATAGATATGGCTTCAGCTGCTTTCATTGAGCCACTTCCTGTCATAGAGTTTGTTGGCCAACTTTTGGGGAAAGATGTTCCATCTAGGCCATTGTCTGATTCTGATAGCGTGAAGGTACTTTGCACTCAGCTGATTATTTTTTTGGATATATCATATATCATTTCATTAGATTTCCCCCTTAAATTTACCAGATTAAAAAGGCCCTTAGAGGAGTCAAAGTTGAAGTAACTCATAGGGGTAATGTAAGAAGAAAGTATCGTGTTTCTGGATTGACGTCTCAGCCGACAAGAGAACTAGTGTAAGTGTTGATTATCTCTATTGTGACCTTTCTGTTTGGAATTTCATCTCTGTACTCCTTGGTTGTGATTCTCTCTGTCTTGGAAAATATTGATTTGTAGATCTAGCCTGTTTACCTTTTGTTTTAACAGCACAGGGAAGAATAATTCTCTGTATCCTTTTCATTCTCAAATGGTATTGACATTGTTTTTGTGTAGGTTTCCTGTTGATGAGAACTCGACCATGAAGTCAGTTGTTGAATACTTCCAAGAAATGTATGGATTCACCATTCAACATAGTCATCTACCTTGCCTCCAAGTTGGAAACCAGAAGAAGGCAAGTTATTTACCCATGGAGGTACGTGGAGGTTCTTGATATTATCCCCTTCCATCTTTGTGTTTATCATTACTCATACGTGACATTTCAGTTGAATCAATATGCTGTTGGGTTTTGCTAGGCATGCAAAATTGTTGAGGGACAACGATACACAAAAAGGTTAAATGAGAAACAAATCACTGCTCTCCTAAAAGTTACGTGTCAAAGACCAAGGGAGCGGGAAAATGACATTTTGCAGGTATTTCTATCATTTTGATCTTGTTTCTCTCTCTCAAGTAGATAGATTGTTTGTTCAGGTTATGCAATGTAGTTCTAGTCCCAAACAATTTGGTGGGTGTATGATTCTTCTCATAAGTTTATGAACATTTAAATTACAAGCTTGACATGAATGTGAATGATGCTTTATGGTTAAGTTGTACTTTCCGGAGCTTCTTGGTTTTGGCTCTTTTGGGTGAGATATTTATTTTTTTTGCGTTCACTTGCTAGCAGACGATTCAACATAATGCTTATGATCAAGACCCTTATGCAAAGGAGTTTGGGATCAAAATCAGTGAAAAGCTAGCTTCTGTCGAGGCTCGAATTCTCCCCGCTCCTTGGGTAATGCAGCCTCTCTTCAATCACCGTGTCTGGTTAAAGAACAACGAAGAAATGTAATGCATTTCTCACCATCTCATGGCCTTTTGCAGCTAAAATATCATGAAACTGGGAAAGAAAAGGATTGTTTACCTCAAGTTGGTCAGTGGAATATGATGAATAAGGTGAGGACTTGCTTGTTTACCCATTATGTTTCTCTTCAGTATTAAGCATGTTTATACTTTATATCCCTTGGTAATGAATGGAATGCACTTTTTTGAATGTAGCAAGTCAATGACCTTTTTAAGTCTGTGGACGTTACCAAATTTCTTATCAACCTTGTCAAGCAGTCAAAGAAACTAAGGGCCTTAGACATGCTTATTTGGTCTCTTAATGTTGTCACCATCAAACAACTTCAAGATGATTTCGAAACATTTTCGAGTTTTACAGTTTAAATTTTAGTGTTATATGACTATTAACTATAAAGTCATGTATACTCTTGCATTCATGCTGGATATGAACACTACAGTAGTCTTTAGTTCCATTTTAATAATCCTGGCTATCACTGAATTTGTGGTCTGTTGCTCATGGTATGCAGAAAATGATTAATGGGATGACAGTAAATCGGTGGGCATGCATTAACTTCTCACGAAGTGTTCAAGAGAATGTTGCTCGTGGATTTTGTAGCGAGCTTGCACAAATGTGCCAAGTATCTGGCATGGTAGTTTTCCATCTGCTTCATTTCTGCATATTTTTTGGAAGGAACTCTGGTTCTTTTTCTCTCCTCGACTTTGATAAAGTTTGATGTTGCTCTTTTGTAGGAATTTAACCCAGATCCAGTAATTCCAATTTACAATGCTCGTCCTGAGCAAGTGGAAAAGGCTTTGAAGCATGTTTATCATGTGTCCATGAACAAAACCAAAGGAAAAGGGCTGGAGCTTCTATTAGCAATCTTACCTGATAATAATGGCTCCCTCTATGGTATGCCAATAGTTTTGTTGTTCAAATTATCTCCTTATAATATGGCTTTGAACTTAATTTACTCGTACTTCCTAGAAATTGAGATACGAAAATTGGCTGACACTTTTTCCAAGTATGAATTTCTTTTTCAGGAGATCTAAAGCGGATATGTGAAACTGATCTTGGCTTACTATCACAATGCTGTCTCACAAAACATGTTTTCAAAATCAGCAAGCAGTACTTGGCTAATGTGTCGCTTAAGATCAATGTAAAGGTTTGTATTACATAATTTTAGTAATTTCTTCTGTACTTATTGTTTGTATATGCGATGGAAAATGCCTGCAATGGTCCAATGATTGTTACTGCTAACTACTGGGTAAAGGCATTTTTAGTCTATAATGACTTTCAGGGAGTGCATGGGTCTTTGTTGTTTGCAAACTCTTTTAAGAAATAAATGTCATTACGTGGGGGGTATGTGTTTATATATTCTTCCAATTCATTCAATGCCCCAGGTTATTTTTCGATTTTTTTTGACAAACTTCTTTTCCTTCTGAAGATGGGCGGTAGAAACACTGTACTTTTGGATGCTATCAGTTGCAGAATACCTTTAGTTAGCGACATACCAACCATTATTTTTGGAGCTGATGTCACTCATCCAGAGAATGGGGAAGATTCAAGCCCCTCAATAGCTGCTGTATGTTTATTTCCTTTGTAATGATTCCACTGGGCCTCCCTACCTCCTGAGGTTTTGATTACTGATAAATGTTGGACCTCCTATAGGTAGTAGCTTCTCAGGACTGGCCTGAAGTGACGAAATATGCTGGATTAGTATGTGCTCAAGCTCACAGACAGGAACTCATTCAGGATTTGTACAAAACATGGCAAGATCCTGTTCGTGGGACTATTAGTGGTGGCATGATCAGGTATAACAGTGTCTTTGTAACCACTTTTCCCACCAAGGTTATGTTATTATGCTAACTTGGTAAGGTTTAGGCCACTCATATCATATTTTCCCTTTGCTGTCAGGGATCTTTTAATTTCCTTTAGGAAGGCAACTGGCCAGAAGCCACTGAGGATAATATTTTACAGGTAATGCTTTTGTCCATAGTGCAGCACATGGATTTTTTTTATATTGCAATAGAATTTGGTGACATTGGCATTGCAAACAGATACGGAGTGCTTTTTTTTTTTGTCTCATAATTAGTTTTGTTTTGGTGTGACCTGCCTCTGTGTATCGTGAAGATGTAATTTCACATGGTGTCACTTCGTCAAAGAGGCCAAGATGATGTAAATATTCCAGCAGTTGATGTAGGTTGGAAGAAATAATTAATGTTGTTTGATCTAAACCATATGCAACCAAGATATCAATCATATGACGATCTTCACGACTTCTTGTGATACTTGGAAATATTTCTCAGCACATAGTGCCTTAGTCGAATTCCTGGAAACAACCTCTCCATATAGTATGTGGGCTCTGACCTCGCCCATTGGAGCCTTGTGCATAGGAGTTGTTTACCTTTTTACAGGCGAACAACCAAACATGTGGCCCAATGGTAGAGTTGTAAGGATGCAACCTAGAGGTCACAGGTTCAATTCCTGGAAACAACCTCTCCAAATATGTGGAGGTAAGGTCAACATATATTTTTCCAGTCCCTGACCCCTTTCACTACGAGAGCCATGTGCACGGGTGTTGTTTACTATAGTGCCTTAGTCAGGGAAAAAAAGATAAAAGAAGAAATTTGATGGAGCTTCTGGATTTAAAAAGGCTATTAGGTGTCTTATGTACTTATAGACATTTAAGAAAGAGCCTGATGATTTTATCGTCGACATGCCTATATTGATACATTGCCTTACCCTGTGAATTTGTTACCCAAGAGCTGTGAAGGCTTGTCTTCTTGAAACCGTGGACGCCTTCTTATGTATCTTAAATGTTCTCGTACTTCAAAGGTTCTTATAGTAACACGATATATTTTGTACAGGGATGGTGTAAGTGAAGGGCAGTTCTATCAAGTTCTACTTTATGAGTTAGATGCAATACGGAAGGTAATCATTGATACATGTGTCCTGCAAATTAAGTGAATGAGTTCAAACTTTTTCCTCGAATTAATTAGGTCTTTGCAGGCTTGTGCTTCACTAGAACCAAATTATCAGCCACCAGTAACTTTCATTATAGTACAAAAACGACACCATACTCGGCTGTTTGCCAACAGCCACAGGGACAGAAGTAGCACAGACAAGAGTGGGAATGTATTACCTGGTAAAATTATTTTAGTCTTTGGAATGTTAAATTTCTTGCTGCTGCTTCCGAGAGAAGTCTTATGAAACGAATTTGGCATAACACATGCACAGATGTGCTTATGATTGACTTTTAATGTTTAGCTACTGATGTTTGTCTTTTCAGGCACTGTGGTTGATACTAAAATCTGTCATCCAACGGAATTTGACTTTTATCTCTGCAGCCATGCTGGAATACAGGTAGAACTTTGCTGTTTCATATTCCTGTCAAAACCTTATTGATCGTGGATGTGCAATCCCTGTTATATTATCTCAAGAAAACCTTATTGATCGTGGATGAAACTTTTGTTTAGGTAGAGTATTCTTGAAACCTTCCTTTTTGTCGGGAAGAATTGAAAATCCTGCTTAGAGGTTTTAGTTATGTATTTAGTAAGGAGAAGCTAGTTAGCTGTACCTTGTGGGGTTTTGCCTGCCTGAATAGCCCATTGCTGTGTGTAACCACTTAGAGGTGATAGGACACTGCACCTAGGAATTTTTTCAGATGCCAAGTTTGAGGAATTTGATGTATGAAGCAAACGTAATCTGTTGTGATTACTGTTTAATTGCCTTCTACTGGAATTGATGGCTATTTGTGGTTATAAGGTCATGGTTAAATGAATATGTCGAAGATGAAAGAAAGGTTTTATTTCTGAAAATTCATCTACTTTTCCATGTGTAGCATCTCAGTGCCATTGCTACAAGCTGCATCAAAAGATTAGTTGTTTTTCTGTATTTCTGCCAGTTGATGGTCATGGAACGTAGTATTAATGGGTTTCCTTTTTCTCTGATGTTTTTTAGGGGACAAGTCGACCAGCTCACTACCATGTTCTCTGGGATGAAAACAATTTTACAGCGGATGGAATTCAGTCTTTAACCAACAACCTCTGTTACACGTATGCAAGGTGCACCCGTTCTGTCTCTGTTGGTGAGCATTTTCATTCGCAGTTTCTCATATATATTCTGATAAAAATGACCCTTTTAAACTTTAGCGATTCTCTCAAAATACTCGGAAAAATAAGGCTATTTTTGAGACAGTATTAAAGAAAGATTTTGGCAAGTCTCACAAATATAACTGAGCTGATTATGTGCATTTACTGAATTGCCGGTTACTGTGCAGTTCCTCCAGCATATTATGCACATCTGGCTGCTTTCCGTGCTAGATTCTACTTGGAACCAGATGCGCAACTGCAAGAGAACAGCTCTAATGGCAGTGGCCATGCTACTAAGACCACACGAGCAGGAGAAAATGGTGTCCGGCCATTGCCCGCTCTAAAAGAGAACGTGAAGAGAGTAATGTTCTACTGTTAAACTTGCTAGTGCTGCCATTTCTGGAAGACCGGCCTGTGCCAATAGATCCTTCATTTCTCAGATTCCTTTGTAAATTATCAGCAATAGATATGCATAATCGCAAGGTTTTCCCTTCTAGGCAGTGGTTAATGTCGAAAGTTGAGGTCATGGTCCTTGAAAGTTGATAGAAATCGTAAGTGTAGGGTGAGATGTCAAATGCTTCATAGAGGGAAGAATGTAAAAGTAGGGCTCATGTAAAGAAACGTTTTTATGTATGAATCGATCATATATATGCAGGAAGTTTTGTCTCTTGTGGCATCAGTTTCTCTCGCACTGTGTATTGCCTCTGAAACAATTGTAGAGCAACAGAACTTGACGAGGCTATATGGGTCTAAACTAGGGTTGTTCGTCCTGTGTGCATAGTAATTTCTTACTTGATGACAAGCTAAATTGAGCCAAAGCGCAGCAGCGTGTGATTATAAGGATATTGTTTCTGTTGATAATCAAATTTAAGATCTTCCGAGTTTATACAGTTTGACCCCAAGGAGATGGTAACAATAAGGATATTGATTCTGTTGATAATCAAATTTAAGATCTTGCGAGTCTATACAGTTTGATCTCAAAGAGATGGTAACAATAACTCAATGGTCTCTACGAACAGGTGAATCTAAGCATTTGCCTGTCTAATAGGTATTAATTAGGCCTAGAGGGATTGGACTGAAACTTGTCTTCGTTTTGGGCTCTGTACCCTCTCAAGTTGGCTACATTAACTAGTTAAGTTGGTAGTTATCTAATTACATTATTACATTGTTTAATTATATTGACTTTCGTTATTACGTTGTCTAATTACATTGGCTTGTCGTCAAAATACAATACTACCTGTTCCTGTTCTGGTGCTAGCTATGAAAATTGAATTAGATTAACAAATTACTCCAAAACATTTTCATATGCTATGTGGAGAAGATAAATTCTTGACTATCCACAATGATAATAAGTATTATGGGTATATGGGAAAGGAATTTATATATATATTTTTTATATTTTATTTTTTTTGAAATAGGGGAGTGAAGATTAGAATCCGGTCATCATGGTGATACTCAACATTTTTATCACTCCAACTAGTGATTCGGGTGTGTAGGGAGTTTAGATTTTTGAATTCAGTATTGCATGATGAATAAGATTTTCATGAGTGTGGACACTGATATATCATGATATCTTTGTATATGAGTTCAAAACAAAAACATGATTTTCAAGTTTTGAAAACTAACTCATAAGCACACCACACATGTAGAGAGCTCCTTTCATTTGTCTTGATCAATATAAACCATATATATGAATCTCATCAAAATTGTGTTCCATTCAATAGTTGTTATTTTTTTAAAATACCACCGAGAATTATGCTTGCAATTGAAATCGAACATTGGACACACATATGCCTAACCCAATCGATTGTCAACCAAGTCAATCTCGTTAGTTAGTTGTTAATTAATCCATAGCTACTATCGCTATTAGCAATAATGTTTGAAAATTCAAATATTATGCATACCCAAATCGGCAAAACAATGTAGATTAATAATAAATTATGAGCGCCAATAATCCCTCAGTCGAGGTGGTTAAGGTATATACTCGACCTGATTGGTGATATTTAAGTTCGAATGCCCCACACCATTTGCGAAAAAAATTTACGAGCAATCGTCAATTTATTTAAGGTCAACAACATACAAAATGAACTGAACTAATTAATTTTTTTATTTTTTGTTAATGCTAGGTTTAGAAACTAGACATCCAAGTAGGTCTAGATATAGATCAATTACATATATGATATATATGTACTACTCTCACTTTGATGAACCAAAAGAAGAAGTTGTATGAGCAACATAAATACACACACGAACCCTATAGATATACAAAGAGAGGGCGTGACGCATTTATATATATATATACACACACACACACTTATATGTATATGACATCTTCTTCTTTGTTTGATTGAGCTTGTATATCACATCTTAATTAGCTGAAATTTAGATCAACTCCTTGAAAAGAACTTAACCGAAAAAAAAAACTCCTTGAAAAGAGACACATACATACATACATACATAGCTTTCAAATGACTAAATCCAATACCCTGAAAAAGGCATCTGCACCACCAACATACACACAAAAACAGCTATATCTATCTATCTATAATGACCTTGATATTGACCATTATTGATGGACAGATGACATATCAAATACTTGGAAAGAGTTGGGAGAATCAATTTTATACATTTTTGGCACCCAAATGAAAATGAAAGCAATGTGGAATCTTTCACACTTGCATAAACATACCAAATGAGATATATAGAGGGCCCAATCTCCAACAAAATCCATCTATATTCACATACAATACAATACAACAATTAATGATATAATTATTTGTGCAGAGAAAAACCAAGAAATGGTAACTACCTACCACCTTTAGGTTAATTAAATTGAAAGAAATTTTAAGAGATCATACAATATCATCTAAAAAAATTTAAATTATGTTCTCCATTCCTTCCAACTCGGCCAGAAGACGCAAGTTCTCCATTAATTCTTTCTGATGGAACATGTCATTAGGACAGTTGAGTGGGCATAAATCTCGAGTCGTTAGAATAACTCTCACCACGCTGACGATAAATAAGACTAGACTGAACCCCATGCGAGAAAGGGCATGGAATTGCGACAAGCCCACGGAACCATAATCTCACAAAGAATATCCCAGCTGATTGGTTCGAACTCCTGACCTCAGGGGCGTATGCCCTAAGTCCAAAAAAATAACTAACTAAACTATCTCGAGGTTCGAATTTCTAAACTGACACCCAACAACTTATCAAGAGGTTAACAGAGAGGGATGATCCAAAAACCTGAATAATTTTCAAGAATTACAAGATATTAACTACTAATTTTTTTTAGGAAAAGCTAATATATGCACACATTTGGTGTGTGTGTGTGAGTAATATCTACCTCTCTCAAACACTAGCATATGATATCTTCTTCATTGTACTTCAGATTGGTGGAAATATAGAAAAGTCAAAATTGTACTGATGTAAGAACATAAAGGCATATATGGGTTTGTGTATATATAGCTAGAGAGATCTTGAAATAAGACAAGCTTACTATTCCACTGTAATGGTCATCCAAGATTCCCCATATTTGAAGCATTTTCTTCATAATGCTATTTTCATGAATACTACTCCATGATTTCACCTTCACATGAATCCTATTACATAAGATTGTCCAACACATGCATCATCAGGTTATATATATATATATATATATATGCATATACATATATATACATACACACACACACTGACCACAGCTCAATTACTCTGTACATAATATTACATCATCAATCCAACCTCACATGAACACACACACACTCTCTCTCTCTCTTTCAGCTTCGTTGTTGAATCATGTAACTACCTCTCAAGTGGTTAAAATCCTAAAACAAAGTAAGAAAGTAAAGTTCAAGTCTTTAAACTAAAAGGGCCTTCTAACAACCTGTAGTTCACATTTTTCAAAAAAAAAAAAAAAACCAGGAGAAGAGAGGATATGCAAAAATTAAGGCTTACATGGCAAGATCTGTCTCAATTTTGAATTTCTTGTTCAAATACGAGGGATATAAAAAGGAAACCAGTTCCACACAAACCGTAGATAGCACACACACACACATTATATATATATTCTCACACAATATGCATCAATTCTCAAATATATATGTATGTACACTAGGTGAATAGACATTCACTGAAACCCTAAAAAGAATTCTGATATGATTGTACCTGATACTGCAAAACCCAGAAAACAAGAGAGAACATAAGGGAATTACATATACAGAACAATTAATTACCTAATTAATTAACAAAATTGGTTAATTTGTACGGTGGATTAAGGGAATTAATATTATTGATGAGGCTCAGTGGCTCACTCACCAAAGCACCTGAAGGACCCTTGAAATTGTTGATCTCCACCGAGACACAAAATCCCTGTCACTCTAAACCCTAACAAACCAAAGCATGTTTGTTTGACATAAATAGTATATTTGTACAGTAAAAAGCACAAACAACAATACACAGGATAAGCAAATCCGTACATATTTCATACATAAAAAGAGGCAAAACCCAAGAAACACATATAAGCCCAGATCTTGGAATAGAAGATTCACGTACCTTATATTGGGATTGAGCAATGGAAAACCCTAATAAAAAAAAAGAAGAGAAATTTAGGGTTTATTCTGAAGAATTCAAATTAGGGTTTTCGTGACAACAAACAACAGGTGAAACTGCCACATGATCTGATCTTTCCCCAACATATAAAGAAGAGGAAGGTTAAGATCATGCTGGCAGCTTCAACCGATGCCGGTGCACGATAAGAGAATGAACATACTACAAACCCTAGATATAAAAAAAAAACACCCTATTTTAGTGCTTCTTCTTCTCCACACAGGGAAGGAAGAGAGGATAAAGGGTAGTATAAATAGGAGAGCAAACAAGGGTTGAAAGGGAATTCACAAATAAAAATTGAAAAAAAAAAAAAAAAAAAGTGGTCCAAACCAAAGGTGATACAAAAAATTGAATATCGTCACGCCAAACAGTATCACCCATGCAATATGCAGAGAGAGAGAGAGAGAGAGAGAGAGAGAGGGGAGAGAGAGAGTGTGTTTCTGTATATAATGTAAGGGCATTAATAACTTTTTAGGTTGGGCCTCTCATATATATATAGAGAGATAGTGAGAGTAGGGGACCCTTAACAAAACCTAATTGGGGGACCATGTATATATTTGCATGGTTTACACAAAAAGATAAGAAAGAAGAAGAAGAGCATCAAATCAAAATCAAAATCAATTGTGAATCTCTCTCTGACACATATCTCTCTCTCAAGTTTTAATCCCAATTCCATATAAGTGTCTTTTATTTGCTCACTCATAGTTAGACTTTATTTGCCTTATATATATATATTGGTTTAGTTACTATCTTCTGCTAGCTTCACATTGGTGCCAGCTAGACACAACAAGAGGGTTATTAGTTATTACAATTACAAACCCATTTGATGTAGACAATAATGAAAATGACCTTGTTTTTTGGTTTAAAGTGGGTTACTTATTGTTTTGTGAGAAAAACCCACTAGCTGTGATGATGAAACCCATCTTATGCAACTCATTTCTCTATCAAGAAATATTTTTTTTTCATAAAGATTGATTGATTATACATAATGTGGCATGAATGATCATATGTACCAACGAGAAGTGATTCTGTTGACAATCGACTGAGTATGCATATGTGTGCTCAAAGTTTGAATCCAATAAAAAACAAATCTCTCAACAGTATTTTTTTTTTTTTTAATTTCTAAACATATTTTGCTTTTTTATATAAATAACAATTTAATTTGCAGTAAAATTTATCATTTGGAACCATATTTCTTTTGTTGTTATACTCCTCAAACAATATCTCCATAAACTATATATAAATAGATATTAGTTAAGTTCAGTGTATCTGTATTATTGCAGTGGGCCAATGAACATTTAGCACTCACAAACCCTAGAACATAGGCATGAATTAGCTTGGCTAGGGTTTATATGTACATACTATTCTTCCCATATCTTTATACTTAAATTAAGAATTTCTGTCAATTTATGCATCAATTGTGCAATTTTATTGTTAAGTAAAGATCCAATCTCTTTCAACCAAGAGGTCCTTTCTAAGGACAAAACCGTGCGAGCCCTTTGTCCAATGCGAACAATATCTCTTCGAATTGAATTGGATTTATAACATTCTCTACTTTTTCTTTGGATTTATAAGATACTCTCACGAGTATTTGATTTATAACATAAGGAGAATCTTGGTGCACATTCACAATTGTATGCATCTGTACATTGATTTCAAGTTAAGGACAACATGATTTTCTTGTTCTTCTTGTTTGTGATTGTCTCTACATAAGAAGAATCTTGGCGCATCAAACATTTCCACTCACAATTGTATGCATCTGTACTATTACTTAAAAGCATAGCCTTAATGGATCATAACATTCACATTCATGTTGTACCCCAACTGAAGTGTGTCACAGGTAACTCGCCTGCAAATCTACTGACTTGCCTTCCATTTCAATATATCTATAGCTAGATAGAATCAGATAGGGTGCCAATTGCCAAACCATCCACTTCAGAGATGATATCTCTTCATACTTTACATTAATGAATGCAATGTTGTCCCCTCCACCTCCAGTTTAGCCTTTAATGGAGGACACATTTCAAGGCCAAAAGACCTTGACATAACACACTCATGTCATTAAGAGGAATGAAACTGAGTCTTCTATACTAAAGACCTACACCCTTGAAGTTGCCCTTAATGGGAGGGTACCTTCATAAAAGTAAAACTTAGATGGATGTGGTCCATCCGTCAAGAAGCAGAAGCAAAAGCGTGCTTAGTTTCACGCCACCACAAAACTAGTCATTTAGGTCAGTCATCAAGAGTCGGTGCCGGTGTCTACCGGCAGTTTGCTTTGATATATCAATCCGTCTTAGGTGCGCCTTCCTATATATATATATTATACTATATTAACCTTGGCTTCTTTAAAACTCTGCCTTCTCTTTCTGGTCCATGTCTGATGCTGCAATTACTAACTAGAGTGGTCCCGACACGCCGGTGCTCAGCTCAACTGGCTAACCATATTCTATCCACGCTGCGTGGTTCGAATCCTGCAGACAGCATATTTGTGTTGTTGCATGTGTGAGTTCTACTTCTATATGCCATTTAAAAGAAAAACCTAGAGTGGTCCCTTAAACTACTGTATCCACTGGTACTGCAACTCAGATCTGAAACTGTGCCCCTGTGAGACTTGTATACATACAACTCTTTCAGGATAGGAACACATAAAAGGAAACAACTAATAAGACAAGGCAATTTACTACTGCAAACTTGTCTCTATTTTACAAGTGGTACAGTACTTCTACTACTCCCAGGGATCCGTGCACTGTTAGGCAAGACAGCCCCAGTCTCCCAGCCAAGTAGCACAGGAAGAAAGATCTTAATGCCAATAACTCTTTTCTGATCCTTCCCAATCAAATCTCACTTGTACTATTCCTTATGTTATCAAGATTCAAGACAAGTATAACCCTCTCAAATGCATTCCTCAAAAAGAATTAATCAGAAAGGAAAAGATATATTAGCACCTTATCGACCAACCAACGTATGAGAAACCACCAGCCGCACTTGAACCTCGAAACAAAATCTAAACATCAGAACCATCATTTACAGTATATAATGATTAAATCATTTTTTTTTATAAGCATGATTAAATCATTTAATCTGCTGAAATTACACTGTCCACAATTACATAAACTACACCCAAGTAGAAAGCCTGTAGAGGAAAAAATAAAATTATTGAGCTACAGAACATACAACTCAGTAAGATTACAGTAACATTATATGACAAATTGTAAATAACCCTGGACGTACATATGTTACAAATAATCAACAAAGCTGCCATCATACAGTTCCATCATAATGAGGGTACTGTGATTTTGAGCGCCACAACCCTTATGGGAATTATAATTCAACCAACTATGCTATGGCTACAAAAATTTTGCCCAAGGGGCAGATCTTTCTTCTTTTTTTTTTTCTAAATGCCGGCCTACACCTTTTGAGACCTCTCTGAGCGGTCAAAAGTGCTTGTGAAGTCAAGTAAGAGTTCATATAGTTCTTCAGCAGTTAGACGATCAACTGGATTTTCCTCTGTGCAATGGTGGAACAAATCAACAAGAAATGTCAGCGTTTTTTGATCGGGCTCAGTTTCCACCACCTCTGCGTCAGATTGAGCCATTGTAGGCTCGTTCATTGAAACCAAGGCCTCTAGCTCATTCGTTAGTTGTGGCCGTTTGCCCCTCTGCTTAAACCAGATGCATACACAGCTTAGATAAGACACAATACAGTACCTCACTCTACCTAAATGCGTAATAATTGGGTAGAAAAAAAATTCATACAAGCAGTATAAATGCAGCAAAACTTGAATAGTCATGAATGTCTGATTCGCTTATCTAGAGCTGCTATTCAGTTTGCAAAACATTAATCGGTCATCTATGGTCACTTCTATAAAAGGAACATACCTGAAGGTGGTCATGAATTTGTAAGTCCGACAATCCTAAATAAGGCACCTGCAGAGTCAGCAATTCCAAAAGCAAACATCCATATGACCAAATGTCTACTTCCTGCAATCAGATTGAAAGAGATTTCACAATTCAAATCACAGAGCTTGGACAGCAAGAGAGGAAGGCTTCTGAATTACGAGTCCAGTGCATGCATGATGCATGAATGAACAAACAGAAAATAAATTACAGTATCATGTTAGGTACCAAAGCCAACATAAAAACATCATAGGACCGTCAGCCATCAACAATTCAATATAGAAAGCTGCAAGATTTGATAAAAAAATGGTAGCATTTTTTATGAAAAATCATTTAGCTGCTTCCAGATCAAAGAGTCTATGTCAACCCTAGAACATCATAAATGAAGCTATTTTTGGTAATTTCAGACTTGCTGGAATCATCCAGTTAACAAATTTTACTTTATTTTAGTCATTAATTAGTTTTTAGTACATTTATTAATAGATAAAAAAAATTTCATTGTTTCATTACTTATTATTATATTACAATGTTGGGTTAAAACCTAGTAAAATAAGTCATCTCACTAGTTTCGATGGGTGTCCAAGTACGTGGACGTCCTTTGGTTTTAAGTATTGCCAAGGGAATGCTTTTGATCTTATATATAAACCTCTCATCCTTGTAAAATATTTGTGTTGCACCCCCTTGGTGCCTTAATAAAACTTTTCCCTATCAAAAAAAGGTATTGCAAAGGAATGGGAATCATAACAATGGCTAGTATAGATCAGGGGTCGATGCTGTAGGCAATTTTATGCGGTGCACCCACCCAAAGCATATAGGGGATATACAATGGAACAGGAAATGCAATTCTATGCAGTGCACCCCTGCATCACTTAACAGGATTACAGAACTCACCCACACTACTTTTAACTCGAGGTAGAACAAGCCAATGAGATTATTGATTACGTATTACCAATAGACTCCTTCACGGGAAAAATTGAAAGGAAAAGGTAAGAACTCCCAAAATCACTTCTAAATTGGTTCATAGAATTTTATGTAAATTGGATTCTTACTACCAATGTAACACTTGCAAACCAAATATCGCTCAATAGAATTAAGAATAAGCATGTATAATTGTTTTAATTTTCAAGAAAATATTCAACAAAAAGTATTTTGCACACCATAAGACCAAATGATTATATTAGTACATGACAGAGAGATCTTGAAAACTATCCTCTTTCCTTTTACATGTGTGTTTTTGGAGTGCAATAGAAATCTATCTTTTCTTTTATTTTTCCTCCTTATTTTAGTTGTTCAACACTTAATAACAAATCCAACTACATCTAATTATCTAAATCTAATATTTACTCAGACCATTAATATTACCATAGAATGATAAAATAGAAATGTCAAACCCAGTTCACAAGATGATCAAATCCATAGAAATTACAGTTACTGGGTTACTATTCAAACACAGGAAATGCTGTGCCTAAAATCTCCACCATAATAGCTCATTTCATTCTCGATCAGTCATCTCCGTCTAATTATCAACCCAATTGGAACCCTAAATCCCCAAGCATCTTGAGCACTTCGGAAACAAATAAATCTTAGTCAAACTCTAAGTTCCAGGCATAAAAGTTGCTGTTCTACGTAACATATGTTTCCCAGGACAATCAAATCTGTATCTTCCTGATCCCATAACGAGTCACATCCTACATGAATTATGAGTTCTGTAGAGTTCTCTCTCACAAAACCTACACCAGATCTAAATCTCCCTGTGCCTACCAGAAAAGGCTCAACCAAATATTGAAATTACTAAAAACTAATGTAACACAGAAATGTCTGTCACCAACATGAAAATAAACCATGTGGTAAACAATCCTTCAACCATTAATGAGGAAAATATCATCTAAAACTGAAAGGAGACATCACATACCAGACCATATATGTTGCGATCTTGCATTGTCCGGAAAACCTCCGGAGCCATCCACCGTGGTGTTCCAACACAAATGTCAGGAGGAGGTATTCCCCTATGAGCAATACAGCAAGTGTGCACTAGAGATCGAAGAGGCACAGCTCTGTCAAAATCACAGAGTTTAACCAAAGGTTTTCCATCAGCTCTTTTCTTATCCAGATCAATCAATATGTTTTCGCTTTTAATGTCACGATGAATGATGTGTTTTGAGTGCAGCTCCATTAATGCACATGCTACATCTCGAGCAATACATAATGCCAAGTCCACGGGCACGCGCTTCTCACCAGCTTTTGAGAGTTTCTCTAAATAACCCTGATGCATAATGAAACAGGGCAAACACAAACACATAAATCACCGCATAATAAGAGCCAGGAACTAACACTTGCAAAGAAGAAGAAGAAGAAAGACATTGTACCTTTAAAGAGCCCCCTTTAATGAACTCCATAAAAATTGCAGACTCTAATATTCGGCGCTCTGGATTCCCATCAGTGGAGGGAACCCACTTAGAAGAAATTTTATGTCCATAAAGCTCTACTACGTAAGGGTGTCGCAAAGCACCTAATATTCTTACTTCACCTAGACAGCTATACTCAAAGCTCTTGATTTCATCCAGCAAACTCCCACCAACCTCTAAAGTATGCACCTACAGCATCCAACAACAAGCATTGCCAGAGCATATAAGATACTTCACAGCAAATATAGCTCTACCATTTGATGATGATTGATTAATTCATAATAAATAATGCAAAAGCAATAGTCACCACCACAAACTACAATGCAAAAAGAAGCAGGGGAGGTGGGGAGGAAAGAAACAAGAAGATATTCGAACTCCCAGGAAAACAACTTAAACTCAGATTACCAAAACTAAAATACTGCTAGGAGCATAGACAACTTGTCAGCGCATATACTGGGAACACATAACATAATCTCCATAAGAGTATTTGAAAAAGTATCATGTACTTGATCTAAAAAACCACAAGGAGGATCAGAAAATTCATCCTAAAATTACTCACCAATACGAGAACAGATTTTTTCAAATGGGAAAACAATTTCATTGCACAGCACCAAGAAGGAACCAAAGGTACAGCATAGAATTAGAGAACATAATAATCTGACAATTATATACTTCCTATCATTAGACAACCCAAGGACACCCAAGTATACCTTCACTGCAGCCTCAACTGATCCAAGTTTGCAATGGAGGAGGGATCTAGAAGTTGCCTTTTCAATTACATCACATGTGGACAAAGAAGGAAAGGAACATCCAGGACCAGGAATGCTCTCTCCTGACATAGGAACATTAGCTCGACTCAGAGGAATGTACCTGCAACAACCAACACAGTCATAAACACATATTAAAGAAAAACATATTGAAGATTCTCTGCTTTCCGTTTCCAGAAATTTTTATAAATCCCACACGATGATAAAAATGATGAATAATGCCAGTGTGACTCAATAAACAAAAAGAAATTAATAATTTAATATGACTGCATAAGTAACGAAATAAACACGGATGCCATTATATATTTTTCATCATTTTACAGTGCGACACACATAAATTCTGATTAAAATAAAGCAGTGGTATGCCCGAAGAACTGTAGGATTTAGGAAATTAAGTCAAAGGACAAAGAAGTGATTGTATTACTACCTAAAGGGGACTGCAACATTGAATTTAAAAAATAATAATAAAAAAAAAACTCCTCTAAACTCCATCTAGGACCCCCTAATCACTACACTACAAGACGGTTAGTGCCAGATCTGAGTCCGAGTATGAACAGCTGGAAAAAGGGCTGGCTTTCTTTTGTTGTTTGATGGGCGTATCCATAAGGAACATCAACGAAATTAATGTTCCATGGTATCACAATCAGAAACACGAAATGGAACTGATGGAATTTTTACTTTTGCTTTTATACATAAGGAAACAAAATGAATATAAACAATCAGAACTAAAATAAAATGAACTATGAAAGAAGACACAAACCTGCTAAAATATTCTGGATCTGTTTCTTCTCTTATATCATGTGGATGACATGCATCCACTACCATGCGAACCATTGAATCACGCCTTTTGACAAGAATCGTATTCCAGGCATGCGGCAAGAAATCCAGGTAACCCCTAACAAGTTCACAAGGAACTGGAGGGTCCATTCTATCACATAGATACTGCACGATTATGCAGACCACAATAGTTATAAGAAAAACAAAGCAAAATCTTGAAAACAAAAAAGAAAAACTAGAGAATCACCTTGAATAGAAGAGCTCTATGTCTACACACCCCAGACTGCAAAGTCCCCAGAGGAACCACGACAGAATTCCGTCTTGCTTTAATATTACATAAAGATTTCTCACAAAGATCTGAGAAGATAATATCATCTACAGTGTCCAAAATCTGTTTGGTTTCTGCATTGATATTTTCTTTATTCCCAGTTGAACAAGTGCAAACAAAAGGTTTGCTGTAGTTTGAACCAGATACAGCTTTCCGCGACCTCTCAACCATAGAGCTTCTATCACTGCCTCCAAAATGATCTGATACAAACAGAGCAAGCAATGACGCAATCTGCAGGTTGTCAACCGCAACCTCATTCCCAATTTTTCCCAGACTATTAAACTGTTTCAAACGAAACACCAAAGCTTGAGCAGAAAGAGTAATTGCATCCAATCCCTCATCCCGTCCCCTACACGAAACATCAAAAAGAAAATATTACGAAAATAAATTTTTAGTAACAAAAGACCGATAACGTGCCCAGATACAAACTTCAATTAGGTTTGCGAAGCAGCTAAGCAGGGTTAGGGGAGGGGTGCAGGAGTGGAAGTTAAGTATCAAGCACACATAGTTAAGGAATAAATACAAGGGGAAAAATCAACAATTATGTAAAATGCATGTGCAGAAATGAACCTGTCCAAAAGGATGACCTCACGCGAGTCGAGGGGCAAAATTTGTTCATAACTCCTTAGTGCCATGAAAGGTCGGTCGCGTCCCGCGTCATAAAAGCCATCCAGTAAACGGTCCTCAATGCCACAAAATGATATGTGGCTGTATTTGCGGGATGAGCTCAAGCTATCATCCGTCGATTTACGAGACTTACAAGGTTTTGGATTATCAAGATCCCTATCAGAATGCCTCTTGCATGTCGTCGATTTAGATAATTCAGAAGATGATCCTTCATCGTCACCCGTTTCATTCTGTCTAGAGGCTAATAATGACTCCTGCACACAACATTCACCTTCTCTTACAGAGTCAAACTCAACACACAAGCAATTACCCCCACAAGACCCCTCTTTAGGACTGATGTCATCATCCTCAATAGTAACAAGTGAATTTTCACCTTCACCGGGTCCAGAGATTACTTCACAAGACTCCTCTTTAGAACTGATGTCATCATCCTCAATAGTAACAAGCAAATTTTCACCTTCACCGGGTCCAGAGATTAGTTCGCAAGACCCCTCTTTAGAATTGATGTCATCATCCTCAATAGTAACAAGCAAATTTTCACCTTCACCGGGTCCTGAGATTACTTGTTTATCATCCTCCACAACTGTGATGTCCGATCCACGTTTTTCACAAGTTTCAGTCCTAACAACGTCCTTACTTCCTAGTTTGCAATCTTCACTTGCCTTCATAGTCAACACCTCAATACGAACATCACCCTTCCACTTCCTGCTGTTGTTTAAACGTTCTAGGCGAGCTCGCTGTTGTAGATAATGCTGTCGCTTCCACCGTTTACTGAACCTACGGTGTGTAGAGTACTGACTGTTTGATGAGGGTGGTGTTAACAGGCTTGAAGTCGAGTGAAGAGGACCTGCATAAGTTATTGATGATGTGAGTAGGAAAAATACAGGTGCCAAACAATAGAAGAAAATACAGTCATGGGCCTCACCATCACAAGAACTTCTACAATCATCCTGATTAGAGGTTTCATATACATCCATTTCGACAGAAGAACTGATGAAATCATCATTGGATGAGTCTTTGCCATTTCCGTCCAAGTTGCAGCATATCCATGAAGGTATTTGACAACAAGTGAGAAGCTTATTGTACTTGAACAATTAGAGTGAAATGAAACAACAAATATGTCAGGTTTTGACATTTGGATGTGCATAACGGTTAACAACAGAATACACCAATTCAAAACCAAATGTTGGATAACCCAGCAAAAATATTTTCTAAAATCAGCATGTAAAGTACAGCAGTTGGGGCCATCATTAGACTCTATTGACAAAAAGAAAGAACGGGGTTAGCACCCATTTACAAGATTCACATACAATGAGTTATTAACTTCAATCTCAAACAATATTTAGAGTTGCTCCCAACAAAATATATCCACAGAAATAGATAAAAATACTCTCCATCTCGTTCCTACTCCTTTACAATAATGCCAAGACTTAAGCTCATCTTCCAACACTACAACCACCACCAAGATAAGCTTATAATTCGTGACACGACTTCATGCGTTTACTCACCCATTTGCAATAGGGATTGAGATTTCTTACAATCTACTCCTTACATAAAGAAACATCCACGGACAATACTAATGCCCAGCCTTTTAAGGTTTTTAATAGTTGCAATTCTTATCCTCTCAATTTCCAAACGAAGAAGAGAATTTTAGAGGTCACTTTTGGACTCCATACTTCCTACCATGGAAAATCTATTTGAAGGTCCCCACAGGCTAGGTTTTGGAGAGCCGAATACACATATTTCACTTCAAAACAACAACATTCCAAACAATTCAGTGACCACTCTTGTTTATTTCATAAATTATAAATAATGTTATATTCTTATAAACTTTCGAATCAGAACAATCTATATATAATATAGAAAAAAATGTTATTGAATAATATATACTCGCCTCCATCCTATTAAAAGTATTTTCCACAAAACAATTGCTTTATTTACCACATTCAAGTTGTCCAGCAACATGTATTGAATATTTCCAACAAAACAACCTCCCGACTGAAAAATAATATTCCAAACTAATCACTCCATTTAACATGCCGAAGTTGGTCCCTGCCATCGCCCTTTTTTCCTGACATAGTAAAATCAAACCAGATGCTGCGCCCTTTAGGGGGTTTCAACTTTGAACCATACCAAACATCATCAAAATATCTTCCCCACCTTAGAGAACGAACAGGACTCATCTTTCTTTTCACTTGCATCTGTAAAAGTTCTCCACAAACTTGAGCATTCCCAGGAGGATCCCAAAATCTATGTTTCTAAAAGTGATCTATTGAAGTCAAGAAGATACTTAACTCTAAAACCATCAGATGTCTCAGTGGCCATATAATTTCCTATTCCAACATGTAAAATTAAGATTAAAAATGAAGGTGTGCACGCAGGTTTAGGTTTCCACAATTGTGCTGCACCAGAAAAAAGAGTGCAAAGTTCAAAAATTAAGACCAGTGAGGTAGAAAAGGAACAATCAGACCGGTAGCCTGACAACCTAAAAAAACACCACCACACTGCCAAACACAAATGACAGAGAGCAAGCCACATTGGATGGATTCACATTGGCTACTGTCTTTTAAAATGTTAAACAAACTTCTGGATAAAAAAAGTAAAAAGAAAACAAAATCTTGAAAAGAAGAAGTCCCCATTTAATAAGTACAAAACTACAGGCCAAAGAAATCACGAAACATGCCTTATACCTGCCTTCAATAGTGATCGCAAACAAATAATAAAATAAAGAAAAGTTTCAGATGGACCCAGCAGAATATAGAGAAGGCATTCAAAAAAAGAATATAGAATAGGCATTGGAAGTACTTGAAAACTACCTGAAGGTTTATAGTTTGGAGACTGCGCATTAACTGAAGTTCGAGACCTCCCAATGAGGTCAACCTATTATATGAGAAGTCCAAGTTTTCCAACTTTTGCAATGAGGATAAAATTGAAGGTACTTCCACCAATTTATTATTGGCAACTTTCAAAGATATCAATGCCTTCAAATAACTTATCTCAGCTGGCAAAGTCTTTATCTTGTTAAATGAAAGGTCCAAATACTCCAAATTATTTAAGCAGCCAATTTCTGGAGGAAGGTACCTGCACAAAAGAGCAAATAGACAAGTGTCAAACACTGTCATGCAAATTAAGCTTCTTTTACAAGTAATAACGTACTTCACAGTAAAAAGAGAAGCAGCATCATGTGTAACTCAGTGAATTAAGGATACACATTAAAAGGTTCAACAACTCCCATGCACAAAGCTGCCATGGGGGAGGCTGGGTCACAGAAGGGCAAGATATACAAAGCCTTGGCCCCACATAGGGCAGATAGGCTGTTTCCAGGTTTTGAACCAGTGACTTCTAGCTTTGAAGGAACATTACCACAAGGGTACGAGAAGTTTAAGAGAAAGACGGAAGGAGTAAAAAAAGGTTTTCAGAAGTATTTCCTAGAGAAATTCAAGAGAAAGATGAAAGGAGGAAAAAAAAGGTTTTAAGAAGTATTTCCCATTATATATATAAAAATAAGGGAGAAAAGGAACCAAAAGAAATGAAAATCCACGGAAGCATAGCCCCAAATAAATTAACAATGCTGCTAATAAACTACGTAAACGATTCCACATATAACAGAAATCTACACTTTATTAATTAATCCTAATGCATATGGACGATACCCAATACTTGCAAATAAACAATTCATCCAATGTATATTATTACATAATGACCAGGTAGATAGTATCACGCAGAGCCTTAACTAAAAGGGTACACCAATTCAATTAATCCAAAAGGTGTCTTTTTTTTCCATCAAATAATCTTATGTTCCATAGATTTGTTCAAATACCTAATTTTACACTACAAACCCTAAAATTCATATATGAGATGAGCACTGTTTCTTCTAGTCAGACCCTTCATAGCAAATTATGTCTCTTAGATTATTTCTACTTTTACTTCTATACTTTCGTCAGAAGAAAATTGTCATCAACAGCTTGCTGATCTAACACCAAAAAAATAAAAGTATTTCAAATCATGTTTAATCAACTCAGCTATGTGAACTGAATACATATCTGTAGCATTGCTGCTTAAAGCACAGGAAGTTTGGCTTAAGCAAACAAGCTAACTACCGAAAACATAGCAACTCATAAACTCTGTTAATTTTGCACGAAAGACAAATTTTTGGGCATGATATTACATGAACAGAAAATTCAAGACATAACTGTAGCCCATATAATCCAATCTCAAAAAACCGGGTTTAGGACAGGAAATTTATTACTCAACAGTTACCCTTCTTCATCAATGAATGTTTCATTTGCCAAAAAACATACCGATGAAGGATTCCACTTTTAAGACTTACTATTATTTCATATAATGTTCGAAGTGAAAGATTAACCATACCACACTGCACAAAGAACCACATCCTCGAAAAATAACCTACAAAAGAGAGCCATTTACCTTATAGAGAAGTGGCAAACAGCAAGCTTACTCAGGCACTTGAGCCCTGAAATCTCACTCAAAATCGTAAAAACTGAAGGGCGAGGCGGGACTCTTGACAGTTCGAGCTCTTTCAATCCCTGCAACCTGCGTAGACCAAACCCGTTCAGCTCCGGTGACGATACCTTCACCTGCAGGCACTCCAGACCCACCAAATCGCCAAACTCAGGGGGAAACAAATTAATCTCGTTCCCAAAAAACTTCAACGTCCTCAACAGCGGAAGGGCGCCCACAGATTTCGGCAACAAATTGAACACATTCCTATACACATACAAGCCCTCAACATTCTCATCCGAATCATCAAGCAGCGAAAACTCCGAGCTTTTACCCGATACATCGAGAACCAACTCGTTTTCGAGATTCTCGTCACTGTCACCACCGCTTCTATTGGTGACGACGGTGGATATGACGTCAGCCGCGTGGCTGCCATCTTGGGTCAAACTAGAACCAGAGGATTTTAGTTTATTTTGATTTTTGGGGGAATTCAGAATCGTTTGAGGGGGATCTTGGAGCTGCATTGGGGATTCAAAACAGAATTCCCGGCCGGAGAATATAAAACGTTAGAGGAGAAAAGAAATTGAATTTTTTGAGAACTGGCACGACAAGGGTGGAGAGGGGGTTTAGGGTATGCTTTTGTGATCTGCGGGGAAAGAAAATTAAGACAGAAAAGCATGAGACGGGAAAGAATGACGGAAAATACAAAAGAAAGTTAAGGAAATTTCGGAGAAGAAGGATCGGGAGAAGAGACGACCGGTCCCTCGCTTCGTTGCAGTTTCAGAATACAAGATAGAAAACCCTAGGAGGAGGAGTTGAAAGAGCCTTTTTTCCACTCACGGGAAGGAAGGAAGGAAGGAAGGTTGGTTTTACTTTGGAAGTCCATGCCGAGTGGTGAAATATCCAAAATAGCCTTCACTTTGTAAGGGTGACTGGTGGCGGGTTAGAAACGTAAATTGCTTGTGGAGCGCAGAAAGATAGGGCTGCCTGATTTCAAATTGTCAAATCTTCTTTATTACCGTTGCTGTGCACGTTTTGAGTTATGCATTAAAGTTTGGTGATGTGATATGATATGCCCATTCTTTCAATTCGATGCGGGATCTCACACTTTATTATATATGAGACTTGCAAGTGAATAGTATTAGATAAATCTTGCACTTTACTAGATAAGACCTCTTTAAACATAAGCAATACTTAATTTCCTCTTATCTTGAGAATACAAGTAGCTCGGATTGCATTATGTGTGTTAAACACTAAATTACTGCTATCATATTCATATGATATTTTGTTTTTGGTTTGTCTGAAATCCATTGACTGTGATGGTTTTCCACAATCAGGCTCATGTTCAGGAAAGGCAAAGGGGAACAGCAGCGTATCTGCAAGGTCTTTGAGAGGCTGAAGCCATATCCTTTCTGCATCACAGTCTTTTATATCTCAGTTGCTTTTTATTTCAGACTCTTCTGAGCAGCCTATATCATCCAACAATGCATTTTATATAAAACAATGTGAGAGGGAAGATGATGCAGGCATGCAGATGGCTGCTGTGGATTCTGGTAAAAAATTGAAGAAATCAGTCTCATCCGGCCTTCTATAAATGAGAACAGGCCGAGGGCGATGCATCTCAATTCAAACACAAGGCACACAACGCTAAAGCAAATTAACCATTTAGTCGCGTATATGCCAAAAGCTCCGAGCATGTCCAGTGGTCCTAAATCTCGAGTAAGCAACACATACAGCTATATAAATTGCTGTCATGATTCGGAAAATAGCTACTGCATATGAAGTTCTGTAACCATTGATGCAGTTAAGTCATTAATCGGAAAGGAAGGTGGGAAATAGGAATCAGAATGACTGATAAGGTCTGTTAAGAAAAAAAAAGCCTTGCAGGAAAGGAGTAATGTGCTCAGTAGTTTGATGACCAATTCGCAGCACTCCCAACTCTTGGAATGCTACTTTCCTTCTTGGTCTCTGAATCCACTTTGAATGTTGCACCGCAAACCTGGCCTGAACTGTCCACCCTTGGCACTGGTTTCAACTCATTCAGTGGGTGCTCGTAGCTCCTCAAACCTCCAGAAGATGTAAAGAAGCATCCTGTACAAAAGGAAGAAACAAATTCAATTCTTTCCCTGAGAATGCATAATTTTAACATGAAGATAACGGCGCAAATGTTTCAATCACTAGAAAAATCTTCCCATTCACAACTTTGCAATTGTTTCTAGATTTAGCTACAAACATCTTCGGACTTCGATGGCCATGTATGTCTTCCACTAGTTTTTGCGTAACTTTTGATACCCAAATCATTCCATTAAGCCAAAGGAAAAAAAAAAGGATGCTCGGTCATAATTAAGAGAAATTTCACAAAGTGTACCTTTAGGGAATGGAGCAAAAGATTTCCCACAGATTTCCTTAACGATCTCCACATCATCAGAAAGGACAAGACACTCTTCAGCATCAGTCCCCCAGAAGAAGGGCACACTCCCATCAGCGTCCTGCATAACAGAAGATTACACTAATTTAATCAACGATGCTAACAATAAAAACATATAAAGATAGCCAATAAAAGGGATACATGACATTAGGCAGAAAAAAAAAAAAACCACTCACAGCAGCGAAGAATGTTGCTTTCAAGGAGCTGTCATAGAGAATAAAGGCAAACTTCCCTTGAATATCTCTCACAACTTGGTCAGCTGGATAAGGACCCCTATCTCTTAGAGTTCTGTAAGCTTCTATAACAATGCCCACTTCATTTGCTGTTTTATTTAAGCCATATTGTTGCTTGAGAAGAGCAATATTATCAATGTGGCCTTGAAACAAGCAGAAAATGTCGTCCACAACCGCAAACAATCTGGCAGAGATGATAACATAGAGAAACAGTCAAACAGCATGTATTAAAAACCCAGGAAATAGGAGTATATCAAAATGCAGTATCTCAATCCCCATATATATAAACAAACAAGACACATGATGAAGGTAATCAAATGAGATCTTAAATTTCTTCATTATTAAAAGCAGAAGGCTCCAAGTCCAAGGGATGCATTAATTTTCCAAAACTGAAAGACAAAAGGTGATAAACTAGGGCAGTGAAGTACTTTGCCAAAAAAGGAACAGCTCCTCCTCAATCCTCATCAACGGTTTCTCTTAGTTATCTAAGTTCATATTTGCTTTACCTCGTATATGGTTCTCATTCCCTTGTTATGTTTTCAATGACTTTACAACATCACTATCCAATCCCATACCCAGTAATTGGACAAAACAATTAGAAAAATCATCATACCAGTTATGGTCTGCCAGTGAGATTCGCTGTCGTACTACAAAAAAAAAAGAAAAAAGAAAAAAAAGAGAGGACTTTGACACACCTCCAAATGATCTGCATTTTGGTCATTGACAATAACTCGTCCAATATTATCCCTTGTAGGAGGAGGAACAATTTTAGAACCCAAATCTTTCCTCTCAAAAAAAGACGAAAAAAGAAACAAATCTTAAAATCCAATTATTTGAAGATGGAAATTGTAATATATCAAAATCCTTAGTTTGTAATCCTGCTATAAAAGAGTGATTAGATGTACTGGTATTCCTACTTATGTTACATCATTAACAAACTTGTCATGGTCTCAATGCATTCTAGGGCTTTGACACTTAGAGCGCTACAAATAAATAGACAAGTGCGAAATCCTGTTGTTTGAAGTGGCATGTAGTAAAGAGTGCAACTAACGTGTTTCTATGAACTGCACACAGAGCACACAAATATCATATAAACTTTCAAAGCAAATGCAATCTGGAACAGGGAAGGGGTGATTTCATTGCACAGAACACATATTTAGCCCAAAGAGATAAAATATTATATACAATAAATAATGTTGGAGCAAGCAACACTAGCAGTTTGTCTCAGACACAAACAAAGACAAAGCATGTGTTGCCTTGTAAAACCAAAGACAAGACAACTCTACGCTGATGAGACCGCACTTGGAGTATATAAAAAGCATGTGTTATATGCACTCAGCAATAATTTATAAAGGCAATTTGTTGACTCATTTGTTGCAAAGTTTGGAAGAAAAAGAAGGAAAACAGAAGCCCTAGCCTCCTGCAAGAAACACTAACTAAAAATCAACTGCACAAGGAAGGAAGAATAACTCTGCAGCTTAATCAAAGCCAAGACTTTGGTTCTTATCTTCTCCTGACAAAAACAGTTTTTAAGTGGATACTCACAGATCCTAAAAACCAGACAAACCGCCAGCAGCGACGGAACAGTTCCAAGATCTTCTTTAGATCGATAGAAGATCCCCGCCAAAAGGGATCGAAGAAGATAAAAGAAAAAGCAGATATGTCGGTGGATTGGATTGAAATACATGAGTTTTTTACAGCAACCTAACTTTACTTCAAAAACCAAGTCTCATCGGCCAAAAGTAACAATGATAATAGCGACCAAGAAACAAGGAAAAAAAACATTCAAAACCAGAAAAATACTTATCACAAAACAACGAAGCTATCAGTATTCAAGCATAAGATCAAGCAGGTAAAAATCTCACCCAGCCGATCACGGCGATGGGTTCCAAAAGTGGGTATTCATTAACAATATTACCTGGGAAGAAGAGGGTTTTGCTTGGTAACAGAATACGCCATGAGCCCAGAAGAAGCAAGATTGACAGTGACAGCACCAGGATTCAGAGAAGCAAAGTGATTAGACAAGAACCCATCTTTCATTGCCGAAACCGCAGCAGACTGCGGACTCTGCAGAGCCTCCGGGCCCTTGGCAACCAATTTGTCAAACACCGCCAGCATTTTGTTTTTCTTTCTCGATCGAGGCCTCAACAATGGCTAAAACGAGATCGCACTATAAAACTCGCAGCGAGCAGGAGATGTCAGTGATTGAGAATCTGAGATAATACATGAGGCGGATCTTTAAGGCAGTATTGGAATTCCCGATATTGCCCTTCCTCTCCTTGTCACAGTGTCACACAAACTATTGATGTGGCGACACGTACTCATCGACAACTAATTGTCAATGACTACAAAATAAAAATTTTCTAAACAAATAGATAGGATGAGGACTATTTGCACTAGGGGTGTAAGCGAACAGGGCTGCCCGCGAGCTATTTGAGAGCGGCCCGATAAAAGCCCGCTCAAGCCCGGCTCGCAAAATAAAAGAGTCGGGCTAGGGCCCCATTTTAAGGCTCTTTCTATAAAAGGGCCGGGCTTGAGCATGGTAAAACTCGATCCGTAAGCCCTAGGGCTTTTATATTATATATATATATATATACACACCAACATCGGTCATCATTGTAATTTTCTTTATTGATTATTTGTTAATTGTTATCACTTATTGGTTATTTGTTATGACTTATATTGACTTTACTTTATATTATCTTATCTTTTGTTTATGCGCAAAAGGGGCATACCTTCTCCACTTTACTTATATTATCTTATCTTCACACTTCACTTTACTTATATTATCATCAAATATTAATTTTACTTATTCATTTGAGTTGTCTTCACTCGTCAATCATCACGCGAAGGCCGAAAAGGCGAAACTGTATAGGGTATTAGGGTTTGTTCATTTGAGTTGTCTTTTCTTCTCTCCAGTCTCCAGCCTTCGCCGCGCCTTTCACAGTCACAGCTCCAGTGTTCCACGCCTCCACCGCGTTGGGTTAAAGTGAGTTCTGTTTCTTCATTCTCTATTTTTAATCCTTTTATTCATTCTCGGTTATGTTTCTTCAGTCTCAGGTCTGATTACATTTTCTTCTTCATTATACTGCAATTAAAGTGACTTATTCTTCTTCATAGGATAGGAGAACTGAGAACATGACAAATCTAGAGAACATGCCAACATTGGGGTCTTCCCATCAACAATCTGTTTCAAGCTCTCCTACTGCAATTTCAATATCTGGTGCTACACAGAGCAATCCGAGTAATCCTATTGCTATTGATGATGATCAACAAAAGACTGCAGAAGGTGGCCTGTTTGAGACGAAGAAAAGGAAAAAAACATCTGCAGTTTGGTTGGAGTTCAAGGATGTAATGGGGAAAGATGGAGTGAAGAGAGCAGAGTGCATTCATTGCAAGGCAAGGCTGGTTATTAGTGGAGGCACTACCACTCATTTCAAGAGGCATCTAGATGGATGTACAAGACGGAAAGTAAATTTGAAATCACAGAAGATGCTGAACTTGATTCCATCTCCAGTGAACAAGGAAGTAGGTATTGTTTCTAATTTTCAATATGATCAAGGAAAAATGAGAGAATCAATTGCACATTTTATTCTCATGCATGAGCATCCTTTCACAATTGTGGGGCAAGAGGGTTTTAATTTAATGATGAAAACTAGCACCCCACATTTTCAGGGCATTAGTCGTGCTACTGCTAAAAATGATTGTATGGCTGTGTATGAGATGATGAAAATTAAGTTGAAGGCAACGTTGAAGAATGTGAACAAAATTAGCTTGACTACTGATCGTTGGAGATCAAATCAACAAATAGAGTATATGGTGGTTACTGGGCATTTTGTTGATGTCGATTGGAAATTACAGAAGCGGGTTCTTAGTTTTGTGAATGTGCCTCCTCCACGTGGAGGTGTTGATATTGCTGATGCTCTGTTTAAATGCATGAATGAGTGGAGGATTGAAAATAAAATCTACTCTATTGCTGTTGATAATGCTTCTTATAATGATGTTGCTATTAGAACTTTGAAAACTACATTATCTAGAACTCAGAAGTTGTTGCTTGGAGGTCGGTTGTTCCATGTTCGTTGTTGTGCACATATATTAAATCTTCTTGTGCAAGATGGCCTTAGGGTTGTAGAAGATATCATCCATAATGTTAGGGAGAGTGTTAAATTTGTGAAACAATCTGATTCTCGGCTTCTCAAGTTTAGTGAGATTGTTAAACAATTGCAGTTGCCTTATAGAAAGCTGATTTTGGATTGTCCCACACGTTGGAACTCCACATTTGAGATGTTATCTATTGCATTGAAATTCAAGGATGCATTCCCTCTTTTCAAAGAAAGGGAACCCCAATACAAATATCTGCCAAGTTTTGAAGATTGGGATAGGGTTCGTAATGTTTGTCAAATTCTCCAAGTGTTTAGTTTGGCTACAAATATCATGTCTGGAAGTGAATACCCTACTTCAAATCTGTTTTTATCTGAGATTTATAGGGTGAAAGAAGTTTTGAAATCAAAAGCACTTAATGAGAATGACTACATTAAGGATATGGTTCTAAAAATGAATGAAAAGTTTGATAAATATTGGGGTGAGTGTAACTTGTTGATGTCTATAGCTGCTGTTTTAGATCCCCGATGCAAGATGAAGTTGATTGAATTTTGTTTTCCAATTATTTATCCATGTTGGGAAGTTAGTGAAAAAATTAAAGAAGTGCGTGAAGCATTGTATGCGCTTTATGAAGAGTATTATGAGGCAATTTGAGCTGAAGAAAGTATGGTTGAACAAAGTGGGGAGGGTGGTAGTAGTTTCACTAGTGGTGGTGGTAGTTGTGTGACTGAATTAAATGAAGATTCTGGATGGTCTAAGTTTCATCAATTTGTGAGAACAACTAAAAGCATTCCACCTTCAAAATCTGAATTGGATGCTTATTTGGAAGAGAGTATTCATCAATGCAAACCAGAAGAATCAATGAACTTTGATGCCGTAGCTTGGTGGGGTTTGAACAACCTCAAGTTTCGTACTTTATCAAGGATGGCGTGTGATATTCTTGCAATACCAGCTAGCACAGTGTCAGAGGCTACTTTTAGTGCTGGTGGTCAAATCATTGATAGCTATCGATCTTCTTTAGCCATTGAAATTGTGCAAGCTTTAGTTTGTGGTGCTGATTGGGTTCGAAATCTGCATGGGGTAAAGGAGAAAGCATCTAAAGTGAGTAATCAATATTATTTTTGTGTTGTTTTGTCATTTTAAACTAAGCCTTATTCAATGTTTTTAAATCAAAATTAATATTGTTTTTGTTTTGTCTTTGTAGACTGAAGACATGCCTCAAGAGGTTGTGTTGCCTATTTGATGGAGGAATGAAAAGTTTCATTTTGCATTTGATGGTCAATTGGTGTTTTTTTGGACTTTTTATTTTTATTTTTATGAATGTATCATGTATGAATGATTAATTTGGTGAACTCTGGTTTGTAAAACTATTAATGATTATGTTTAAACTTGATTTTATATTTGAATAAGTTTATCAAAGGGCAGCCCGCGAGCTGAGCTCGGGCCCGTGAGCTTTTCATAGGGCCGGGCTCAAGTTGATGTTTTACAGGCCCTAACGGGCTAGGGCCGAGCTCGGGCTTCTCATAAAAGTAACGGGCAGGGCCTGAGCATGGCAAAGCCCGGCTCGGCCCGGCCCGTTTACACCCCTAATTTGCACCACAAAGTTAACTAAGAACACTCCAAAATCACAAAAAAAACATCTATCTAATAACACCCCAACTCATCTTACCTAACTCCATCCAATTCTTTCTTTTCACCTTCTCCTTCTCTCCTTCATCTCCTACAAAAAAGGCAAGACGAATAGTGTGCACCAGATTGCAGATCTGAGTTGACTTGGCTAGTAATGTGGAGGGAGGAGAAGACGAGGAAGCTTGTGGTGGGTTTGAGCTGGCTGGGTTTGGAAAATAAAGAAATAGCAGAGATGGGTTTGAGCTGGATAGTAGAGGAGTGGTGACTCTAGACTCTGAAATTCATGGATTTCGTTCAAGGAGGAGAGCAACAAAGTGTCCGATCTGATTAAGGAGGAGAGCAACAAAGTGTCCGATCTGATTTCGTTCATGGAGGAGAAGTCTTCTGATTTCGTTGTTTGAGTTGAAGCAGTTGTTTAAGGATGGAGGGGATGCTTGAGAATTTAGGGTTTAGAATGGCCTATAAGAATGAAGTGATGCTTGTACTTTATTTTTTTTATTTTATTTTATTTAATCTCAGCCGTTGGTAAGATCTAACGGTTGAGATTATGGGGTGCAGATTGTTAAATATGAAAAAAATTAAAATTGGGGTGTACTCATAAATATTATGTTTTTGGCTGGGGTTTGTTTAGGATGGGGTGTACTTAGTTAAGTGAGGGGTGCAAATAGTCTTCATCATAGATAATTGGAAATTTTAATAATTTTTTGAAAATATATAAACCTCAACAATTCATCCTACGAAAGTAAATTTATATCTAACGTCACAATAGCAATCTAAAAATATTACAAACTAAAGTAAAGAAAAACAGTCACCGGGACTCGAGAACAATAAAAAAAACACAAACAACATGCAACACCAAGATGACAAAACGTATTTGAATATTTTGTAATGAATAAATGCCATGTGTTTTTTTTTTTTTTTTGGGAGAGATCTCGTATATAGATTATTTTGATTTTGACCGACTCATACAGTGTTATCTTACTACAATGGTGAATGGTGGCCTGTAGAAAAAGGTTGGATTACCAAGCTTATCCACGTTTCAATAGGGAATTAATAGAATTCTGATAAGGAAGAGAGAGAGAGATTAAAAAGGTTAATAAAGGTCAATGATTTTGGATTAGAAATGTGTTACTTTCTCTTCCCTTCTCCAGAACTTACTTTCTTTTTGTTTTGGACCAAAGTTTGGGTCCACCACCCCCAGACTTTCATCAGAATAGCATCTTAAAAGCTCTGTTTTGCGCATAAGATTAGCACAAACTCGGGAAACAGACAATCCTGTACCTAATCTTGGCACATGGAATGGTGCATTTTAACCGTTCCACAAAACATTTTTGTCTACTACAAATGTGTGAAATAAACAATTGTATATCAGAGCACACTGTTCTGTAACTTCTGTTTGTTTATCATACTTCCTTCCAACCTCAACTAATTGAATTCTCCCTGTTGCTTAAGAACAGATGATAACATTAATCAGACGTCTCAAACCCGGTTGTATGCAACTGACTTGCTGAAAAGGCGGCGTATGTATATGACTTGAATTGCACTCGCAGCGCCAAGCAAAAGGTACTCCGCAACAGTGTAACCTATGACACGCTTTCTTGTGCTCTCATTTGCTGCAGAAGAGACAAATGGTTGATCAACAACAAATCAGCAGGACAATAACAATATTAGGCTATGCTGGACAAGTGTGTTTGTGGGTTCGGGAGGGTAGGGTAGGGTAGGGTTCGAGAGCATTCCAATAGACCTAACGCCCCAGTCTAGCCTTAATAAAAAAAAGATTCTTCCAAGTATTATGTATAATACTTCCAATTATGCATACAAGGAAGTTTTACCCACAAACATGATTCAGGAGACACACTAAACAGGTCTCTCACTATATGACTACAGATCTAGACCAAATAAATTGTGTGAAACACTATAGTCTAAAAAGATCCTTGGGGAGAAACAGACCGGGTAGAAATCACAGGCAAAAATTGCATCCCGATAATTATCAAACAAATGCACACATTGAGCATGACAAGGTTGCGACTCACCTTGCATCCACAAATGACCCCTTTTTTTCAAATGAAACAAAGAACTTTAGTCAAAAAGCAACGCAAGAACACAATCACATATAGAAATATAGCTAAAGATTTGTGAAATCTTGCATGGCTGTCATGCTAGTGTTCAGAAACGAAAGATGAGAAGCAAAGGTGTGAACAGCTTACTGTGACGATGCCGAGCATCACGAGCTTTCAAATACTTCTGCTCTGCTGTAACAGACTCCAATGCCTCTCTCAATGTAGCAATTTTAACATTAATTGGGTCCAAATGCTCTGGAACAACAAAATGTATTAAGTTATGACTAGGGTGAAACAAGATTTCTTCAAAGGAATAGTAACGAATAATATGTGGCTACAACATGCAGGGTTCAGCATGTAATGCTAATACAATTACATATTTAATACCATCTGTAGTAGCACTTCACCGACTGTAACTACACACATAGCTGGATATTCAATATCAGGATATACCAACAAAAGTATAGGAATACAAGTGAACAAACCATCTTTTGCAAGGTCATGCTCATTGGGAATATGACCCACATGAATGTAAAAGGAGACACTCTCTGGAGTTGAATACGGATTATGAAAGCAGAATTTGTACATTCCACTTCGTGGTGCCTTGAACTCAAACTTGTCCCCGGATGTCCCCTTAGAAGTTTGCACCACATTACCTGCTGGAGATGTCACCTGCATACAGAGCAAGATCAATAAACAAGTAATCTACAATCAATATAGAGGTAAACCATCAACATATAATTTCTACCACTACACAATACAAAAGCAACTCTTAAATCCCAGCACCCCAACTCAAAATTTAAGATTGTAAGCAGATAATGTTGATTGAATTAGCACGATTTTAAGAATCAATTGACCACCCAAGATCTTGAAACAGTGGCAATATGACCGAGTTCTCAAGAGTAGCATAAATGGGCATGGTAGGCTTACTATCTCGCATTGAAAGAGTGGGTCAGAAAGCAATTTTAAACTCACAAAAGTATGTCTTAGCAAGTAGTAAACCATAATGTGCTATCAACTAAATTTCAGTTATATCCATTACTCGTGCGTAAGAGTTGTAATTTGGGGGCCTTGAATAGTACATAGCATGATTGGCTAGTGTCTTTTAACGCTTTTGCTAGTACCATAAAAGTCTTCCACACCGACTAGTGCTACTAGCCTACTAGTCTTTACATACTTCTTTTCAGTCAAGTGATATCGTTATGTGCAAGTTCTCTAATATGAAAGATGACAAAAAAGAAGGCAACCACCCTACTGATGATCAGAGGTTCCAAAACCTTTGATATGCAGACTGCACCTGAGAGGGAGGCATGTAAGCCTGTTGCAAAGGACTTAACATATCTTCCATGAGATTCACAAAATGTCAGCGACTGAAAACAATAGGATTAACTAGGGAGGTAGTTAACTGTGCTGATGGTTTGGCCAACCTACAACTCATTATTGTATCAGAATCTCATAGGGAACTAGCTCAATAGTATGGAGATTATATGTCTTATCTACAGCTGCTGTACAGAATAAGCTGGATAGAAATGAACGCCAATAATCTAAGCTACCAATCTACTAGGTAATGTAAAGTTGTAAACCAAATATATGGAGTCAGGATAAAGGCTTGCCAGCAGCTGAAAATTCTGAGTTTTTTATGACAACAAGAGGCATAAAACTCGTTGCCGACAGACTGAAAAACACAGGATCTACTTGACAGGAAAAACTGCAAAATACATGCAAGTAAGAACAAAATGGACCCATAAGAAAATGAGAACAAATGAAGAAAAAAAGTTACAAGGTATATTTTCCCGCCTCTTACTGTCAATAGATTTTAATAATATCATCACTGTATTAAGGGACCCAAACTGCAACATCATAAACCAGAAAATTGCTTCCGCTTTCCTCACATCGTGACTAATTTGTTTTGAAAGCAACACATGGCGATTAATCAAACAAAAGAAAAACTTCCTGCAAGGTATATGAATGGCCTTAAATAACTTTGAGAAGCACTATGTGCTCAACTATCCATAACAATCACACCATTCTAGAAATTCAGGATTGGATGCAAACATTTACCAATGTGATCACAACATAGAGTCATAGACCACATGCTTAATGTTAAATTGGGAAGGTGATATTCCAATTTAAAACCGTATTACAGCTTCATTATATGCTAGGATTAATGGCATATCTTCAATCTCATCCAACAGTTTTTTCTAGTTTCATCCAATTACATAACTGGAAAGGAAAATACGTTTATAGTTCGCGGCATAGAAAATCAATTCCATAACTTCCTTTACTTGAAGCTCAATAACTAAAGAAATTCAATCAAAACCCTAAATCATAGACTAAGACGAAGATCCAATCAAAGAGAAGTCAAAACCTGAGAATGAAAAGAATAATATAAAACACTGGACAAAAAAAGTGGGGATCGGCGAGGCAAATGAATAGTCTAATAGCTTACGGTGAAATCGATTCCGGGATGATCGCTGCTCCAGAAGATGTCGTGGTCGACCACGACGAAGTTCCCGGAGACGCTGTCGCCTTCATATAGAACGTACTCCTGGACGCACTCTGTGTCGGTCACCGTCACCGATAGACCCGAAATTCGCCCAATCGAGCTTACAAACAACAAAGCCAACAGGTATATCTCCCCTCCACATCTCGCTTTCTCTCGCCGCCACTCCATTTTCAGAGATCGGAAGAAAGAGTTGAACGGAAAAGTAACAAAAAATGGCGTTCGCACTTTGTCTTAAAACTACGATACGTCAATACGACGTCGTGTCGACGTCAAGATGAACGGACGCCGTTTCATCATTTATGGCAGTTCGATCTCTGCTTATTTAAATTTTAATATAAGAGTAATATTACATAATTTATTGATTTTAAATTTAAGATGTTTATTAGGAATAATAAGAGGTGACTCCGTTGACAATTAATTAATAATATAGAGTAATATTATATAATTTATTGATTTTAAATTTAAGATGTTTATTATGTATAATTAGAGGTGGCTCGATTGATAATCAATTGAGTTAGACATATGTGTATTCAAAGTTCAATTTAGGTATATATGTGTTCAAGGTTCAATTTCAACATCTTGTCTTGCTATTGGTTTCATAGATAACACGGCTTGGCTTGGAGAAGCATATTTGGTATTTAAAAAAATAAAATGTTTATTAGGAATTTTTTTTTTTATTTTGAAATAAAAGCCTTAAATTAAACTCATTCAATTTTTTACTCAAACTAAAATTCAATTTCAAAGATTGAAACTGAATTTAAAATTTTAAAACTCCAAGAAACTCGAGCTCAATATTGTTGACAATGAATCAATCCAAGTCATCTTTTTTTTTAATATATTAAAACATTCAAATTGTTTATTTTAAAAAAGGTTGACATGTAAGAGCATCCACAATGGTGCTATATTTAACATTGTTAACAATACTTTTTGGATAAATATAATGCTATACCATCACAATGGGTATAATGGTGTGTATTTCAAGTACTTGAAATGTTACTTTTTTGATAAATATAGCGCTACATGCACACAATGGATGAAAAACGACACTTGAAAATAAAATTTTACAAAAACCCATAAAAAGTTTAAAAAAAAAAAAAAAACGCAATGCCTTGATTAAGGGTTCAATAATAATAAAAGCATATTTGGTATGCCCTTTGACCAAGAATAGCAATGACTATTACAATACATATTTTTTTTAGAAGTTTGACGATGGTTATGCAATTATTTAAAGATAAATCATAAAGTCTATGGTTTTGTTTGGGTTCCTTATAGAATAGAATAATATTATTATCCAATGTATAATTTAATCATTGTATAAGTTGATGTATAATTTAATCATATCAGGTGTTCGAAAAGAATACGATGTTATGCTTTTATAGTATAAAATTCATGATAATATGTATGTATTATCCCCAATTCATTTTTATTTATATAAAATTATACTATCCGAATAGCGTATATGTCTAAAAGATGATGACATTGTAATAAGACATTGTTTATCTTCTTCCTCTTATATATTCCATACACGATACGACGAAACTGAAATATTAAACCCCTAAAAGGCCTTTTAGAGAGAAGGAGGGCTTGCTATTATATACATGATTTTTTTTGCTGGGTTATTACTCGATGTGGGACTTTTGTCCAACGCCCCTCGCACTCGTGGGTGGGTTGGGTATCTAGGCCCAGGTATCGAGGACGAATGCACACCTGCTCCAACACTCCTCGCACTCATGGGCTGGAGAAGGAGGGCTTGCTATTATATACAAGATTTTTTTTGCTGGGTTATTACTCGATGTGGGACTTTTGTCCAACGCCCCTCGCACTCGTGGGTGGGTTGGGTATCTAGGCCCAAGTATCGAGGACGAATGCACACCTGCTCCAACACCCCTCGCACTCATGGGCTGGGTAACCTGCTCCGATATCATGTAAAAATTCTGAGCCCAATTGTCTTCCCCTAAAAGGCCATTTAAAGGGCAGGAGAGTTTGTTATTATATACAAGATTTTTACTGAATTATTACCCGATGTGGGACTTTTGTCCAACAAGGCGGCTGTCTATAAGTCAAGTAGTGGATCTGTGCCATTTAAGGACTCTTGAATCGAATTAGTAAGAGACAAGCATCTCCAGGAGTCAAATTCCGCCAGTGAAACTGAAAAATGGAGGAGACAAATTCTCAGATTCCTCTAGTGAAATTGGGAAGTCAGGGATTCGAGGTAAGCTCGACTTTGTTACAAGAGAGAGTTTCGATTTGGGCTTTGTGATTTACACACTTTACTTGGGATTTTGTTTGTGATTGTGAAATTCCTGCATATATATGTCTACAGTCTTTGCAAATCTTAATAAGAAAGTTTGAAACTGGAGAAGTGAAGTCCCATGTGAATATAAAATACCCTTTTTCCTCTTCTTGTCAACTTTACTTGTTTTACTCTTCGTTGATCAAGTTCTTGAAGAAACTCTCATATGGAAAGCAACAAATAAGCTCAACAAGTAAGATTTTGGAACCGATAACCTGTCAAAATTGTATGCCATCATCTGGGATTCTGTTATGAGGAAAGATACAAATCTTGAATTCCGAATAAGTTTAATTCATGGCTTCAATTTGTTTCACTGAGGGATTATAGGGTTTGTGAGAAAGCCCTGAATGTAATTTTGAATAGAAAATCCGATCCAAACATGAACTTTTATGATTATCAATGGCGAGGGAATATGAAAATATGTTTTATCTACGAATTTTCTTACTCGCTTGCAGGTTTCTAGATTGGGATTTGGATGTGGGGGACTTTCTGGAATGCTGAATGCCCCTCTTTCCCATGAAGAGGGAATTTCTCTTTTAAAAGAAGCTTTTAATAGGGGCATCACCTTATTTGATACTGCCAATTTGTATGGAAAAGACAATCATAATGAGATCATGATTGGCAAGGTAATTTTTTTTTTCTCACTTGTCTTAGATTCAAAAGTAGATTTCATCGGAGATACTATGAAGATCACAATGACATGCCAAAGCCAGCTTTATGATATGGATCGAATTTGTAAACTGAGAAAATACAGCAAAGCACAATGAACTTAGATCTTATGAAGCTCATGCTAGAACTAATTGTACAACACATATCTTGTTGAGATTTCAAAATGTGGTAATACTAGTGAAACACCATTCATGGTGCTGATGCTCCTTTTTTACCTTGCCCGTGTAGCTTTTGAAACAGCTTCCTCGAGAAAAAGTTCAGTTAGCAACCAAATTTGGTGTATACATATTAGAGGATGGCCAATTTGGTGTCAAGGGCACCCCCGAGTATGTAAGGGAAAACTGTGAAGCTAGTCTTAAGCGACTTGGCGTGGACTACATTGACCTATACTATCAACATCGAGTGGATACTTCAGTGCCAATAGAGGATACCGTGAGTGTGAAGTAGCCTTGAATCTCGTTAATCTTTACTTCTGACATTCTACCATCTAACAGTTGAACTTTGCTGCTGTTTGGTTTTTGAAACAACTTTGGTGAGTAGATTGGGGAGCTCAAGAAGCTGGTGGATGAAGGAAAGATAAGATATATAGGGCTATCAGAAGCTAATGTTGACACAATAAGGAGAGCCCATGCAGTTCATCCCATCACGGCTGTTCAAATGGAATACTCTTTGTGGACTCGTGAAATAGAAGATGAGATAATTCCGCTCTGCCGGTTTGTGGAAATTTAGCTATCGTATTGTTATCTTTATAATTTGAACTTATAAATTTTTTCATGTGGGTTGAAATTGATGTCTTGCAAAATGGATCACATTGAGGAAGTGAATTACTGTTACTAGATGAGTAGGAGTTTCATCACACCATGTTCTGAATCTTTCTTATTAATTCTACTTAGAGAGCTTGGCATCGGTATAGTGGCATATAGTCCTCTTGGTCATGGTTTCTTTGGAGGGAAAGCTGTTGTAGAGAGCTTGCCTAATGAGAGTGTTTTGGTATGTAACTACAGACATTCTATTGTTTCAAAGTGTTTTTTTTTTCTTTTACCACGGTACATGTCATACACGTACCCATGCACAAACACAGACTTATTTGGCCTCGATTTTTTAGCCATCTTCATCATGATCTTTTCAAATGCCAGTACAAATGTTTCACTCTGAAAACTCACTTACTGATGTTCCTCACAGGCTATGCATCCAAGGTTCACTGGGGAAAATCTAGACAAAAACAGACTTTTATACACCCAACTTGCCAACCAGGCAGCGAAGCATTCTTGCACTGTGCCTCAGCTAGCTTTGGCATGGCTTCTCCATCAGGGGGATGACATAATTCCAATTCCCGGTATAATACTTGAAACTGGCCTTTCATATCCTTGAACGTAGATGTAAAATATTGCTAAAGAACCCTTTTTCATATGTACATTGGATTTCTTGTGGATCTTCTTCTTCTTTCTTCCCATCACCATAATAGACCTTTCTATTGATCCCAAAAAGACTTTTACAGAATGGGAAACCAAGAATATTAAGAACTTGAAGTGTTCTTAGCTGCAAATCTTTTAGTTATGAGCATTATTCATTTGTTAATTGGTATTCTCTGATACACCTCTTCACTCTTTTTTTTTTCTTAACATTATAATGCAGGGACAACGCAACTGAAAAACCTTGAAAGCAACATTGGAGCCTTGGCAGTAAAGCTCACACAAGAGGATCTAAAAGAAATCAGTGATGCTTTTCCTGTTGACAATGTCAGTGGCTCCAGAGAGGAGGACGTGTTATCTAAATTTTCCTGGAAGTTCGCAAATACGCCACCAAAGCAGTGAAAGGTATATAAACGATCGAATATATTGTAAAACATGCGTTAGCTCCTGCATTAAGAAATCTCTTTATGTTGTTTTTATCTCAAGTAAGAATATATATGGTGTGAAATCAGACATCTTTAATATGTAATTGCTTCTGTTACTCCAACATTATCTTTGCTGGGTTTGGGAAAGTCAGTATGAAACTCTAGTAGATGTACTAGTGTAGTAAGAACAATTCAGTTAATCTGGCTGGCTTTGTTTTTATTATTTTCATCAATCTCCATCAACACACTGAAAAATAGATACTTTCATTTTGCTTATGCATCAAGTCATCCTTCATAGCCTTGGTTTTGATGATGACTTATGGGATAAAGGTGATCAAGTCATCCTTCATGTTCTAACGTTCCTTTTTTTTTTTTTTTTGAGAATATGTTCTAATGTTCTCGGTTCTGCAGAAATGGATAATTCATTCATGGCCTTAATTCTTAGGAAACTGGATAGTAGAAGCCCATTTGGTGAGTCTATCAGCCCAGGCATTATAATGTGGGCTGTTGAGTAGAAGTCTCTCACATCGCTGAAATAAAGATTTGTAAGCCCATGATTTCCTTGACTTAGTAAGAAACGTTTTAAAGCCGTGAGTTCTTAAAGACCCTGGAAGGTTATGAAAAACCTTAAAAGCTCTGTGATGGGTTGAGTTTGGGCTTGGGCTTGGGAAAGTGGATAGTATCTTACAAGGATAGTCAAGCACTCAAATTTGAGCTAGGAAGTCCATTGTTGTTCCCTAGGGCCAATCCCTGGGCCCATTGAGCTTGCTGTGGGGCAAGTGGATCTGCAACTTGAGCCTTGAGTTTCCTCTGTCAGTTTGAATTTGTATGACATGACACATGTGATATAGTGATAATGGAGCCAAATATGTGAATGTGAGTCGTGTAGAATTCTGTGGGTAAGATCGTGGCATAATACTAGACGGCTCACTAGAAAGTCCTAGTCGTAGTCCTTCTCCTTCTCCTTCTCCTTGGGTGAAAACCTGGAACAATGTTTGCGGCCTCAGAATCACATATTCAATCTTCTTGGTGGTATGGTGGCCACGTCAACAACCCCAGTATGTGTGGACAAGTGAGCCGACGTGATCCAATGAACACGTAAAAAATGGGGATCGGCGAGGCAAATGAATAGTCTAATAGCTTACGGTGAATCGATTCCGGGATGATCGCTGCTCCAGAAGATGTCATGGTCGACCACGACGAAGTTCCCGGAGACGCTGTCGCCTTCATATAGAACGTACTCCTGGACGCACTCTGTGTCGGTCACCGTCACCGATAGACCCGAAATTCGCCCAATCGAGCTTACAAACAACAAAGCCAACAGGTATATCTCCCCTCCACATCTCGCTTTCTCTCGCCGCCACTCCATTTTCAGAGATCAGATGGAAGAGCTTTAGTTGAACGGAAAAGTAACAGAAAATGGTGTTCGCAGTTCGCACTCGGTCTTAAAACTACGATGCGTCAATACGATGTCGTGTCGACGTCAAGATGAAAGGGCGCCGTTTTATCATTTATGTCCGTTCGACCTCTGCTTATTTAATATACAGTAACATTAATAATTTATTGATTTTAAATTCAGATGTTTATTAGGAGTATCTTTTTTAATTTTGAAATAAAAGTCTTTAAGCTCGTTTACCAATTAGCAGTGACTCGGTTGAGAATTGACTAGATTAAGTATATGTGTGCTCAAAATTCGATTCCAATGGAAATTAAATTTCTCAATGCCATTTAAAAAAAAATTAAACTCATATGATTTTTTTTTCTCAAGCTATAATTCAATTTCAAAGTATTAAACCATTCTCCATAGTAATCTCATGAATGTAATTCCCTTGCAGGAGAGAATTGCATTCCCATTTTCATCGCCTATGACAACCAAACGTAACTCATGGCATAACTATTAAAGCTTAAATGTTGTTGTTTATATTTAACAAGAAAACATAAATGAGTTTATTTTTCATTTTTTGAGAAAATTTGAGGTTCGTTGTGCAATTATTTAAGGATAAATCATAAAATCTATCGCTCGTATAAGATGATATAATATTATTATCTAATGATGTATAATTTGATGACGCTTGTATGGTATATATGAATTACCCCTAATTAAAATGAGAGAGAGTTTTTTTTTTTTTTTTTATGATTTAACATATGATTTTTTACAATGTTTTAATATTATACAATTAACATCATATAACAATCATTTTTATATAAAATTATACTATCTCGAATATTTTAGAAATCATCCAAACAGATTAAAGAATAACGGTAGTACTAGTTATACATAGACAAACATTCCTAATTGTCCATAATACACCTGTCATGCCACTTAGGTCAAATGATGTGTCAATTTAAAGATAAAAATATGAGATAAAATATATTTCTCTTTCTCTCACACACTCTCTCAAAATGCAAATCTCTACCATTTTTCTTCACTCTCTCTCCCTTTCTCTCTCTCTCAAACAAACAACAAAACCCATTTTGCAGTCGTCTCAGACACCATCAACACAAATCAGTCTTCCATTCACGGCGGTCATCGCGGTAGCACTTCTTTTCCGACTATCTAGCACATATCGATCGCTCACTCTCGTAAGTCTTTACTCAGACCCATTTACGCAGCCTCCCTAGATGATGAAACTCATTTACTCAGATAAATCGGTCTTCCGTTCACGACAGTTGTTGCGGATCTCATCACTGAACGAAGAGTTGTCGATCTTCCATGTTATAGGTTTGTTTGTTTAGGGTCTTTCATGTTGTGGGCTTGTGGCTTTGGTGTTTAGGGTATTTCATGTTGTGGGTATGTATGTCTTTGGTACTTGTATTGTTTTTGCCTCAGAGCTAGTTGTGGTGCTCTTCTCTTTCTTTGGACGTTCAAAACTTTATTCGAAGTGAATAATTACATTCTTCCAATGGGTATTACACATTGAAAGTTTTAATTACATTATTCTAATGTGTAATTATATTGATAACTTTTAATTATAAAACAACAGTTTTTAATTACGTTATTCCAATCGTAATTACACATTGATATTTTTAATTACATTATTGTGATCATACTTACACAGTTCACAATATATTGCTCTAACGTCATAATTAAAAATTGTATTCTCAAAATTATATAACAATCTATGGAATCATCAAAAAGACTGAGTTCAAAACATATAAATATTAATGTGAATCAAATTTGTTTCCTCTTTTGATGCCCTTGACAATATATATGTAATTACATTGTTTGTAAGTCTAATTACACTGGACAAATTTATAACTAACACATATTGTCTTAATTATATCTCATAAACAAGATGATTACAAAACAACAGTGGATAATTACATTATTTCAATACGGAATTACACATTGATAATTTCTAATTACATTATTGTGGTCATACTTACATATTGATTTAAGTGTTGTCTTGACTCTCACGGAGGAGTTAGAAAAAAGTAAGTACGAGAGAGAAAAAGTAGATCTGAGATGAAGAAAAGCAGGAGAGAGAAAAAAATAAATCTTAAATAAAATCTTGAAATGTGTGAGAGATGAGAGAGAAGCGGGAAAAATAAACTTGGAAACCAAGCTTTTTTCTGACAATTGATCTAGCTGGCATCTGACTTGTACTGCCAGTTAGATTATGGAGTTTTATGGACAAAGTTATCTAGTAGTGTGTTTGCGAATACTTCCCTTTTTTAGTTTCCAAAAAGCATTTTGAAACTAGTTTTGAAAACAAATTTTGGTTTTAATTTTTGGCCCAATTTATTGTGATTAAGGCTCATTATTGTTACCCAAGGCCCGTTCTCAAAAGGCCCATTATTGTTGAAACCACAAGATTCAAATACAGAAATATGGATCATTTTGACCCGGTTCAATTCACTACCGGATCTCCGGCCTCCGGTGGCCGTTCTGACCGATCAAGGCATGGAATGTGTAGTGCTCTGACCGAGCAACCTTTCTGGTGTGGTGGTGACCATTGATGACTCAAATAACGTCCAGATCGGGTGTTTGAAGCTACGGTGGGTCTTGACCTTACGAAGGAATTTCCGGCGAGCATGGTCACTTTTAACGGCTGGGCTTGGTCGGAGATGGATGGTGGAAGTCCAGAGCTTCATTTCGGTGGTCCGGTGCTACAAATCGGTGACCGGATGGTGATGTGCCATGGGAAGGTGGTGGTGCACGGGGAGAGAGAGAGGGGAGGAGGAGAGAGAGGAGAGATGATGAAGATGATTTTATTTACAAAATTGTCATTGGCCTTTGACTTATTGACCAAAATTTTACAAAACTTGATTTAGGTGTTTTGATTTTTTGCTTTTTAAAAACTAAAAGTAGTTTTCAATTTTTTGAAAACAAGATGGTAAAAACATGTGTCAAACAAATTTTCATACATATTTTTGTTTTTGAAAACAGAAAACTACAACCAAACACTCTGCATTTTCCAAAGACTAATTTTATGTTGTACATCTACTCAAAACGAAGCCTGTATGTCCATAAGACATCTTCCTCTTATATATTCGATACACGATACGACGAAACTGAAATATCAAATTCATCATCAATCATTAGCCATTACTGAAGGACCTAGGCTACACAAGAGGGGGGTGAATTGTGTCCCCAAATTCCTATTAGGAATCCTCTAATACAAAATCGTCACACAACACACACAAAGACTTGGTCTCTAGTAGGATATCTTAAACCAATTCAAGCAAATTTCAATGAGGTTTTTAATTAAATCAACCAAATCACTTGTAATACAAGTATGACAAAAACAAGTTCCAACAAGATATAGAACAAATAAAACCAGATTAAAGCAATAAAACAAAACTGTAAAAGAATAAGGTTTAGAGAGATGCAAACAGTGATTTATAGTGGTTCGGCGGCTTCACCAAGTCCTCCTACTCCACTCCCTAAGCACCCTTGCTTAGGAGTTCAATCCACTATAGAAACGGTGATTTTCCGGAGTTCACCACCGAAACTTAGAGGTTTTCACAAGTTAACCCTCCTAACTTTTACACACGTGGTTTTAAAGACAAACCACAAAAACTTTCTCAACACACTATGGTTCCCTCACAAGAGTTACACGTTCAAGTACAAAGGTTCCTCTCAAGATAGATTTGAATGAAGTTTAAGAGGTAGGAACCCTCAATGATTTAATGTAGCTCATGGGTATGATAAAGAAATAAGTGTATATGAGCTTTTTAAACAAGAATGAGTAAGTTAGTATGTTCTTGGGTAGAAGAAGAAAATATTCAGAAAATCAGTACTAGGCTTGCTTGCACGAGAATGTGAGAGAGATGATGAAAGTTGACACAATAGATTTGCAAGTTTTTTTCTTACTCTCTTAATCTTCACAGTGCACCAGCTAGGATATTGGTATTGACAAACCCTTGATTGCATCTTCAATTCCTTGATTGAGGTGGCTCCATAATTTTCTCCTTTCTAAAAGTCTTCTCAATCTTCTCATAAGTCCAGGAATTTCAATTTGAATAATTTCCACGAAATAGGAAATAGATAAGCTCCCTTGAGTGTAGAGAATATCAGGCACAACCTGCATATGAGCCTTTGAGATCAACTTGTAATATTCTTGATTCACCTCTTGATCTTCTTGCCTTCTATAGAAAAGATTTAACTCCACTTGAATGCATAGAGTGATCAACTATGAATTCTTTTCAATCTTTGATGTCAACTTGATCAAATTGGAAATAAAGCTTCTTCCATATGCCTTCGTATGAGTGGGGAAATCTCCTTGAATCATGTAATTGGCTCCGCTTGATCAGCAATGAAAGATATGATATAAATATGGTAGGCAATTTGACTTGCTTGTGAAGAGACCTCCATTGATGCTTATGGAAACAAACTATGGTTCTCTTTGATTTCCTTCTTCAACATTTGACTTCTTAAGATTTCTTCATTAAAGAAAGAATCGTCCCTTCTATTCATAGGAACATAATCAGCTAGAGAACTCTTCTCTTCTTCTCCTTGATTTAGCCATCCAATATGGTAAATGTGGTTTCTCTTTTTAATGCTAGAATAACACCAATGTCAACTCTTCAAATAATTCATACGGTTGGCACTCCTAACAAGCTTGAATCTTGGCTTCACATAAGGCAAGTGAACCTTGCACTTGATTCTTGCTCTTACATTTCACATAAACTTTCATTCTTTATTTTGCTCCAAACGGCAACCTTGAACAATAATCTAGACGTGCCATATCATCCACACAAATATAGCATACTCAACCACTTCAATTGCCAATATGGCATTTTCCAAATTCACTCCAATTTGCTTCTAGTGGATTATCAAGGGTACTTAGGAATTTATTAACAAGCCCTAGGTCTTCCAAGACCATCCTTGGACCGCCGGATAGCTCACATATTCATTTCAATACCTAGACTTAACCTAAATATTCTAAAAAATGCTTGTAAGCTCGTTTGAGCTTCATGCTTAAAACATTGGTTAGTCATCGTCAAATAATTAATATTTTATCATGAAATATAATATCACATATGTATGAATAGACATGTAAAGTCTCATTTCAAACAAATATTATATGATCACATAATGAGGCACATAAATCAATGGAAAATAACATTGCGTAGCAATTTCGGATAGATATTTGGACAACGATTTTGAGCAGGGAAACGTCAAAATTTCTTAATAATGTCTTCATGAAAAATGTTCATTATGATGTAAATAATGTATCTGTAAAATTTCAGCTTAATCCGAATTCATTTGATGTAAAGATGATTGTTTAGTTCTCAACTAAGTTTGAAACACTTTAATGAAAATCGATTTCATGGAAGACTCAAATTCATGATATAATACATTGAATCAAATAGCATGGCATGATTCAATCATCAAAACTAGAAAGTACTACCTTTGGTCCAACAATTACAACTATTGATCAGGCCGGCTGTCTGTAAGTGAAGTAGAGAATCTGTGCCATTTAAGGACACTCTTGAATCGAATTAGTAAGAGACAAGCATCTCCAGGAGTCAGATTCCGCCAGTGAAACTGAACAATGGAGGAGACAAATTCTCAGATTCCTCTAGTGAAACTGGGAAGTCAGGGATTCGAGGTAAGCTCGACTTTGTTACAAGAGAGAGTTTCGATTTGGGCTTTGTGATTTACACACTTTACTTGGGATTTTGTTTGTGATTGTGAAATTCCTGCATATATATGTCTACGGTCTTTGCAAATCTTAATAAGAAAGTTTGAAACTGGAGAAGTGAACTCCCATGTGAATATAAAATACCCTTTTTCCTCTTCTTGTCAACTTTACTTGTTTTACTCTTCGTTGATCAAGTTCTTGAAGAAACTCTCATATGGAAAGCAACAAATAAGCTCAACAAGTAATATTTTGGAACCCATAACCTGTCAAAATTGTATGCCATCACCTGGGATTCTGTTATGAGGAAAGATACAAATCTTGAATTCCGAATAAGTTTAATTCATGGCTTCAATTTGTTTCACTGAGGGATTATAGGGTTTGTGAGAAAGCCCTGAATGTAATTTTGAATAGAAAATCCGATCCAAACATGAACTTTTATAATTATCAATGGTGAGGGAATATGAAAATATGTTTTATCTACGAATTTTCTTACTCGCTTGCAGGTTTCTAGATTGGGATTTGGATGTGCGGGACTTTCTGGAATGCTGAATGCCCCTCTTTCCCATGAAGAGGGAATTTCTCTTTTAAAAGAAGCTTTTAATAGGGGCATCACCTTATTTGATACTGCCAATATGTATGGAAAAGACAATCATAACGAGATCATGATTGGCAAGGTAATTTTTTTTTTCTCACTTGTCTTAGATTCAAAAGTAGATTTCATCGGAGATACTATGAAGATCACAATGACATGCCAAAGCCAGCGTTATGATATGGATCGAATTTGTAAACTGAGAAAATACAGCAAAGCACAATGAACTTAGATCTTATGAAGCTCATGCTAGAACTAATTGTACAACACATATCTTGTTGAGATTTCAAAATGTGGTAATACTAGTGAAACACCGTTCATGGAGCTGATGCTCTTTTTTACCTTGCCTGTGTAGCTTTTGAAACAGCTTCCTCGAGAAAAAGTTCAGTTAGCAACCAAATTTGGTGTATACATATTAGAGGATGGCCAATTTGGTGTCAAGGGCACCCCCGAGTATGTAAGGGAAAACTGTGAAGCTAGTCTTAAGCGACTTGGCGTGGACTACATTGACCTCTACTATCAACATCGAGTGGATACTTCAGTGCCAATAGAGGATACCGTGAGTGTGAAGTAGCCTTGAATCTCGTTAATCTTTACTTCTGACATTCTACCATCTAACAGTTGAACTTTGCTGCTGTTTGGTTTTTGAAACAACTTTGGCGAGTAGATTGGGGAGCTCAAGAAGCTGGTGGATGAAGGAAAGATAAGATATATAGGGCTATCAGAAGCTAATGTTGACACAATAAGGAGAGCCCATGCAGTTCATCCCATCACGGCTGTTCAAATGGAATACTCTTTGTGGACTCGTGAAATAGAAGATGAGATAATTCCGCTCTGCCGGTTTGTGGAAATTTAGCTATCGTATTGTTATCTTTATAATTTGAACTTATAAATTTTTTCATGTGGGTTGAAATTGATGTCTTGCAAAATGGATCACATTGAGGAAGTGAATTACTGTTACTAGATGAGTAGGAGTTTCATCACACCATGTTCTGAATCTTTCTTATTAATTCTACTTAGAGAGCTTGGCATCGGTATAGTGGCATATAGTCCTCTTGGTCATGGTTTCTTTGGAGGGAAAGCTGTTGTAGAGAGCTTGCCTAATGAGAGTGTTTTGGTATGTAACTACAGACATTCTATTGTTTCAAAGTGTTTTTTTTTTCTTTTACCACGGTACATGTCATACACGTACCCATGCACAAACACAGACTTATTTGGCCTCGATTTTTTAGCCATCTTCATCATGATCTTTTCAAATGCCAGTACAAATGTTTCACTCTGAAAACTCACTTACTGATGTTCCTCACAGGCTATGCATCCAAGGTTCACTGGGGAAAATCTAGACAAAAACAGACTTTTATACACCCAACTTGCCAACCAGGCAGCGAAGCGTTCTTGCACTGTGCCTCAGCTGGCTTTGGCATGGCTTCTCCATCAGGGGGATGACATAATTCCAATTCCCGGTATAATACTTGAAACTGGCCTTTCATATCCTTGCAAGTAGATGTAAAATATTGCTAAAGAACCCTTTTTCATATGTACATTGGATTTCTTGTGGATCTTCTTCTTCTTTCTTCCCATCACCATAATAGACCTTTCTATTGATCCCAAAAAGACTTTTACAGAATGGGAAACCAAGAATATTAAGAACTTGAAGTGTTCTTAGCTGCAAATCTTTTAGTTATGAGCATTATTCATTTGTTAATTGGTATTCTCTGATACACCTCTTCACTCTTTTTTTTTTCTTAACATTATAATGCAGGGACAACGCAACTGAAAAACCTTGAAAGCAACATTGGAGCCTTGGCAGTAAAGCTCACACAAGAGGATCTAAAAGAAATCAGTGATGTTTTTTCTGTTGACAATGTCAGTGGCTCCAGAGAGGCGGTGTCATCTAAATTTTCCTGGAAGTTTGCAAATACACCACCAAAGCAGTGAAAGGTATATAAACGATGGAATACATTGTAAAATATGCGTTAGCTCCTGCATTAAGAAATCTCTTTATGTTGTTTTTATCTCAAGTAAGAATATATATGGTGTGAAACCAGACATCTTTAATCTGTAATTGGTTCTGTTACTCCAACATTATCTTTGCTGGGTTTGGGAAAGTCGGTACGAAACCCCCTAGATGAACTATTGTAGTAAGCACAATTCATTTAATCTGGCTGGCTTTGTTTTTGTTACTTTCATCGATTTCCATCTCATCTAATCACCCTGAAAAATACATACTTTCATTTTGCTTATACATCAAGTCATCCTTCATAGCCTTGGTTTTGATGATGGCTTATGGAATAAAGGTGATCAAGTCATCCTTCATGTTCTTGGTCCTGCACTGCAGAAATGGATAATTCATTCATGGTCTTGATCCTTAGGAAACTGGGTAGTAGAAGTCCATTTGGTGAGTCTAACAGCCCAGGCATTATAGTGTGGGCTGTTAAGTAAAAGTCTCACATCGCTAAAATAAAGATTTATAAGCCCATGGTTTCCTTGACTTAGTTAGACACATTTTAAAATCGTGAGTTCTTAAAGGTCCTAGAAGGTTCTGAAAAGCCCTGGAAACTCTGTGATGGGTTGAGTTTGGGCTTGGGCTTGGGAAAGTGGACAAATAAGCCAAGTACTCAAGTTTGAGTTAGGGAGTCATTGTTGTTCCCTAGGGCCAATCCCCGAGCCCATTGAGCTTGCTGTGGGTCAAGTGGATATGCAACTTGAGCCTTGAGTTTCCTCTGTCAGTGTGAGTTTGTATGACATGTGATATAGTTGAGTTTGTATGACATGTGATATACTGAAAGGTAGGTGGTAATGGAGCCCAATATGTGAATGCGAGTCGTGTAGAATTCTCTTGGTAAGATCGTGGCATAATACCAGACGGGTCACTAGAAAGTCCTAGTCCTCCTCCTTGAGTGAAAACCTGGAACAATGCTTCAATCTTCTTGGTAGTATGGTGGCCACGTCAACAACCCCACTGTGTGTGGACAAAGTGAGCCCACGTGACCCAACGAACACGTAAAAAGTAACAACTGACGTGGACCCAAAATATCCACCACCATCTTTGCCCCCATCAGCTCTGTACTATAAAGCAGAGCAGTTCTGTAGAAGGCAGTAAGTAAACGATAACACAGTGAGCAGCTTGTGTTTGTTGAAAGTCCGCAGAGGGAGACCCTTATAGTTATTGCAGTCTAAAATGGCCGCTGCATTTGCAATGCAATCCATCTTTGCAAGCCCTGTGACCGTGAGTGGTGGTAGCCATGTGGGTAGGCCTAATCGCTTCCTTCCTGCCACCTACATGATACCACGCCTTCCCAGAAACAGTGGCATGTGCGTTCGAGCAATGTCGGAGTCGGAGGTGAGTGTAATGAGTCAGTGTCAAATGTTGACCTAATTATCTGTCATATCCCTTGAGAGTTGGGAACGACGCGGCTTTCTTTTGCAGGAAGAGAAGGACCAACAAACTGCAGCAAAAACAACTCCATCTCCAACACCTACGCCTACACCTACACCAACGGCAAGGCCATCTCCACCTAAAGTGAGTTGTAGAATCAATGTATAGTTTCGTAGATACGTAAAGAATAATGCTTGAGACTCTCAAAATATAAATCGTAACTAAACATGACGAGGTATATATATACGGTGCAGGTGAGCACGAAGTTTGGTGATGTGTTCGCTTTTAGTGGGCCAGCACCGGAGAGAATCAACGGCAGGTTGGCCATGATAGGCTTTGTTGCAGCATTGGCAGTGGAGGTAGGGAAGGGTGAGGATGTGTTGGCTCAACTATCAAACGGTGGAATCCCATTGTTCCTAGGAACTAGTATATTGCTGACAGTAGCATCACTGATCCCATTGTTCAATGGGGTGAGCGTGGAGTCTAAGTCAAAGGGTTTCATGACATCTGATGCTGAGCTGTGGAATGGGAGGTTCGCCATGTTAGGTCTGGTCGCATTGGCCTTCACTGAATACGTTAAGGGCGGGACCCTGGTGTAACTTTACCTTTCTTCTTTTTTTGATTTTATATAGGGACAGAAACCACTTAACTCTTTGGGTCAATTTCTCTTAATGGCATAAAAAATATAAGCAAAGCTCTATCAGAGAACCGTTTAAGTTGGGAAAATTTCTCTTAATGGCATAAAAAATATAAGCAAAGCTCTATCAGAGAACCGTTTAAGTTGTGGGAAGTTATGAAATGACCTCTGTGAACTTTGATGAAATGATCAATTTGCTCCCGAACTTCATTAAGATCAATTTACCCATTGAACTTCCACTTTCGTATACCATTAGTCCTTACGCAATATTCCTTCTATTTTTATTGATGTAATAGTTATTTTCCTTTACTAACATGACATGTGATTTTCAGGCTTTTTGCCACATCAGTTAAATTGACAAAAATTATAACGGATTACAGTTTCAAACAAATTAGTACAAAAAATCACCCAAAACCCTAGAATGAGTGATCGACCAATTGCGTCGCACTCTAGAAATGATTTGTGAAGTTCTATTCATATCTGGGTTCGGTTGCAGCCCAACCATCTATTCAAAATTAAGAACCCAATATCCCCAGCCAAGTCTACCATTCCTGTCAATTGTCATTCTAATATCAAGCAGCATAACAAATTAAGTTACTGGGCAATGGAAATGCCACAACAGCAAGATCAAAAAAAAAATATTATTAATATGAAACTGGGCGTTCTAACATTATTACATTGATACTGCATATTCATCTCCGAGACGAAGTTGTTTCCACTGTCCCAAGCATATTCACATAGAAAGAATGAGAAGAATACATTTGTAACTATCTACCATTTTATGTACACACATCATCATCACAAAATTGGAACGAGTGGAAGAGAAAAGAGCCAATGGTCAAAACTCAAAAGCTAAACTATATGCCAGTTTAATGCTCAAGTGTTCCTATACATGATCATCCTGTTCCTGCAGAAAAGAAACAATCAGGTTCATAATGTATACAAAGCATCCTATTCAACAACAGTTTCACGTATCAAAATATAAATTCAGATATATCAAGACATGTATAGAGTGTCCTCTGCGAAGAAACCCAGAAATTCAAAATGTCAAGTGACATAATAATAAGACCACCTTGGAACAAGCTTTCCTTGAAATGGCGCATTGACTCCATACAAAGAGAAACAGAAATGACAACTCTTAGAACTATTATGTCCATGATTAGAAAAGTGAAAAGGAGAAGAGGAGAGTCCTGCGCTCATCAGCAATACTATTACTCCATGGGGGAAAGGGGAAAGACTGATCGTTTGCTCTTATGTTAGATAAATTATCCTAAAGGTCTTGTTCTTGGTAGTCAATTTTGGAGGTAGGTAGGCAGGCACGTTATTTTCCACCAAACAAATTGGCCCACCTTCGGCACTTCCCATAATTGCTATCGAAGGACAACAGGGTTCGAGAAATAAATCAAATAAGCAAACACTGTTTCTTCTTATTTGTGGAAATCTTTTGTTACCTTCCCTAGATATAAACACTACTAAGGATGTACAGAAACATGGCAAAAAAGGTGACTGCAAACTATTAGATCAAACAAACTGTCAAAGAACTAAAAGTCCATGTACTTACTTCAAGCGGCTGATCAACTGGGAACAAGTTTATGGCACTGGGATTAAAATTGAATCCACTGCAAAAATGCAATACCATAATGCATTAGGTACGCATCAAGAAGCATATGTAGCATGTGAATATACATTACAATAACTTAGTAGTAATAGTTCAACTAATCAGACCCAAGTCAAATACTACAGTTGCCCAAACAAAATAAAAAGAAAGAACTTTGGATTCTGAACTTCCAACAGGGATTTTCTCATTCTAATTTATCCTAAGAAAGGAAATCTACCTGCGTGATAGAACCAACTGCCACACGTAAGGAGTAAAGAACTCCTCGGGATGACTCTCTTGTTCATACGAGAAATGTAATTGAGTAAACATCTGTCATGATAATGTTCACATATATCATAAAGCATTAAGGAAATAAATCCAAAGAACCATTCAACAAAGAAAATAAATCCAAAGAAGATACTCCAAAGTCTACACAAGACACTTATGCTAAAATCGCTTCTTTACCTTCATCCCTTCACCTCGCCATGACCGACAATTATTATTTATTAATTGCTGAACTTTCTCTACAGACCATTCACCATCCAATTTTTGGGCATCCATGCGACTATTAAAAAAATCTAAAACCTGAAAAGGAAAAAGAGTGGTGTGATAAAAATGCACAAGAAAAAAATTGCTATTCATACTCGACAAAATATAGCCATTCCAAGTATCAAGTGCACATGCATTCATGTGCTAAGAAAGAAATTTTGCTATTCATAGTAGAAAATATAAATGTGCATCCCGACCCGCAAATGCACAGCAGTTCAACAAATTCTAGGATCTACCACGAAAGAAGAAAAGCAAGTCAAATAGGGTGGAACATACAGTATAGATATTTTCAAGTAGCTCATTGAAGCGAGGGTGATTCCTGAATGGTTGAAAAATTTCCTGCCTGTGCATTATTGCATACACAACCTGCCCGTAGCACAGAGTTAGGAATGCAGAAAAAAGAAATGTCGTAGAAAGAAATGGGCAAATACAAAAACACATCATATGACTTAACACCAGATCAAAATACAATACCTCGGGATTTCGTGGCAAGGCATAAGTCAAAATTGCATTTATTATCTCAAGGACAATTCTGAGGAAGTCAGTATATATATGCAACTCCGCCGACTACAAGAAAAATAATGTAGCTTAGCAAGACAAAAAAGCACATAAAAGCTCAAAAGTCCATGTACCATAATGTGACTACCATATCTTCTGCAAGACCATTTTGTTCGACTGTGTTGCCATTGGGAGTATGCATTTTAGCATCCACTAACTCGGCAAGTTTGTTATACCTAATCCCGCATTCAAAAACAAAAAAGAACAAAAAAAAAAGATTAAGAGATCATTTCATATTGGCATAAATATTGCAAGAAGGTAATAAGTAGCTGTAAAAGGGGTAAAAAGAACAGGACGTACTTCCTGGAGAGCATGAAAAATAAGTTGACCAATTTCTGCGAAGCATGTGCACTCAAGCGGTGGAAATGAGGTGCCATGTTTGCCAGAGTAGCTAGACAAGTTGTATGGAGATACACATCCTGTTATGGAATAATGATTAAAAAGTGTTCACCAAACTAACAAGAAAAGAAGTATTTTATGTACTTTTTAGCTAGTGCCAGTATTACCATAATATTATCTACGATAAAAAAATACTTCAACTTCAATTTTAAGTGTGGAAATGCCAAACAGATGAAAGTTTTTACCAGCAGATATGTTAGAGGTCAGCATAATCTACATTTTTCTATGCCATTATCTTCGATGCAGGAAAAAGGTTGGAGATCAATAAATTCATCGCATCATATCATAAAATTTAGAGTTCTCGACTGAATATGTTTAACATCATAGGCTTTATATTTTCCAACAAAATAACCTAATTGCATTAAATAATATTGATCAGTAGCTCTGATCATTGTGTAATATACTTCTACTGGAAAATACCTAAGTTTTAAAACAAAATACCCACTGGGTGCATCACCAACAGCAGACCTACATTAAAGCTAATTGGAGTCCTGGCAGGCCTTTGCCGCAGTAGATCGACTCCTACCAGCCAATTCTATTAGGGATTTCTCAACTATCAAAGCATGACTCAATCCTTCGATGCTCCACGCCCTTAGTTGGATATCAGTTTTTTTTTTTTGTAGAACGGAAATTTCAAAAAAATAAATTCTAATAAGAAAATAACATCTTGGTACATTGTATTTATTTTCGGTTTTGAAATTTTAGGCTTATTCATGCAATTGAATGGCCACAACAGTCAGTCACTCATGTTTCTTTGTTTCTAATACCAAACTCATCTAATCCATAATCTTTTTTTTTCTCCATATTTTTGTAATTGACAGGATATTTCTATAATAAAAAAAATACATGCTGCCATTTGTCACTAATCTCTTGTCAATTTTGGAGCCCCTTTATTTAACAAAAAGTCAAGTCATAATCAAGATATTCATTACCAACATATGAATCAGAAACCTCTATATCAAAAGAATTATAATAATTTCAAAATTTGATCAGAAGAACTGACAAGTAATTTCTTCATGAGCATCTGACACTAACAAAATAACTTAAGTTGTCCACCATAGATCTCATGCAACCTTTTCAATGCTGAAAGCTCAATGAGACCGAAAGGGCACTCCAAATCTCACAGTGTTAATACAACAATGATTCAATATGCTAATATGAGTACTTGAAAGCATACCCGCAATTTATATAAGTTGTAGTTCACAGTCCTTATCAGAATTATGACCATAAGGGAGCCAAGTGAGGTCTGATGAAGAAGTGTTTCTTTATACCACGGATTACTAGGCAGTATCTGTCCAAAACCATGATCATAATAATAGTAAATTAGTAATATACCATCCTCATTAAAAAAAAAAAACAAACAAAAGAATAAACAGAGGCAACTCTTACCATCTTGTGAATGCTAGCATTAAAAGAAGAATCTTGACTAAGTATGAGAAGTATGATCAGCAACATGTATATTTGATTAGATGTCCTCTTCGAAGCATTATATAACGTCTCCAAAATGGGCATCAACTGTTGGAATAATGGTATAATATTAAACAGACCAGCACATGGAGTCAAGAGACAGTTAAGAATTTGATTAAGTTCAAGAGGGCACACAACAGTGATATTAATCAGCATGTGACGTGCACCATAAAACTGCTACATTTCCTTAATGCCCAAATGCAATATCCATGTTACTATATCATGTTCATAATCAACTAACAAAAAGTGGCATGCAAGAGGATAAATTTTAAATAAAGTCGATCAAGGGAAACACCAGGCTGGTTCATACCAATGTATCCAGATCAGTTCGCACCAAGACATACTCCAAAAAGTCCGAGTTCCCTTGCAATAATGTGTATAGCAATAAGACAGCAGTTTCATCTGCCAAGTACCTGCACAGTCAGAACCCGTTCAGAAGATACGAGAGAAACAACTCAAGAAAAAGAGACCGACTAAAAGGCAAAAATATAGAGTAAAATTGATAAATGCCATAAGAACGACATAAAAAACAGGTGCTGCAACACTGCCATTACTCCAATTCCCATTTAAGGATAATTAGTTGGATGGTACAAGAAAATCCAACCCATTAAAAATCCTCTCTGATATTAAGTAGAATTTTTTTCTAAAATATGCAACTAAGAATGACAACTATGACTGAGATTATCCCTCAAGGAATAGAAACATCTACTACTAGGGGATATGAAATCATAAAGAAGAAAGGTTCCAAACCATTCCCTTAGGTTATGCAAGGGCTCTAAAGTGTTCCACTATTTCATGAAGAACCTTCATTGATCAACAAGCATAGAAAAGCACCTGTATAGCAATTTTCTCGATTGTATGTGTGCAACTCTTAAGTTCTCAGCAGGCAAGAAAACAACAATCACATAAAAAGCACCTGTTTGACTCAGCAAACCACTTCATATTGTCAAACATTTATTTTAAAAGCCTAAAAACCATAAGCCGCTGATCACCTATTCACAACATTAACTTATTGGGTTCGAGGATTTCACATCATTTATATATATTCTAACACTCCCCCTCACATGTGGACCGGACAATTTGACGGCCCAACACGTGCACAACAAACGAGGCCCAACACTAAAGCTACTCTCACAAAAGGCGCTCACTTGGGACAACAACAAACACAAAGGCCCACACTTGGAAGAACAACAAGTGGGAGTTTAAATTACAGAAGTTAAGATTCGAACCCAAGACCTCCTGATTCGATACCATGTTTAGGCTAGGGTATTTCAAATCATTTGTATATATTCTAACAGACTATAATAGTTCATGTTACACTCTTAAGCCTTAAAGAAAATCCAGAAGGAAAAAAAAAGAACAAGAAATTCAACGCAAGAACATTAATCAATCAATTAACATCATCTCTATGCTTTTATCCCAAACAATAGGGCTTGTAGTCCATTGAAATAAAGGGATTACCGCCACAAAACGTGGAAGATCAAATGGATGAGCTAGGTCTCAAATAAACTAAACACTGCAGCAAAAAAATATAGCAAGAAAAAGAAATCGAATAACTGAAGACACTAATCCATAATACCCCAAGAGGAATATAAAAATGACTATAATCAAAATTCATACATAAACCTAATAATAACTTGGCAAAATGGGACATAGTTTACTAATTATTATAATACATAAAAATAATAATCAGATAGCTCATCTTAATCAGACATGGCCTTACTATAATAGGTACTAATGGTCGAGGTTCACAGCATATCATATTTAACTTCAACGTGCACCAAACTAATGACATTTATAGAAGCAAGTGTTCCTAAGTATCAAAAACAAGGATGCATATGACTACACGCAGAATGACTCAAAAAATTAAATCTTAATGATAAAAATCTTAAAGAAAAAAATTTCAGAAACATACGTGCCAAGACTATCAAACAGGGAAGCAAAAGGTAGCCTCACAAGTGGTCCACTGTGCGCATTTCCCTCAATATCTGCTCGATCAACTGCAGGCAAAGTAATGAGTTAACAAAAGCATAGACATCACTGCAACACAAAACTTTAGAATAAAGGCAAGAAGTTCTCACATTCAATGTCCCTTGTATTTTCCAACGCCTTGCGATAAGGGTTGGCAGAAAAATACGTATTTACTTTGGATAAAGGATCTGACGCTGCAATGTCATCGCTTTTAACTGCTACAGACTCGTTACCCTCAACATGTTTATGATAATAACTGAGAACAAGTAACACATGAATACTGCTGTAGGCCAATGGATTTTTTGAGACTTCGCCACTTGAGCTGACCAGATAATTGAATGGCAATAACACAAAAGTCGCTGCATTTCAAACACATAATTTCAAAAGAAGAAAAAATAATATATAAATGAATGAGATATATTTGTTAAGGAGCTTCCCCAGAAGTCTAAATATGAAGAATCAGCAAGGGAAATAAGCATCGACAATACTGATTAAAATGTGTGGAGAAGGTGAGAAGCACATTTTCAATATCAATCAACAAAACACACACTTAGAAGGCGGCAAAAAGAGCCAAAATGAGATAAGTCAAGTATCATACACAGTGTACACTGATATGCAGATTCAAGAAAGGATGGCATAAAGTATACACGTTTACCAAAAGATTGTGATCTTCAAAGACAATTTCAACCAAGAACATCTTTAGCCCATCATGATGGACAGGTGAAATCAGATACAGCAAGAAGTCGAGAACATCTGATTACATGAAATGAACAGTACCAAAGGATGATGCGTCTTACCAGCTGCAGAACCAACTCTCTGCAAAACCCCATTCTGACTCCCTTCCGAAAATATAGAATTAGATGAACCACTCATTGTGGTATGGGGCTGCAGGATGTAATTGAGTAGAAGTTTTCGAACAACTAAACAAACCAAAGAGCTTTCCTGCAAATTGTATTTGCCAAATTTGGGGCAGTAAGTGGAAGTTTCGATCTAGCACATTTTAAAACAAGAAATACAACAAAAAGTTCCCATCTTGCAACCTGAATCATTGCTGCATCAATAAACAGGTTTGCTTCTTTTAGTTCCAGAGATGGTCCAGAAAGTAGCTGAGTTGACATTGCAACAAGCATGAAGTTGAGCAGCTCTTGGAATAGGACGTATGTGTTTGAACTGGAAACAGAAAATCAGATAATTGAAGAAATGGAAACGAATCTTAAAAAAGATGTACATGTAAAGTATATGATAATGTACCTTACATCTATTGAGCCAATAAAGCTAAGCACACTATGCATCACAAGATTCTCGATGCTTTTATCTGCATATAAGAAACATGAAGATGAGGCTTATGAAGCTTTACATAGAGATGGTATGAAGTGATGTGAAGACCTATGCTACAGTGATGCAACTTGACCACCACACAATGTTCATCATTGGGCCTCGATTAAATCCAAATGGGAAAAGAAGACACTTAAAGTTTCAAAGTTTCTTCAAGAGACCATTCCTTGTTGACATAGTAAATTAATGGTCCAACTTCCACTGTTCAAAAAAATGGAATGGTCCAAGTTAAATCTATTGAGCATTGAGCACTGTTTGCTTGGACCACATCAAACTAATCTGCCCAAAACACACTGCAGGACAAGCACTGGGCATTGGTCTGTGAATTCCTCACTGCAGGTATCAAAATAAAGATGCTTGGTAAGCAGCCAGTGAATAGTATCACACACCGAAAATACCTCTCGTAAAAATCTTTGGCACAGGTTCATTTTCATCAAGGGATAGATATAATCCAATGTTGTCACCTTGGGCATGTTCAATTAAGTACTTCAAGAAAACAGATGAAAGGTATGCTGCATTAACAGCCTTCATATAAACTGTAGATGGAGCACCAGAAGTAGACATTGATTCTTGCAAACACCATGCTAGGTGAATCAAAATCTTCGCAAGATGCCTAGTAGAATAGTTATTTTGTGCTGCACATCAACAGCATATTACACAAGGCAACAAAGAAACCATCAATACATTATTGGAATAAATTAAAAGAAAGTACAAGACGAAGAATATTGCAAAAGCGTTAGAAGGAATGAAGTTGCAAATCCGCACCACCCCTAGTAAAATGCTTAGCAGCATAGATGGGAAGTCGCATGCATCATGAATAGAAAAGAAACTAATAAAACAAAGGAAACTCCTTTATTCTTTGCACAGAATTCTGTTAGGTAATAAATTTTAAATCATGATAGCATAAGTTCATATGCATGAAGATACACCATCTTAAACACATCTAGCAAGAAAATAGCTCTCAAAAGAATTCCAACCCATTCAGTATTTGGATCATTCGGTCACCATGATAGCGAACCAAAGAGAAAGAGTGACAACTGATTTTATTTTAAACAGAAAGTTTTGAAGAGATTTAACTTTTAAATACTGTCCGAGAATGTACATAATAGCTATAGGGTTAATTACAAGAACAGTTGCTTTGAGTTACTCAGAAAATCTCAAGAAAGGGAAATTCAGGTTTCTAATAGGCAAGAGAATGGGTTCTTTTTACAGCTATATTTATGTCCTTGAAACTCTATAAGCAATGGAAGAAGAGTTTATATAAGACGTTATACAAAGGCACTTCACCAAAGAGGAGAAGTATACAGAATGGGAATGAACTGAATATAGGAATATTAAAAATCAATCTTTTCATACGGCTTTTCATTATTATCATTTTTTAATGAAAACAATTTTCATTCAAAGGCACCAAGGGGACATTTATCCCAGTGGCTTTAGTTTCTTTATGAGTTCATAATAATTGCAAACAACCAAAAATTTTCCTGCTAAGCCATTGGTGAAACGAAGTCACCACGAAACACGTGCAATATGTTGGCCTGTTTTATGATAGTTAATAACTGATCTGAGTTCCAACTAATCATGGCAAGTTGACATTGGTCTGTTCTCTGACAGTTAATAACTGAACTAAGCTGCAAGCTGATTATTGCTAACAAATCAGGGTAAGCTGAAGTGACCAAAATGAAATGTACAGATCAATCATTTAGAATCTCTAAAGAAATTTCTAACAATTGAAAGAAAGGCATTCTATGATTGCCAGCGTTTCAGTTTGGGTACAAATTAAGGAAAACCTATAATTGGTTAGATGGTGTCAAGAATTGGACAACAGACAGTTGGAAACCAAAGAATAGTTCAAAAGAAGAGAAGGTCGTCAGTATAAGGACTGGAGTGTGCATAAACATCAAATTGTGAGCCACAGGGCTAACATAATTAAATGTCAACAACATGACTCTTTGTGCACATCATTTGAAGTTTTCCTCCGTACTTCAAATCTTATGAGCTTCATTCAAGCATTTAAGGGCTAAAAGTTCAAAGACATTATATGCCCTCCTCTAGAAAATTTTGTGCCACCATTAAACTTCCTACTTCTTGTGACATCCATAGCGTGAGGAAAGAATATTTGGGCAAACAGTTCATAATTGAGAGAGAAATCAAACAATATCCATTTATATTGAGACTCTTTAACAATCAAATGCATCCATACAAGTCATTAGTAAACTGGCATAATTTGAAAAGGTAAAGAGGTGAAGAAAATGCGAGCAATTAGCTGACAGTATCGATACTTGGACCAATTTTAAATGCTGCAACTATATGATTCAATTACATAACAATTTAGAGGGAAATTACCAATGACAGAGTGAATAACCAGTTTATAAGCAAAAAAAAAAAAGAATAATCATGATCAGTAGCGGAGATGTAGGATTTACTGACCGAAGAGCTGGCAGGCATCGTGCACTTGGTGGGCTGGCCAGCGAATATGGAGAGGGACCTCGAGAAGCTTCTGCCAGAATTCGGAGCCCAGAGGGAACGATTTGTTGCCGACAAAAGTGCCAATAAGGTACTCCGCCGAATCCTGCGACCCCGCAGTACCCTGACGCGGCGTCGACGGCACGGCCCCCATAAAAAACGATCCTGTTTCCCTGAAAGGACTCGAAACTCGTCGCTGACTTGACTCTGTTCACAGACCGACTCGCGCGATCGCAGTCGGCACCAATGGCATTAGAGAAAGAGAGATATGTTTGGTCGTTCGAATCTAAATTGAGTCTGGACTTGGACTCAGCCCGTCAAAGAAGGTATCAAAGGAAGGAGGAGGAGAGAGCGCTTAGAGCAAAGAGAGACAGATCGAAGGAGACTTCCTTTGCTGCTACGATTTAGATTGGCTTCGATGATGACGTCTTGTTTGTTACAAATATTACCAAATTGGCCATATGCTCTCCATTTTATTCCGGCTAACGCCTTCTCCCTATCTATACTATGGTCCGCATCACTAATATGTTATTCCGATTATGAACGGGGCGTGACTATTTTCAAGTGGTTTGTGTTAGCTCTCGGCTCAACTAATCTATGGAGGATTTGTGTGAACCTAGCTCATTCCGAGTTTGGGCTTAGTAGACTGTTCAAAAGATACGTATGCTGAGTTGTTTTCGGTTAAAAAAAATCGATTGTTAGTGGTTTAGGATTTTTTTTTAATGATTCTTTTTATCAAAATCTCAGTTTGCTAGGTACCCTAGACTTTAGCCTTTTTGAATGATATAGAGGCATGGATATTATCGTCCATTGTAGTGATGGGTAGTAAATTATGAATATGAAATTAAGCTTTGTTGTGACTTGCAATGTATTTTAGTAGCCTGCTAGATGCCTAGAAGAGACGGGATTTGGGGGGAAACCATTTGCTGAAAACTAGTAGCAATTATGATTAACTTGATGGAGTCTAAGTCAATAAAGAGGCACTCAACGTAAAAGAGGGTCTTGCCCAACTTGCCCGTCGAGCACATTTTTAATTTGACTTGGCACAACACTCAATTTGTCAAAGTCATTATTCAAGGCACTAAATTTTGCTAGATTGGTGAAGTTAGGGTTGTGTTTAGGGGTACTAAATTTGCTAGATTGGTGAAGTTAGGGTAGTGTTCAAGGGTGTTAAAATAATTGTAGAAATCGAATCGATGACTAAATCAATCAATTGATCGGTTATTTTTAAAAAGAGTAATGTTACATGCCCAAAATATGACTCTCATTTTATCCCTAAATCTATATGGCATTTGAATAGCCATTGATTATAAACACGTATGTAGGGTTCATTTGACATTCAACACTCTACATTAATTAGGGGTGTGGTGGGGTCATATTTTGAGGTCTCTATGATTAATTCTTTTAAAAAAAATTACTTAGAATCGACTGAATTAATTGTCGATAACCGATCGATTAAATTCCGATTGATTGGTTTAATTTATGTAAAAAAAAAAACTCGAAAAAAGAAACCCTAACGTAACTGACTGTTTACACCCCAGTGGCTATTGAAGCCCAATTGGCCCCTTTTACTGGAGCCCGGGGGTGATACTTGAGTTTTTAAGTGCAAACATCAAAAGGCCCAAAGCCCAAGGATTGATGTAAACCGATCCATTAAAGCCCAAAATCCAGCAAGACCCAACAACATAGACTGCAAAAAATAAATAAAGCCCAAGTATATTGAGCAGTTAACAGTGGTCACGCATATGGCACGTGCGCAATGCTATCTCACTCTGTAGTCTGTCCCATGAACAGAGGAAACCAGTCTTTTAATCTCCATACCTCCTTCCCTGTTGGTGCTTAAGAACAATGGAGCAGAATCAGGAAGAGAAGTGCTGGAACAATCTGTGGGTCCCTTTTTACCAAAAGATAAAAGGGACACCATCATCCTGTTTAAATGTTTGTGGAGGATGGAATATCTTAGATTGAAGAAGAAAACTAAATTATTAATCAAGGGAAAATATAATAGTCTTAGCAATAAAAATTAACTTTATTAGAGTAATCTCACGGATCCCAGTGTTTTTTTTATTTTTTTGACATTTATCTCAAATCTTGAAATGGAAGCACACGGACATGTGGACTCACGTTTTCACATCGATCATGTTATATGTACGTCCATCTTAATGTTTGGGATAGCTGGGGCAAAAAACATTGGGATGCTTAGCATTTTCGATTTTATAACATCACATGGAGAAAACCAATAGAACCCTCAATACCAACACATAGCTCTTTCTCCAGTTGCATATCATTTCGGGGAGAACTCCATCCCCATCCATCCAAACATGCACATTGAACCACTCCATCCAGGGCCTGCAGGCTACCCCCAAGGGTTTGGGATTGACTGGTTTGGAGCTGGCTACCTCTTTTAACTTCAGCTACACACAATCAAACCCCATCAATCCAAAAGAAATAAAATGCAAGAGACGATAGATTTTAACATGGTGAATGCAATACAATATCAGATATGCGACATTTCAGAATGTTAGTTTGTTACTGTAAGCTGCCACAAAATACCATCATCGTTATGCTAGCTACCGATCGATGATGATTGATTACCAGGTAATTAGTCACAGCATACAATTTGGAAAGAAAAATAATCCCAGTAATTTTAAAGAGTAGTGCTTTCATAAACAGACTGATTGACCCAAATTTGAACTAGTACAATGTACTGGAATTCTTCTGATATAACAAAAAATCCCATCAAAAAATGTACTTGTTAGTCAATCACAATTTTCAAATAAGAAGAAGAATCAATCAACTAAGTAGGGTTTCTAAATAGCTCACTGAATGAATGAAGCCAAGAGGAAGTGCATACAGCTTCTCTATTTTGGACTGTTGGAACCCAAATAGGCTAGCTGCTCAACAAACACATCTACATTTTCCTCATCTTCACCTTCTTGGTTTAGTAATGATCCCATTTCTTCTACCATATTCTCATTCAATAAATTCTCCCAAAACCCCACCTCAAGCTCTTCTGTACCTCCACTTTCATCCTCTAATTTCTCTACCTGCAGCTCTTCCTCTACAGCATTGTCCATACTTATTCCATCAATCCCCGCGACATCATACTCCGAAATGTCACCATATTCATCAGGTTCAACCTTAACAAGAGTAGTAGTTCCTACTCCCACACTACCACCAAGATCTACTTCAACACTACTAGGCCCTTGATCGATCCGTCGCCTCCTCTTCTTATCAATAGCTTCCTCAAGTTCCCTTCTCCAGTCCTTTTGTTGGACTAACTGTTGTACAAAGCTGGGATTCCGCAGCATCGCTCTTGCCAAGAACCCCATCATATGTTGTTGTTTCGTTTCTGTCTTCTTAAGCCTTTGCTCCACTGCTTGAAGACAAGTTCTAGTGTTCTGCTCTTGCTGCCTAAGCTTCACCAGCTCCAACATTAATACCTGCTTATCGCGCCTCAATCGATCAATCTCTCCATCTAATCCAAATCTCGCAACTTCAACACAAGGGTCCAGTACTTCTGCTTGTTGATGTGAAGTAGCTTGAGTTTGTGGTGTAGTATTCTTCCTCCTCCTGATTGTCTTAAGAAGATGTTTTTGCCCTCTAAGAAATCCTTCATTTGCAAACTCCCATCTATCCGAATCAACCTTCCTAAATCCCTACATCAACAACCAAATCCCTTGTTCATCATTCAATTCCAAAAGAATCCAATCCACAGAACAGCTAATCAGAAAATCATAACTAGCCAGAAATTATAAAATTGGGAATTAAGATTTGTCATATTGGGTACTTACATAGGTGTTGAGTTGGCGGACAAAGCTTGAGAAATTGTTGTGCTTGAAGTATTTGGGGAGGAGAGACATGGAGAAGGCCTGAGGATCCCAGACAACGAAACTGTTGTTGCTTCCGCTCCAAGAAACAATGTCGTCGGTGGTGGAGTCCTCCACGAAGTCATAGGTTTTGGTAAGGAATGGAGGGGGACCAACATCATGAAGTCCCTCTCTGGGTCGTGGAGTGCTCGACATAAACTTCTGTTTCACTAGCCGATTGGGATTCAATCAGAGAGACAGAGAGGCGGAAAATCTGATCTGGGTTTCTTCCTCCCAAATCCTAATTAGCATCTGTGTTGAAGATTTGGATATTGGAGGTCAGAATACAAAGAATGGATGATTTCTACTACAAATGGGTGTTTTGAGAAGCACCAAATGGAACAAAAGGGATTGAAGTTTACAGAGCAAACTGTGGATACAGTGAGAGTGTGAGACCACCAGAAGAGAAGAGTAGAGAAACAATGGGGTGTGTGTCTATATATATATATATATATATATACATATATATATTTACAGTTGCTATGAAAGAAAATTGATAAAATATATTGGACTTCTTCACTTTTCTGTTTTGCTTTCGGTCGTTTTCAGGTGGACCAAGTGTGATGGGGGGACGCTGGTGATAAAGAACGGCTCAAAAATGGCAAATGAGATATTTTTCACTCTTCTTGTTTCTTTGAGTTCTTTCTTATTTGGGAAGTCGTAGGACTGACTCATTATTTTTTTAATATTTTTTAAATTATTATTTAGACAGCGAAGCTTTTGATCTGACTAAAAAATGGAAAATAAAAAAAAATAAAAAGGAAGTCAAATTGACACCGATAAGATAGAGATTTCAACAATTAATATCTCAATTATTTCATAGTAGAGATTTAAGCAACTGATATCTTAATTATCTTAATTATTGAACTACACACAAGATTTGATATCTTAATTATCTTAATTATTGAACTACACACAAGATTTTATGTGTATCGTGAGAAATATGTAAAACCCGTGAATTCACTGTAATCTTGTGCGTACAATTCAGCTTGTACAATTGAGCTTCATCTGAGATACCGATTGTTGTACAAATACATGGCGCAGAAGCTGCCAACAACACACAGCAAAAATAATAGTGTTTTAAGTATTCAAGTGATGATAACATGGACAGCTGCTGCATTGTGAGCGGTTCGTGCAGGTAATAAAATATATATATATATATATAATATTAAATTAATGGTCTGAGAAAGCCAAAGGAAGAGTGTAGAAAAGGCATGTTCCGACAGAACCAAATCTAAAATCTAAAAAGCAAATTTGAAACATAAAGTCAAAAGACCTTTCTTTTCTTTCTTTATTCAACACTTTCAAATCAAAATTATTGTTGGACCCTAAATTAGTAAATTTTGCTTGTTTCAAAGCGTAATGGGCACTCATATTTTGTTGTCTTCTAATAAGTTCCCTTTACTTTACTTTACTTTACTTTACTTTACATCCACTTAATTAATTAAAGAAAGATGCATGATTTTTTTGAACTTGCCAAAAATGTAAGATTCAATTCAAGTTGCAAGCACAAGCAGACATTACTGCATATGTCACATTGTCCTAGTGACTACGATACAATGATTATTGCCAAAAACTCTTCCAAGACTTTAGTAGAGTTTGGTATCGAAAATCCATACCTCTATATATATCAATGATATTATTCATTATGAATTGTTCGATTCTATAGAATATATTATACCAGCACGACGTTATTGTATATAGGATTGGGAGTAGTTCCGGTCCTGTGTCAAAAAACATGGCGCAGGAGATCAATTCGGGGTCTCAGCTAGCTGCCATGTATATCTCTTCCCAGTTAGACATATACCCCGAATCCGGTATTCAATGGAAAATAAAAAGGGGGCATATCTCTTTCTCTGAGACAAGGCCTCTGACTCTCTCATCTTCTATATTTGAGAAAGAAGAAATCTTGAGAGAAACAAGTTGGATGTTGACACTCTTGAGTGTGACAAGGAGGAAGGAGATGAAAGAAGACAGTGACTTAAGTGAGAGAGGAAGTGAAAAGGACGGGGAGAGAGAAGACTGCTGATGCGATTTTCTTTTTCGTTGTAAATCGTGATATAACATATAAAAAAAAGGGCATGGTTTTAAATTATTTTTAAAAAAAATGATATTTAGACAAATAGCCGTCAGATTAATCTGACGCCCCCGATCCTTGTATTTATTTAAGAGGTAGACTTTGACTTTATTAGCTCATTAGATTAGATATGGAATTTTGTAAACTCATAACATGGGGCTCAAATTCTTTTTTATATTTTAATCGATTTTACAAATTCAACTATTTCGTTTCTGTTTAATAAAAAACGTATAGATTGTTTTTAATTTATATCTGATGATCCAAAACTATCATTAGTCTATTTGGCTAACAACATAACAAACCCTTGTATCAAATTCACACTAATTACATGCGAACATGTGACCAACGATAGAGTTATAAGGGTGCAACATAAAGGTCACATATTATTTTACGTGACATCAAAGGCAGTGTCACACAAGCATAAGTTCAATTTAGGTAATCCAAAGAAGGCAGGACATGTTTGGGCCATATCTTTTTATTGAGTCAATGCAGATCCTCTATAATCTAACACTTTAGAATCACAACTTTAATTCTATGCTGCAGCATTGACAGCGTGATCACCAACTTCCTTCATCACAAAGCCCTTGATATACTCTTCCCTGCAAGAGCAACCCATTTTTGTTACCCCAACGAAGCCTCTTGAATGTCATGCCATCTATAACAGTAAACAAATCTGCAACAACAATGTTCAAAAGCCTTACCTTGCAGGCAAATGATCATGGGGTCGGTTAAAAGGAGTCCAAACAGGATCACCCACAAACAGCCTCATTGCCTGGATAATGTAAAAGTGACGAACAATCAAAACTTTAATCAGACATAATAATAATTGTCGACAAAGCCATGAGGAACAAGTCTGCCAAGGCTAGCATGTGCCATACACATCAAAGGCAATTTCAAAAATCACCAACAAAACCTTAAACGTACATTATAATAAAGGACTACAAGCTACTTTTTAAAGATTTAATTTATGTATACATTGGCAGTTCAAGTTTAGGCAAGTAAAATGATCCAGTATCATTGTATCAAGTTGGTTTTTATACTCATTGTCCATCAACAAATGGTGACATGACTATGATAGTTACCTGTGCAATTCAAATTCTTAATTCTAGAGGATATCCAATGTGCCACTTTCAACTATGTGTCCTTGGCTGATTACCTAAGAAAATAAATTAAGGCCTTTGTAATAGCCCAAATGTACAACAACCTTTGTGATGCCCATGCCATGGCATTTATGCTGACAGGCCATTTATGTTGTTTCCATATATTTCTAGAACTATTAAGAACATTGATCATAATGATTATAGTGGTAGAGATCTCAGCGGTTGTAGAATATTTAATTATTTACCACTAACATCACCAATAATAAAAGCATTCCTATCAGTCCATTTCATCACTTTTGAAGCAAAAAATGGCCTTGGACACCAACATAATCATAAAGTGTAGAGTATCCATAAAACAAATGGAGAAGGAATTGGGCAGAAGGGTCCCAATTCTTTTTTCTGTCACCAGGTACAAATAACAGCAACATGCATATATATATATATATATATATATATGGTATTCACAGCAATCAATACCTTGATGTAGTTGTTGGTATCTAGTGTGAATCGATGATATATACCAGCTGGTAAAACAATCATTGCCCCTTTCTTCACCCATACACGGATCCACTTGTCATTACGATCCCTGACATCAAAATAGCCTTCACCAGGAAAAAAAAATTAAAATCTTCAATCGGTAGTCAAAAGTGATAATGTGAAAAATATAACAAAAGTAATCCTACCACTTCCTGCTACACAGTAACGAATCTCTTCATCAGTGTGAAGATGTTCTTCAAAAAAGTTCTTAATCTTCTCTTCGTAATTCGGCAGTTTTTCAGGGCAAACTTCACAGAAGTCCTAAGTAGAAAGTTAAATATAGTTAAGCTTACAATATAAGAAAAAGTTTCTTAATTTCATATAATTTGATTACCTGAACACTAGATTCCTACCATTTGGAAGGAGAATCATAAACTGATGGACAATCAATAGAAACTATATAAGGATTTTTAAGTTAGCGAGAAAAACCATGTAGGAGTAGCCACGTTCTTCCCGAATCTTCTTCAAATCCTGATCTGTTTCGTAGTTATCGGCATTTAAACGCCAACTGATAACTCCAAGTTCTGTAAGGTCAACAAATCTTTGCATGAGTTGGAACCACTTGATGATCATGAATACCATATAATCATCAAGATGCTTACCCGAGAGATGGTCCAGGGAGACATATTCCTTGGGCTCCCTGTGATGGGAGAGTCTTTGATCTTCATCATTATCATCCATGTACCATGCTTCAATAACTTCTTCTCTAGGATCCTGTAGAATAGAAATGTTGATAAAAAAAGAAGGAGAATATGCCAGTGAGCAACGAAGAAATCAATAATGCAAAAATGGACCAAAGGGCAAGAAAATATTACAATTATCAATATCAAGAAGTTTGAACTTGGGTACTACACAAGATAATCATAAGAAAAATGTGATGGCAAAGGATTTTTCAATCAAAGTAAACAGAATTTCGAAATAACGAGGAGAAAAACAATAAACACAAAATACTATCCACATCTTCTAGATGATATTGTTGGGCACACCCACTATCAATCTAACGAAACAAAAAACCTCAACCGTGGCTCCTCTTCAATATTGTTAGTTTCGGCAATCCTTAAGTCTGGCCCCCCATTTGAATTATAATTATACATACACAATCTATTCAACCATAAACAGTACCGCTGAAGGCTAAACCCTTTGGTCATAGCAGGTTCCCCTCCCCAGGATGACATAAACAATTAGAGGACCTAGTTATTAACATTTCATTTCAACAAAATTCATTTCTGATCTAACAAAATTTTGGGTCTGCTCCCCTCTTTTTGTCACTATGCAGAACATACACGCCCAAGGACAAGTACTCGCCAAATTAACATCATATCGACACACCCATGAACAGGCAAAGAAACCCAAAACCTAACCTGATCTTGAGGGGAAAAAAAAGGAAAATTCAAATCGAAATTAGTGAATACTTAGATAACTCTCCATCAGTTCATATCATATAAGAATCCCGAAACAGAAATCACTACTATTACGCAATAAATTTCAGTTAAGTGAGCTAATTCTTCGGAAAAAATAATCAACTGGAAACGTAAACGGGATCAGAAACCAATAATTTTCAAATAACTAGAAACTTTCATCCAAAAATCTTAAAAGAGTACATAAACTGATCAACAGATCAAAAACTACTGTGTGAAAACATGCTCCAACAAATTCATCAGAAACAAACGGAGAGAGAAAAGGGCTTACGTTGAAGGGAACACCCATGTCGCTCTTTTGTCAGAATAGTCTGAATTCCTTCGAAACTTTTAGAGCCAACGCACAAGATGACTGAGGGAAGAGTTGAAGGAGAACCTTACAAAATTTTCAAGGATATTGCGGTGCTGAAAGACGAAGATGCCCTGTAACGTTTTATCAAAAGTTTGGTTGTCAAGATACTAATCACAAAATACCATGCGGTTTTCTGGTCAAAGTGCTCAACTCCGCTGCCTAATCATTCATATATTTCGGCACGAGCATACGGGTCTATTTGACGCAGGGCGTGGTAGAACAAAATGAATTTGAAATTGTAGACAATGTTATATTATATCAATCCACCAAGATTTGAACAAAATAGGGTTAAAGAATAATATCTTATTTTCTTATAATTTGACAAAAATACATGTCTAATGAGAGTTTACAATCTTAAATAATATAAACAAAATAAAACTCTAGGGAAATCCTAATTTAATAAAAAAAATTACAATGAAATTCGCAAAAACATTAATTCCTGCCCGAGGAAAGACAATTTGCCTTCTTCTTCACCCGCTCTAGGAAAAGCACTCTAGTCCAAGAAGAGCCCTATGGTCGTGCTACATCAGTAGTGCATGTGTGTGAGTTATATATGCTATAAAAAGTGATTAAAAAACCATTATATATATATAATACAGAATAATTCTCACATAATGATCTAATATAAGGTGTAAAATAAATATTACGTTTTAATGGTGTGTATGAATGAGATGACAAGTGGGATTCACTCTTTTAGGTTCCACATATTTCAAATCAATAGTGTAAACATAGACCTTTATGTGAGAATTCCTTATATATATATTCCTCTAAAGTTTGAAATTTGGATCCAATTCTTTCTTAAATCTTAATGATCACATAACACGTTTATCATGCTGAGATATGCTGTCTTGTGGGGAATGACCTAGATGACCACTTGAGCGAAAAAAAAATTGGTGAAATCCATATATAATTATATAAAGCTTGATGCAAGCTAATGAATCAGACTGCATCATACCAGTACTTCATTTTAATGTCAAAATTGAATCTCTCAGTCTGAATTCGAATTTGCAAAGGCCATGTAACTGGCATCTTATTGATATGCACCATCATCATATCAGAAGCCAACTGTGAATGGAGAATGTCCAAAATGTACCCATACAAATTAGGTTCAAATCCAAAACAAACAGTAGCTATACACTGCAACAGGTTTATATTTCTATCCACCAGTCCCACCTGGTGATATATTCAGCTTGTAAGGCACACACATACATAAAGTATCTGTATGATTAATATAGGTACATAAGGACTACAAGCACATTGTAAATACAACACCATGAATAGACATGAACCCTAATGAGCTTCAAGTGCCACACCAACCTTCTCAGTAAAACTCTTAACATACTCCTTCCTGGCAGGATGATCTTCCTGTGGCCGGTTATATGCAGTCCACACTGGCTCTCCCACAAATAATCTCATAAGCTGCACATTCGTAGGAAAAAAACATCAATTAATCAAGAGAGACGGACAACCATTACTTTATAATGTTTCTCCAGCTAATTATTATTGTTTGCTTACCTTGACATAGTTACTGGTATCTAGGGTGAAACGATGATAGATTCCTGCAGGCAAAACGATCATATCACCTGCCTTGATCCAAATTCTAATCCAATGTTCATCCTTGGCCCGAACATCAAAGTATCCACTTCCTTCTAAACAGTAACGAATCTCTTCATCAGCATGTATGTGCTCTGTATAGAAGTTTCTCAGCTTCTCCTCATAGTTGACAACCTTCTCTGGACATAGATCAAGTAAATCCTGAAAAGCAAGCATAAAAGAGTAATGATAAGATCATACTAAAAATGTTGTGATTAATTAGCATATCTTGTGAAAGGAAGCTTTAAAATTATTTGTTACAAAGAAAGAACGGGAGAGGCAGAGAATGTAATAGTTTTTAGAAATTACCAATTAGCAATTTAAAAAGGCTTTTTGTCAGCAATCTCAAGACTTCATACTCCCATCTTCTCTTTTAACTTTTCAGTTAAAAGGCAACAAGTATAGTGTAAGTGTGTAACCACTAATTAGCTAATAAAAAAGGGCAAGTTTTCATAAGAGTTAGTAGGAGTGTTGGCTTTCAAATATGGTATCGGGGTATCTGAGTTTATTTGACTAAAAGAAATTCCATGTCCCATAAGTTTCGAACGGGTACCTACGAAACTGATGGTGGACTCATGTTTGGAGATCAAAGTGTAAAGCCTGATCCAGGTTCAATTCATAACTGGCTCTACTACCTCGCATGGATGGGTAACCCCTGACCCATATTTTCCTTCGAATGCTTCATAATAGCACCCAAAGAAGTCTTAGGATAACTTTGCATATAGAACATCAAAAAGCCATGATGCTTCATCCAAGCCAATGCATTGAAGGAAATTCCAAAAAGTAAAACTAGAAATGTCAAATCCAGAAAAAACAAATATAATACTTATAACAGTTTGAGGATATCATGAGCATGGAATCTTGTTTCATCTCCTTTCCATGTAGTTTAGGTAGCACCAATGTTCACATATTCATTCAATTATCAAAGTTCATATAATAAATAAAAAAAAAAAAACAAAGAGAAAGACATAACATTATAAACAAATTGTCTAATAAAATATTGCTACACAGTTCCTCTGTAACCTAGAATTCAACGTTAATAATGAAAGGGAAAATATAATAGAAATAGAAGAAAACAGAAGTACCATATAATTGTATCCCCTTTCTTTTCTGATCCTCCGCAATTCTTCATCGTTTTCATAGTCATTTGGATTCAAGTGCCAGTACAACACTCCCAATTCTGCGAAATCTCCAATACTTTAATAATCTTTCAGTAATTTCACACAAAAACACGCACCCACATAGAGAGAGAGAGAGAGAAAGTACCTGCCAAATGTTCTGGTGAAACAGGTTCTTTCGGGTCACCATGATGAGGGAGCCTCTGGTCTTCGTTGCTATTGTCCATGAACCATGCCTGTATTATATAAAGAACCATCCATATCCCAATTAATTTCAGTTCACACGCAAGAAATCTTAATCCTAGTCAATATTAAGAGACATTAGCTCACCTCGATCGCCATGAGCAACTCGGTCTTCACTTCCGGCAAGGCGTGGGGATGATTCTCCTTGGTCTCGTCGGCAAATACAGGGATAGAATCACCCAAGAGAGTGAGTTTATAAGAGAATTCGAAGAGTAATCGCCACATTTTGGTTCTGATAGTTGGGGTTTGACACGTGTAGGGCGTGATTTCCTCTGGTTTCTCTTGTGCCTTGTCTCGATTTGTAAACTAATTATCTTGTTTGGCTGCTTCTAATCACTAATGTTGGCTTCTCTTCCTCCACAAAAAATGAAATTTTGAGATGGGAGAATAAATAAAAATCTTCGGGGTGTTCGCGCTATGTTTTGATCGGTTTTTTTGATTTTTTTGCATGAATATAACCGATCAAACGATAGTCGATTTCTTTGATTTTTTTGGGTTCAACTTTTAATAGAGAAATGTGTAACTTTTTATTATAAAACACCGATCAATCGATTCGGTTTTGATTTTGACGAATTTTTTGAACAGCCCTAAAAAATATGATTTTATCTCGGAATTATTGGTTTTATCCATAGACCACTCATTGTCATGACCACTCAATCCAACATAGCTTTCATACAATTGAATAGACATAAATCTCAAATCACACCACGTGCACTATAGGTAAACTACAATTTTTAGGAGTTTTGAAAAACAAGTTAAGGTTGTGACTCATATACCCAGTTTCATGGACAGACTACAAGTCTACAAAATACAGTACACTATTTTGAGAAGTGGAAATTTAATCAATCCCTACACGGTGGCAAAAGTTTACATATTACATAAAGCAGAGACAGTTTGCTGCTCTATATCTGGCTTAGCTCAAAGCAAAGATGAGTTAATATACAGAAACAAGAAACCCGGTGGACGGCCTACCAAGTCTCTGGCAAAATTGATCAAGCTCGAGTGCTAAGAAAAGGCTTCTCTTAGAGAAGCAGAAATAACTAGTTTAGTAAATAAACTTCATTGCTATAGGAAGCAGCTAGCTAGCTCATTTAAAGGGAAAGCAGTAATTGAAGGCTGTTAGATTGGTGTCTTCTTTCTCTTCCATGCTCTGCGGTGCCAATTGTCTACAAGCCATCGATCTCTCCTTATTCTCCAGCACCAAATGACCCGTAGGTCATATTCAAATTTGGCGTCCCTGGACATCTGCAGAGAATTTAATATTTATGTTTACTACAACATATCGACGTATAGACATACAGATGATCAGTTGTCTAAACAAATGGGAGTGACTTGACATTGGTGGATTCTCCTACCCTAAAAACAAAAGTAACCTTCTTTAACTGTTAAACATAGCATTGTTCACTGTTGGAAGCATACATTTAAACAGACCATAACTGTGATGCAGCACTGGTATCAGTTCCGAAAGGCCAGTGAGTTGCATGGTAATATGGTTATCGCATAATGGAATTGCCAAAACTGTTTCAATTGATTTCTGAAGACAAATGTACCTTTCCATGCCAATGATAGACCCATTGATCAGTTCTCCAACATCAATTGATCAACATGCATTAAACTGTGATCTTATATATGCATATATTAACTCATGCAATATCAACATGTAATGTATATCCATAACCATGCACCCCCTCACACACCCATGCAAACTTCAAAGGAAGAGAGAAACTTTACAGCCTACCTTCATCGAGATCAACAGAATAACTAGCCTTTACTTGGTTGTCACCTAAGGTAGATGGCCTTCCAGGCTTGGTGGGGGAGAGCTTGTGCTACTTCGGCTTGTGTGTCCATTTGGGCTATGTTTCCCAACCTGATGGTTCAGATACACCTCCAAGCCAGAAGACGTGAGCCCTGTATTATTCCTGCCCTTAAATCTTCCCCTAAGAAGAATGTGACCAAAAAGAAATAGAAAGGAGAAATATAATGGTTCAGGTTAATGGCTTAGCAGTAACTCCAAACACAAGGTTTCTGGTGACATCCAGTGAAGGATATCAAACATGGCACCTGTCTTTCCGCTTTTTGAGAAACCGCTGCAATGACACTTCCCTGCTCCCTTGGCCCTCTGGGAATCCACCATGTGTCAAAAGGATAGAAAAACGACAAATTATATTATAGCAGACAGAGAAGCTATTTTATCAACCCCTTTCCAGGTATGCCTGGGAGGACAAATCAAGGAGCTAGGCCCAAGAGAGGTAACCCAACTAAATATCCTACTCCCTTGTCAGCTCCAGCTGGTAAGGTCGGAGCAAGGATGAAACTAGTCCCTGGAGGTATGATTGTGTAGGAGGGTAGGTAATTCGAATATATATATAATCCTATGCTCTTTAGTGAAATGACCAACACTTTCGGCAATTTGCTTTCAACTTTAGTTTAGAAATAAAGTGTGTTTTAGAGCTCTTGATATTGACATCATAGAACACAAAGTTGGAGATCATATGAAAGGAACTAAAGCCAGCGGACAAAGTTTTAGCGGTAAAGCAAGTACCGTGCAGGGTGCTATCAGAAGAACAAGACCAACAAATTCATGCCTTAACAGTCATGCTAAAAAATGTGGAATGGCTTTAAGAGGCCCATAAAGTGGTATCGAAGAAGAAATTCCATCAGCTGACAACCCATCCTTTCTATCTCGATCTCTGAGCCCAAGGCCAACCAGACGAAAGGGACCAATAAAGAAGCAGCATTGCCGTAAAAATAGCGGTTAAAGGGAGAGCCCTTCCCTCCCAATGGTGGCACCAGCACAATCACAAAGAGAAGATACATGGCAAACTATGTAAGTGCCATGAAATAAATCAATAAGAGAAAATTTTAGGGCTTTCAAGTCTCAAAGGGAATGATTTTCAGTTTCTTCTTAATTGGCTATTGTAAATTTTACATGTTCCTACACAATGCAAAGGTTTATCTCCAACGCTTGTTAGCTTCATAGCAACTAGTTTGAACTAATTGAATATGATGTTCAACACCTTTAACCTTACTTAATTTTCCAACCTGGGTTGGGAGAGTGGCCCTTATATTTATAAAACAAAAGAACAATCTAATGATGGACAGATTGCATCATTACTCAGGCTTGTTCCCTGGAGTTCCACTGGATGAAGGGCATTTAGTCAAATCCTAAACCATGTTGCAATTGATGTTGCCTTTAAATAATTCTCAGAATGATCTCGCATCTCTTTGTAGAGTCAAATTGTAAGTATTGTTTAATTCAACCATTACCCCTCTAGCATAGTGATAAAAACATTTTTAAAAAATGAGCCAACATATTGTAAACAGCCAACAAAGACTTTTTCTAGGGTTACTCCTTATGTTCACAGGGCTCTTGCAATTGCAAGGTATATGGAGAGTTCGCCCCCCCCCCCCCACACAAGTTGCAGCTGTAATTAAAATTTCATGGTCCCTAAAGGAAACAATCTTGTTAGTTTTCAGCCACAAAGGATTTTGGACAAATTGGTTTTCAACAACTAAGTTGTCAATCTTCTTAACAGGACATATTAAAAGTTGAAGTGTACAATGTGGCATACATTTAATGCATTTAGGATTCTGTGACCACAGCTCAGAAAAAACCTCATACAAGTAATGAAACATAATTTTGGTACAATAATAGTTAAAATAGAAAGCCGTAATTCCTTCCATTACAAAATCCTACCTGTTTGCATGGTATGGAGAGTTGATACACCAGTAGGAACAGGGCCATGTTTGTCACTTGCAGTGTGTGAATGAGACGGAAAGGACCACAGTGCTGAAGTTCCACAAAGTGTATTGTCAAAAGGTATAGGACTTGCTGCAAAGCGCGTTAGTGCCCGCGCCTGAAAATCCATATTAGGATGCGTGAATGGTAAGCGTGTTGATCAGATATATTATTCATGTTTGCACACAAAAGGAAGCTTCATTACCTTATCAGGTGGAACTCCATCATACACGTTAACCTTGCCACAATAGAGAATTGTCATTTGCCCGACTAAACTATTTTTCACACTTGGACTCCTGCATCACATGGTTTAATACCTTAGTCGAATAGTTAAATAAGATAAAGGAGTCGGACTCTAAGAGTTAAAAGGTACATTTCCATATTACATAACAGTTAAGTAAAACAATTTGCTATCCCCAACCCACTTAAACTGGGCACCAATTGAAGAGAACAGGCATAAAAGATTCTAATGTTAATTTGTAATAAGACATATTGGACGGATCCATGAGTTAACAAAACATAAATCAACAGCAAACTGGCCGTCAAAGGTCTTTATCTGAATCAACATTGCTCCAAGATTTCAGACCCATTGATCACTATTTCCGTATTTTTCCAAAAATCTCAAGAGTTCAAACTCTACAAACAGGATTAGCGCAGATATCAAGTAAAAGTGAGCCAGAAATCAAATGGATACCTGGGACTGATAACATTAACATCGCTATCTATTGGTGGCCAACCCAATTCCTCTGAAGGAGTGGTGGATTTTGGAGAGTCCTTCTGCCGACATGAAAACGTCTCATCCACCATTGTTGCCGAAATGTGACCGGGGAAACAGCCATTACTCGATTCCTTCATTGGGTAACCCAAATGTGGAGTTTCCTGTGAAGGCAAAAACATCACCTCATCATCGTCAACCTATATCCACTCAGCCTCTCAAGGAACATATAAAAAAAGGTTAACAGAGAAGAGTGACTGTTCAGCACACACACAAAACGTAAAACGATGGCACTTACGGGCGGCGCGTCCAGATGGGGCGAGCCGAGAATTTTGCAGAGAGCAGCAGCGCCGGAATCTTCGTTGCCTTCTAGAAGAGCTTTGAGGGATATAACTTGCTGGATCGCCTGCGATTTGTTCCACGAGGGTCTCCGCATTCCTGTACGGACACTCCACCATCACAAAAAAAAATCAAAAAGAAAGAAACAGCTAGAGAAACGCGTGTCAACTAGGACAATGTTCCCCGACTCCCGGAACGATAAAATCGAACAACAAACAAAAATGGAGGGAAAACAAAAGCAGAGACAGCAAGAACCTCTCTCTTTAAGAAATTTGCGGCAATCTTCGCGGGTGAGCTGAGAAATGTCTTCTTGAGTTAGCTGTGAGAGGGGTTTGTCTAGTATGGAGTGGGACGGCATGGCTTCGGTGTCCATGACGTCAGATTCCGGCAGCGGAGGACTCACCAAAGCGAGTTTCTCTCTTCTTATCAATCTGAGAGTCTCGAGTGTGTGGCCCGGGTGTCCATTCCTTGGCTGGGGTTGTTGTTTAGGAGCACCCTAGGCTGCCACGTAGACATATTTCATTTGTTTTTTCGACCTAACCAAAGATAATCATCGTACCAAAATCGGCTTAATTTCGGATTCAGGATTGCATTTGAATATTCTTATGCGGATAATAATGTACAAAACTATTAATAAATCAACACACTTATACACACCAATAATATTATTCATTTTTGATTGTCCGATTTAAAAAAGAATCGGATCCACACAATTTTATTCTTCATTAATCTAATTATTACAAGCCAAAATTCATGGGTCAAAACTCAACTAGTTTAGGATAATTTGTTAGTGTAATGATGTGTATTATCCTGATCATGAGGATAATGCACGTCATTCTTATCATTGTAATTAGTGATTCGAGTGTATGATGATTAATTTATTGACGCCATATGTTACACATCAGTCTTACATAAGCACTACATTATCAGCCATAACTTTGGACAGCGTGGCATTAAGTTTACTTTATTGATAGTTGATGACTAACTGTAATAAATAAAGAAAAATGGTAGGCCCGCGTCTGACTCAGGTCTCAACGTCCTTTTCTTTTAATGAAAAAATTTGTTGCCACTAATGTGAAAGGTTGTTGTGGGCTTGCCATTATTTTTTTCAAGGCCCATAATGACAAACAATGAGCACAACAAAGATCCACGGAGAATCATCATTAGAAAATAGATAAAATATTGGATTCTGCAAATCTTGTAGACAGTAGGAAAATGAGTGATAATATCAAAATTACCCCACCAATAAAACTAGGACACGTGACAACTGAAGTATCAGCTGGGCCCGGATGAAGGGAGAGTCGAAAGGTACACTTCGGCCATAACCGAAGTACCCACTTCGGTTCCTCTAAAAATTATATACTGAAATCAATGAATCTGACCCGGCTTCTATCACGCTGAAGTGTTGCCTTGGTAATGTCCCTACATGACCGAAGTAGGTATATACCAAGTCATACAATGAAGAGTCCCAATAGGACACCAACCCTCAACAGAGTCCAACTCCCTTTGGGAGAGTGATACGGATGGAATTTACCCTTCAAGAAATCCTCTGGAAAGCCAATGAGAGAGAGTCTGACTCTTACTACAACTCAAACACTTCAAGCTCATATAAAAGGGGAACCTCTGCCCTCAGGTAAAGATCCTAACTCCTGCACTCAAATTTACTTACTGAGCAAGAGGCAGAGCTCCAAATAGCGAGTCATCCTCCCAAGTTTAGTACCGTACTGACTTGAGCGTCGGAGAGGTCCCCCCGAGCACACCCTCGGGGCCCTACCGAAGCTTACGTTTGCTTATTGTGCAGAAAGGAAGGCAACCGATTAGGAAGGAAGAACTTGGTCTGACTAACTGATTCGTCTAGTAGGGTCGGGCCTATTTTTGACGTCATCAATGATATTCGTCCCAATGATCTTAATTGTTGAGATGTATGATCACATTTAAATAGCATGTGATGGACTACATATGTATTTAAAATCTTATCCATATACTTTAACAATTGGGATCACTTAGATCCCAGTTACTGGGATGAGTAGCATAATTGATGGACAATATTCGAGCGTGAAGTGTCCTTTTCAAGAGTTTCACCATAACTAGTGCCTTCACCAAGTTAAGAGTTGCTGCAATGGAAGTCATTGTGATAGCCCTGTAGTTTCAATCAAGAGGGTTGATTGTGTTTATCATTGTGGGGCCCAATTTATTTTTGTATTTTAATAAACAGATTGGATGACACTGATTTAAATTATAGAAAACTGTAGGCTAGACTATTGTAAGTATCCCCGTTTGGTGTTGACTCCACTCCAAAAGTTGAAAAATAAGTAATTAATTGTTACTAATTAGGCCAACAAGTTCAAACTAAACCCTCTTTATAATGGTAAGAACATTTTCACCTTATAATTAACTTGGACACTCGTTAAAACTTGGCAATATATCCACATAAAAGTGAACCCTAATGAGAATGGGAGATAGCCTGGTTGCTCAGGTTGTCTGCCTAGGACCTTGAGGTTCAAGGTTTTATTCTCAGCAGGGGGTTTGAGATTTGGGTAGTTTTCCATCCACTGTGGTGGCCTTCATGCCCCTCAAGCATGGCTTAGCGTCCAGGGGGTTTGGGATTTGGGTAGTTTTCCATCCGCTGTGGTAGCCTTCATGCCCCTCGAGCATGGCTTAGCGTATGTGTGGCTTGTGGGCCTTCAAAAAAAAAAAAGTGAACCCTAATTGATGGCAAGTCAGTGAATTTTAGCTTATGACACCTCTCAATATATCTGCCGTATTATTATTGACTGTTTGTGAACTATTATTTTTCTCTAGTTTACATTTGCCTATTCTGAAAATTACATTGGTTTGAAAACAATGTAATCATAGGTTTGTATAGCAAAAAAAAAAACAACGAACAATATAATAGTATGCATGGGTAGATATAAAAAAAAGGGTAAAAAAAGGTACTTTTCATTCCTCAACCATGGGACGAGTGTAATTTTCGTCCCTAAGTTTTTTTCTCTCATTTTCGTCCTTTAAGTGAGATTGAGGTTGAAAAATGCTTGCGTGGCACCTATGTGGCATGCCGGAGAAATATGATATGACGAACAATAGGATGTCACGTTGGATTTTTCTGTTGTCGGATTTATTCGAGGGACAAACGGTGTACTTTTCCATAGTTGGGGGATAAAAAATGAGAAAAAAAGCTAAGGGACGAAAATGAAACCCGACCAATAATTGAGGGATAAAAAGTATCATTTTGTCATTAAAAAAGTATTGAGGAGGATACAATGGTTGACGAGACCCTCGATTTTTTTTGGATTATTTAGTGAAAAGTGACATGAAATAAACAAATATCTATATATTCATTACATTACACATCAGAATTAAAACATAAAATATTCAAGATAACAAAAAAAAATAATTTAACTTGTGTTACGGTTTTTTTTATTGGATATAAATCATCTATCATAATGTATGAGTATACATCAATCAACATTTGTTCTCCAATTTTTGACTCCAATTCTCTATTAAAACCATGTTAAATTATAAATTAAAATGTGTGATAGAGTATTTTGGTGTTCATAATCTTATGATATACTAATAGATTTTTTTAAAAAAATTATAAACTATAAACCCTAAATCCTAAACTCTAAACCTCAAAAATTTTAAATTAAACCCTAAACCCTAAATTCTAAACCTTAAACCCTAAACACTAAATCCTAACTTATAAACTCTAATGTGCCATTTAAAAAAATCATGATTTAGGGTTCGTTTGGTGGACAATTTTGACAGTAGCATTAATTTTGCTAGCCTAAATACTGGTAAAAAATAGTTGCAGATATGGTGTCTGAAATGCTGATAGTGTTTGATTGTACTTTTATTGGTAGCATTTATGCTATTGACATTATTGTAACAAATTACGTGCAAAGATATTATGAAGGAATTTCACATTTAAAGCAACGTTAAAAATGGAAATCTTATACAATTTTTCACTAAATTGTCCTCAAAAGGTTGAATTTTGAACAATTGCAAAACAACCATTTTAGGGTGTCAAAGGTAGCATTAATGTTGGTGGTGCACCAAACAATAATTTGATGGCCCAAACTCACATACAATTTTAACACCCAAAAATGGAAGTGTACATTAATGTTGGTGTAAAATTACCAAAACGGGCGCTTAACATGAGTTTTGGGAGGAAATTGGAGGTAAGAATTGAAATTCCTCCCATTACCCTAGTTAGGGATGGTGTGGTTTCTGACTCACGTGTTGTCTTAGGTTGTGTAATGATGATGATGATTAATTTATTGACCCCATATTAACACGCATTAATCTCACATAAGCACTATATTGTGGATTGCCTTGTCAACTACTCCTATAAATTTGGACAGCGTGTCATTAAATTACTTTATGGTAGTTGATAACTCATGAGTCATGAGTCATGCCTCAACCTCTTTTTCTTTTAATGAAAAATTTATTGCCACTAATGTGAAAGGTTGTTGTGGGCTTGCCATTATTATTATTTTTTTCAAAGGCCCATAATGACAAAGCACAGTAAAGATCCATGAAGAATCATTAGAAAATAGAGAAATATTGGGTTCTGCAAATCTTGTGTGAATAAATTCACAGTTTATAGCATAGACAGTATTCAAGTGTGAAGTGTCCCTTTCTGGGGCTTCACCATTGCCAGTGAACAATCAAAATAGTGTGATTTTGTTGCGGCCAACGAAATACATTGGAGAATCTGTGTTTACTGATGTGTTCGGGTATTTTGATAATGTGACTGGGCCAATAAAATGTATTGATACAATAGTATAAATTTGTTAATTTGCTGTTTAGTGTGATAGACGTTGGACCCAATATAAATAAATTTTTATGTAATTGTGAGTGAGATTATTGAGGTGTATCCCAAATATGATAAAAAGAAGCCAACGTATGGACAAAGTGACCCAACAAATTCCACTTTTTCTCCATCCATTCCCCAACAAATTGTCACTGCTGGGCCGCTGCGGTGGCCCTGCAATTTTAACCAGGACGGTTGATCGTGTTCGTCCTGTGTGGGTCCAATTTGTTTTTGTACTTCTAATAAAAAAATTGAACGGCACTGATTTAAACTGCAGAAAATGGTAGACTATTCTACTACCCCGTTTGACGTTCGGCCCACTCCAAAACTTGGAAAATAACTTGGACACACGTTAAAACTTGGACAATATATCCACATAAAAGTGAACCCTAATTGATGGCAATTGGCAAGTCTTCATGCTATTTTCGGCTGCATGCACTGCCTTAGCCTTGTTTCATTGCCCTATTGGACCCAGACCAAGCCAACATTTGGAACCTACTTTAGGGACATCTGGCTGGCTTTAATGCCACCGAACCCACGGAAGATGGATGACTGAACCAAGAAATGCCAAATCCACTGGCAAGTCTTGTGGTCAGGTCAGGTCAGGTCTTATACAGACCAACTGGTCCTGCACTACACAAATATATAAAAAGAAAAATTGTTATTGTCAAACAACAGAACAAGGGATTTGCTGTCAATAAGAGAGAAGTTTTTGACTGAATTTAATAGGGGTATCGTACTGAGGAAGAAGAAGCCATGTTAGAGAGACAAAAAAAAAAAATAGTGTTGGTGGTGACTTGGGTCAATAATGGTGGCGAGGGCCTGAGGGGGGGTTGTGGCTCGACTGAGATGCTCGTTCCGTACGAGACTGCACCAGTCACCGCCATTCTCCCCCACGTTCGCACCCCTATCTTTGCCGTATACCTACCTCTACACAACCCGGACGAGCGCTCCTACAGTAAAACGTCCGGTCTGTTTATCAAATTCAAAAAATTGTTATTGCAAGGAGAGCGTAGATATTGGTTTTCAATAGATATACGAGGAAGAACCACGACACACTAGTGGATGTGTTTTGTGTGTTTGCATTCCATGCGACCGATTGAAACTGAAAAGAGCCATCATATTTTAGGGGGGATCTGTGACGGTATACTATTTTCAAATACTCTGCCAAGTGAGCCATCTTAGTCATTTGGGGGAGATGATGAGCACTTACAAGTCACAATGGTGCCATTTTGCTTGCGCATGGGTGTAGTTTTTGTTAATTTGATGGGTTATGGATGAAAAAGTGAGCACAACAATACAACTTTGATAGTCTTGTTTTGTTGGGACAAAACATATAGGAAGGAGACATGATTGACCTCTAACGAATTTACACCACTATATCAATACATTTTGTTAACTTAACCACAATAATAAAATACATCCCTCAATACATTTTGTCGGCCTCATTAAATTCACACCATCATACTTGCTCTTCTTCCAAGTCTCGTTGGGCCAAACCAACATTCTCATCTATATATGTATATCTATATCTCTCTCATCTTTTGGGTTGCCTCTCTATCTACCATCGATTGTTGTAACTTTGACTTTGACTCTCACAAACCCAAAAAATTTGCACACAATTTCACATTATCATCTCTACCTCTCTCAGTTTCTCTCTCTCTCGCTCTCTCTTTGAAAACTTCTCTGCAAGACTGCAACGACACGTACGCACGCACGTTTACTGGTCCTTGCTAAAACTGCACAGCTCCAGCTCGGCGATGGGCGTCGTGCGCCACCGCCGCCGTTGGTACTACAATCATCATCGTCTACTCTCTGCATTCACTTTCCTCTTATTCTTCACCACCTCTGCAACAGCGCTCTCCAAACTCGGTAAGGCAGACTCAGTACTCACTAATTAACTCGCAACCGTTCATGCTTAACTCAGTGTGAGTTAGTCGATCTTTTCGCAGGTGCCGGCTTTAGGGAGAGAGAAAAGGAGGAGAGAGGAAGTGGGTCGGATCCAATTTCGCGGGTTCTGACCCAGAGGAGACTAGGCGGGCCGGGTTCTTCCCCACCAACTTGTAGATCCAAGTGCGGAAGATGCTTCCCTTGTATGCCGGTTCACGCTGCAATTCAACCCGGATTCAGTATGCCATTACAGTACTACCCTGAAGCTTGGCGATGCAAGTGTGGCAACGAACTGTTCATGCCTTAAAAAACAGAGTAGACAGAGTAGAAGAAGAAAATTAAAATCTCGAGTTTCAATCAATCATGATTGATGGAAGAAGTTACTATTGAGGTCCCTGCAACTGCAGTACTTGATGGTGCTGCCGATGAGTTCTTTCATTCCCATGTTTATATTATGATTGCATTTCATGTGAGCGACAAGAGAGCTTTTGGGAATTAAGATTTGTAGGTCAGATTACCAAGAGAGATTTCTCTCTCTGTCTCTCTGTTTCCTATTTTGTTAATCAAATCTTTTTTCTTTGACTTGCATTAATGCAAGTTTAGTAGAGAAGTGAGACACATTTGAAGCAGGGGATTAGACTTTGTAGTATGTAGTTACAATATCTGTTTCTTTAAAAGCTACAAAAGTTGGTGCATTATTTAACTTCTTAATTGCTATTTTAATTAGTTGAAATTCTCTGCTCAAACACATTCAACATATTATCCGTTCCAGGCCATGGATCCGACCTGTATATGCAAGGCACATTCAAGATATTATATGGGTTTTGTTTATAAACAACTCAACTGGATTATACAAGACGGGTGTGAGATTGTTTAGTCTTGACATGATCTCAATTCCTCTCAGGTTACTTACATTCACAGTGTAATAACATTTTCTTGACTTTACAGTGTAATCACATTTTGGGTTTTAATTATATTCTTAAACAAGACATATGCTGACATTCTTGAAAACTAGAGTACAAGCAGAGCATCATGAAGTGGAATCAGTTACCACCAATAATTGCATATGTAGGGAATATATGTTGGGGGCAAGATCTTTTGGGTGTTAATTGGTCGATCGATTTGTGGGTAAAGCGAGAATGTGATTGGAAAAATGAGTATCAGAATAGGAAACGGAAACAGAGGAGAGAGCATGAATGGAGAAAGACAGGACAGTTATGGGATTTTTCTCCTTTTTACTGCAAACATGATGGCTCTGTTTTTCCTTTCCTTTTCTTTTCTTTTCTACTTTCACCACAAACTCTTTCGCTGTTGAGGAATACGACACCATTCATTACTCTACAGAACTCGCTTTTTCTCCGTATTGTACCTCAAAGTTTCTCGGTTTCTCCGTTTTCTATTTCCCAAAATTACCCCTAAACATGGTTCCAACTTTATATATATATATATATATCGAGTAGTAAATTTATGTAAGTAACTCAGCCATCTGTCATCAGGAATCATGTACTATCTAACTCGACTGGACGGTGCCAAAAACTTCTGCAGTGTCAACAAGGAGAAGAAGTGAAGTATGTGGGGGAAAATTTCCACAATAAATGATTTACAACCGGAGGCCATCGGTAATCCTGCAAAACTCACAAGAGATGTTAGAAGTTACTCGGTTGGAGGGATTTCGGCCAAGGAAACTCCGATAATCAAGCTTGTCATGTATTTTATCTAAGATAGAAGTATAATATTTAATGAGTAAATTAGTCAGTCCATCTCAAAGGCTCATACACCATAAACAATCATGTACTTAAACTAGGAAAAAAAAAATTTTATATGAAATGCAGAAGAAATATTGCTGCCAAAGTTTGTCTTGGGTGCATGAAAGGGACTTTATAGGAAATACAGACCACATAAGGGTTTTTCTTGTTTTCCAATGCCTTGAATAAGAGATTACTAAGCCCTTCATGTGGATTGTTGAAGAAAAAGGAGACATTTTTGCTTTCAAAAGGCATTCAACAGCCCTTTTAAGTAATATATGTATAGCCCTTTTAAGTATATATATATATAGCCCTTTTAAGTAATATATATATATATACATACAAACCTTCTCTCGTTAGGTATGGATCCAAGCTATCTAGCAAGTATTGCAATTTTCAAGACCCCACAAATATTCTTCTTGTTTTTTTTAGCAGGCACTACAATAGACTTGACACTCTAATTCAGACTTGCTTTTTGTTCACATATCTTTGTATTATGTGTCTCATAGTTATATAGTGTTTGTTTGATAGAGGGTCGTTGCTAGCATATAAGCTAGCGATCTACATTGTACCAAAGGACACGTATAACTTAGCATTTACAAACTTATAAGCTAGAGTTTGAATTTAAAAAACAAGTTCTACCGAACAGGTTATACATCATAGTAATCATAAAGTATACCAAACGATACATTATAGGCTAGGGATTACAGAGCTTATAAGGTAGTGTTGAATTTGAAAAAATAAGCTCTGTCAAACGGATATTATATCATAGTAATCACAAATGATTATTTTGTATCGATTACAATTTCATCCACAAATAACTTATTTTGGAACAAAGAAAAAAAAGGGAATGTAAAAGAGCAGTCTTTAAGCAAATGTTGTTCAAATGCTCTTCACAGCACCTTAAGCATCAGTATGTAATAAATTGGAATTTGGAACCATTTTAACGTTCAAGTAATTTCTGCACACACGATGGGTGCCTTGGTCCCTAGAACCTTAATGTTACTGTGGAGATCAATTGGCATGTTACACATACACCCTTATATATATATATATACACACAACCTTATCATAAAAGCAGCTCAGTTGGCATGTTACACATACACACCGTGGACACCATATAATTTTCTAATTTCCAAATATGACAGTCTTTCTTCTTCATCATCTTTCACAAAATTTGATTTTGACCATCTGATTTGGATTAAAAACATTAAACCCATTGTTTTACTGGCATGGAGTCAGAGAATTATTTTTTTATTTCTTGATTAGGTGAGACATCCATGTTGAGAGCGGGGTCAAGACCTGGTGGGTTCAAAATCCCCAAGGTGGGTGTGTGGGATCAGTCAAGTCACTCAGGTTTGCCCATTTCTCTAGCTTTTGGGGGTTTCAGTCTTTCAGAGGGAAGAGATTCAGAAAAAAAAAATAAAAGGAGAGAAATGATTTGAAGTGATGTTTGATTTGACACATATATAGATACAGGGCGCTTCAATACACCATCTCTTTAGCTTAAAACTTTGATCTTGTAATCTGTTCTTCACCAATTCTTACAAATCATAAATATAAACCCAAATGTTAATTTCTTTAATTGAGTTCTCAAATTTTCATTTTCATTTGACTCAGATTATCCATCTCAACTTACTAGCATATACAGAAACATTGCTAGAGAAACTGTATTAGTCAATACACTCAACAAGTACCACCAATTTCATATTAACTAGCAAGATGAGGCTTCAAATCAAACTATTCGATTTCACGCGACACATTGGATGGTTTGAAGTTCAACCGGGGCACCTCCATGCCCATCTCTAATCGCTACGAAGTCACTGTCGTCGCCTTGCAAGTAAGCTTTCATAAACGCAACCACAATTCCTCCAACAAACCTCCTCATTGGCTCCCTAGCCTTACCATTCTTGCACAAACAATAAGTAGTTTTGCCTCTAATCCCCTCAGTTTCATCATCTAGCATGTCGAGATGACCATAATCCTTAACGACAAAATAACAAGCTGGTTTTCGACATTCTTTAAAGAAATCTTCGTGGTTAACACCTCTAGGAGCGCAAGCTGGAAACAAAGGATTCTTCTTCACTTCACCTAAGCCTGAACCAATGACCATTACTGGCATTTTAAGATCAAACGAATGAGGGATGTAAGTGAGTACCGGAGGAGGGGTTTGTTTCCCTTTGTCCATTCCATCAACTGGGTCTACACCTATCAAGGCCGAGAATTTAAGCTTCAGCGCAGTCTCTATTTTTTGGAGAATGAGCGCAAAAGCTGTCTTGCCTCCACGACTATGGCCAGCGAGTCCTAACTTGCTTAGATTCGGCTTAACATGGGACGGGAGCAATTCGATTAGTCCTTCCGATAACCAATTTGTTATAGCAGCTGTAGATTTTATCTCATCCGTCGTATCTGGTCCAGCCACTGCATATAACTGGCAAGAATAAAATCAGTACAAGAACACCACAAAAGATTACAATTAGCTAATTTGTTCTCTTCAATTAATTCCTTCCTTCACCATCTTTATCCATCTTAATTGAATGTGAACACACACATATGGAGAGGTAATAGACAAAAACAAAAACAGGACAAACCCATGAAGAAGTTAATCTCAATGCCTTCTGATTTATCAATCACTACCCCACCATTGTCAATTGCCACGAAGAAACAAAACCAATGGCATGACGCGGCATAATCAGTATCGCAGGAACCAAAAACTCTCTTAGTGTGGCATAGTTCAGTTTCTTCTCTTGCACATTAAGGAAACTAAAATGAAAACGATATATAGAGAACAAAAACAAATTAGTCCTTTTCAAGGTTAATTAGTATCTAGAATTTATTTTCTTTTATTGAGTTTTAACTATAACAACGCCTACGCTTGCAATTGATCCCAAGCCTGGATAAAGGAGGAGGGTTACGGTAGGTTGGTAGCCAGCGTAAAACTTTGCCAACCTCTGAACATGATGATTGAGTTTTTAACTATTAAGTGCATAAATTTCAGTGATTACCAGAAAGAACCAAAAAAATGATTGAAATTGGAAAATCTAGGAAACCCCAGATGAGAAAAAAGAGAGAAAATTAAGGGGAGGATTCGATTAGCTGACCTGAGGAGCAATGACAATGAACCCATGAGAGGCAACATGTTGAATAAGCTGAGAGTAGAAAGAATTGTAGAGAAGATACCCATGGAGGAAAATAAGAACCGGGTATTCCCCTGCTTCAGTGGGCATCGCAATCAATAGTGGCTTTGGAGGAGGTGAAGACCTTGACTTAGTACTCCTGTTGCATGGACTTGATTCAACCTTGTGAACAAGTATGGTGTAGTTTCCAGTTTCAAAGACATTCGCAGTTGATACAGAGGAACACATACTTGCTTTTCCTTTTCTGGATAATAAGCTCTCTTCACTCACTGGTTATGTATATGAGTGGCCTTTGTAGCTTGACATTTGTGTGTTTGAACAATGCCGTTGAGTCATGAGTGTCCAGGCCCAGAATGGTCCTAATGGGCCAAAAGTGTCCCGGGCTTAGTTTGTATCCAATGATGCTGGAAAGCCCGCAGCTTCGTTGGGCATTTATAAGTAAGGTTTATGCAAATCCTTCAAGGATCCGGGGGAGGTCCAGTGTAAAAAAAAACACTGGATTCCTCCAGTTGACACTCCTAATCGTCAGATTAATCTGTCCGTTGTTACTGTGTTGGAGCCCTGATATTTTGATTCTCCATTTGCATCTCCAACGCAACTCTTTTCTACTAAGAAAGTAGTGAAGGGTCTCGTTCTTTGCGCAATTGTAAAGAAAGAAGACGCCTCTGATGAGTAGAAGTAGAAGTTAAAACAATTTGCAGAAACAGTGTTTTTCATGCACCTCGGAGCTTGGTTGACTGATAAAAAATCCTAAAATATGTCCGAGTTATCGGTTTGAAACCAATTCAAACTTCATATTACTAAGTTGCAACGTTTGAATATGCCGGAATAGACAAAAGCGAGACCCAGATGGATAAAATATGCTTGGAAATTATCAGTGCTCGTCTCTTTCTGCAACACAGTTTTTCTACCTCAAAATGGGATATGGGTCTCCTCTCTTTTTGACCACCCCAGTCCAAGATCCTTCTTTTATTTCCACACAAGTGAAAGAACAAAACTTGAATCACATGGGTTTTTCCTCAACTTTGATTCAAAAAGCACTTTAATTGTAAGGAATAAAACCAAAGGCACCATAATCCAAACACATAAATTTACCAATAACCACTACTTTTTTTACACAAAATGGAAAAAGGAACAAAAATAAAGCCCCACTCGAGCTAACAAACTTCTTTTCAAGTTTAGAGAGCAATCTAAATCCTACATTTTCCCAGTCTACCAGTTGTTGCCATGTTTTCCCCCTTCCATTAGTGAAAGAACAAACCCTAAATTATGTATATCTACTGTTGTTCCTTTCTGATACGATAGTGAGAAGCCTCGAGACACCTTGAGTCCATATATCGTACTCCCGCTGGTTCCTGCACTCGAATTCTACAAGGCCTCGCAACGTTGTATCCAATCCAAAGTATCGCCGGTGCTCGCCACCCTCGAGCAAATGGCGGCCTGGCCATGCAGGCATATCTTTGATCACCCCCCGCACCACATCTGGTAAAGTCAAAAGAATGAAAGTTAAAGCTATATACCCTTTAACTTTAGGATCCTTTCAAACATTAGTGTCTTAATACCTTTCTCCAATCCCCACAATAGAACCAGTCCCACCTCCATTTCTGTTTTCACATTATTAGAGAAAGACAAAAGCAGTCACTTACTCTTTTTCTTTTTTGTTAAGGTCCCAGCTACATGTCTACTCTTCATCTTCAACATAACCTGGAAAAAAACAAAAGCTTCAAAAGATTAAAAGATGGGTAATGGAAGGGAAAAAAGAAGAAGAAAGCAGATCCATTTATTTACGGCGACTGATTTTATACCTTTTGGACCCAATAATTCACATTGATTACCTAAAGTCCAAAATGATTTCAAAATAATTACTCCTAAACAGTAAGATAATCAAGTATACCTGATTAAATCGGTTGATGTAAACAGAGACGATCTTCCAATGAAGGTCCCCTGCAATCATGTAAAACCGACATCCCCATTAGACTGTTCTGCTATCATCATAAAACACTTTACATGGTGAAGGTAGAGAATTTAGAGGGAAAAAAATAAGGCCAAGACCAAGGAAGGAACCTAAAAAAACCAGTGCTTGCAATTCAATAGTAGTGACAATGCTCAATGAAAATGTATCATGCGATATCATCTTCAAGAAGATACAAGCTTTAATAAAGTTTCAACAAGAATATGCGCAATTTACACTAAAATTCAACAAAAAATTGTCCGGATGCAGTAATTTGATGTATAAGCATTCCACAATCAATTAGGCTTATTCGGATTACCTTTACGGGTACGTTTGAGGAGCTCACAGCCCTTTGCAAGCAATTCCCTACTGCAATTGCCAAGGAAATTCTCTTCAGGAAGAAGTTCACCACTGAAACTACCATTAGAACTTCCATTACTTCCACCACTAACCCCCACGCCCTTCTCCACTGGAATCACCGCTGCAATATTCCAGACTTCCTTCAATGTCCTGGCCTTCAATGTAGCTGCCCCACGAAGCGCTACTCCATCACAAAATGGGGACAATTAGGCCTAACAATACCCGTTAACCAAACCAATAACTGAAAGAAATAACTGAAAAATCTCTAGTACCTGTTGCTGCTGCAGCAGTAAGCGTCATTATATCACCGGGTGATCGTACATTCACGGCGGAGCTAACAACAAAAGCAAGTTGCTCTCTTTCGGCACCCATTGCCTCTGCAGCCTCTACACATTGAGCTGCAACAAGGGTTGCTGCATTCGCCACGGCCATGTCAGTTTTCGCCCTCTGCTCATCTTTATCAGACCCAGACGAGGACGCAGTAGCGGCGGCAATGGCAGCCACAGCAGCCGCAACCCCAGCAACCGAAATTGCCGCATGGACCTGGGCATTGTTTGCACGGGTCTCCTCTTTCTTCTTCTCTCTCCTATCCTTCAGCCACCTCCCAACCGTCTTTCCACCACCGGCAACAACAACGTTGTTAGTCGAACCAACGCTTGGCGTGGCTGAAGATCGGAATTGGGTGTTAACGGTGGGATTGTTTGATCGGCAATACTGCTGCTGCATAGAGAAATGAGTACGGATCATTGAATTAATTACCCAAATTTCTTTGTTCTTGATTAGCGCGCGTGCTTTCGTGAATTAAAGCTGTACAGGCATGGAGCACAAGAAACCACAGTCATGATCAATGGTCCTGAATTAATTACAGGGTCAGAGGTGACACTGATTCTTCTAACATGCACAGGTGGTGCTAATTGGAGCACCAACCACCATTTATGCTTATCCTAACCACTAATAACCAATAACCAATTCAATTCAACAGGGGACCAACGCATCTGGCCCATACTTTTAACTGAGTGATAACGGTAGTTCGGCAAATAAACAAATAAATTGAATTCTCCTAACAATGGTAGGCAGCTGTAAATAGAAAAAAAAAAAGAAAGTATGAAACAATTACGGCTGACAAAAACATCCTTTAAAGACAATTCTTTGATACTCTGTTTTCCTTGGACGAAAGTAAATTACTTTGGGGCTTTAAAGAACTAATAAAGTGAAGAAAACAAACAAGATAAAGATATAATGATGATTATAATAAACAATAATGAATTGGGTTTTAATTGTTTATTAATTGATAAAAGAAAAGTGAATCAAAACAAATCAAAGGTGTGTACGGGACTAAATAAAGGCGGGATTGGTTACAGAGAAAGCCTGAGACGTGTTCTTCATTGGGTTGGCAAATTGTCAGTGACGATCAGTACGTGGGGCTTGTAGCCAAAACGAGTAAAAATGAAGCAAATTTGAAACTGCAAAAACTGGGTTTTGAAAAGACGACAAACCTTGACGTCGTCGATTTCGGAAGGGGAGACGGGAGGGCTGTCAGTCAAGGAACCGCAGCTCTGTGCGCCGTTGAGAGGGCCACTGCTGTGCGAGAGCCTCCCTGAAGTTCGCGGAGACACCTCCTGCTGCAGTAAAGACACAGGAATGATCGTGTTATGAATGCTTGAAAATGAAGGGTCGTTTGTGGGGCTTAGAGAGAGAAAATAATTGATTACAGATTAATAATGGTACAGATTGAGATATAAGGACGACCCATAACGATAAAATTAAGAATGAATGCAGTCAGGAAAAGATTGATTTACAAGAAACCCAAAAGAAGCAAAAACAGGATTTCAAAAATTATTATACAGAACACTACTTTAATTAAGCATTCTTGATGCTCTGTTTTTACAAGAAACCTACCGACTGCGACATGATCCTCTCCATGACCATCTGAGAGGTCTCAGAGGATGCAAAAGAAAATGGGTTCCCAGACACAGTGGCTCCGCTCTCTTCAAGCTCCCCAACAATGTCCTCTTGTATGGCGGCAGTACTGGGAGCCTTAGAGAGCATCATCGTTGGGGACGGAGACAGAGCCTTAGAAACTTCAAGGGCAGAAACACTCCAGGAACGCGAGAGGAACTCCATGGACTCTAGAGGTGTCTCTGGAGGCCTGTACGGAGCCGGGTCTCGACGCCATGGCTGCTCCCTTACGAGCTTCTCCATGTTAAGTGTGAGAGAAAAGAGTGAGGGTGTAAGAAGCAGAGGGCGGTGCGCAGGTTAAGCGAGGTTTTACTGAGAGTTTGTTTAGAGTGGGTTTGCTTTATAAAGAAGGGTGTGGGACAAAGTTTGTCAGTGGCTTTGTTAATACTAAGGGCATTGAAGGATATTTATTTTTTTTATAAAAAAAAACATCAAATCAAAGATTCAAAATAGATACATAAAATTAAGACCGTAAATAAGTGTTCTACTATCCGTGGATTCTTCGTAACACCGATTCTACTAATATATTTTAACGATACATATTTGGTGTATTATGATGGAGTTCTTAAATTTGGAGGAGATGAGTCTTTCTTAATTAAGAAAAAGTCAAGAATATTGATTCAATCCATGTGTGTTTTTTTGGTTTAGTCTTTTCGAATTTATCTATAGATAGAATTGTTCTCGTACATCTCGGTGTCATTCAATGTTAATCCAATGTTTGTTTTTTGGCTTTGTAATTCTTTTACTAGGGTTTATAAATTTCTAGACTTCGAACAGGATTATTTAGGTATATCTCGGTATTGCCTGATGTTAATTCAATGTTTGTTTATCGACTTTGTAATTTATCTCTCAGGATTCATAAATTTCGATACTATTAACGAACGTAACGTTAATTGTAACATTTTGTTACTATGGAATAAAGTATTGGCTTTAAACCCTTTAAAAAAAATTGATCTACTTTCTTTCATTCATTCATTCATTAATATATTTAATACCTTCCAACTTGTAGCGGATACATGTATAAATCACATCATATCATATCATATCTTGTCCAGCCACCTTCTGCCACTACACTATACACAAATTTTGTGTCTACCTTAAATGGAGTCTTCAACACAATAAATTGTTTTGTTGAATTTTTTTATGATGATTCAGAAGTTAATTTTGCACTTATTTTTTTAAAAATAACTTTTGGTATCTATATAAGGTTAAATAGAATTTTTCATCCCTAACTAAAGATAGTTTCATTTTCATACTTAAAATTTTTTTTGTCCAATTTAATCTCGAAAGTCGAAAGTACTTTGTTTGTCCCCCCAATTAGTTTCATCGATGAAAAAATCTAACCTGACATCCTACTTGTGTAATTTGCTGCCATTTTACACGTTATAAACAACATTGTTAGGGATCCTAGTAATAATCATCCAAGAAGCATTTCAACAGTCTGTGACATGCATTCATTGGGGGTATGATGACATCATAACAAGGGATTCATTGAAAACCACACTCAATCAATGCATGTCACACACTGATGAAATGCTCTTGTGATGGTTATCACTGGGATCTTTATCATTTTTGCGTTGAAATATATGTGGACATGAACTCAAAATAAAAAAAAGAAACTTAATCTACAAAATTTGTCGATTGAAGGTTGCAGTCGATAATTTGATGATTCGAAGATCTTCTCTAGTACCCAAAACATGCTACATAAATGTCAGATTAGATTTTTCCGGCCTCTTGACCATGTTAGGGGCGAAAGTGGTATCTTATTTATGGACGAAATCGGACAAAAAAAAAAGTTCAAGGACGAAAATAAAATTAGGGAATAGTTGAAGAACAAAATGTTATGTTTTTCATTATCTTTAATAAATTGATTATTGAGTAGTCCATGTATTGACCAAGGGAAATTGGGATGGAGCTGAACGCTTCTTAGTTACCTTGTTTTGTTTTTCTGAACAATTTGTTTGTGTTTGCTTTGACTGAATGTGAGTGGGACAGAATCACTGGATAAGAGTAAAACAAAAAGGACAGTGTCCAATACCTGCACCAGGGATTAACCATTGTCTCTATTCCAGTAGCCAAAGTGGATTGTCGGTTCGGATAATCGAATTTGTTCGATTTGGATTAAATTAAGTTTGAACATACCTTACATGTTTGAAATCCGAATCTAAACACAATTTTTTTTGTCCGATTTAAAATCGAGTTTGAGTCCAAATACAGAAATCTTGTCTGAACCCTAATTCGGATTAGGTTATTGTCCGATATACTTTTCCAAATTTAAACCAATATGAGTTTGTTCAATTAAGTACATCCGAAACCTAATTCGGGTTAGGATCAAGATTTATAAATATTACGTAAACACTTATTGTTCTTTGACTACGAACCAATTTTTTTGTCACCCCTAGTTATACATGTTTAGTGGCTCAATAATGATGGTGTAATTCTGGTATTCTTATTATACGGCAGTTTTTTTTTTTTTTTTAAGATAAAAGGATCACTGTACCCATCGTGCGGCAGGATCTGTTTCGGCAGAGAAAAGACAACACATGTACCCATCACAAGCGATTAAAGCTTTTTTAAAAGCAAACAAAAAAAAAAGGTTTGTCATATTCTTTCAGAAAATACTGGAGTGTGTATGCAGACGTGGCATCCATATAGACTTAGTCAATTGAAAAAATATATTTTTGATAAGAATTAAACTTGAATTTGTCTACTCTTCTAAAGTATGTTGATATCTATATCATAAAATGTTAACAAGGAGTATGGTGGAAAATCACGAGTAGCTTAGATGACATTCATATATTTGGATAGTTAGGTCAACGCGAAACTCGAGATTCCAATCCATCCCCCTCCATACTGACAATAGGTAAGACCGCGGCAAAGCTCGTGCAAGGAGAACGAGTTAGGCCGAAACCCTCAAATGAGATTTAACTGTAAGTCTCCCATGGACCACAATGGATCTCTTGTTTTTTTTTGTTTTTCTTTTTCATCTTGTTAAATAACCGAGAGAGTTATCACAGTTAATTAGCTTCACCATCCCAACCAAAACTTCTATATTCCCTAAATCCTAAATCCTAAACAATATTATCCGAAGCAGCTAAAGTTAGGGTATCACCAGACCGGCCGAGGGCACCACAAATTTTTTTTAAAAAAAGTTTCACCCAACCAAACTTAGCCCAAAATCAGTAAAAAGAAAATCCTCCTCCCTCTCCCCTTGCTATGGCTTCAACACTCACGCACGCACACGACACATCAGTACCATCTCACTTTGTGGGAATTTATTTTGATAGGACATTATTTTACCGTGTCACTTATGCCACGTAGGACAGTGAGTGCACTGCGTCTCAAGTCTCAAGCCACAGGCCGTGGCTTTCTGTTCGGCAGACAAACATGCATAATAATAGAGATACTTGGGCCAGCCCACTGACAACAACGTTAGCAGAGTCTGTTAAATAAAATGTTAATGCATGCAGTGATTCTCGTCTTTCTCTGTTTAACAGCACATGCATGTTACCGGAGTGGCGTGCACTGCCCACGTCATCATCACCCTCTTTTTATTTCATCTATATATCTCAGACCAAAAGCTTCAAAAAACAAAAAAGAGCAGAGCCAGAACCAGAGCCAGAGCCAGAGCCAGAGCCAGGCTTTTTCTTTTTTTCCAACTTTGTTTCTTATTCATGAATTAATGAAGTTCAAGTACTGGATTCATTAAACAATATTAACCCCGACATGTTACGATAAGTCAAATACGTTATATTCTTTTGTACTTGTAGAGTGTTTTTAACTCGAGTCGTTTTGTAAATTTGTATTGAAATTCAATAATGTATGGACAAAATCACGATATATATATATATTATATATATATAGCAGAATGTCTGCACTTTGTTTATGTAAATACCAACACGTACACTGTTTGTTTCTAGACATTATATAATAGTATAATGAATGAAAGGCAAGTTTGTTCTTAGTTTATAGTGTTTGTGTCTCCAAATCCTAATTGTATGATGATATAGGAGTACTGGACGACACCGTATATATATGACATGAGCTAGCATTCAAGTGTGGCTGGTATATGCACGCACTCTCATTTGAGACTAAACATAACTTCTCTACCGTTGGATTCAACATATATATAGCCATTGTGACCACACAATACAGCCTCTTGATCGCCCCGGAATATTATTATGTGTATATGGTAAGTATAAAACCACGTTTATAATAACAAATAGTGATAGGGATCACAGTCATCCCAGTAGTAGATGTGTCACTCTTTAATTCAATCATCAGGTTTTGGGGACCCTTACACTTGCATTAATCAAGGGACAACATCCACCGTACTACTAGGATGATTAGAATCCCTAACAGTTATTTGAAGATAATTAATTATTGATAATATCAAAAATACCCCTAGAATGAGACGTTGAAGTGTGTTACCACATGGACTAGGGAAGAGGAGATTGGACTAGTGATCATCTTGACCAACCCTTATGTCAACTCGGCCTGCACTCCTCGATATGGGCCTAACAAGCATGACCCCGGGAACCATAGGGTTTGACACAACTTATCTTGTTGTAAGGTGTGAAACTTATGTGCATGCGTGTCTAATTAATGACTCAGGTTTAGGCTCATGTCAGTTGTCCAAATGGAAAAGTTTGTCTTGTATTGTATTGTTATCGGTTATAAAAAAAAATTATTATTAATGGGTATGGTTTAAATGGAAATATTTTTTCATTACAAAATGGTACTAGCTAGACACAACCTATTAAAGACAAGAAAGCAACCTGCTGATATGTTGGAGAAGTAGAGTAACGAAGTTGTTCTTAATTTTGATGTTGATGCCAATATATTGGACTCATAAAGCTTTTAAAAACCCTTTATCGATCTCCACTAATTCAGCTGTCTATATATATATGGTCCTGCCGATTGATATCTATACATACACATATATTTCATTATGTCAATTGATCTTTGAAGGTGATATATATGTGCATGCATATGCATATACATATATATATATATTGTAAATTATTGGGGATGATTGTGAACTGTTAACCGAAAGTGTGTTTCTCTGTCATGTAATTGACCCAACGACTTAAATATTGGTAGTTGATGATCCATCATGCATCTCCAATTAAATAGTCGTGGCCCATAGCTTTTATAAGCTCGTAACCTAAATCATCCCAAAAAGAAGTATCTTGCACTATTCTTCAATTATCCAAAAAACAATTGTTTTCAAGTATTTAAAACTTGTCCCTGAACAATCATCGACTTAATTAGTTTGGTCCACAGGATTCGAACCCTGCCCTACCATGGATACACCTTCTTCGTCAACTGGGTTGAGCTCAGATTTTGGACTCTACAATTCCTCAATAATTTTAGAATCTAATTAAAATTGTAGACCTAACGGCTACATCGCTTATTTCTTATTTTTTTTATAAATAAATGAGAATTACAGATTTTAAAATTCAGAGAGAATTGTAGAGCCACGAGTATCAGAAAAGGAATTGCTGGAATGATTCCAGCAATTCCACATGATATGCACCATTGAATGTATTGGGTGTGATATTGTCAAATCCAATGCATGGTTGCATTGGATGGTGGAGATCAGGTGGAATAGGTTGAAATGATTCCAGCTCGCTATCCCGCGAATATGTTATAACCTCATGAAAGTTAAGGTCAAACCCCATCACTCTCGCTGTTTTAGTGCGCAATATTCATCCACCAGGACCACCACTACTATACAATTTCATGAATGTTTAGGTTAAATATCTATCTATTTATATTTATATAATCGAGTCTTGTGGAAGAAGAAGAAAAGAGATAGAGAGAGAGAGAGACAATATTAATCATTACATCTAAGAAAATCATATAAGAATTGCACAAGAGATTTTACGTATAATATTCTGAGGAATCCAGAGAGTATCTCTCTAAAAAAAAAAAAAAAAGAAAAGAAAAGAAACGAAACTAGGGTTCATCATCATAATTCGCATGAAGTGCTGTGCTTCTTTTAATCCTTCATAGGCTTGGGTCATCAACAACAATCATGATTGGCAATGTTTTTTTTTTGTATTTGTTCTTGGTTCAAAATGCTATTTAGGAGACAATTGGTGCAGAAAGAAAGAATGATAAAGAAGAAAATTAAAGTGGAGGGGTGCCTGGGTTGGTAGGGCAGAAATATGCCCTTTTCATCATTAAATTCTATCAACATATTACGTGTGCACTAGGGCACCCATCCTATACTATTCATACTCTTTATGGTTGATAAAGATCTCAATGGTAGTGCTATGTCAATTATCCTAATTATTGAGTTATATATATGTGTATGATTTCACGTACATTATGTGGAGTCCATAAATTCCCTAGAATCCTACGCGTCCAACTCAATAGTTCGAATATCAGTTAACTAGGATTCCAACTACTACTGAGATGTTTATCATTTTCACAATACATGATATTCCGCCACGTTACCATGGTAAATTAATTTGTTAATTAGGCAAATAATAGTAAGAAAATGCCACTTCACACATGCACAAATGGTGTGCATAGGAGTATATATATATATATATCTCCACATAGTGTGGAGTGCCTTCCTCGAACCTTCATTTTCGAGGCCTGAGCTAATAATTTCTAAATGATAATGAAAGAAAACTATATATATATGATAAAAATGGAATCAATTAATGGTTTTATACTATATGGTCAAGAGTCTATCATTACATATTTATTGCATTAGCGGATTCCTTCCAAGTAAAGTTGTGATATGATAAGAGAGGAGAGACAATTGAATTTGCTTTCTCGGAAAACCATGTTATACGGAACCTTTGTTATTGTGGACGACATGTGATGTGGAGTCCCAACTCCCAACAATTTTGGGACAACAACAGATATCCAATTCTAGGATCCCCACTAATATATATATATATATATATATAGTGCTTCTAATTTCAAACAAATTATAAGTGGAATATTTGATTATCACCAGCACCACTTCCATATCTTTCATTCCATAAGCAACAATGGGGGAAAAAATACAGAGCATAGTAAGGCTTGTGTGGTTTGGAGTGCAATTATCAAGCTTGGATATTTGGATAAAAAAAACAGAACCATATAATCAATGCAAGACAGTGAAGCATGTCATCGAGGGAGGGAGGGAGACATGTACATAAATGAGGTTAATGACATGTGTATAGAGTAGTGTAGCTTAGTAGTTCTCATTAGGGATGTCAAAAAAATTGTTCTAAACCGAATCGACCGATTGATTGGTTATTGTCAAATATATATTATTGAGAATCGACCGAATAATCAACCAAACCATCAATAATAACCGATTGATTAATGGGTTAAATACTTAAATTTATCTAAAAAAATCGACCGTCGGCACCGCTAGCTACTATTTACCAAAATTATTTTTTAACAGGGATAGACATTGACAAGAATTCACTCCCCAATCCAATCACGCAAAGGGTAATTCCGGAAACATATTAAAAAGTTTGCTATCATAAAGAATAAAAAAAAAACGGCCAAAAGATTTTTTAAAGAGAGAGAATAAAGAAAAAGACCGTGTGGCCCTTTGTAGGACAAATGTAGTAGAGCCTTACATTGAACCTTTGAAGCCTTGAAGGGACTTGCCGCCTGTTTGGTGAGGTATCACTCACAGCGGAACTGACTCACCAAACGGAGGCCACCCGTCAGCGATCCGCTATAAAAAAGATATTTCCATTGGGAGTTTCTTTTTACAGAATTTAGCGTTTTCGTTTTTTTTTTATATAAAAAATTTGGGACTCACTGTAATAATTATAACATTAAAAAAAAACATAAATTGTGGGTCTCACTTTAGGTGAAATCATGAATTAGAATATGTGATGAAAATTGTTGGCAGTTTTTTGAATTAGCCGTCCGATTTGTTTTTAAATTTTAAAAAAAGTCTGAATTCTACAATGTGAAACAGATCGGATGGCCTTGCATGAAACTGTAGGGATTGTCTGCAGTTTCCACTGTCTGGGTGGGCCAAGGTTGATGTAGTAAATTTTTTTTAATTAGACCTAAATATAAAGTAAATTATAGAAAATACATATACCTCTTACAAAAAAAATCATATTCAAATGGTTGGAACAAAATGACATATGATAATTATTTCTTATCTTATTTTATAAATTTTTTATTTTAATATTATTTTTCACACTTTCAAATATATGATTAATAGAACTCAAAAAAAAATTCCAAAGCGCTGGCTTGAACCCTCGCTTTGTCCGCTCTAACATAAATTCTTGCGTCCACTTCCTATGACCCCCTCACATTATGTGTTGGCTGGGCTCTTGACTGCAGGGACCCCGTGGGTTTTTGGGAGGTTATTATTAGGTGTAGGTGATCCTCAAGTTTTCATAGGTTTCTCATAAGATTTGATTGGTGAGGTTTTGAGTTGACTACTTGCAGTGGCTGCACACTAGAGAGCTCATTGTAAAGATGGATTTGACAGCAATCAGTTTGGGGGCTCAAGCAATTGGGCTCTGTTCAGTTTTGAGGGTTCAATTTGTCCTCTATATCAGTTGGGATGGGCTCAAGTAATTTTTGTTGCCTAGTTTGGTTACTACAAAGCTCGATGGTTTACTCAGTACACATCCAAACAACAATAAATATAGGTTCCATCGTCAAACAAAAAAAAAAAAAAACTCATGTAATCTCACTAGTCATCAGCATAACCTAGTAGTTATGAGAAAATTAGATTCAAAAAGTGAATTCGATTAGAATGCAAATATGCTCCAATAGTTAATCGGTTTTGGAGTGTGCTTGACGGGCTAGTATTAAATGGGGTTAATTATCAATAGGTCACTCAAATCAAATTTTTATTCCAATAAGAAAAGCATTGGTTGAGATAGTTAAACAATTTGCATGAATTTTGTAGGATGACCTTTACATTATTAAAACATGTGTCTTGCTTATGAATATTGAAGAGATCAAAATAAGAGATTAGAAAGGGAATGGAGAGCCAAAACCATCTCTCACCACCATCACAGCAACCTGCAGCTAAAGGAACCACCTTCCTCAGAAGCTGTTTCAATGGAATCAATGCATTATCATGTCACCCTTTCTCTCACCATATAGATATACAATTAAGCTTTCAAACAGAACTCCCGCGTCCTGTAAGATAACTCTCATCTCCCCACTGCAGAGATGGAAGGTATATGCCTAAACTTCTATTCTAGTTTTACCTCATCTCCTTCAATGAAAAAAGTTAGGCTTTCTTGTTGATTACACTTTTGTATGTCTTGTGCTGCAGGTGTGGGGAAGATTGTCCTTCCTCTCTCTATAATAAGTTTGAAAGCTCAATTGTATCTGATGAGGTGAGAGAAAGTGACCTGATAAGACATTGATTCCATTGAAACAGGTTCCAAGGAAGGTGGTTCCTTTGGCTACAGGTTGCTGTGATGGTTATGAGAGATGGTTTTAGATCTCCATTCCCTCTCTAATCCTCTTATTTTGATCTGCTCAGAAATCACAAACTGTTCGTGCATTTAAGGTGTCAAAGATATCAAAAAGATTTGATCTGTCAACATTATTTTCTTTCTTTCCCCTGTTTGTTTTTCGTTAATTTGTTACACCACACCAGCACAAACATCTTCAATCTTCATAAACAAGTGCACATTTGTAAGTGAAAGACTAGGATGGAACATAATCAAATAATCATACATATGAGATGACCTTAAGAATTGGATGTAGTTTCCAAACACATCAATCTTCTCTGCACCAAACAGGCAGCATACGGCTATACGCTGGCATGCTGCTGTTACGCTAGCACGCCATAAGCTTTGAATCATTAGGTGTAGACAACACATATGAGTGTTAATTCCCCAGATTGGAATATAATTGCCATATGGATTGGCTATCAATCTGTTGGGCTCCAAGTTCAGTGTGCCCACTCTGTATCAGTTGAGCTAAGCATGTTCTTTGGCTCACCAGCACTGACAAACTATTCAACCCCAACACAAACCATCTCCTTGGTTCGTTAGTATAATCCACAAATGGATAGGTTTTCGTGTCAAATGGTGTGCTTGTATGTGTTGGGTATTAAACATTCCTGACTTGCATAAATCATAATTCATCCAATAATGAAAATTATAGAGTATAATCGTCGATAAATATATATGGATCGTTTCATCTAAACAAAAGAATCTATCACTCTATTCACCCTAAAGAATCTACCATTCTATTCACCCTAAGCCATGAGATATATCATGACTCCCTATGAACTGAAAAACTATGAACTAACCGCAACAACTGAAGCAGAAATGAATCACATACTGATACTACACAAGCTGCATAAGGCAAACAAAATTTTAAACATCTACCGTATTGCTCTAGTTCCACTGAAGGAGAGCGAGAGTCACCATCAGGATCATCCACCAATAGAACTTTCCTCGCAGATTTGAGCTAACTGAAAAGGAGGGAGAGGAAAGAAAAAGATTACAATAAAGTTGAACATAGGAGCTTGCGTCTCTAAAAGATAGACAAAACTCAATTACATGCATATAATTCCAGAAGTTCAAATTTTGTCTAATTGGTCGAGGCAGAACAAACAAAATGTTCATTCATACGTTGATTGGGTTAGGTTTCAATTTCATCTAAGGCATTTAAGTAACCATACATTATATTCTATCTCAATACTGAGGAAAGCCCCATGTCGGTTTCAACTGCAAAACCTTTTACCTTCGTTTGAACCATTGTCAGATGACACAGACGATGGAGTAGTAGACTTATTTGAAATTGCAATCCCAAGATTTTGACAGTCCAGTCCGATTGAACCTTCAAGTCAAATGTCAAAATGGGTAAAATCCACTGTAAAATGATATGCAGAAACAGGCACACACACAGAAACATCGACATGAGACATACAAGAACGCGAAATCAATATTAGTCGAAGAAAATATAGATATTATGTGCAACTGCATCGTCTTTTTAGATTTTAAGAAATTATAGCATGTACTCTTACAGTCTCTGAGGCATGGGAAGGTAGAGATATTGAGAAGATTGTAATAACCCACGCCACATTCACAACTATACGTGAAAGTTGAAGTCTTGTTGCAAGAACCACCTCCACAGTCCATCCAATGACAAGCTAGAACACGACAATGTTGAACACATTAACAAACTCTATTTGCAATAAAGCACAAATGCAGCATGAAACTGAAATAGAAATAGAAGAAAATTGTTTACGCTCAAAAATGGACCCATTGGTGTTGCTTGATTTGTCTACAACAGGGGAGGGTGGTGCTGCTGCACAGCCATAATCCATGGTGCCTAAAAGATCACCCAGTTAATCAGCTAGCATTACCAAAAAAACACAAAACTAATGAGTAATTGTTAAGTCAATTACGTAAATGACATTGTCGATATCACACCTTTAAGTCTAGTAAAAGATAAATCATTAATTAAATCCTAATCTTCCTCTTAGGCACAATACCAACATCAATATATTTGTTTTATGTAAGGCTATGACGAAACACATCACCAACTCAGATTTAAAAAACAATTATTAATTGATCTGTTAGGTGATAAGGTAATCAATTTGTATATATGTATTGACCTCATTTTACTTCTAATACACCTGTTGTTTACTTGTTTTCTCTCCTTTCCTTCAAATTTGGAAATGCTTTCCTTTTGAAGAACCACCAATTGAAAGCCACACAAACCATCTCTAAAAGTCACCAAACCCACAAACATAACGCTTTAATGATGCTTACAGATCCAACAAAAACGACGTATGAAGTTCTAGTTTCATATGCTCAAAGGAAATAAAGGAGCCCTTGATAGTCAATTTGATGCAGAAAGTTCAGATTGTTTAAAGGAACACAGAGGATTCAAGTTGTATGGATCATTGAGAAAATAGAAAAACTCACAGTTGGGAACTATGCAAGGGAGAAACTTGAGATGATCATCCTCATCAAAACGGGTCTGCTTCCATCCAAGATCACATTCACATTCATAAAAGAAAGTGCTGTTATGAGAAGCCTTGCAAGTCCCCTTTCCACATTCCACGCGTTTGCACACATCATCTGGAAAACACAAATACAAATCCTCACAATCTAATCATGTAAACAAAAAATCAGGAGCGACCCAGTTGCCAAAAAGTCAGTAATCGCAAAACCCATCAAGAAAAACTGGAAATCAATAAATTTAGCAGGTGTAATTTGAAGAATTGAAGAGGACAAACCAAAGATTGGGGCGACAAGAGGAGACAAAAGGTCACTTCGTACTGCAATAGGTAGCAGGACAAGAGAGATTGCAAGAAAGACAGTAGAAGTTGTAGAAGCCATGTTTGGACTCTATTGAGTATTGTATGAAGCCGCGTAAAGAAAGAGATATAGGTACCAGAGGTGAACTAGTATTTGAAATGACATTTTGAAAAGAGAGAAGCTTCCATGGCTGGAAGGCTAAACGTGGCTGACCCGCAATGGGAATATGGGACGTCAAAACATCCATAAATGCACTGGGCCGGTGAAAGTTCGGGAGTCGATCCCATCCAATGCAGTAAGTCCGATATTTATGTCATAACTAGTGTATTTTTTTAACAAAAAGAATCCACTCCTCTTAGATTTTTATTGGTCGCTGGGTTAGTCGTGTCGAGATTTAACACAAATCATTTTTTTTTAACGAGAAAGCGGGATTCGAAACTCTAATCATCAATGTGATACACACCAATCTTATCACTTTAACTAGTGGCTTGGGTGTTCAGCACAAATTACTTGCTAATTTAGAATTGAACTTTTGACATCGAACGAGATTTTTTACACCCTAAATCTGAAGAGAACCCGTTAAACTAATGTCAAGTGATTATAACTTTGCATTGTCTACTCAACCCAAATCAAAGACATGTCTGTCAAGGCCATTTGAATGTTTGATGATGGTCGAGATTGCTTATGATGTAAATTTCAGCTCGGTAATTCAAATCCAACTTGTCATATTGAGCTAGAAAAATAAATTTGATCCAAATCATATAAACAATGTACACTTAGCCAATGTTATGTGTGTGGTTATCTATCAAAATCATGCCGAAAACTGAAGTCAGTGCGTGTAGAGTTGAGCTTTGACATCAAGTTATCCATATATGGATTGATATGCATATGTAATGTCGCTAACATCAGACTTTTCCTTCGTCTATCAAGTATCAATCACTTGGTTATAGTTTAGTTGGTTATCTCTTTAAATTTATTGTGTACGGTGTCCAAAGTTAAGAGTTCGAACTAACCAACCAACTGAGATACTTATTTGTGGAATCCTAGTTCGTGAGTTTGTCTCATTTTCGGGACTCTATTCGCATGGGCTTCAACCCAGTATTACCTATCATCAGAGTAGTGCATGCTATTCTGACGGTTCGAAGTTTACGCCCACTCGAATATCCGAATGACAAGCTGAACTGAGTGGTTTTTCGGTTATCAAAAAAAGAAGTCAGAACTGTATATCAAATCATGTGATGATGGAACCAATGGATTGATATGCATATGTAATGTCGCTAATAGTAGACTTTTCCTTCGTCTGTTAGGAGTCTATCAAGTATCAACTACTAGACTATAGTTTAGTTGGTTATCTCTCTAAATTTATAATGTACGGTGCCCAAAGTTAAGAGTTCGAACTAACCAACCAATTAAGATATTTATTTGTGGAATCCTAGTTCGTGAGCTTGTCTCATTTTCGAGCCTCTATTCGCAAAGGCTTCAACGCAATATTACCTGTCACCAGCGTGATGTAGACTATTCTAACAATTCGAAGTTTACGTCCACGCAGATATCAAATGACAAACTGAACTGAGTGGTTGTTCGGTTACCGAAAAAGAAGTTAGGACTGTATCATCAAATCATGTGATGATGGAACCAATAAAGAGGTTGTTTTGTAGGTACAGAACTCATCTAACACGTGTAGCTTTTTGAACTTTTCAGCCATAAGGTGTGTGTACAGAGCTTAGTTAGGCGTTGTATTCCTCATAAATGGCTTTCACCTAACCCTACGAGACAAAATGGTATCAGGTCAATAGCAATAGTTGCTAGCATTTACTTATTTGGTTTACACTAAACAACCAAGCTAATTTTGGTCACGGTCTTGCAATTATACAACTCCATTAATCCTTTTAACAAAAAGTCAGAAAATATTAATGCACAACTACCAAAGTGGTGCCTTAATACAAATGGATCTCAAATCAAAAGAAAGAAGAGAAAAAGAGAGCAGTAAAGTCAGGTACAAACTCCCCATGAAAGAATACTATAGCCCAAATTCTCTTGTGGTGTTGGCCCAAAATTTTTCAATAACCTACTGGTCCAAATCAAAATCCAAAAAAAAAGAAAAGATTGGGCCTCTTTTAGGACTCCATTTGAATTGTCCATGATAAGGCCCAAAATAACTTTGCCCCCTATTGGACTTGATTTTTTTTTTCACAACCAGGCCCAGAATTAAATCTCTGCACGGGTTCAAGTCGACAGACCACAGTGCATGAAATCTCTCTCAATTACAATTTATTCAAAAAAACATGACATGAAATGACTCAGTTAATCTAGTGATTGATTTGTAACGTTTGAAACGTAAGAGATTGAGTTGTAACAAGAGCTACCTATCAGTGACTAAAAATAACATTTACCCGGTGGAATGACCCAAGTATTGACAGAGTACCAGAGATAACTGAGTGAGTTTCCATATGAAAGAACTCAAATTCAAATTCCTACTCTTTCATGTTACCCTAATGCAACTGGACCATTTTCACTAATCCTCCATGTGAAACTTGCTATAAAGGACGTAATCAGGATTCTCAATATCCATATGCACATGACCTAAAGAAGAAAATGTTAATAACTTCAATCACACCATATATTCTTCTCCACCAAATCTCTACCATGCATGCATGTATGTCTCCACCCCTTCTTGTGATGAACTATACTTTCTTTGAATATTAAATCAATAATCTAATGATAAATCAATGAATACACAACCCATACAAATATAGAATGTCTTTGACTGTTCTTCACATGATTGACACACTCAACTCAAACAAAACTTATATATATATATATATAGATAGATAGATATATCTGCATGCTGGCCATCTTCACAATAATTCATCAAATTGAATGATTCAAATCACATTGTCACCGTCCATCAGACTTATACCCTATTCAAGTATAGGTTTTACAAAGAAGGGACAAGCGTGTGTCTCGCCGAAACAGAGAAAACAGGTCAGTCAATGAGGGAGCATATAAACACACCATGTGAAATGCCAACTATATATACATTAATCTTCAACAAAAAAATATTCACTCATGCTGATGAATAGTTAGATGGGTCTAAACTCCAGATCCCATTAATTGGATTTTCAATGCTCATCTACAGGCTACTCTCAATTGTAGTTCCAGACATTTCCTTATTGATTATCAAACTAAAAGGGTAATACACAGATCCTCTCGTGTTAGATCTGGTTAAATGGCTACCTTCTCAAGATTAAAAACAAAAGATGTGTTTAATACATGAAGAAGAAGGAAGCCAATGCAACCAGACTCACCCACGAGACTTGAACTCATGACTTCTCACTTGCACTAAGAGTTATCGCGGTCAAATTTACCATCTCAGCCAACAACGCGTTGTTCCCTCCATCACGTTATCCTGACTAAAAGTTCAGCGTACCTAATTTTCTCTTCAAATTTAACTAGTAGTTGCCTACAAAATGCATGCAGTAATAAAATATATGTATTTCGATTTGCGTTAGTGAAAAACACAGTTTCCTGGAAATCATTCACAACACTGTCGAAATGTGCTACAATCCAAAAAGAGAAATCTACATCAAATTTAACACCTTTCATACATGAACAGTACCACAGATGGTCCTTGAAAATGAGCATCATATAGCTAAGTAAAACCAACAATTGAGAGCCTTAATTAATAAGCCCCCACAATCACTGTTCACATACTCTCTTCCTCATAAGCAGTACTGTCTCCAGCACAGTCAATTCCAAACCAACTGGGTCCCATTCCCAAAGAAAGATAGAAAATACCTTAACATGAAAAAGAGGATGAGAATATGAGATTACTTCTCTTGGGAGTCTTGGTTTCCCAAAAAAAAAAAAAGCAGGACTTGATTGACTCAATTTGCTGGAACAAGATGAGCATCAGCATGTGCAGACCCCGAAGAACCCTTTATTCTTACCTAATTTTTGTGGACCCCACTGCCTCCCAGGTCATCTAAATGCCAAAAAAAAAGTGGAGTGGTGGACAAATCTCTCCCACCCTGAAAATGATTATTTTACACGGACTCTGCATGATCTTCACCCATTTTCACATGGTCTATGAACTTCCCTATCCCACATCAACCAATAATACAACATTCCTATATAAAATGAAAAGAAACCCCTGCAATTACCCTTTTGCCCTTAGTGGTTAAGTTGAAGTAAAGATTGTTAATTGAGGATTTGATCTGTTTACGCAGATTAGTGAATGTATCCATGTGTACAGTCAGCACACAGATCATATTATCCACAATGATTAACTATCTGATCCAAATCAAAGCAGCTTAGTAGTTAGTACTCTAAACGAAATGGATACTTACCTACAAGGACAAAATTGATTGCTGAATAATCCAAGTGAAGCAAGGAATCTTAGCCAATAATCTTCTAAGAGGATGGCAAATGGCTTATGTGGGGAGCTTCCTCTATGCTTCTTGCCTCATGCAGCCTTACCTAATAAACATAACATTGAAGTCATTAATATCTGAAAATGATTGTTATGTAACCAAGAAGGAATAGAAGGTACACTAGGATTAGGCTGTCAAAAAAGAAAGTGAAAATAATGTTTGTATCAGTAAGGAGGATCACTATGATGTTGAAAACTACATATCAATAGACAGCGTGATCTACACATCATTTGCAGCTTTTTATATGATGATGATTCTTTAGAACAATGGCATTGGTAGCTTAGAAAGATTTGAAAGAAATGGGCAAAACAGGCAGATGGCTAAGAAATTTCTTGACAGGGAAAAAAGAGAAAGAGAAGGACAAGGAAAACTCTACAGCTCAAGTTTCTTCTAATGATACAGAGATTCTGGCAACTCCACCATCGGTTCTACCGAATACTCCAAAAGAGAAACGGAGATGGAGTTTCCGGAGATCATCAGCCACTGCAGCACCTTCCAAGGATTTGAATTCTTTGGACCAAAATGGCGAAAGAACACCAGTGGTGCAGGAGAATTTGGACTCTGAGGATGAGCAGAAGAAGCATGCAATGGCTGTTGCAGCAGCTACAGCTGCAGCTGTTGACGCAGCAGTGACAGCTGCACAAGCTGCGGCTGCTGTAATCAGGCTAACTGCTGGTGCTGCTGAAAGAGCCAGCACAGTTGAAGAAGCTGCTGCAACTAAAATCCAATCTGTCTTTCGTGCCTATTTGGTATGCAATTCTCTTGCCACTGTCTCTTCGTCTTTCCAATTAAAAATAATGATCTGAACTGTTCCATTGGTGTTATTAACAGGCAAGGAAGGCGTTACATGCATTGAAAGGATTAGTGAAGCTGCAGGCATTGGTGAGGGGTCACCTGGTGAGGAAACAGGCCACTGCAACCCTTAGGTGCATGCAGGCATTGGTGAATGTACAAGCTAAAGTTCGGGCTCAAAGGCTCCGGATGGCAGAAGAAGCAAATCCGTCTGTTAATCAGAAGCAAACAATTCATAGAAAATCAAAACAGGAAAATCAATTCAGGCACACCTATCATGTAAGTTTTGTTTCTTGGCCATTCATGTACATAACATTTAATATCTTCATATGTAACCAATGTGAAATCCAATCATATGTCAACCTCAACAGATCCAGAGTCACAAATTTTGAATCTACTATATGTAATCTTGTTTTTTTTGCAAATATAGGACATTGACGTAGGCATGGAAGAGAACATCAAAATTATGGAAATGGATCATGGAGAGTCAGAAGGAAGCACAAAGAGCAGAAATAGCTATTCAAACCACCAACAAACAGAACAAGCAGAGCACAGATTTTCTACATATTATGCTTCAAATCATATATATCCCAAGCAAGACAATTGCCAGGTCTCTCCAGCTCTGACTGACATAAGCCCGAGAGCCAGCAGTGGCCATTTTGAGGACCATTCCTTCAGCACAGCACAAAGTAGCCCCCAATACTATTCTGCTGTCTCAAAACCTGATCCATCAAGAATTCCTTTTACTTTCCCTCAACCAGATTATATAGAACCTATGTCCTCCGAATATCCATTCTTCCCAAATTATATGACTAACACTGAATCTTCACGAGCCAAAGTTCGTTCACAAAGTGCACCAAAGCAAAGGACAGAATTATATGAGAGGCAACCAAGCCGGCAGAGGGCATCAATGGAAGGAAGGAATATCCCCCGAGCAATGCGTATGCAAAGATCATCTTCACATGTCGGTGCCCCTGCTCATAATTATCAGTATCCATGGAACATTAAGCTTGACAGATCATCAGTTTCTCTTAAAGATAGTGAGTGTGGATCTACTAGTACGGTTCTCACAAACACAAACTACTGCAGATCTCTTGTAACATATGAAGTGAGTATGAATCAACCTTAAATTGTATGTTTAAGGAATTATAATTACATAGGCAAACGTTGGCAGGTTATAAGTTGATTTGTTGATTTGTTTCCAACTTAGTTGTCACAAGTTCAAACCAAGCGAAGCAGGGGTAAGCGTAAGGCTGGCTGACGGGTACGGGTTAATACTACTCAACATCTAATTACTCTATGTTTACTGCAGGCTCTTGGAAATAGGTACTAGCAGAGCATGCATTCCCACCGTTTGAAAAAGTTATTCTGCAAAAAGTGCAGATTGCTATAATGAAAATAATTCAGGCTTCGACAAGGAGCTATCGAAGAAAATTGAGATGTTTCTTGTAGAATGTGCCATAAAATTTTGGCAAACCTATGTTTCCATTATTGTTTGCGGAGAGCAATGTAGAGAAACTCCACCTGTGTAGAGTCTTCTTTTGTTTTTTGCTTTTCATGTTTTCACAAGCTTTGGCCAAATCTGTTCCTAGGTAGAGCACAATGCCACAATGGAACTGAACTGGTGGCGTACAGGAAAAAAGGCCAGAACACTGAGTAACTGATGTATTATTGTCTATACAAGTCTATTAAGTGTGAATGTTTCATGAATACGACCTTTTTAGCTGCAGATGCCTGATTAGAATTTAAACCTCCTCCATGGCAATGCAAGGGGTTCCAGGTGTGACGCACGACCAACACTATATTGGTTTATGACTAGTGTCTATTGGCTTAAAGAGAATGCTTCTAATCAAAGATCAAACTGAAGCACTATAGAACCCTTGTTCTGTAAAACAACTGTTAAGTCTTTCTATTTCAAGTTAGGCCTATGTTGTTAAGTCTTTCTGTTTCATCTTAATCTTGATGACTGGTTTACTTGAAGCAGTCCCCAAAGTCTCAAGGTCACAGGCACGCTACTCCAAACACACTTCAAAGATTCAATATAGACAGCTAATAGGATACAAAATTGGTTGTCAACAATGCACTTCATTAGTTCATTAAAACCCGATCACAGTTTTCTGCTCTTTGAAATTCCCTAATCACTAACAACAAGAAACATTGTAATTTGTAAAGAAAGTCCCTTTAGTATTTTCTTTAAAGGAATTCAATAGATGCATAAGAGAAATTCATACCAACAAGGAAAGTATGACCTAACAAAATTTAGACTGTTTTTCCCCAAAAATTACTAACCATTTGCGGAGCATGAGATTGAAAGGAAATCGCGTCTTACTTTGAGCGAATCAAGAATAGTTAGTGTAATATTCACACATTCACATGTCCATTCCGAGTACGAACAGAACAGCCATAAATTGATTCGCGTCTCTCTCTCTCTCATCGCAAGAAAGTATGTATTCAGGTTTAATTATCTTATTCAGAAAGAAATTTCGGTTGCTTACATGGCCGGAGACGGTGGTTGTTGCTGCCCTAATCTCGCTATCGTCGGTAGATTTGTGGCAAGGGACGCAGTCTGTGAGAAAAGCGCGGCGGGAATCCTTAAATAATGTTTTAAAATTTCGCAAAGGGAAATAAATAATCGATCAAATTGTAATTTCGTGCCTTTTATGTCCTTAAAAGTAATTTCAAGCATGTGGCCTATCATAGTGTTAAATACCAATTACGGGCCTTGCATCCTGGCCCAATAAGAAGGGCCGGGGCGGCCCAAATTACATATATTCTAAAGTCACCATCTCGGCCCATACATTTTTTAATTAAAATAAAATGCTCCACACGCGTCGTAGTGCCTAGGGTTTCACTTCATTGACCCTTTTTCGCAGTCCCAGAGTAAACACTCACCTTCTCTCTAGAGTTCTAAAGCTCTTATTCAATGGCGGTCGGGAAGAACAAGAGGATTTCAAAGGGAAAGAAAGGAGGCAAGAAGAAGGCGTGAGTATAAGCAAGATTTTTTATTTCAATTTTATTTTCTCCTCCTTTGATTGGTTTAGATAGATCGGTATGATATGTGAAACAGGGCCGACCCGTTCGCCAAGAAGGACTGGTACGATATCAAGAGTCCTTCTGTCTTCACCACCCGAAATGTTGGGAAGACTCTTGTTACCCGTACCCAGGGTACTAAGGTAAGTCTAATGTTCTGTACATTTTGATGTTTTTCGATGTTGATGTATCATGTATATGCTTGGTATAAATGTGTGGTATATGTGTTTGGCTGTTAAATTAATCTTTGAAAGAAATATTTGTTGTTTGGCTGCTAATGCTAGAATAGTTAAATCTCAGCTTGTGAAATTACTTATTCTATTTGTTAAAGTGATTTTCTTTTGAATTCAGTCCATTTGACTTTAGGTCAATCTTATGAATTATTTATTTTGTTATCCTTATCATTTTTTTTTAAAATTTTTTTTGCCTTGATTTTTACAGTCAAGGTGTTCTGATGCTTGATGAAACCATAAATTTTCTGTTACTGAGTTAATGGCTACATACTTTTGCAACTCCGTCATATTGGAGATACTATAGTAGTTGTAGAGACATGCATCTCGTTTTATCGAGGCTGCTTTGGAATGCCTTGATTTGTCTTTGTTTTGGATTTTCTTTTTGTTTAGCTTTCTCTGTTTTATCGTTGTTGGATTTTGTACATTTTATTGTTAGCTTCTCTTTTGTTTCAGAGGTGAAAGATAGATTTTCTAGTTCAGATTTGATTTCATCTACATTTCCTTAGTGTTTCAAGCTTTTACCTTTTGATTATGTGTCTTGTACTTTTGATGCTTTTTAAGAGTGGTCAACATTATTATCATAGGTGTGTATGCATGACTCATTATTGCAATTCCTATTTATGTGTCGAACAGATCGCCTCAGAAGGTCTCAAGCATCGCGTGTTTGAAATATCACTAGCTGACCTTCAGGGTGGTGATGAAGACCATGCTTACAGAAAGATCAGACTAAGAGCCGAAGATGTTCAAGGGAGGAATGTTCTGACTAACTTCTGGGTATGATGCGAGAGTTCTGATTTTGATCCTTTTCGTTCGTATCCTGTTTGAATTGACAATTTAAAAGATCTTTTTTCTGTGCTATTTAATCATCCAGGGGATGGACTTCACCACTGATAAGTTGAGGTCCTTGGTTCGAAAATGGCAAACTTTGATTGAAGCCCATGTGGATGTGAAGACCACTGACAGCTACACTCTGAGGATGTTCTGCATTGGTTTCACCAAGAGGCGCCCAAATCAGGTCAAGAGGACATGCTATGCACAGTCCAGTCAGATCAGACAGGTATTATTCATAAAATAGTTACATATCGGAACACTCTTTTACAGTCAAAGCTTTACTCTCTGCAAAATTTGTTCCGAGAAGCTACATATTTACTTTATAACTAAATAGAAACTTAGATACATGAACAAAGACTTATATATTTCAATTGATTCATTTATTGCTTAGAAATTTGTTGTAGTTATGGAACTTCTGTTCATGGTGTATATTGACTTTCAAATGTTGGATTTTGTATAATTGCTTTTACCATAAACAATTGTGCTTTTGTTTGCCCAGATTCGTCGTAAGATGAGGGAGATCATGACCACCCAAGCGACTTCTTGTGACCTGAAGGAATTGGTTCGCAAGTTCATCCCTGAGATGATTGGTAAAGAGATCGAGAAGGCAACTTCAAGTATCTACCCCCTGCAAAATGTTTTCATTCGCAAAGTGAAGATCTTGAAAGCTCCCAAGTTTGATCTTGGAAAGTTGATGGAGGCATGTCTTGTTCTCTTTCTCGTGATTTGTTTTTATCAAGTATGATAATGCTTTAGAACTCAGATCAACCTTACCGGAAAAATATGGCTGTTGGCTTAATGGGCAAATCATTGACTTGCTTTATTTAGGCTTTTGTTTCAACTCCTTCATTACTCTTCAGCTTCTTTACAGCTACAATGGCTATGTGCTCCACTACTCTATGTTAGTAATGTTTTCAACTTTCGTTTCCTTTATAGGTCCATGGTGATTACTCAGAAGATGTTGGTGTGAAGTTAGACAGGCCTACTGATGAAACAATAGCTGAACCTGTGGAAGTTGTTGGAGCTTGAATGAAATGTTTTTTCCTCTCCATCATAGTCATGACTTTTGAATTTGTTTATGTTTGGGTACTTAAATGTTTTTTGCTTGATGAGCACGTGATTAAGCTGAGATTTAAGTTTTGTGATATTTGATATCAGGAACGTGTTTACTTTATGTTCTTTAAATCTAGAGGGAACCTTATTCTTCTCTTGAATATTTGTTGGTGGTGGTTATATACTTGTATCTTGATCTTGCATTCAATCTTGACTCTTTAATGTTTTCTTGGAACATAAAGTAGATACTGATTCTTTAGCAGCACGAAATAACAGTATGCAGCATTCTTTAGCTTCCTACTGCCCTACAAAATTCCATGAAACCAAATTTTGCATAAAACTTATGCAGGGTTACCAGTAGGAATGAAGATGCCTAGTTTTATGAGAAGGATGCATGAAGTCACAGGTTCAATGATTCTTGTCTTCCAGGTCTAAATAAAATTGCTGAAGTTAAAAGAACAATCAGTAAACAACATTGGAGAAAACTGACATACATGTTACAAGAGGTGTTGAACATTGTGACAGCAAATTGCCAATTTATTATACAAGTACCGGAACAAACTCATGAACTATATTACACGACGCAAGAACGGAGGTTTGAATGAATGTCTGGGATTTATAGGGAAAAAACTGCATATCATTGCTGGGTAGTGAGAGAAGGAAATGAAGGTATTGATTGCAATATCAACTTCCGGCCACTCCTTAGGCCAGGCGAGGAGGATGAACCCATGTCACAGTAAGGAGGAGTGACTCTTTTCTTATTGGGAGAAGCAGTCTTGATGCCAGTGCTGGGGGAACAGTTGCCTCGCAGAATCTCGGGAATTTCATCTTCTTGAATGGTTTGGCAATGCTTTTCCACCTTCGGCTGATATCGAAGAATATTAGGTTTTCCATATCTTTTGGTACTAGCAACGAATTGAGAAGTCGATCCACCAACAATAATGGATGGTGGCAGTTTGTTCTTCGATGAAAATGGCAGCTGAAGCAATGGTCTGGCAAGTAAAATATTGTTAATGATATGGTCATAGCAGTGCCTCTGAGCACTAGCCAACAAATAGTTCAGATACTGACCTGCTAAGCTGTATCGGTGTGGTGGGAAGAGCAGAGGGATTCTGCTGTTCATCATTCTCAATCTCAGCAACCTGTAAAGTCTTATCCAGTCCTTTCTTTTCAGCTGCTTCAGTATCTTCTTCTTCTGGTTCAGTCTCTGCCCCGAGAGCAGAACCTAAAATCCAGAAGTGAAAAGTATGTCAGATAATTTGAATGATCATGGAGGTTAGCAGCTTATTATGACTTTGTGATGAGTTAGAAAATTTATGTAAAAGTACGTTTAACGCTTTCAGCTTTATGGGATTAAATAGTTCCATAGTTCACTCACCATCCTTTTGACCAAATGTATTCTTGCACCCTTCACATCTGCAATTAATGGAGCATCCAACCCCACCCTTCACAAGAGAATCACAATTCATGAATTAGTCCTTTATGTAATGTGAAAAACATACAGAATGGGCCAAGTGCGAAAACCTGGTAGCATTCGCAGTATTTCTTTAGACAATTTGATTTTTTGCAGTTGCATCCTCTTTTATGTCGTGCCGAAGCTGGTGTTTTGTTTGAGTCATCCTGCCAATGGAAATAAAACTAAGGTTAAAAAACAAGCTGAATTTACAGGGCAGTAAAGAAAGGGATATGCGAAAAGCGAGATCCCAACCCCTATTTCAGGAATATATTCTGAACTCCTAATAACTTTGGGAGCAAATGCAAGTGGATTGCGAGACTCAATCTGTTTGCGAGTTGCAAGTACAGTGTCCTCATGAATAGGTTTGTTGAAGCATTCTTGACATGAACATGGCTCTATACAGTAGACACCAGCAGCAAAGCATTCACAATAACTGTGCAAAAAGTACATTACATCAGATAGCACTTCATGGTGTTGAAAGAAATGAGGCATGAAAAGTGGAGCGAGCAATGGATGTAAAAAATATATTTCAATAATTAAATAGAAAATATATGAATAGATTCTAGAATTGCACAGTGAACATAAAATTCACAAATTAAGAAAACATTGCTATGTGTATCCTGACCACAAACATCAGAAATTATGCCCCATGACCAAACAAATAACATCAAACATATGAAATCTACAATTTCTGTTCTAATATCAACCATTAAAAGACAAGAACTTACAGTTTCAAACATTTTGATTTCTTACAGTTACAGCGCTTGCAAGCATCACTTTCTCCAGCCTGTTCTGTTCTACGCCTGGTGAAATACAAGTCAATATTAGAAGGTGCAAATGGAATATCACAAAATGAATAGATTGAAGAGAAATCATCATGTTAACAAGCCTTTTCTTTCTTGGGCTAATGTGATTGAACTCCTCACTAACTAAATATGAGGTTGCCACAGAAGCATCCTCTGTAAGCTGAGCAACATTTTCAGACGGAGCATCTCTTTCTGTCGACGCTGAAGTCAAAGGTTCATCAACAGGTTGTTGAATTGTTGTTGAATTGTTGTAGGCAGTGGATCCAGGCAAGCTTAGTTGTTGACTTCCAGAAGGCAAAATTTCATGCTTGGTGCTATTGTTTTCCTTTGAAGTTATTGCAAGCGCATTTAAGTGCAAACCAATTCCGGGTAGAATGCGCCACGAATCATTACCAGGTTTGGCAGACACCAGATGCCTATCTTTAGGGTTAATCATCTCATCAGACACTGATAATAAAGAACTTCTTTTTGAACTATCACCAAGCTTCTTCCAGTGAGCAGCTATTGTCTCAAAATCTAAGCAGCGCCTTCGCATGCCGCGGTGCAAACTAGGAACATTCTATACAAACATCACCAAAAAACCATGTCAGTGCTGTCATTCAAGGGAAAGTGTTTCTTTTGTACATAAGAGATTTCAATGCTAAAAGAAGGAAGCAATTTAAGTACAAGTAAGGAAAGCAAGTATTCCCTCTTCTTACTTTCTATTGATGTTACTTCTACTTTAGATCTAACTACCTCGTTCGTAATCTTATCTTTCCTAGTATTCCCACAAATCCAATGCCAAATAAAAATTTCTGCTAGGTTAGCTTAAGCAAAAACAAAAACAAAATTTTATGATAAACAAAAATTCAGTGCAAGATGCCATTCCCAACTACAATTTTACTCAAATATTCCCTATTTTGAACAATTTTTTGATTTTATCACTGTGAAAAACTGCAATCATTTTGATAGTAAAACAAAACTGCAATCATTTTGACAGTAAAACAATACTGCAATCATTTTTTGTTTTACCATGAAACAAAATACTGAATATTCAACGAGAAAACTGCAAAACTAGGCGTCCTAATGATTGTACAGGAGTTCACATGATGCAGCGGAGGTTAATAGTTGAAAGAAGTTGCATGTTCACACCTGATTGTAAGCTTTCACATCTGTATCACTAGTCATGCTTTGATCGAGATTTTCATTATCGTGACTGCCCTGGTTTATATCTTTCAAGTCAATTGTTTCTCCAATTAGAGAGGAAGGATCTTCTGCTTCTTGTTGTTCACTCAAACCAACTGGATCAACTAGTTGCATTTTATGTGCATTGTTAATGCCATCTTGTGAGTAGTGTGAAACAAGAGAAGTATGAAATATTGTTCCAGGGTCCATTGGACTTCCCATGAGCCCCTTGAAAGCATCAGTATCTCCGGGAGAATTGAAAATCAATAGGTCAGCAGCCTCAGAAATCAAACTCTCCCACTCACATCCTGTCCCTTCATTCCTTTGCTCAGTCTGGCACATATTTTCTACGCCTGCTTCACACTCTAAAGAACCCTTCTCAGAGGGTCCCTGAACATGTGGTACAAGCAATGCCGGGGACCCAGCCAACTCTGATGCAGAATCTGTCGCGGTACCACAACGAGGTGTTGGGTTAGAGTTAGGGCTACCACAGTCATATTTTAAGATCCTTGGCAGCTCAATAGAAAACCTTGAATTTTCACTGGACAGCTCGACAGAAGCTCCTCCAATGGAAACCACTGGCTTAAAATTTTTACGTAAATCATCTGAATTATCACACAGCCGATCTGCATCCACAACAACCTCACTTGTACAGATTTTCTTCCCATTATCAGATGAAAAATCAGGTTTGGGTAGATCTGGGGGCAAATCCGGGCAGTTATGCCTGGAAAAAAAAACCCGATTAACCTAAAGGTACAATTAAACAAATAGCAAAGCCAGAAAATTAGCTGTTTACCTTCTCAGGAATCTAGATTCTTTGTGTGAACTGACATGGGGTGAAGTGAAAACAGATGGTGGGGAAGCAAATGTAATTGAGTTGAATGACTGGGTAATGTGTATGGACTTGACTGGCTTGATAGGAGAAAGACTGTTGATATAATTAAAGACGGGGGAATCCTGCAGATATAGCAAAAGGGACCTTAGAGAAGCAGCCGGATTGATGCAAGGAAAGAAGATGTACACAAAAAATGAATTCGAAAAGAGTATACAAACAAACAGATTTCCTCGAGCACCAAACAATGTTATCATTAGCCAAAGAGAGTAACTTTCGAACAAAACCAGATACTGCTGAAGAAATTAAGGGTATATTTTCCCACAAACATTTACCAAATAGATTCATCTGGGGAAGTTAACGTCGACAACATCAAGGTTCATTATAGACACAGAGTTTGTCTGGAATTTTACGACACAAATCCAGACTCGTGGCAGTAATAAGGCAGGTAGTAACATGTGAATTTGCCTCAAATCTTGAGTCAATTATGTCAAAAGCTTCATGAACATAGGCTCAAAATTTGGTCCATGAGAATCAAAAATTAAAAGTACAACAAGTGCAGACAACGAAACTATGCTACCTGGTAGTTGAATCTCAAAGTCTGAATCCAAAAAAAAAGGGAACTATGAATAAATAAACAGATACAACGAATCAATAATTAGACTTCAAACCCACAAATTGAAGAATCAACAAATCAACGAAATGACCATTCAAACTGCAAAGACTAAGCAGGATGGAGATCTGAATTACGACGAGCCAGAAAACACGCGCACTCATTTTCATTCACACAATTCAACAAACAGAAACCGATCCTGACCAAAACAGCGTGAATGTCAACTCACACAAGACCCCAAATCAAGCTCATGCATCAAAGCAGAGCAGCCAAAAAGAAAATCATAATACAACCCAAATCAAGCAAAAAAGGAAACAAAAATGGGCCACCCAAATCATCAACTGAGAGAGTCCGAGTATACCTCAAATTTAGAGAGAGAATTGCCGATCTGGGTCTTCTCTGGTGTGTCCATCTTCAGAGAAGAACCTGGTCCGCATAGCTCATAAAGTCATACCCCAAAACCTTCTAGTTTTAGTACTTTATCACTTTTGTATCTTTCTGGGATTTTCCCTCTCCCTAGAATTTTTGGGTAGATAGTGAATGAAAGATTAGATTCAAGAAAGAAGCGGGAAGGATGGTCGACTGTGGAGTGCGTGATAAAAACCCCACGAAGCCCCACACTCACCCTCCACAGCTGTCCCTTTCCTCTGTTTCTATATATAAAAACTAGACAAATAGTCCTCTCTAACTAATCCAATCTATCGCGCTTTCACTTTAAAGAAAAAAGGGTAACAGTCGATCCTCTCTCTTTACTGTGAATGGATTCTCTGTTTCATCTTTCTTTCTCTCTTTTGTTCTTACAGTCATACGAAAATGAAAAAAAATCTCTCCGACTGGTTCAAGGTCCAAAGTTCGGAATACGTGCTTTTACGGTTTTAGCCCTATCATTGACTTGTTGGTCTCACAACATTCCTGACGAAAACTGTAATTTTCATATTATTTATTTATTTATTCTTTTCTGTGCAATTAATTTGATTTTCCATTATTAGCAAAATTTTCCAGGTTGGATTTTTGGTAAATCCGGGAATATAAATAATGAATTTATTTGTTGCCTAATTTTTATATTTATTGGGTAAAACAACAAAAGTATTTAACAAATTATAATTAATAAAATTATTAGATGGATTCAATTGTAGGGATTCCCAATCAGGCATTGTTATTGCCACCATCAATTATACAATAATTATAATATTATGATATTGAATTGCTCATTACAGACCTTAATATTCAGAAACTTTTGTAACTGAAGAATAATTTGAACGTTTTAAGATTTTATTTTATTTTTTGTTACTTTTAACATTTAATGGGTTAATGAAATAAAATTAAATTGTGTAAACTACATGGCCCAATTTGGTAGAGTTTATATTTAGGAGAAATAAATTAACTTATAAGCTGTCAAAAAATTAAGGTGTTTGGGGAAACTTTTTAAAATTGTGGGCTAACGTAATTGTATAAATAAGCTATATTTTGGAACTTTCAATTTTGAAACTTATGACGCCAGATAATGGCTAGTGCATTTAGATTATTTGTGGAATTCTTAAGTTAGCATAATCGTTATACAAAACCAGGGGCATCCCTGAGGTGGGGCGACATGAGTAGCGCGTCTAGGGCTCTCGAATCCTCAAAACTCTATATTTTTGAGAAAATATTAATGTTATAGTAGTCGAGTTTGCTCATGACCCAAAGACTTAAGTACACCCCTGCATGAAACGGAGCGTATTTATAGAGAGGATGAGTACATGACTTCCTCGTGAAAAGAACTAAAGGGCGCTATGTAACATTGTAGTGTATGACACTTGGCTTGCAGTATAATTGCATTTGCCTTTTATTTTCTGAGCACATGATTCCACTGCCTAAAATTACTTTAGTAACCTTCAATTTGCAATGACTAGATTTGAACAACGCATTCTGACGCAAGGGTAGTTTAGAGTTTAGACCATGTACAGTGTAGTATTGTAGTAAAAAATAAATCAGAAAACAAATAAAGGAAAGAAAAAATAAAGGTCGCATAGCTCAGAAATGCTATGAATCTCAACAACTGAGATCTCAGTTATTCTCGTTGTTGAGGTGTATGCATAGGGTTTAATGTGCATGTAGAGCGCATCACAAACACATTAAATCTTATGCATACACCTCAGTAACTGATTTCAATTATTGGAATCTTTATTTTTTTTACACATAGCTAGGAGCGTGCTGCATATAGTTTTGGCGGGCAAACGTTTTCAAAATGGTTAGGTCAATGTAGGTCCACCAAATGCATGATGTTGCCATTATGTCCATAACTAATCCTATGTCACCCCTCATTGGCAACGGCGGGGCCACGAGTTTATATATAAGTACATATAATATTCTTAAATCTCTAAATATGATAAATGTGTGAGATTAAAGTTGATTTTAAGGTTTATGAGTTAGAGTTTATTTAGTATTTTGGGTTTAGGTTTAGCATAAATCAGAGATTGTGAGTTCAAGTCTCACGAGAATTTTCATTATCGTAATTTGTGAGATAGACTCTTACTCAGTCCATCGTATGCGAATGCCATCATATGTTATCTTCTATTCTATATGACCTGGAATTTAGTCGTTAGTTGTTTGATGGCTACACGTAAAGACATGGGATGTGGTGGTTTGTAAGCCGTTCACATCAGAGGTATAAAAATCCTTTTTTTTTCCTTCTTCATCACCAACTCATATTAATGTCTCCCTTGGTCCTCTCTATATTTTTAGGTTCGGTAGCGGTAGAAGATTAAAAATGTTGACATAAAACAAAACCTTTTCACTGTCCCAAAGTAATCTCTCTATCTATATATGTAATACACAATAATATATATATATATATATACACACACCACTAGAATGTATAATACAATAGAGTGGTCCCCTTGAGAAATAAAGAAAGTCCACTCATCACGTGACATGAAAATCCACATTCTCTGGAAGACAAACTTCATGCGAAAATCATAGTGTCGACTGCATGCGTACCTTTTTCACGTTGTAAATGTAAGTAAGAAGATGATGATGATTCCTCTCTCTGTGTTTTTTTTTTATCAGTTTCAGACAAGGAATGCACAATTACCGGTGTTAAATTATCAAAATGGCAGTTGTGGTACATTGACAATCTGGGTTTTTGTTCTAATAACCTTTTGTGAATGTCAGGTTGTGAATTAATAGAATATATAAAGCAGAGTTGACCAACTCTAATTATTCATAAACAACTGTAATTATTCTTAATTAAACTCACTTGTTTGCGTTTTTTGGCTTTGTTTAGGGAGTTATGGTCCTTGACAAATATGTACAGCAAGCTGGCTCTGGTGGTCAGTCACGGTTTTTGATTTCTTGCTGATATATATATATATATGTATGTATATGTTTGTTCAGGGAACTTTCTCATGTAACAATACAAACAGATAATTCCATATTCTGTGTCATCTAGGCTCACCCAAGCCATTAGTTGAAATGACAAAGATGATATATATCACACTGGTGACCATAGTTCGAATCCTCCCTCTCCCGTTTAAATAAAAAAAAATTCATCCTAATATTCCATCATAATTAAGAGCATCAAATCAAATGAAAAGTGTAAAGCAAGAACACTTGATTACCTGCAATACACGTCGGTCTATACAGCGCAGAAGCTGCCTATGTCAATGGAGCAGAAAATTAAGGGTAAAAATTTCCGAAGGGGATGATGCTAGAGAGATGTCCAAAAGTTCGTCACAAGCTGGAAGCTGCCTATGCAATGGAGAAGAAAATTAAGGGTAAAAATTCCCGTAGGGGATGATGCTAGAGAGATGCCCAAAAGTTCGTCACAAGCTGTTTAACTTCTTTTTTTTGTTGTGGTGGAAACCCCCACTCATTATCCTTTGGGTGCACATTGAATAAGTTTATCGGGTATGTACACGTACAATAGTATACAAACCATGCAACTACGCAAGTAGTCAGGCTTATGGAGATATCCCGAGAAGATTGAACCCTGATGGGAGAGCATGACTAATATATTTAACAATCGACACAATAACCAAGCTACTAAAATGCTACCCAAAAGAAAGTAACTGGTAATGGATTGGTTTCATCAATGCTACCCAAAAGAATGTAATTGGTAACAGATTGGTTTCATCAAGTTGTCCTTGTATTTGTCGCTACTCTTTTTCGCTTAATCTCAACAAGAGCTGCCAGAGCCATTGTTATCATTGACAGGACTAGACCAATCCCAATTCTTTGCAGATGAGAGACTCCCATCTCGGATTTGGTAACTCTCCAAGCAAATGGGATGATGGGATGATCGTAAATTGGTGCTAAGATCATGATAAAGAGTACTGGAAATACAAGGAGTGAAGCTGGTGGGACTTTCAGGGAGCCGAGCCGGAGGTTAGGCTCCATGGTAGCAGCCTGTTGGACTGAAAATGTCTAACAGAAATTGCAGAACAAGGTCAGAATATTAAAACAATGAAATCAATTAATTGTTCATCTGCTGAGAAAACGAAACATAATGCCTGAACAAAGCTATATATGCAAAAGTATGACAAAATAGAAAGGAAGCATATCAACTATACACATGACAAAGCAATTAATGGTTTCTAAGCTCAGAAAAGCCAACAGTAATGCCAAAACAGAAGCACACAAGCAACAGCGGGGGAAAAAAAATAGACCACCTCAACTAAGAGCAACACACAAAGCCGATCAAATTAACCTGTAGCAAATGCAAGAGAACATAAAAAGAAAACACATTACATAGGAGGCCCCTGACAAAGAAGTACATGCAGCACAGAAACTGACACTATCAAATTCAGCTCATCCACATACCTCCACAGAATCTCCTCCGCTAAGAGCAACACACAAAGCCAATGAAATTAACTAGCTTTTACCATCCAATGATGGAGAAAAATCATACATTTCAAAAATGGAAAAACAAAAATGTGGTCAGACGTTACACCTCCCAAACCATTAATCTAAATTTTAGACTCTACTATCCTAAACTAATTGCGTAGTCCCTGGATCCCTTGAAATTTGGACAGGATGAGGATCCATGATACTCCAACTTGAGAGGTGTAGGTATGGTTGAATCTTGTTACTCATGTTTCAGCTATATCCATCAATCAATTGGTATTGGAGTAGGTGCTGTGATCAAAGACGCATTGATCTATTCTTCTGAGGCTAATAAACATTGACAAAGAACATGCTGTGATCAAGCATCTCAAAATCAATTTATGGGCATGTAGAAATCAGTATCGTGTTATTTCTAAAGGATTCTTCTTTGAGATGGCTGGTTTTGCTCCCTATGACACAAGCAAAAGAATCATGAATTTCTTTTCTTTCCCTTGAGAATTTTGTTATGAACTTCTGTGCAGAACTTATGGCCAAAGAGAGATCCCCAGATGTTGTCCAAGTTCTTTGTCAAATGTCAAGGGAAAGTGCTGGGATGGAAATGCAGAAAAATGTCCTGAAATGGATAAAGTGGTAAGAATGTTAGAAGCTATTGATACAAGCAAAGGAGGAGGGATGATATCTGACGACCAGTCCCCAGGTTGTTTCTGCTTCGCTCCAGCTTGTGGGGACCCCGAATTTACTAATCTACTTCATTTCATTTGTATGTTCGAGTCAACGATGTTATCGCTTATCTGAAGCAAAAATTTATTCAATGCAACACTAACTGGTAACAGGCTACTACTACTTGGCTGCCTGCAACCTGAACATGGGGATATCAGCAGGGCTTATTCTCACTGTATAGTGATTTCTTGTGATGCACTAATCTCCTTATATTCACACAACCCAAGCAACACCCAGTTTAAGCTGCAGCAAAGTTTCTATTTTCATCCTGAATAACTAACATAAGCAGTTCGCAACCTCAACTTGTAAAGCTCCAGTTCTTTTTCTCCATCAGAAGATGCATTTACATACAAGATGAACTCTGCTGAAAATACCAACTCTCAAATGTAGTTTATTCAATTAGGTAAACAATAAATCCAGTGGACAAGGCTTTCACTGACTTGAACATGCAATCTCTAGACTGTAATGAAGCAACTCTAACACCCTAAATATATAAGTAAGGATCAAACAAATCAAAAATCACATTCACTTTAATTATCAAAATAAATGTTCATTCATGAAAGAACAGTTGATATATATTGTCAACTTTATTAAAGGGGAAAAAAAAGGTGTCAAAGTTGCAAAGAATAAATTAGTACCTCTGATTAATAATTAATTTCTCCCTAGGATTTCCTCCACACACCTTTCAACAAAATTGGGGTTCTCTTTGCAAAGTCTAGTGACCAAATGATGACATAAGCCAGGCCGGAGTGCATAACCATTCCTAAACATAAAATCTAAAACAAGTAGAGTATCATCCAACTTGTCGCTTTGCGACAAACATCCAACGAGTTTCTCAAAAGTCTTTTTTTGTGGTTTGAGTTTACGCTTCAGCATCTCTATTAACCATTCCATTCCCTCCGTGACATTACCTTGCTCATAAAAACCAATAACTATGTGATCATAAGTATAGACTGATGGTTGCAGATCTCTATTTTGCATATCCTGCAACAATCTTTTTGCTTCTTGCAAGTCTCCCACTTGACATAAGTATCTAATAAGGGGAGTGTAAGAGAATGTCGATGGCCGCAAACCTTGTGCAAGGAGTTCTTCAAACAGTTTTTGACTCTCTTCAATTTTCCCCTCCTTGCAAAAGCATTTAATCAGATAATTATATGTCTTTACATCACGAACAATACCCTTTTTGGACATTTCTTCAAATAAGCCATAAGCCACCTTGGTTTTTCCATGCAAACAGAATCCAGATATCATCGTGTTATAACTCACCGTGGTTTCTCCAAAACCTTGATTACACATTTCCTTGTGCAATTTACAGGCTTCTAAGAAATTACCCATCTTAAAAAAACCATGAATCAATGCATTATAGGTGTATTCGTTCGGAGTAATACCCTTAGTAATCATTTCAAACCAAAGCTTCCTGGCATCCCCAAAACATCCCATTTCACAAAGGCCATGAATCATTGTCGTATACATGACCCTATTAGGAGCATAGCCTCTATCTTTAAGATCATTAAAGACACATAACGCCTCAAGCCGCTTTCTTTTCTTGCACAGCCCATTGATTACCTCCTGATAAGAAAATATATCTGGATAACAATTCCTTGCAATCATTGTATGGAGAAGTTCAGACACTGCTGTAAGGTTGTTTTTCTTACAAAACCCAGATATTAATTTGTTGAAAGCAACATTTCCGGGGTCTAACCCATCTTCCAAAACCTGTCTAAGAAGCTCATAACCTTTCAAAAGTTCGTCATTACAACAACAGGCCTGAATAAGATACCCAACAGTCTCTGCATCAACGTCTGCTACAATACCAGAGGCCACCATCTCCTGATATAGCTGCCACAAAATATCAGTCCTCCCAGCCATAAGACAACCCCGAAAACCTGATTTGCATGTTTTTATGGATGCAGAAACTCCGGCCTCCTTCAACCTTAAATACACATTAAACCCTTCCTCAACCAATCCACCCTCAAAAAGACACCTAACATAAGCCTCAAAAGAACCTGGCTCAGGGATAAAACCTGTATCATCAAGAAAACTTTTGGCAGCACTGCATGCCATAGCCTCCACAAGTGCATCAAAGAGCACAGTACAAGACCCTTTGTCAGGTACAAACCCGTAACAGGAGTGCAGCCACTGAAAAAACTGAAGTGAGAAAAGCACATTTTTTTGGTGCTTTAATAGCTCATGAAAGAATCCGGTATCAGCAAAATTGAAGGAAGGAAAATCAGAGAGGATAGTTTGCTCCCATCTGGGTCTTGTTCGCGTGATCTTAGAAACCTCTCTAGCCACATCAATGAAGCTTTGTTGTCCATCATTTAGGTGCTCCGGATTTCGATTTGGTTTCAGTTCTTGGCCTTTTTTGGATTCTTCGGTAATATTTCTGATTTGGGAGTTCGGAATTTGGCTAAAGGAGCGAGGGTTTTGGCGAAGAAAAGTTGCAATTGAAGATTGAGCTCTGCCCATGAAGGATTGAAGGATTATATGAATGCCTATCTACTTCATGCACCTAAAAATAGATGCTTTAACATTAACAGAATAAATACGAAACCAAAACCTGAAAGAACTCAAAGTAATTTAAGATACAAAGCTCGATGCAGAATCTCGAGGAGGAAATTGAAAAGCAGCAGTTTTGCATTACCTGAGGGCTTCTCTCTGTTGTGTATCGTCGCGAGTCAACAGTAACTTGGACCCAATTGAAGAAGAGTCCCTCTGGAAAAAATTCTCCTATAAATGACAAACAACAAGTATCACAACATAAATCACCAACTTTCACAGACCGAAATCCCCAACATTCCAATATAATGTCAGTAAACTTAAATCCCCAAAGAAATTGATGTTCATAACCTAACATTCAATTCCGAAATCCCAGAACCAAGTTAATCAGTGGTAAAGAATTCTTGCATACCTTTACACAGACCGAAATCCCCCGAATAAAGATTGTTGCTTCGTCCAGCTGGGTCAAGCGGAGAGCCGTTTCGTCGGTTCGTGCAAGAGAGGTTCGTGTGAGGCTGTTCCGCGGTGAAAGACAGAGAAGGTTCGGTCATTCGTGAAAGAGAGAAGATTAATTTTTTTTTTTGGAGATCAGATCTGAGCCGTTTATTTAATCCGACGGCTGTGAAGCATGTCCTCATTAATGCATGAAATCCTATTAATAGCAACGTTCACAAGCTTTTTTAGAGTCGGCAACTTCTCTGTGCAGCAACCCTTGATCTCCAAGTTCAGGTTAGTATTCTATGCAGTCAGGGTTTTTCCCTTTTTTTACTCTGTGTATATATTATATGTACACATATATTATTTCTTGAAATGTATGTTCATGGCTTCTGTTCAATCAATTTTAAACTGCTTCTCGATCGGTGGTTTTTTAACTCATCAAAATCCAATCTTCTTTTTTTTCTCGAGGAAACCCAATAAACAAGTTTTTGCACGTAATATGTGACAGAACCACCTCTATTTTCTATTCAATTTCTGTTGGGTGTTTGAATTAAAGGCTAACTATTTGGATTGTTTCTAGGGTTTACGCTTGTTTCAAATCTGTAGTCATGAATTATTATTTTATTACAGTTACTGAATTGTTTATAGTTTATAGTTAGTGGGTTGTTTTTATTTGTTTTGAGATCTTTCTTTTCTTGGTTGAAGCAGTACTATTGAATTGAGGCATCCCAGATTGAAATTATACCCTTTTCTCTTACCAAATTGGATATCTGCTCCTCAGATTTCTTTCATCTTCCATCTGATTTCTGATTTCGCTATATATCTTCAATCTCAAGTTCTAGATTTTAACCTTAATTAATTAGTACAGTCATCCTACATCACTGTATCAGGTTATGTAATTCCTACTTAAAGTTCTTTGGGATTTTTACTGATACTCTATATCATTTGCTGCATATCTACATGCTTTGCGCTTTTTGATCCCACAATCCTTGCAGGAGCATTGTGAACTAGAATTGTGTTTTTTTTTTTTTTTTTTTTTTACTTTTTGCTAGTGCATCTTTTGTCAATTACTGTAGAATATGTAATATGTAGTCCTACTTAGGTGGATATTCTAAGGAAAAAATTCTTCACAGGTTGGCAAAAGAAAACAAATGGTTGTGCATTCTCATTGCTTAACTTGATTATTTAATTTTTGTCAATTACTGTAGAATAGGTAATATGTAGTCCTACTTAGCTTAGGTGGGTATTCTAAGCAAAAAATTCTGAGTCACGGCTTGGCAAAAGAAAACAAAGTTCCTATTGTTAGAATGCTACTTAATTGACTTGGTGTTATGGTGTTTTGTCTTTGTGTTCATTTCACACTCAGTACATTTGAGGACCAAATGAAGCTTCCCTTGGCACCTAAGCTTGTTGCTCTGCTCGTCATTTTGGCATTGATGTTTTCCTTAGTTACTGCCATTGGTGGCGGTGGTGGAGGCAGAGGAGGTGGCCGTGGTGGAGGCAGAGGAGGTGGCGGTGGAGGCAGAGGTGGCGGCGGTGGAGGTAGAGGTGGTGGTGGTAGCAGAGATAAAGGTGGAAGAAGAACAAGCCCAGGAGGTAGAACTTGCTATTATTCTGGTTGTACAGTCCTGCCTGCAGGTGCAGCCGGAGGTCATCATCGCAATGCATCTTCCCCGTCCTATCCGTTGCTTTGCTCCAGCCTCTGTATGGCATTCCTTTTGTTATTGCTTCATGCCATGCTTCAAAGTTGATTTCTCTCCTAGAAGATGAAACCGCTAGAGTAGAAGACAGGTTTTGTTCCACATATAGGTAATAGGATCTTCATTACTAGTCTCTATGAGATCTCTTAGTGTTGAGCCTTATTGTTCAGTGAAGAGATTTTGTAGAAAAATAACGAAAACTTATTTTATATATTTTGAATCATGAAGAAAACTTATTATTATCAGCTGCAATTCAAGGTACATTAACACAAATTGAAATGAAGAACAGCAAAACAAGCGGCGTGAATCGAGTTGAGAGGAAGCTCAAGATCTTGGCCCCGGAAGCCTCTGCTGTGCATCTGCAATGGCGTCTCCAACACCAGCATGAATTGCACCTGTGCCTATCATATGTGTTGCACCTGCAATTATCGTCACAACTTCCAGAGTGCGCTGCAATGCCATCACAGAAATAATTTCATGTTCGGACAATATCAGATATTTAAGAAATATTTACATTTTCGGGTGAGTTGAAAGCGGACAAGATTTTTGTATTTAAACCCTGACCTGGTTTTAAAGCGAATAAGATTTATGATTTTGGACATAATCCGAGTCGGATAATTTAGTCATATGAACTGGATAGAGTTTTGTCACCTTTGTATACAATGCAGGAAAGTGGGACTTACCAAATTTGAATCTCTGTAGCCTAGATTGATCTCTTTACATGCAAATCTGCAATCACAACAAGTGAATGAACATTATATTATGCTGTGGGACTGAAAGTTATGTCAATTGAAGGGGATGATGAGAGAGTAGCAGATTATGCACCCCATAGCGAGCAGAGTGAGCGACCAACTCATCATTGAAGAGGCAGCTACGGCATATATGCCGGAAATATCCCATTGCTTAACATGTTGTAGTCCGATAAGCGAGGTTCCCATGCCTACAACACCAGCAAGGAGGGAGAAGATGACGAAGAATCCAGTCGCCATGTTCCCGAAGGGGAAGTATATTGGAAATATTTGAAGCGGGACGGATAAACCCGATGCTGCAATCACAGTTCACAGATAAGAAATGTTGATATGAGTAAAAACTGCTTAAAGAGCTCAACTACCCAATACAGATTTTATGAACTATCTGCATTACCTGATTCGCGAGATCTTTGGATCCCATGATTCACAGCCCATGCAGCAATTATGGTTATGATGGTGTAAAGACCAAGATTGAGCAATAAGATGAGAAAGGCTGTTGTTTGTTTGGTGCCAGAAGCCATGGCTAATAATGCTAAGAAACAGATAGGCAAATGATCTGAAATGGGTTACCTTCACTGATATTGGGAAAGAATTATATATATATATATACATACATGGGTGCAGACATATGTTTGCTTTTCTGTATGTTCTTTGCTTTTTCAATACAAAAGGGGGTTTCTTCAGTTCAAAGAAAGTACTTTAGTTTCTTCTATTGTTTTGCTTGCCTTGTACAAGGGGAAGGAATCCAACTGAAGACGATGAAGTGGGAGCTTGTTTTTCTACATATCTGTCTAAGTAATCACTTTTTGGCAAGAATAAAAACTTTTCCTGCTGTCCAAACAAAGGAAGAATAAAGTTTCATCTTTTGTTTGTTCCAGGTTCCTCTTGTTATACTTTGGTGTGGATACAATGTTAGAAAATCCACCACAAACAATACAAATCAATATTGTCCACTTTAGGTCTAAGCCTCTACGACTTTATTCTTCTGAGTAGTCACCTATGATATTTAAGACTAAAAAGGACATTGATTGTGTGAGAGTGACTGAATCTTTGCTTACAAAGCACTCGGTTGGATTAACAATGAGGGGAAACTAGTTTGAGAGAATCTAGAAAACTCTAAATAATTTCTCATTCATGGAACTTATGTCCCACATGCAGGTGAATTTTGAAGTTCAAACTGACAGTCTTGTTTTGTTTAGTAAACAATATATGGAGTTTTCAAATGTCAACATGGCAGGAGAAATAGATAATAAAAATTCTTACCCTACAAGTCCATGATAAAGAGCCTAAACAGATCATTTTGTAAGCCTACTCTCTTACCATGGCCAGGTCTTTAGTTTAAACTTCAAACCCTGAAGAACATCCTATCTGAATGACCAAAATGTCTTCTGATTCGATCATGAGAAAAACTATATGCTTAAGGCTTGCCCGTTTGAGGTGTTCAGGGGTGTTGGGCTCTCAACCCTTGACCGTTTCAGACGTTCGGGATTGTTGGGACAAAACCTCTCTATAAGGTTATATATATAAATCTCTAACACCTCTCAATCCCTCCCAACTCAACACCTCCCAACCAATACCCCTGAACACCTCAAACAGGCAAGCCCTTAGTATATTGATCGATGCTTTCAAGCCAACAAAGAAAGTAGACTACAGGAACCCTATACAGTAACAATCCACACTACAGATTGGAATATACCTACCACCTCAGATACGAGCAAAAGATTGAATTTTTGGCAAACCCACATTGTTATCTGTAAGGGACTTACGTATGAACCGCCTGAGAATGCCTTAGAACAGCAACCAGAATGTGGGTCTTGCAGGACCGGCTTTGATTGGGAAAAAAAAGAGAGAGAGGCCAAGGGAGGTAGTAGAGGGTTGTTTCTCTCTCAACCCCTTGCACTCCCAACTCCTCGCTCCGACCTTCATAGAGTAATGGGTATACTGAGAGCCGGTAATTATGACATGGGCATGGATTAAGTTTAGGACTAAATCCTGACCCTTTGATCTGGCCTGCCATGATAATAACTAGGGTTTTACCTGGTGTTTAAGCAATTTTGATTGCATCAAACATGTTTGAGTTGGGTAATGTTTGGTAGTGAGTGGTGCATTTTTAAAGTTTTCCAATCAAGCAATCACCAAGTCAGTAGTGTTTGAGAATGGCTGGTGCGGAGATGATGACATTTTTCATTTGCACTTTTGGGACCTGTACTGATATGGAGTCTTTGTAATGAATACACATGTTGAAATGCCCTGTTTTAATCTATAATTTAGAGGCTGAGAATTTATTTTTTTAGAATCATATGCCATGATAAAGTTTACGGGATTAACTCTTACAAAAAAAAAATAGAAAAGTGGTATTAAGTTCAACTCTCACGTCTAACAAATTTCTTTGAAGCCACCTCGTCTAACAAATTTCTTTGAAGCCACCTCGTGGGTCAAACGCCTTGTAATTGTATGGTGCGTGTGGGACAAGATGACTCATATAGTCGAGGTTTCTCATGTAGGATGAAGTTCAATATGACCACGTCTTGGATGAGTTCCCCGTTAAAAAAAGGTAGGTTGCATTTGTCTCATGATCAATTAGGACTTTCTAAAATTGCTTGCAAGCTCTAAAATGGGGCAAGTTATAATCAAAGCTCTAATTCAATAGGTTCATAAACGAATCAAGAATGAGGTAAGTCTTAATAGAGTTATCCTTAATAGCTCATGACCGGTCTCGTTGCTTGACCCTTTGAACAAATACCTATAAGATCTTGACTTGCTCCCCCGCCGTCGTAGTCAAATAAGAATAAATAAAAGACTCGCGGGATTGACATGAGGGGATATGGATGACTATATTTCTTGGAACGAACTCTAGGCGAATAAGAAATGCATGGATACAAGTTATGCTTTAAAAGGAAACATCAGCATCCAAGGGCCCTTTGGCCCCTAGTTAGGTAGCATAAGACATGGTGGTGGATCCACTTGGTACTTTGTAGGCTTTATGGGAGAAGAAAACCCATAACTTGTTAAGGAAGGTATTGGGTCCTTATCTTCTTTTTTTTATGTACACAATACTTTTATTCAAAGTAAAGCACTCTTGGAATCATGACCTAAACGTTCTAATTACCTTTTACCATACCACTTGGAGAGCCATCTCCATTAGCATCCACTAAATTTGAGTATTTTCAACTCATCTTGGTCTAACATGCATGGACTAACCAAACTCATCAACATACAACACAATATTGTTTTTAAAGAAATGGTCAAGGGTTTTGGTTTTAGCATATGGTTAAAGGCGGCCTAAAATGCTACAAAAATATAGAAGTTAGTTCTTTAATCTCCAAGTGGAGAGTACTTCCTTAAAATAAAATATCCTAGTGAATTAGATGTTAAATAATGACTCAGATTAAAATTATTATCTAGTATCTACAAACTATGAGGAAAGGGGCTGTTAAAAGTCAACATTGAATGCTCTGGTGTTTTCTAGATAGCTCTTGGCTTTTGTAGAATTATGTAGTGGCCATTTTATGTAGAATGGTCTACAAGTCTCCAAACATTTATTGTAACCGACTTAGAATGGTCTATTTAAGTGGTGTGTGAGTTGTGAGCTGGGTAGAGAAAAAATTGATGAATACTAAGGGACATTGAGCATAGTATTGTCTCTTTTATTTAGATTGTTTCTTCTTCATTTATATTCGACAGGGGCGTGGTCACTAGTTGTTCATTACTGTCAGTATGGACGGGGGGTGTGGGGGCGAAGCCCTCCTTGGTATGGTACGATATTACTGATGTAGGTTGGTTATTTTTTGTATGGGAGTATAATTGTATTTTCAGGTACCTAGGTAGCTGGTATATAAGGGTTGAAAACTCTAACCGTATATACTAAGGAATTTCCTATATTGAAAACAGCTACAAACTTCAAGGACCTATGCACGTTGTCGAACCTTGTAAATCCTGTGTTCTTCGTCTCTCTTAATTTCTCCTTTTCGATTGTTTCTCTATATTGTTTTATAATCTGTGATTGTCTATGAGAAACCTGTTTTGCAACATCAGACGTTTAAATTTCTTTTATAATGAGACAATCACGTGCCTTTTTAACTCCACGTACATTTATGATTCTCATTTATCCCTAATCTTATGTGACATGTGTGATACTCATTAATTATAAATAAATATATAGAGCCAACTTAATATTTAACACTCCACATGAATCGAGAATAAAACGATGATCATAAATTAATTGGAGGATCTCAAATATTTTCCTCAGGGGTAGGTGTCTTTTTCCAAAGAGGGGACTAAATGTTTTTCCCCCAAATTTCAAGAGTGCAAAATGTATTTTACCCTATCAATAATGATGGACTCATAAGAATTGGGCCCAATCCCAACTGGATCCCACTAATCCACAGGCCCAACCCTAGCAAGCACACACGTGCCAGGACACTGACCTGAGCATTCGCACGTGGCAAGAGCCAGAGAGGCCCAGGGTCCCAGACAGAGGCATCGGTTAGGGAACAAAAAATTCGTTCATTTTGTTGTTGTTTGGAAGCAAACCAACATAAATCGGAAATTACAACTTCAACCACCGAAGCCCGGTTCTTTTTTCGTCTTCTTCTACTACTCCTGCTTTGTTTCTCAGAGTAAATCATCTCCGCATACAGAGGATCTTCTTCTATTGTCTCCTTCAATTGCTTGTTTCTTCTGGGTCGCAGTATAATTATTATATACGATACGATTTGTATATATGATTTGTATGAAGAAAATAGGGAGGGAAACAGATCAAAGTAGTTAATATCGTCGTGAATTGGGTATGGAGCAGCTTGTCAACTTTATTATACGTCCTCCCAGGTGAGATTTTAACGATTCAACCTCTGGGTACTTTCCTTTTTTGTATTTTGAAGTTTTATCTTTTCCTTAAACTGCTTCATGGGTTTTCTATGATTGTTCTGTTTGGTGACTGGGAAACGGTGGGAAAGGGAATTTGGTGTTTTTGTTTATGTTCAAACCCTTCTATCAATTAAGCCTACTTTGAAGGTTACTAGCGGATCATGAGATCTGGAATTTAAGATTGTTTTCAGGTGCCTCTGTAAGCGACGAGGTGTTATTTTAACTACGCTGGGTTTAAATATTATTAATTGGAGGGTTTTTTTTTTTCCTTTATTGTATTCAGAAATTTGGAATATTATGATTCAATTTTGATAAATTTCTATACCGTTGATGGTCTGCAAAGTATTGCTCGTATGATTTGCTAAAGTTTTGAATCCATCCTGGAGATCTTATTTTATTTTTTCAACATAAGCTGTTTAGTGAAAATTGTTTGATTTCATCAAATTCATCAAAAGTGTTGATGATGGATCAAGGAAATTTATCACTAGTTTTAATACGCGTGTAGCATCTCTTCCTCTCTCTCTGAAAGGATGGTGAAGATGTGTTTCTATTTGGTGGTTGAGTACTGAACTTCGAAGGAAGGTTTGATAGGATGGCAGTGAGGTTTACGTCTCTTTTCCTAGTTGAATTTGTTTGTACTTTTTTGTATTTTTCATGCAATGGTAAAGATGTAGATGGTGAATTGAAGACGGTCCCTTAAATCGGTAGTTGATCTGGTACAGTGAAAGCAATAATTACCGTCATATTCAGAATTTTGTAAAAATTTCTGAATCTGTTGTCCATTGTGTTGCACAGCTACAAGTTCATATTTAACCTTTGAATATGATAAATCTATTTAAAGCCTTTTTTTTATTATTTATTTTTGATAAAATTGTAGTTGGTTTATATTAATGTTAGGAATTATGATCTCATTAATCAATTTGAAATTTGTGTTGTAAGAATGATGAATGTGAAGTTACCCAAAGTCCTATTAAAGTACATTGGTGATGATTTAAAGGACTATTTCTTAGTTGGTTTGAGAGATGATCGATCATCCATGTTTGTACTGCAGAGCTGAATATGACCCAAAACATGATTTGTTGGACCAAGAGTTTACACTGAAAGGAAAGTGGTACCAAAGGAAGGATCTGGAGGTAAGATTTTGAATCCCATTCACTTTTTCGCTCAGAAAATTTATGCACAAACCTTTTTGTTATAAGTAATTTGTAGAAACAATGGTGCTAATCTGTCATGAAAATCTCCTGTAACTCATGCAACCATGGTAGTGGATTGCCAATTTGGTTATGCTCACCCTTCAAGGGTGATATTTTCTTTATCCTTGCACAGCCTTATATTCCCTTGGAGACCACGCTTATATACATGGAGTTTAAACATTATACAGGTTAAAAACAGCCGTGGAGATGTTCTTCGTTGTAGCCATTACGTGCCTATCATTAATCCCGAAGGAAAGGCTCTGCCTTGTGTGATATACTGCCATGGCAACAGGTAACTGGATATTTTTGAGTAAGCAGAGTCAATATTGTTGTTTTATATAGATTCTCTGCTCGTGTAGATGTCAAGATTTCTTTTACTTTGATGCGATCAGTTATAAAATTAGAACATCAATTTTTTTTTATCATATGGTGTTCTAACTGCCAAACATTTTTTTCTTTTGGTTCATGATTTTTTTCCCTTTAGTTGGTGATAAATGGTATCTCAGGAAGTGGGTGTTGTCGATTCTGATCAGTTGTATAGGAATAAATGATTTACCTTACCAATGAAATAATTGTGATGCTTTCCCCCTCCTTTCTTGGCTGTTAACAACCCTTACACCCCTCATATTTCGCTTTCCGATATTTTTTGCATATTTATTTTTTTACATCTGTAGTTATCATCTTATACGATTAGGCTATAATCTTCACCAGTAATTTAATGGTAAGAGTAAAGGTGGCTAAGAATGATTTGATTTCTTCCAGAAGCATGCAATTATTCATCTCTTTCTCATATCCTGAACACCGATAAATTTCGTGGAAGGTATTGAGGGAATCCAATTGGTTGTATCGCTGTTTGTTACTTTAGGTAAAGAAGGATCTTGCAGCTGACTTCCTCTCCTGAGTGAAAAGTAGTACCAAAAAAGAAATAAATAGAAATGAATTATGATGGAGATATGCATTAAGGGGTTATATCTAACTTCATATTACCTTCCAATGTTATTATTTTTGTAAGATAACTGACTGGCGATAACTTGATTTTTGCAGTGGTTGCAGGGCTGACGGTAGTGAAGCAGCCATTATATTGCTGCCTTCAAACATCACGGTTTTTACTCTTGATTTCTCGGGCTCTGGACTCTCTGGTGGGGAGCATGTCACGTTAGGATGGAATGAAGTAAGTGTTACCTCCAGAGTCTTTTTTTTGGGGACAATGAAGCTGTCTGATGATGTGTATTAAGTAAACTTGTCATCATTACCATAAATACCATCAACAAAGCCTTTATCCAAAACAACGTTGGGGTCAGCCACATGAATCGATATCAGAAATTCAGAATAGTGAGAATCTGTTACATGAATTCTCCTTGGCCCTTCCTTCCTATCAAAAGCTACCCTTTAGAGTAGTCGCAATGAGTCCATGCCCTTAAGTATCACTTCCATCCACATCTTTAAGAAACTTGTGACTCGTCAAATTAAGCATGATGCTTTTTGTCGCCTGAGTTTGTTGATTTCGTGATGGTATATTGTACTCTTCAATAAACATCTTTGCTGTTTTGCAGAAAGATGATTTGAGGGCTGTGGTTGATTATTTGCGGGCAGATGGCAATGTCTCTCTTATTGGTTTATGGGGTCGCTCAATGGGCGCTGTCACGAGGTTCTCTTTGTGAACTTGCTGGCTTCCTTTAAGCTTGCATGAAGTTGTAAATAGAAGCCCCTTTATTTTGTTTTTTGATGTTGTCTGAGTTCATTGCTCATCAAAGGGGTTATTAAAACTACCGTTCGCTAATATCATTACTCTTATGCTTGGAATCAAATGACAACCAATTATCTGGTTGAATGATATCTGATCTTAATGAGATGACTTATTCTTTGAAAACCTTAACTACTGGAATTGTTGTATTCAGTATTTCAGTTTCTGGTAGGTTTTTTACATTAATCAGAGAATTTTAGATTAGCATGAATTGTGTCATTTAGAGTTCAGCGAATTGTCTTTTATGTCTCTGTTTTTTTTTTTGGTTTCTGATATCTGAGAACTTCTATTGCTGTAGCCATGCCAAATTGTTTGGGATGAGGTTTTGATGGTTATGATAAGTATCCGAGTTAACGGATGCATCTGAAGTTTGTGTAATGTATAGAAGTATTATGTTATGGGAATAAGAAAAAGGAAAAACATGAAAGGAAATAAAAAATTAGATCATAATAAGTAAACTGTATGAGAGTCCTACTGGACTAGGGAAATCCTTGGCTTTGTCACCCCCTTGCCTTGAGCCTCTAAATCATTCATAAATAGAGACTTTTATTTGTAACGTACTCTATTTATTGATATCCTTCCTCTCCAGCAGGAAAGCACTTCTGCTTCCGAGGAAGCATAACCTAATTTGAAAATTTAGGGCAGTGGACCACAATCCTCATCAAACTAAAATTGTAAGTGTGAATTATCGAGTTTTGTCATGTAGAGTTCTTAGAAAAGTTTTTCCTTTCTCAAAAAAGTATGTCGGATCCTTCAGTCCCCCCTCCATCCCTTTTTATTATCATGCTTTCTGCTCTTCCTGTTCTCTGGGCGTGTTTCTTTTTCATATTTTCCTTGTAAATTATAGTAACGACCAAATCTCGAGCCTTTTTTTGTCTCCATATGTCTGTCATTTTTTGGATGTAGAAGGGCTTTTGTTTTTTTTCCTTATTTTGAACTTGGTGACATGAGGCTTGTCTCTGTGCACGAAATTCAAACATAATATCTGAGCCGACTTTAATGAATGAGACCTGGAGTGTCTGTCAATTATACCGTGCAGCTGGAAGATAGTCCAAAACATTGAATTATAAGTTGATGACCAATGTAAGGTGTTAGCTGAAAACTTGACATAAAGCGAATTTAGATTTCAAATATGCATGGTTCTACGGATGAATTAAATGGGCTCTGTAGTGAAGTCCCCAAAGAAGGTGCTTCTTGGAAGAAAGTAAAGTGGTCTAACTTCAAACTGATCACGATTTGTCAAGTATTGACAATGATGAAATTCTTAACATTTGAATGAACTATGGTCTTTTGTACTTTCATATGTTGTACCTTTGTCGTTTTCCTGACTGGTAAGTTTATGTTTTTGTGAGGACTGGCTGCAGGAATTTACTGTTTATCTCCAATAACAATAATATTTTTGTCTTCCACAGCTTAATGTATGGGGCTGAAGATCCTTCAATTGCTGGAATGGTACTTGATAGTCCCTTTTCTGATTTAGTTGACCTAATGATGGAACTTGTAGATACCTACAAAGTGCGATTGCCCAAGTTTACTGTAAGTAAATTTAGCTACTAAAATTTTTGACTTTTGCATCTTCATTTGCTCATTGGCCTTTAAACATGACCATTTTAAACAGCATGAACATTAAGAAGATAAACGGTACAGAGTTTGGTGTGATGAAAAGTTACTCCTACAATGACTTTATATGAATAATTGACATTGACTGTTACTTTCATTAGAAAAGTGTCACTGAGTGTTAGCAATTGATAATGAGATACAAGTATACAATGAAAGATGTTTCCTTTACTTTATGTCAAACAAGCCCCTCCCCCATAGGGAAAAAAAGAAGGGAAAATGAGAATAAAAATAGTAAAATACCCATGCTGTAACTTTGATAGGTTTATCGTGGGGTCTAAATGTAATGAGGCTAAGGCTGCAAGTGAACCATTCAAGTTATATTCAAGTGGCTCAACACAAGCTCAAATTTCAGCCCTCCCTAGCCTGAGCTCAAGGTTATGGTTGTTTGGAGATATATGGGCACCAGCCACTGGGTATTTGGCTTTTAGATTGCATGGGACACTTGTAATGTACAGCCGTGTTTTACAGCTGTGGATTTTTGCTAGGGTTAATACAGGATGATGCTAAAATGACTATTGCACAATCTGAGTTCCCTAAACCTAAACCCTAAACCTGTGTTTTTTTGTTGTATTTTAGAGTTACTGATACAACCACCCCACATCTGTCCCTATATGAGCCTGGTTTATTTTGTCTTATGCTCCTTTATTGTCATTAATAAGTTGAATGTCTTATTAAATGGTTAATTAGGGCAGATCCTGATCATCCATTTAATTGGTTTTTGGGTTTATTGCTAATGATCTTTTGCTTGTGAGCTTGTGTGTGGCATAGATGCCAAACTCAAATTAGGAATGTATAACTTGACCCAACCTCAATTCAAGCTTGATACTTCACATGTTTAGCCAATCACATATGCTGTTGCTTGTTTCAGGTAAAATTTGCAATCCAATACATGCGAAAAGCTATTCAGAAAAAGGCAAAATTTGACATAACGGACTTGAATGCTGTTAAGGTAAGTCCTAGCATCTATTTATATATATGTAGAATATACACGTTCCGAATTTGTTATCTTCATGAGAAGTTCATTAAATAAACTTTGGATTCTACTGAGAAATTTTCTGGCTGATCTAAATGTCGGTTATCTGGCGGCCATCTCCATAGTTACCTTACTTGGTTAGAGTATAAGACTTTAAATATATATCTTAGATTTCTTTAATCGTTATCAATATCCAATTTAATTCAGTTTACTTTGGACTGTATACCGTTCATATGAAATATGCTTTTCTTGGTGCATGACTAACTTGATAAACATTGTTCACAAATAAAACCTAAAAATCATTCAAAATATGATCTAAATAAAACAATATATAATTAAGATTAAAAGACCTGTGGCACATTCATTGGCAAGAAACAGGAGGCACTGACAGCACAGCAAATGTTATCCTTCCTAGCTTGCAGAATTCCTGGAAGCATGGATCTTGTAGTACTTATTCCTGTTGTTTATCACATGCAATATGTAAAACCTTAAATTTTCTGATATGGACCTTCTAAGGAGTGCCCGATAACCGGTAGAAGCAACAGACCAACTTTAAAGTAATTGATTTGGTCGTGAACAAATTATTTTGCTTGCCTTCCTGTGGTTTCCTGGTTCTGTTACTAGAAAGACATATTCTTCAGTTCTTTAGGCTGCATGCAACTTGATCTAATGCTTCTTCTAGTTACCATTAGTCTCTACTGATCACTGGCTTTCAGGCATGAGGTCTGACAGATAAAGGCACCTGATTAAAGGGACACATGTTGGTAGAGAAACAGATTTGTAATATTTTTTTTTTAAAAATCACTGATTAAGTTGTGACATGAATTTCCATCGATGATCTTTTATGGCATCGATATTTTTATTTTTAATTTTATTACTGTTTGCCGTTCTATTAAAAGTAAATCCTCCTTTAAAAAAAGGGTATTGAAAGTAAATCCATTGCTATTTCTTATTATAGGTGGCAAAGTCTTGCTTTGTTCCAGTGTTATTGGGGCATGCCATTGATGATGATTTTATACGCCCTCATCACTCAGATCGAGTATTTGAGGCTTATATGGTAAGTCTTTTCACATGCGGTTGAACATATGAAATATTAATGTAAAAAAAATTATGGAATGCATACATAATGTTTGATCCCACCTTTATTCTCTCCAAAGTTTCTTTAATAGTAGGAATTCGAGTTTCGTTAGACAAATGTAAATTTGGAAAGAGCGCAATTCTAGGATATTTCAGGACAAAGAGTGCTCGATTGGGGTTTTTTTGGATAGTTGGCTCTCTGAACTCAAGCTTTGTTTGAGTGGTTCTTGTTCTAATATTTTTGCAAACCTTAATCCTTGATCTGTTTGTTCTGTGGGTTGCACCACCTTGGTGCTGTTAATAAAATTTTTTCTTTCAAAAAAAATGTGGTAGGTTCGAACCACTGCCCTCAACCCTTGGTTTCTTTGGATGGCCTCTGGATAGTTTTGATTAACTTCTTGTCAACAATTTCTTGATTATGATTTCGGAAAACTCAAATGATTTTTTTATATGAAGATTCTGATGGAAAGTTCTGTGTTGGAGAAACACTTGTTGAATCTTATTTCTACTGATTTTGATTAAGAAAATATTTTCAAGTAAATAAAAAACATGTAAAGCTCTTGTACTCAAAGTTGTGGTTAGAAGCTCCTCCAACTTGTTGCTGTCTGCCGTCAGGAATTTCTTGCATTTTATTACACTTTTTTTTAATTCATGTACACCACAGGGGGACAAGAATATCATCAAATTTGAGGGAGATCATAACTCCCCACGCCCACAGTTCTACTTTGATTCCATAAATATTTTTTTCCACAATATTCTGCAACCTCCTGAGGATGAGGTGGGAGGTTCATTTTTTGAGACGATGGATGATTACTTTGGTAAGGTAAACTTCATCTGTGTTTTGTCCTTGAGTTTGTTAGATATGCGAGACTTTCACATCCATGTATCTTCAGCTTCTTGAATGTTCCAACCTTCAGGGCAGTTGGAGTACTATCCGTGAGGTAGGCTTTGATGCAGGTTCTTCGGCTGCATTTAGAGGCACGACTCTTGTACCTTACATATCTATCTTTGTACTTTAATTTCAATCAGATTCTCCTTTCTTGGAGCTCTTTTGTTGATTTCCAAATTCATTTATTGATATTTACAGCAACACCAACAAGCAGCACAGCAGATGCCATTAAACAAGTTCGTTCAAGGAGGCCGATGAGTCGGATGGAGGTTAGTTGTTGCTTAGTTTCTTTCTTGGTTGTCAAAATATCATACTGCATAAATTGTTGTGCTGAAAACCGGTTTTATCATCATCAAAGCCTTTACTCCATACACTTTTGAGGTAGGCTGTTTGAAATTTGAATCTATATGAGAAATGGCGAGAATTCATTTCATGAATTCTTCTTTGTTATTTGTTCCTATCAAAAGCTACATCCTCAACTAGTCCTATAGAGTCTCCATGTTCTTTCTCGTTACTTTTATCCATTCAGGAAATTAATTAATTAATTTCGAATAGTAGTATATTCAACTCCTGTCAAGAGATTAATTATGTAATAAACTGAAAAACTACCATTGCATTACAAGGCCCCTGAAGTGGTCTACTGGTCTGCAGAACCAGGTCCACTTTAGTGATTTGAAAGTTGCTAATTATACTTCTGAGGCTTTCTATTCATTGTTTCCAACTCTTTGCAGGTTCCTGCTGATATCCCATCTAAAGATGATCAATCTGGAGCTGAGGTATGTTCTTGCCCTTTTAGTGTTTGACTCTTTTTCAATCATGGCATGCCTTTCTTAACCTTGTCCCTTCTTGTGATATGGAAATGAAATCATTTGGATGGATCTCTTTAATTATATCTGAGAATTTTCAACAACTTGTCAGTCTCTTATCCATAGATTGATAGAAAATACTAGGTACACTGTCACAATAATCATCTGGTCCACTCAACAGCATATGGTCCCTACGTGCTCTCATTGCCCCTATTCTGTCTTTTTCTCTCCACCTTGAAACGCTCACAAAAGAACTTATCATCCTAATTAGTAGATATTTCACACCCTCCAAGTACAATTAGCATCCAGGAATGTCGGGATGACCTACTTCTCATGTATCTTGGAAATAAATCCAAAGAGGAGTCGAAAATTCACTCACATTGGATGAAATTTCACTGCAGGATGGAGAAACTGATGATGAGCATTGCCCGTCATCATCCAATATGATCAGTTTTGAATTGTCTAATGGTGATCCCTTTGGCCCACATGTTCCTAACACAATGAATGATGATCAGTATGTGGAATATCAGCTTGATGACTTGACGGGTTTTCCTTGCAGCGCGGAGGAGGAAGAAAGGGTAAGTTATTGCCTTGCCATTTCATATCTTCATATGTCCATAATAATTTTAATCATCTTATCAACTTATTAAATTGTACATGTGCCAACCATGTGGTTGGAAATTTTTTGATATTAACAGTACTGGAAGAATTGTTGGAGTAGAAAGTAAAAGGATAATCCTGGGAGTTTTGTAGAGAATAGATATTAATTTATTTTTGAACAAACTGAGTCTCTACGCTATGTCCGTGTAACATGAACACATGAAAATCATTTTCTGATATTCATACGTGTATGTTTACCAAAATATTAACAAATACAAATGATTCAGAAAAAATGTTTTTAACATTATAAGGAAGAGGAAGAATCCACCAAACATATTTTCCTACACTGAACTTGGATAGAAGAGTCCGGTCTACAATATGGAATCTCATTGGCATCAATTGGGTAGTCAAAATAATTTAGCTTCAGAGATTACAGCCTTGGTAGTTACTTCATAGAGATAAGGCAAAAGGAGATGTCCTACACAGTATATCAACCATCGCACGTTTACTAATTTGGTTAGAGAGAAACAACTTAATCTTCTCTGACAAGGAAACCGACCTAAAACTTTTTATAGAGCAGGTTTTGGCTTTCTAGAATTTGTAACAACATTCTATAGCCTTGTGATACTTGATGTTTTTCTTTTCCTAGGCTTATGTAACTGTTCTTTTTGTATCTTTCTCCTTTGGATTTCATGCTCTTCACGGCCTGAATAAATATTTTTTTCTGCATTGAAAAAAACATAGCATTTCACCTGTCAAATTGTTTCAGATGTTAATGGAAGCAGTACTCGAGTCATTAAAGGACTTGGATATGTCACTTCCCGAAGACCAACCAGCTGGTGTTAGCACTGATTTTCTCAAGTCTTCTCGAATGGATAATTTTGATACTTCTACTCCAAGAATTCATGGTCCCCTAAAGTCAGATTCCACTTCAACTTCAATGGACCGTTTTGGTCCTTTGAATACAGAAACTTCTTCTAGTTCAGCAATTAAGAGTGGCAATTTGGCACCCCAGCAACCATCCCCAGATACAAGTGTTTCCTCTGCCGTGCCTGTACATGACACACCACCATCCACAATTGTTAGGGAAAGCACCGGGAGCTCTTCTCGTAGTGATACCTCAGCTAGCATCCAGAGCTCATCAGATGCAGATGTGTCTGGTGAAACAAAAGCCACGGTGACAGTAGTACGAAGCCCAAACAACCGTATTATGGATGGTTTGAGGCGTCGTTGGGATTTAAACTTCTTCCGTCGTTGACATTGAGAATGCAGTTCTTCCTCTTTCTTTTCCCCCCTGGCCTTTTTACGGTTCCGTGTTGTATTATTTTGTAAGTAGGATAGTTAGGGATTATAGCTTTGAGATTATTATTGATCAGAAAGAAAAAGAAAAGAAGATTGAAGAGTAGAAATAGAAGGTTGTCAATGTGTCTGAAGATGATTTTGTTGGTTTTCACTTGACCAGAAATGCATTAAATTTACCACATGTTTTGGGAGAAAATGATGTAATATATCCTTCTTTGGTATCCTGTTAGATGATCGGCGGCCGACGGAGATGAATATGATTCTTTTTTTCTTTGAAAATTGACAATGAGCAAATTCCAAATGTAACGTTTTCATGGCTCTTTGGATGCCAGAAAATGGCTGGATGTCTTTCTGGGTTTTCCTTGATTTGTAGAGGTACGAGATAAGTTCCCAATTTGCCTATCATGCAGTCATGCTTATCATGCATTTTCAGTGCTCTTTGGAATTAATTTTTTTTGAATGTTGGGTGTTAAAATAAAATTGTTAGATATGTATAAATGACGTAAAATGATTTCAAGTTAAATTATTAGGTTGAATGATAGAGTAATTAATCGTGACATGATATCGAAGCAAGAGGATCTTGTGTTTAAATTTTAGCTTTCGCAATTTAAACTCAGATTGTTCAATTGCACTTGTTCGGCCGTTTGATTGCTCGATGTAAATGTGAGGAGAGTGTTAGAACTTAGAATATGTATGTAGTTCCTCTTTAACACTTTCAAAAATCTCAATCCTTGAGAATCACAAGCTCAGATGATATTCACGTGTGTGATATCTCAGTCTCGAGTTTGAGCATTCTCATTCCCTTCCCCTCTATTCAACCAAAATCTCAATCCTTTTTGACTTCAAGTGTGAGTGAACCAAAGAGAGAGACAAACATATGCCCAAGCATTTTGAGCTTGTTGGCCCATGATCATAAAGTCTAAGTTCTCTATTACTCTGTTCTCAGTATGCGGAAGTACTACGCTAGGCATAAACAGAGGATTGATCTTTGCAAATTAGTTGTTTCTGCTAAACCCTGCTTCAACATCTTCGCTAGCCATGGTACTGCCACCACTAGTTGCCTCACTTTGCGGCAGTAACAGTGCCAATTCATGGTCATGGAATGGCTTTTGTATGTCCCTGGAACCATGTACGGATTCATTCGCTTTAGATCTTTTTTCTGTTGTCATGATTGTTGATTTCTTATCGCCATGAAGTTCGATTATTATTGCTCTCAATTTTAATTTTCAAATGCATTTTGGGCCAAAGTGTTGTATGAGACTACTAAGGGAAAAATATGCTTGTGTTGATTATCCAGGACATACAGACTGTGTGGCAGTAAAGCTATGACAAGTATGTTCGTCTTTCCAGTTCCTGCATAGAAGAACAATTTTCAGGTTATTTCTTTTGCTATAAGGAGTCTACTCCTTTTGATTGTTTTAATTTGTTAATGTCCAAGATATGGTTTGCTCTTGATGTGTATCTCTTGTTCTCTGTGTGTGGATGGAATTATTAATTTTTGGTGGAGAATATTTGCACTCCCCATTTTCCCATTCACACCCCCCTTCCCCCAACCACCAAACTTGCCCCTTTGCCATCCCGAGTTTTTGGCAGGTGAACTCCAGTCGGGCATCTCGGTGTCAGTTCCGGTCGGCCAAGAGTTGGGTCGGGTTCGTCTTTGGCCGGTGAACTCGTTGGTGGTGGTGGTTCGCCGTTTCGTCGTCGGATTCAACCGGATCGGAGCTTTTTCTTCACTATGGCCGCGAGCTTCCAAGGACAATTCCGGAGGCTACAGGCGACGGTTTGAGGCGAGGTTGGTTGGGTTATGCTCATGAAGGTCAAGGGAAGCTTTTCGGTATGTCAGTGGCCGAAAACGGTGGCCAGAATAAGCATGGCAGTGGTGGCCGGTGTTGGTGAGCATGAGAGGAGAGAGATTTGGGGTGTGAATGAGTTTGTTAAGGGTGTGTTTGGTGGTTGGGGGAAGGGGGTGTGAATGGGAAAATGGGAGTGCAAATAGTTCCCACCTAATTTTTTCTGTGCCTAAATAGAAGAAATGCTCAATCCAAGGAGTATGAGCCGCCAGCTCGTCTGGCTTTAGGTTTTGTTGAATTCATTGAGTAGAATATATGATAGGAGACAAAGGATTTGCTTGAAAGATGTAATTGAGGTTAAAGGATAATACTGATACTGCTAGTAAACCCTGGTTTTAAACCCTTCTTGGGGTGGTTCCTACCAAATCATTTCTGGCCAACAGGAATCATAATTGTGTTAAGTAATCTAATATCTCAAATGAATCTTATCATCATCATCATCTAAGCCTTCATCCCAAAACTTCGACTGCATGAGTCTTTGAAAAAATCAACGAGAATTCATTGCGTGTATTCGTTTATGCCACTCATTTCTATGAAGGGTCATACTTTCATTAACTCCTATTGAATCCATATATTTTCTTAATACTTCGAGCCATGTTTTTTAAGTCTTCTTTTTCGATGTCTATACTCTCCTATACAAATTCTCTCAATTCTCCTTACTGTCGCACCGTTATCTCTACGTTGTACATGCCCATACCATCTTAAACAGTTTTCTCGCAACTCATCTTCAATTCATGCTACTCCTACATTAGATCTAATAATCTCATTTCTTATTCTATCTCCCTCCTGTGGCTACACATCCAACGAAACAGTCGCATTTTTGCTACATCCATTGTTTGGATATATGTGTATTTCATAACTTATTGAAAAAGAATGTCATATGACTTTCATCCATGTGTATTTACAAGTATTTTATCAGAACAATATTGGTGTAAAACAACTACTGGTTTTGGAAAATCAGTGCCACGCTGCTTGATTTTCCCCATCCCTCAGCAACTCCAACGCAGTTTCAACAAGTGAGTGAATCGTTGTGCTGTGTCGGCTTAGTCCAACAGTGCCAGAGAAGATGTTGAAGCTTTCGATCTCAGCTGTGGTCTCCAGGACGCCCTCTAGCTCCTCCTCCATTCCCCTATCCTTGAAAATACGTACATCTTCTCTGTTGTTTAGCATCATCCAAATTGCCAGCTCAATGGCAAACCTCCTTATTCGTGGAACTTTAATAGCTGGTTTTTCATACTTTCTTAGGATCTCGACTAATTTGTTCGCCAAATCAGCTTCTTTAATTCCAGCTTCCTCAAACATGATGGTTGATTCTTCAGAAGTCACGTATTTCAAAACATGTGCCGCTAGTCCTACCATGACTTCTTGCAGTTTGTTTTCTCCCAACATAATTGCCTTAAGAATCTGCCAGAAGTGAAAAGGCTAGGATGAGATTTTGAACATTATTATGGTTTGACGAAAAAAAAAGATAATGTTTTTAAGTTTAAAATGCTTCTTCAGATATATATATGCTCTAACCAGAAAAGGATAATTTCAGTTAAGAGAAGAACTTACTGTGGGTGCAGCCGCTGCGACACCCTTTAGCTGATTGAAGCGATCAGAACCGCTGTAGGTGCACAAGTTTCTTAAAATTCTTGCAGTGTTGATACGGAGGAGTGGAACCTCTAATGCTCCTACAAGCCTTTCAAGTACCTGTAATTTCAAAATTTGATGACAATTATTTCTGCTTTCTAAGGCCAGCATTGCCAGTGCTTCGCCTGCTGCGATTCTTACATGATACTGACTCTCTGGCATTTGGTGGTTGAAAAAAATGTTGAACAATTCCTTAAGAACTCCACCTGTGCCCCCAATTCTCTCTGTTGCATCCTCTTCTTGTGCCAGACTGGTTAAAATTTCTATGGCCAGTTTTTGTAACATTGGGTGCTTTTCTCCATTTTTTAGGATGTCTCTTATGTTGCTTATTGTGAAAACTATCTCTGAAATCTCTCTTCGAAGATGTTCCCCTGTGGTGCCTGTTGTGCTTGCCAGCATCTTCACTAGTTGCAGAGATCGTTTTACTGTCATAATCTGTGAGGGAGCAACATTTTCATCCTTCAGCAGCCTCTCTTCAGCATGTGTAAAATCTATGATTTTTGGTAAGAGGCCTCTGGTATTACCAATCTTTCCACAGTTGTCATGGTCATGAGCAAGCTTCTTCAAAATAAGCAGACCCAACTGATTAAATGTCCAAAACCCATAATGTCTATGATCAAATATGATTCTCTTTTCACCAATTTCGTCAGTCGCAGCAATAGAGATTCTGTTTGTTTCCAGCAAAGATGAGATTGACTCCATTGCTCCTGGTATCCCAGCAACCCGTAAGGAGTTCTGCTTTTTGCCAGCTAGTTTTGACAATATTTCTGCTGCTGACTGCCTGATCTCTTCTTCTTGAGGATTTTTCCAACTCAACATCTCAACCAATCTTTCAATCAATGATATATTTATTCCGATCTTCTGAAGGGTGTCATCAGAAAACTGTTCACTTGCGGATAATTGGCGAAGAATTCTGGCTCCAATGAGCTGCTCATCGGTAGAATTTGAAGCCAAGAGATCCATACCAAAAGCTACCATGTCCATTTTCAAGCCATCAAAAATGCTTCCATTTACACACCTTGAATAAGCATCATAAAAGAACCTTCTCATGGAAACCATGCCAGAAGGCCCCAAGCCACATTCACTGTTCACATCTTCTAACAACTTACAGAATCTGACCTTCCACTCCCAGTAAGCTTTCTCCATCAGAAATAGCAAAGCTTCTGCTAAAGCCAAGGAATAAAAAATGGTCAGGGCGGATTTCCGATTCCTCTTGTCAGTATCTCCTTTGGATACCTCGCCATAGTTATGTTTGATAAGCTTCATCAATGAAAGCACAACACAGGCTGTTGCGGACAAAATTTGAAGCCAATATAGAATTTGGCTAATATTTCTTGAAAGGAAAACCCATCGGCCATATGGCAGGAGGGGAACATCTGAATTTGTCCATGCTCGAGTGGGCGTCTTCCTCTGATCCCAGTTTCCTGGACTTGCTTGAGCAGTAGTCATTGTCACTTCTCTACTCTGTCGACCTTTCTTTGTGACAGTGAATAATGGGTTGAAAATTTCTTTCAGATATCCAAAGAAGTTGTGTGAACTATCCCTTAATGCTCGGAAACTGTTCATTCCAGCACCAGTGATAGACCAAGTTGCTTCATGTTGCCATTCAAGCTCATGGCTCCGACTGAATATTCGAGTCCCTTCAATTAACAGAATAGTGGTGATAAACCAGAAGTCTGTTTTATCTAAAGTGATGGCAAAGCCACCTAGAAGAACAACTGTGGCCCAAATAAAACCAAGGGTTCCCAGACCAGTGGCTGCTTTTTCAAGAACAGCAAGGCGCAGAGCGAAGAGCGTTAGTTTCTTCTCTGGCGCACGGATTGTTGTTGGTGTAGTCGGAGCAACAGAATCTGCAGTGCTGCTATCTCTCTTCTCAATTGCCCTGTTCTCTAGTTCAAAAATGGTGTTACTTGAACCGTAAGTTTCACTGAGCCTTGAATTCTCTATAATCTGCAAATGAACGCTTCCATCGCTTTCAACAGATTTCCTGACATCCATGTTGAAAGAAACTTGGCTGCTACACCCAATCAGAACAATTGGGTTGAAGAGCTTGGTTGATGGCAAAGATGGACTTTGAAAGCTCTTGTTGTTTAAAAGCTTGTTGAAGGATTTGAAGAAATTGGAAGATTTAGAGAGAGAGAGACTAGTAGTGCCTTGAAATTTTTTTAGTTTTATGTTGTGAAGAAAGAATGGAGAAGAAGTGGTGGTTATAAACACTAACAGAAGAGGAGAATGAGCTTGGGGAGCACGTTTATCTTGTTTGTGGGAACTCATGAGGAAAGAGTAACGTCAGGTTGCTTCTCTTTCAGTCATTTTTCCTTGAAAGTTACATGGTGAGCTTTGTTGTCACTTCCTAGTCCCTCCTTTAATTTTGGGCAAAAGCTATCTCCTGTTGTCTTAAAGGAAAGTGGGTTTTTTCTATCTATGAAGCTCCCAAGGATTACCCAAAAGCCACTTTTGCTTTGCTAAAAGTGAGGCTCTTTTGGCTTTGCCATGCTATTTTGGTCATGTCTTCTTTTACTTCTTCTTAGTACTTACTTCCATGAACAAGCAATTACCATGTTGAGGTTTCAATATCCTTTGGTCTTGCCCAAGAAAATGCATCATCTGTTGGAATCGTTGACTTACTATTGGAACAACAAGAAATCAATTGCCAACTAAGGAGGTTGGTGTTTGATAAGTTATAAATTAGTACCTCAAATGGCGGACCTCTAACGTGAATTGTTATGCATGCTTGAATGTCATAGGTTCTTGTTTATAAAACACTACCATTGACTAGCTTTTATAATTGAAAGGCTTATTATTATGTATGTTTATGATTATGATCACCCTTTCATTTCTCTTATGTATGTTTATGATAACCACTTGGCAATAGCGTAGTTGGTTATCTCTTTGGACCTAGGGCGTAAAGAATCTTGCCCGAGGTCGGGAGTTCGATTCTAAATTAGTGCCACTATTTTCAAGTGGTTTGCGCTAGGTTTTGGTCCAACTAACCTGTCAAGCGGGTTTGAGCGGGAGTTCGATTCTAAATTAGTGCCACTATTTTCAAGTGGTTTGCGTTAGGTTTTGGTCCAACTAACCTGTCAAGCGGGTTTGAGCGTGCCTATCCCAACCTGCGTTTGGGTTTAATGGGTTGTCATTGTCGGGCTGGTTTGCGCATGCCTAGCCCGGTCAAGATCAAGAGTTCGATTTTAAGCAGACACCATTATTTCCAAGTGGTTTGCGCTTGGTCTCAACTCAATTAACCTGTCAAGAAATTTTGCGCGTGCCTAGCTAGGCCCAAGTTTGGGTTTAGTGAATTTTGCGCATGTCTAGCTCGACTCAAGTTTGGGTTTAGTGAGTTGTCCCCATCGGGTGGATTTGCGCATGCCTAGCGCAGTCAAGTGATTAGGTCTCAGCCCAATTAACCTGTCGGACATGTTTACATGTGCCTAACCCACCCTAGTTTGAGTTTAGTAGACTGTTCAAAGAGCATGCCTACTAAATTATTCTCAATTTTTTTAAAAAAAATAAAAAAGCATCCAAAAACACATCATTTTTGTGTAGTTGCTGAAATTGTTGTTGGTTTTGGCTTGCAGGGATGGGTTTAGGAAGAGTATTTGTGTCAAGTTAAAGGTTCAAGTGGGGAACTCAAAACTCCCTAAAATTGTACCTTCAATTACACACAAACTCTTTAGTTTTTGATCACATTCACACCGTCAAATTGTCAATTATTGCTGGAATATTCTTCATACAAATCTCTGAGTACACCCCGTACAGGTGGGCATGACCTGACCACAACTACATAATAATATTATTATTATTATTATTATTATTATTATTATTATTATTATTATAATTCTGCTTTGTTGTCTGCCAATCCATTAAAAAAGGAAAGATAATTCACCTCCATGACCATAACCAGATGAAGAAACACGGAGACGTGTGTCTTGTTTTTCTTCTGTATTACGACATGTAATCCAGCTAGGAATGTTGTTGAGTGTGGTCTTGGTCTTTGAATTGTTGGCGTTTCTGTTTATTTGGGAATTGTTGTTGCTCCAATTCTTTCCTACAATCTCAAGTAGGGAATTTACAAGCCCCCCATCCACTTTCTTCTTCATATCAAATTGAGGTAAAATAAAAAGCAAAAATGCTAAGACTTTCAGTGTTCTATCTCAAATGTTAAGATGGACGAGCATGATGCATACGAAATCGTGGACCCCTCGTGATAGTTAGGACAAAAAAAAATTAGAATCCGTAAGATTGGTGTTAGAAAGTAGTGAAGTACATTTTTTTTTAGGTATGTATACATACATGAATTTTCTCATAAGAAGGACCTAAAATAAGGATTTATGTTTTCACCATTGATTTGAAACATGTGAGACCCAATACAATGAATCTCATTTGTCATTTCACTTATCCACACCCTTAAAAAGTAGTCTTATTCTAGGTCCTTACTAAGTCCTCTTTGTGTGTGAAAGGTTGCAAGAAAAGGATACATGAAAGGGAAAGATTCTGTAATTTGTAGGTCTTAATCCAGAAGTGACCTCTAATCATCACTTGCAAGGAAAGAAAATACGTCCCCAAGAAAATGAAGGGAAATGATGGCCAAGGAAAAAAAATGAACCGTCCACATCCACTTCCCACATACAGAATGAAACTTACTTCTTCATCACAAGCAGTCTTCCTGGAAAGTCTATGATGCAGTGATCTGGAGCTTTCCCTTGTCCCACATCGGAAGAGTGGGAGCGAGCTTTGCGCCATATATGCGCAAGGCTTGCCTTAACCCATCAGCCAAGGTTTTCGGGCCAACCCTGAGAATTGGGTTCGGTCCTAGGCTTTGGTTACAGTCGGCCCATGCGTATGTGGGTGCGGGCTGGGCCTTGGATGCTGGTTTGCATCAGTCTAGCCCACCTCCTGGTTGTCATCGCTCGATCACTTCCTTTTCCACTAAGTGATTGCTTAGGGACCTTAGCGTACGATCTGGGCTGTTTCCCTCTCGACTTTTGATCTTAGCACCAAAAAAGTCTGTCTGTACAAACGATCTAGGCCTGTATTCGGAGTTTCCCTGGGGTTGGTAAGGCGAAATGGGGCCACCCTAGCCCATTGAGTGCTCTACCTCGGGCCATCGACATCATACGCTCTACTGAAATAGATTTCGCGGAAAACCAGCTATATCCGATCTTGGTTGGCCTTTCACCCCTAGCCACAAGTCATCCTTAGGAATATCTGCCCAGAATGAACCAGGCAATATATCATCACAAGTAGGTCTTTCATTTAACCTACGCCTGGATCCCCTAACTTCAATCAAACAGTAGCCATTAGGAAATACACACACCTACAGAGAATGCTTTATCCAAACTTGGTATACAAGTTTCTCAAAAATTCTTTTCAGAAAAAAATGAGACCCGAATCATCCATTTTTATCTATGATTTTTTTAAGTTAAAAGAAGAAACAAAACAAGCCCCATGCAGGTAGGGATATAACAAATAGAGTGAAGTCCATAATTTCTCTTCTTTATTTGAAACTACAAGGGAAAAAGCATTCTATATGTTGATACTTGATATATATGTATGGCAACAAAGTATGAAATCAACCAAAATTTGAAGGACTTCACTCTATTTGTTATATCCCTACCTGCTTCTCATGTTTCCTGTTTCCAGATATACTCATCAAAACATCCTCCACTTAGTGAACTCAATGACAAGACCTAGGAAACTTTACATTCATTCAAAACAACGCATACAACCATCAGGTAAATTCATATGCAACCATATTTGTAACATCACAGCATCCCAAAGAATCAAATAATACTCTCCACCAACTTCACAGCATTATCAAGCTTCCCGTCTGCATTCACTCACTACAACATAGTCAAAATTCCTGACATGCTTCAACTCCTCTCTCGCTGTGGTAATCCTCACAAGCAATTCCTCCTTGCTCTCCGTCTTTCCCTCAATCAACCTCTCCACCATCTTCAGCTCACTGTCCGGCACCACAAATACGAACACAGCCGAATTCCCCACAATCCGCCGTAAAGTTTCCGCCCCTGAATATCCACCCTCGACACAATTGCCTGATATGACATGTCCCGCTCCACCATCGACAAAAACTCCTCGTTGGTCACGAAATAATGGTACTCCCTTTGTTACGAGCCTCATGACATTTTAATTGTTTGGGCTTAGTCTAATGGGATGGCTGGTTTTTTGTGTCATGGCTTATTGGGCCCATCAAGAGAAAGGGTTAAATTAGTCTACACCAGTGGATTATTATAGAAGAATTTACTATTTAGATTTTTTTTAAAAAAATACCATTGAGAAATTTGATTATCATTGGAATCGAACATTGAACACACATATGTCTAACTCAGTTGATTACCAACCGAGCCATCTCTTGTTGGCTCGGTTGCTTCATTTCACTTTGGAGACCGTCGGTCTCTAATCCGACAAAGTGTTGTTTGCTTGAGTTACAATTGGTTGCGTAACATCCTTCCGTCGACTTCACTTGGTCGCATTCTGCTGCTAGTGGCAATCATCACAAAATGGATATTCTCATGGACTTCACTGAGTTTCTTGATGACCGCATCCTTACCAACCCCACTAGGTCCGAAAATGACAACGATGAGTTTTTGTTGGCGCAAATCGGGTTGGTCCGGAATGATGAGACAATGGAGGACTCAAGTGCGCGGAGCAAGTCGGGTTTGGGTACTTTGTCGATTGCAGGAATTGAAGGAATTTGTGGGTGTCACCCATTTTGGAGTTGGAGATAAAATCAGAGATGATGGTGGGTTTTTGGGTATGGATAATGATATGAGGGCTTAGCAGCAGTGTAGTGAGCGTGGGAGCGAGAAAGGGAGAGAGAGGTACAGAGTCTGCGAAAAAAGTGAAAGGATGGCAACGGGGCAAGGGAGGATGATGGCTGCCCCATCCTCGCCCCGCACCTCCAAGGGTATGCCCTATCTGCACATGTTGGGGTAGCATTTACACCCATCCTTGTCCCGCTAAAACTCGTAGGTACGCACTTCGATTAAATGTCCGTACCAATCCGACCCTACCCGAACTGATCTAGACCGGACTCAACATCAACATTAATATACAAATAATGAAATAAATTTGTATAATCCAAAATAATCCAACAAATAAATATTTTTAATTTAATTAATCAACATCAACATACTTAATCCAACAAATCAACATTGTTACTTTGATCTTAATAATAATACCAAATTAATATATGCTTGTACACATAAATATTTATTCATATTATAAAAGAAGTTTTGAAATTTATGTATATATATACATTTAGGAATATCATTAACTAGGCCTAGTTGTGGGACAAGGTGCGAGATGAATTGTAGGGTGAGTTGGGAGGCAGACCCCTGGGTCTTGCCTCGCATGTGAGTTGGGCTTCTTTGCCCCGTCCCCATCCCATCTTATTATCGAATTGGATTGGGAAAAATCCACGCGGATTGGAGTGGATTTCGTCAATTCGAAATAGATCGGGTATGAATTGCAATCCCCTAGAAACAACATGGGAGGATTTTTTATGAAAATAATGAAATATTTAGTGCTTATTCAATGAAAATATTGATGAAAATAATAGCTGTTTTTTAACTCAAAAAGATGCCAAAATTATTTTACTAATAAATCCTATCCAAAAATAGCCGCGCGCTCAGTACAAATTGTCCTTTGTGATATTTGATGTTGGAGAGGGACAAAAATCCAACTTCACATATAAGTTATAACTAGTAATGCCGTGTACATTGTCACAATTGACCCCCATTTGTTTCCTTTTACTTAATAAAGATAGGGGTTTTTATGACATTTTCCAACATTTCACAATTTGCTATAATATACAGCTCTTCTCCAACCCTTTAACGATTTCCAACCATTCACCATCACTTCGTTTCCTTCCATCACCGGGAGACCCTCCCGGCGTAAACCACCGTAACCATCAATTACCCGCCTTGCTCCTCCTCCGTAGCCAGGGGAACACCATTGAAACCAATACAGAACCTGAATTTTAAGCGCGAGTTCTCGTCGGTTTCATCAGCCCCAAAACCCTAATTGTACCCAATTATTGAATCTTGATTCTCGATCGAACCCATTTCCCATTTAGCACCGCTAACGATACCCAGATTAGTAAAATTAGATCTTGCCCTCCGAAATTCGCTGTTCGATGGGCACAGTTGAAGCTTGCAAGGACCTAACAATCTCGTCATCAACGTCTCGTACGGAGACCATCAATGGGAACCATGAGTTCAGAATCACTGGGTATTCGCTCAATAAGGGTATGGGGATTGGGAAGTACGTCCAGTCCGAGACCTTCGTCGTTGGCGGTTATGAGTGGGCGATCTACTTTTACCCGGACGGTAAGAGCCCCGAGGATAATGCCTCGTACGCATCTCTGTTCATTGCCCTAGCCAGCGATGGAACAGACGTGAGGGCGCTCTTTGAGCTTACACTCGTGGACCAGAGCGGAAAGAACACACACAAGGTGCATAGTCATTTTGGAAGGACGCTTGAGAGCGGGCCTTACTCGCTTAAATACAGAGGAAGCATGTGGTGAGTCCTCTTTGTTTGGTGTTCGTATGTTGAGTGTAATTTGCGACACTGTATTAGAAGCGTGAATTTTTCCTCCATAACCAAACATGTATCACATATATTACGAGCTATTTAGAGTTGCAATTACTTTTGTTTGAATTATTGATTTTTGGATTTTTAATGGATCATTCTAGGCTAGTTTGTGTTTTCAAACCAGAAGGATACAGGGTGGTTTCTTATGTTAACTTCGGGGTAATTTATAATGTCAAGTCTATCATATTGAACATAGAGTTTGCTCTTTTGTTATCGTATCCTTTGTTGGGGGTGTTTTAATTATCCTTACCTTTTTTTTTTCTCAATCAAACTGAAGTGTGATCCAAAGATTCGAAAATCATGTCCTCTGGGTTTTCCACATTTTTACAAAGGCAATTGGTTGGCATTCAAAGGTTATTGGTCTGATTAGGATTTGGTTGGTCATTCACCTAAGTCATGTGTGGGCCTTTTCAGTGTCTATTTTATAGTTCATTCAAGACATGCCCTCTTGTCACTTGACTTCATCATCGTTGTTAGGAGATTTGAGTATCCACCACAGGTTGGATTTGAGAGCCAGAAGTAGGTGTGTTTGTCTAGGTTTCTCACGGACCAAAAAAACCTTTTGGGAGATTATGAAAAATGCTGGGAGAATGTTTTACTTCTATTTACCTATTGTATCTGATTCTTCATTGTGTTATTTCTGTCCCAACTCCTAGCATTGAATTCTAATATATTGAAGATTGTTTTCTTAAGGTTTTGAAACAAGGGTTATTTTTAGTCACCCTTTCATTCTTCTGTAGTCCTAGACTTTTACATTTCCCCCCTGAACAGGATGTAGACTGCTATTCTCTCTAGACCATTTGCATAGGGTTTCTATTTTCTAACATGTCTGTAGCTCATTTTTGCATTGTTGACTCAGGGCTGCTTTACCTTTGCATAGGTCTATTCAGTGACTGCTTCATCATTGTCTCTCATTTTTTAGCTCTTTTCTTCTTTCAACAATTGATTTAACTGTCAACTACATTTTCATGTTCAAGTTGAAAGAAAAATCAGCTCCAAATCGTAGAATCCTTAGGTTGCACCCTCATGGTGCCTTGTAAATCTCTCACATTCAAAAAGGGGGAGATTTTATGGGTTCTAGAATGTGTCCAAGGCAACATCTGCTTGATCCGGTGATCGTTTTGCTAAAACTGTTGTATCTACGTAGTGTGAGGTGATGCTCAACCTTTTTGTTATGATCAAGAATTTTAGAAAAATTTTGGAGCACATTGGGGGGTGGGGAATTAATTTTTGAAGTTTTGCCAGACTTGGATTTTAAATGTTATCACATGTTTTTTGTGTCTATCATTTGGCCATGAGCCGTGTCCTAGTTTTTCTTCTCATGTAGAGAGATACATCTTTTGTAGCCTCCTCGTGTTATACCATGCTATTCATTCATGTTTTTTTAATAGTGCTTAAGGTAATTTTAAAACCATTTGCTATTCAAATGCATAGGAAAGTTTAGACCTTTCTCTACCACAGGGGATATGTTTCTGGTTCTGGACTTCTGTAGAGTGACTCAGTTGTTATACTCCTGTTCTTCAAGCAAAGATTTATTACTAGCTCTTATGTAGTTTGCAATACACCTAGCTAGCTTAGCAAGGCATTTGGAAATTTTTGGGTTTCCCCAGGGATGCTTCCCCCTGCCCACCAGTCATTTGGACATCGACATTGGTAAGGATCCTAGCAATCACGTAACAGTTGTATGTGCTAGTGCCTAGTGGTTTATTGCTGTTGGTGGTTGTTATTTAACAGTTACCACATGTTTCTTCATGTTCGCCTTCTTGGGGATTATGACTCATCTTTCCAATCCTTTTGCCATTTGATGTGAACTTCACCTTCTTGTGTCTCTATTTGGCTGGATGTTGACAGTTGACAGTGTTCTGTTCGGTTTTGTTACTGTTTGTTATCCATCATTATTTTAGCTGATTGATTTTTTGGGTTTAATGATCCTGATTTGTTTCCTTCCTTTCTCCGAAGGGCTGCATTTACATACTACAACTGTCTTCTAGTGTATGTGGGTACTCTCGTGTGTTCTTCTTTGGTATCTTTTATGTCGATTTATCTGACACTCAAGTTTATATGCTGACTGAATATTTCCCTTTATTTTGTAGTTGCAGTGCACACAATCTGCCATCTCAATTTTGGTTTGTATGTTATAGTTTTGAAACATGAGTTATTGTGAATGACCATTGAATTATAATGGATACAACTATTGAATGGTGCAGGGGTTTCAAACGCTTTTTCAAAAGAAGTATGTTAGAGACTTCAGACTATCTTAAAGATGATTGCCTCTTGATACGCTGTCGTGTTGGTGTCGTTAGGTCGCAAACAGAGGGACCTAAGACTTACAGTATTACAGTTCCACCTTCTGACATGGGTCAGCATTTTGGACAGCTTTTAGAAAGCGGAAAGGGAACAGACGTGAAATTTGAGGTTAATGGAGAAATTTTTTCTGCTCACAAGTTGGTTCTTGCAGCACGTTCCCCTGTGTTTAAGGCGCAACTCTTAGGTCCAATGAAGGATAACGATACTGAGTGCATAGAAATTGAAGACATGGAAGCCCCAGTTTTTAAGGTTCTCTCTATTTTCCCTTATGTTTGTGACTTTGCATACGTGGGTTTGCAAATATAAATCACTCTCTTGCTTATTTTTTGCTCAGCTTAGCTTAAGGTTAATATTCGGTAAGCCCTGGAAAGCTTTACCAGTTAAGGAATTGTTGTACATGATGTGAATTGAGCACCTTAGGAAGAATTAGCTTTTTGGTTGGTTGGCCTTGGTGGTGAGTGATTGTGATGCAATACAGGATGCTTTATGAATAAATTTACGTCTGGAATCTTCTCCCAAGGCGCTGCTCCTGTACACTTCTTATTCACTCCAGCGAAGGTTCACTATCTTCTTGCTTATCTTCCTGACTGCCCCTATTTCATACACTTTTGATCTATTTCTGATAATTTGGTAGCATTATACATCATTTAAGCTATCAGTTATCTCAAATTCATTTTAATTGATATACTTATCAAGAATTTCGGGTTTCTACATCTTCAAGTATCTTTTGACAAAGTTTGTTGGTTGTGTGCAGCACTGCGCCTGTTATATAGATACATTGATACGATTGCCTTTGGGTAAACAAGTCTAACTATGTCCCTTCCTTTTGGCAGGAGTGCTAATGATTGTATGAAATTGCCAATTTTAGTACACTACTCGTGTTAGTATCAGAGGTTGATATCTTTTGGATGTTATCTTGGCTCCTTTTGCCTTTGTTGAAATTGGAGCTGAGAGAGTAAGCAAATTAAATTGACTTTGTTAGCAGGTCAACTGAAGGGATGCATGACCATGCTACCATTCTATGTTGCCATGTTCTCGTGTTTCATCAATTTTTTATCAAGCATAGTGTTATAATTGAACATCGGTGATGCTGTTTATATAAAAAATTTCATTTAGTATTTGAAATGCAGGATGTGCTATTTGTTTGTCTTACTGTGACTATTGGAAGGTTTCATGCATAGCATTAATCTCTTTTTCCCCCTGATGGATTGGCTGTTTGCAGGCTTTACTTCATTTTATCTACTGGGATGTCATACCTGATATGGAAGAGCTTGTTGGTCAGAACTCTAAAGGGGCTTGTACATTGATTGCTCAGCATCTGCTTGCAGCAGCAGATCGTTATGCACTTGAGAGACTCCGATTGATATGTGAGGCTAAACTTTGTGAAGATGTCATCATAAATACTGTTGCGACAACTTTAGCCTTGGCAGAACAGCACCAGTGTTTTCAACTGAAAGCCGTTTGCCTTAAATATATTTCAATGCCTGAAAACTTAAAAGGTAATTTTGGTTCATATTACCTTACGTTTCTGTTGTGGTTGTAGAAGTTTTCGTTCAAGTTCTTGCTACTGAAAATTTTCTCCTGCCTGATGTGAGCTTGGAAGAAGCCCTTTGGTTCAAAATTGTTTTACCTTGGGCTTATTAAGTTTTTTTGATGAACGATATGCCTCTCATTGATAATCTCGTTAACTTGTTGACGTCTGTTCCAAGTGGTGTTCGTGCACGTGTTCCTTTCTTCTTGCTTCTCTGTAAAGGAGTTTTTTTTTTTTTTTTTGCTTTTGGACTTTTATGGTGATCGAATGAGTGTGCGGTTATTTGTTTCCTTTTGTGTTTACAAAAAAAAAGAATGACAAAAAGGTGGTGTATTGTTTTTCAGCTGTGATGCAAACGGATGGATTCAGGCACCTAAAAGACAGCTGCCCGTCAGTCCTAAGTGAACTGCTGCAGTATGTGGCCAGGGTTGGCGAGCATTCTGCTATTGTTGGATCTGGAAAAGATTCATTCTTAGATGGCTGTGATGTGAACGGAAGGCGGGTGAAGCAAAGGTTTCGTTGATTGCAGAAATAACAGATAGGCCCCTCATGAGGACAAGAAAAGAAAACATGTTTTTGGGGCTAAGAAACTCTGTTTTGACTGTACAAAACAGTTTGATAGTTAATAACAGCTTCCCAGTTAAGACGTTAGTATGGTGTTCAGAGTGATGGTTGATGGTCTGAAGGTCTTCGTGGTTTTTGTTTTTAATCCTAAACTTCTGGATATCATATATCTTGTTGGTGGTAACCAATCATATTGTGACAGCTTCTCCTGTTCAACCCTGTATTGTTGTTTTGGGGTAGGGTTTCCAAGTGCTAGTCTGTTGCATTTACTGACTAATTGATTGATCTCAACGGTAAATATGGTATTTGAATGACTGTCCAGCAGCTGTGACCGACCTCAGTCTTCCCCTTGGCCCTTTGCCTCTTCTTTTTTCTCTCATTACCTGTCTTTGCATGTTGCCAATGGGGATAAGAGAATGAGATACAACATTGGGTCAAAAACGTAACCGCGGAACCCAGAACTTTGGCCTCGTTCATCCTATATGGGTTTTAGCTTAGTCTTACTTATCATGGAACGAGCTGGATTGACACTCGAGATTGGTGATAGAAAAAAAAAGGGTAATAGTTGACATTTGCTTTACAACTATCCTAAATTGGAAAGGTAAATTATACATTGAAGCACATCAACTAAGAATTGATTGCCTGTAAATGCATACATATTACAATTATCTTCTAGAAAGCGAAGAAAATAAGTAGACTAGCAATAGAGAACATTGGCTTAGATTATATGATCAGATACATAGCAGTCAAGTCCTACTGTTACAGTCGGAGAAGTAAGAGATACCAAGTCTTGATCTTGAAAACAATCAATGAATAACTTAGCAGTACAAGTAATCACCTTTGTAACTATGATCCAAGGTTATTGATTAACACAAGAAAGCTAGTGTCATGAATTGTTGGCACCATAGAACCCATCCTACACTTAGTGATTAGCGACAGCTTGTCGCAAGATTTCCTCCGCTCGAGGATACAAACAAACTTCCAACATTTTAACCACTCGAGGATACGTAGAGTTTGGATGTAGCATTCGAGTTCAAAGAAAAAACCAGTGGAATCACTACCATTGACTTCCAGATCCACCTTGAGCAGCGGCAACTTTCCTAGCCATGTACTGTGGCTTTGGCCGCAATCCATTAGAACCTCCAACCCCTTCAGCTTCTCCTTTATCGTTTTTACAGTCGGGATTTCTTCTTGGAGATGTTGAGTCAGCAAATTGAGCTGAAACAGCAGAATTTCTAACCATCCTTCGCTGATCAAGAGCGTCTGCTGCTGCTGCCCCACAATTGTTATAACGCATAACCGAACTAACCACTTTCCCAGGTCTTGGAGCACCAGCTGCACCAAAAGTCATTCATAAGAAAGATAATTGATTTATCGTTCACGTCACAAAATAAGGCCTGAACAATGGCTAAAACAAAGACGGAAATTAAATACGCACTTGCAACTTTAAGGGGTCAACAAGAGTCTTTAAATCTGATACCATACACCCCACTCCCCGAAATTCCCAGTTTCCCACCCCTCTGAACCCCAGAGAGCAAGGGCAATTTGTGTCAAAACACAATAGTACTCAAAATGAACGAGATGTTTGAGAAAAGAGCATGCAGGAACCTAGTGTCAATTGAATAAAGATAAATTTATCAATCCCCTTTATAGTGCTCATCATCATTTTGCCACCCTGCGATTCTATTCTCGTCACTTTGCCTCCACGTGGTTTTCCCAATTAGAGAATCCGTTTAACACATTTTGGACACAGGATCAATGGACAAAAAACAATATTGCATGTGGGATTTAATCAAACTCTATACATGGAAAGCTTCAATACCTTGGATACTTTGAGGAACTTGAAGAGGAAGTCTGGTCGTAGGGATCCCAGAACTCCTGTCCATCCGCGGCTTCTCCTTTTCTTTGATGCAACACTTGGAAAGGTCATTCATGACCTCTGCTGAATTATGTACTGAGTTATCTGAATATAAAACGCAAGGCCTGCATGAAAAAAAAAAAAAATTTATGTGCCCATGAGACGGAATGACAAGAGTCAATGAACAGTAACATGATTAAACAGCTTATGAGGATTATGTAAAATCTTCAAAAAAAAATAAAAAATAAAAAAAACAACATTGATATGAATTATGACCAGGAATACCTGGGCAATGATGCATGTTGCCTCTCAGGGGGAGTAACAGCTGCATTTCCATAGTGCTCCTCAAGGTAAGCAAATTGTTTCTTGAAATGGTCAACAGCACTGCATTGAAGAAATAAGCATAAAACAGAAATACCTTGGATACAGTGTGATCCTTACAAGTGATGAAGAAACAGTACATACATTTTAAAAAGATTTTAAAAAAAGAAAAAAACTGAAATCTAAATATCTAGTAATACCTTGGATACATGAAGCTTGTTGGCTCTGATCCTTCTAAGTACTCTTTCAACATTTTAGGATGGTATTCAAGAATTTCTCTGTAAATGAGCTCTCGTACATCTTCCTTCCCTATCCTTCGTCTCTCAAATTCAAATTCCAATTTGGAGACTGGTTGAGCAGAAGGTTCTCTCTCAACTTTGGCCAAACCCTTAAAATATGGGTCTGCAAGAGCCTGAAACATAGCAGCAAGACATGCTTCATAAGAAGAAGAAAACAACTATGAAGGTGTAAAGCCAGCATCTTTTTCTAAACGACATGAACACTCACCTCTTCAGCAGTAGGCCGATCCTTGGGTTCAAATGCCAGCATCTTTTCTAACAGCCGAAGTGCAAGTGGATCAGCATGAGGGAACTTCTGCGAGAAGGGAATGGGCTTCTTCTTCCACAGACTGCTTAAGTATCTCCGAGCTTTCTCATTGCGTACCTGCTCAACAATGCCGATATTCAGCAAACATAACAACTGCGTAAACCAAGGAATGCAAGACAGTAAGGCAAGTTAATCACAGGAAACAAACCCTGGCTATGGCTTCAGAAGAAGGCGCTCCCAACAGCTCAGTCATCAGATCCAACTGATGGACAACATTTTTGCCAGGAAAAAGAGGCTTCCCTGTTAAAAGTTCTGCGAAGATACACCCGATGCTCCATATATCTATGGCAGGTGTGTACTGAAATACAAGATAAGATAATAATTAAAAGTGGAAGCAACGTCAAAACATATGACTAACTAAGAAGGTGGCTGCTGTGGCACAATAGTTGGAATGTATTATCATAACAAGAAAACTGATTCATCATTCTCAGCAAAAATAGTTTATTTATAAAGTACTAAGTACATATTCATTTAAATAGAACAAAATCACAGTACCAGAGAAAAGAAAATGCTACTTTCAAGCAAATGATAAGTGGTAAAAACTCGTGCACCTTAGAGAAAAAGGATCCACATAATTCAGGAGCTCTATACCACCTCGTAGCAACATAATCCTATGAGAACATGAATTGCAAAAAAATCAGTTTCAAAAGCATCAACACTTTCCATAGAGTACATAAAAAACTTTAACTAAAAGCAGTTAGCGTAGTTGACTGAGTACTTACTGTCCAAAATATTGCAGTAGGAGTATCATTAAAAGCTACTCTTGCAAGACCAAAGTCACAAATTTTGAGTTTGCAGTCAGCATTTGCTAAGATGTTTTTGGGCTTCAGATCTCGATGAAAGACATTTGCTGTAAAAAATACATTTTAAAAAAAATCAGAGACGAATTGTGACAAATTAGTAAGTACGTGCACGAGTTTCATGCGTAAACTAATTATCTTGCAACCTTTGACAAGGCTCCCTTTGTGGAAGCGGGGTCAGGGAAGCGCAAAATGCACACAGCCCTGCCCCTGCAATGCCGAGAGACTGTTTCTATAATTTGAACTGGTGAGATGTAGGTCGCAAGAAAGCAACGTAACTACTAGGAAAAAAAAAAAAAAAAAAGAGGTTTAGCCTTATATTGCAAAGACAAGTCTATGAAAAAAATTCAAAGATCAGAAACGACTATCACCTGTATGTATGCACTTCAGGCCTCTAAGAAGCTGATAAAGAAAGAACCGATAATGTTCTGGGGTTAAATCATCGTTTGCTTTTATAACCTGGTGTAAATCAGATTCCATAAGTTCGAAAACAACATATATATCCTTAAATTCCCTCCTGGAAGGAGGCAACAAGATGTGCTTGATCTCCACAATATCTGGATGGCGCAAGAGTCTAAGAAGTTTAATTTCGCGAAGGATGCGAGTGGCATCAGAGACATGTTCAAAGATATCATTGATTTTCTTAATAGCAACTTTTTCTCCAGTATGCGTGTCATACGCAGAGCAAACAACCCCATAGCTACCTTTGCCAATTACTTCCTCTATTCTGTACCTGCTACCCTCACCATATTCAGTGAAGAAGTCCACTTCCACCGACGACTGCATCATTATATTGATGAAAACATATCAACATTACATACTAAGAGTCATAAATGCAACCAACTGGTTGCTAACATTTTTTGTGTGTATGTGTGCGTGTGTGTAAGAGAGAGAGTAATATAACACCTAGTGTGCAACTCAGTGTTTTCCAATAGACATATGAAAAAACAAATGCCACTGTATCGACAATGATAGACCAATATTTGCTGCTAAGGTATAATTACTTCATTAATCCATCATTTGATGAAAACTATCTATGTTAACTTAACTAGAGCTTAACTTTGAATGTCAATGTTAATCATGAAGTAGGGTGGAGATGTTTGATCTAAAGCATCTACCTCACCATATCACGACAGAATCACAACTACAAAAGAAGATTTTAATGCCAAGTTCATGAACAAGAATCTTTGCATGTAGACGACGTAAAGTTATAGTGTAAATAGGCAAAGCAAATTCACACATGCCAAAGTATATAAATTAAAACACACAATTACAACCCTACGATGCTAACAGTACATTAAAATTTTTGTCTTCCTGGAAAATTGGATTATAATTGAGGTCAACAAACTGCCAGTGTATTAACACATATATGTGTAACTGTTTAAGTACATACACACATTGATAACCATAAAACACATAACCTATAAGCAAATACATACACCAACACATAAATGAACCTGAGACACTCGGTCAAGAAAATTTTACATGAGAATAGTAGTCCAGTCCTCTACTGGGTCCTTTCATATATTTGCAATGGGGTCATAAGCATGTGGCAGAGAAGGTGAGACATGGAAGGTGACAAACTGTTCCAGTGTTCCTTATCCCCCAACCCAAAAGCAATTATACCCTCCATACAACAACAGATATAATGGGCAGTTCAAATAACTAATTGCAAGCTTTACAGAATGATGTATGCTAGTTAATATTAAAATTCTCTCACAACCATAATAATTAACTGGATCTTGCTTCAAACCACAAGATTAGTTGGACCTAGATATTATCGACATACTAGTATATTGATCAGAAACAATTGAACTAACCTTCCTTCTTTGATCATGCTGCATCTTGACAATGAAGCATCAAAATCTTCAAATTAATAAATCAAATTGAGGAAGCAAGATTTGCCCCTCCAATCAGAATCACAAGATCAAAGAAGACCCAGTCGAGAGAACTCCAAATCAACCGAAACGACAAGGACCCAGAAACCAACTCGCCTCTACGAAGAACAGATTCAGCAAGAAGGGCCGCAAATACCCAATGCCAAATCAACCCTAATAAACTTAAGCGTAAAGACTCTAACCCAAAACCCAAAGTAGGCAAAGATTACAAATTTGCGGCCAAAGTAAGAAGCTATGGACACAAAGTTAAAAATATCTTTCAATTGGAAGGAATAAACAGGAGAGGCGGAATAAAGAAAGGTTAGAAAGGTCAACAATGGCGATGGTCTCTAAATGCAGCAGGAAAATGGTGTTTCACAGATCAGATCGACGATAATAGTTTTCCAGATTGAGCGGAAATAACTAAATTTGAGAGAATCTAAGGAGCCGATAATCTCTACTTTTGTTGTTGTTACGTTGTAGTAATAGATGAAATCTTTTGATGTTTTCTAAAGCAGATAACACGCTTTCGTATTTATGGAAGAACTTTTGGATCTCTGACAGAGAGACAGTGGGAAATCAAAGCTGTACTCCAGAGAGGAAGAGAACAAGAAGGGACGAATTGGGATTATTTTTATTTGAGATTGTTTAGAAGAATAAAAAAATACAATGCAACCGTCCAAATATTGTAATCCATTTAAACCCCAATCCAATTACTCGACATGTGAGATACCGATTGACTATAAACACATATAGAATCTCCGTATGAAATAACGATTAATTAGGATCACATATATAGGGCTCTCTTATCTCAATAGCAATCGAATCTCGACTGTAGTGATCGAGTAAGGGAATGTTAGGGCATCTCTTGCAAGTGACACATTGCATCGGCACCTAAATACGGTGAAATATAGGCAAGAATTTCTCATTATGGGCGGACGGCGATAAACGATAGTACATGATTATAGAATGGTTAATTATATATTATTGACAGACGGGGTTTTTTGTACAAATCAGTCGTCGAAATTTTTTTTGTTACTGAGTTATGATCTAATGTTTCAATATCGTATGATGTTACAAAATAGTCATTTAACACAATTTCGATTAAGAGTCCCGTTGATGTGGAGTGTATTCCAATGAAGGCTAGAACCCTACAAATGTAATCCTCCAATATTGTCCACACAGGGGAAGAGCTAGGAATTTTCTTGAGGGGGGCCAAAAGATTGATTGGGGTTCGAGGGCAGCGCCCCCAAATTTTTTTTTAGGGTTAGTTACTGAAAAATTAACTAATTTCTCATTGATTATATAGCAAAATTACAGTGAAAGATATCACGTACTTACAAAGACCCTAACCTCATCTGCTCCTCATCTTGTACAAAAAATATATATAATTGTTAATTTTTTTCCCAAAATCCAAGGGGGGGCCAGGTCCCCACGTGGCTCCGCCCCTGTGTCCACGTACAACTCATACGTGTTTGATTGTTGTTTTTGTAGGGTCACTCTTCCAACATATTCGAGTGGTGTCTAGAGACCATGAAACAGTCACCACACAGACAAACAACAATGAACAAGTCAGCCCTCATGTGCCACTTCCAATCTTCAACTATCAGGAATCAATGCTTTTCTGCATGGGAAGAACTTTCAACAGATAACCTGGCATCTATCTATCAACAGTTACAAATATGTACACGTCCAAAACACACAGTTACTCAATTTGTTGGGAACTCTTTCTTTGTTAATCGAGAACAACTCAGCAAACGTATCTTTTAGACAACCCACTAAGTTCACACTCGAGTTGCACTAGGCACGCGCAAACCCGTCCGACATATTAGTCGGGTCAAATATGATAACCTGTAGAAATGCAGACAAAACAACCAAACCAACCATGGAGGAGCACATATTACTACCAGACTTATTGTCACAAGTATTATTATTGCACACAGAAGGATACTGGGAACAGCCCAGCTCTATCTATATGTCGAATCAAGCACACACTGAATACAATAGAATGATAGGTGTTTCCTAAGCATTTAACTCACATCATACACGAATTAATTCTTCTGACTGTTCCAGACCTCATAGGGAATCCATGTAAGAGCGGTATCGCCTCATTAGTTCCTCATTTAACATATGTGCTGACCCAGTCCAGCATATTTTGATGTGCCTCCTCTGCAGCACTCACAACTACTGGATCATTGACATCGTATCTCACGGTCCAGCCATGTGAAACGTTGGGAAATACCTTGACAAAGCTCTCAACCTGTAATAAGAACAAATATCATCATCTCTGTCCCCAACCTAATATTGGAATAATTAATAAATATGGTTACTAGTTATGGCAAACAACTATACAATGCAACTCATCATCGAGCCCTTATCCTAAAACAATTTAGAGTCTCCTCTATGAATCCATAAGAGAAGTTACATAATGATAATAAGAATGATAGTTCTAGCATATAATAGCGCTTTCTCTTATTCATACCAGCCGCCAAACAATTTGGGACGATGATAATGATGATCGCCATTATCATCATGTTTCAGCTTTACCTAATTAGTAATTACTGATAACCCAGAAATAACTTGCACATCAAAGCACTATAATTAGAAAAAAGGGGGGGGGGGGATTGCGAACGTTCCCTACCTCATTTTTGGCAGCTAAAACCTCTTCAAATTGTTTCAAGAGAGCCGGTGGAGAGAACTTGTCATGCTCAGCTCCAAGTATAGCAATGGGAACCTCAACACCTGAAAGTTAATCCAAATCAAGCCAACTGAACAAAGGAGGATGGTTACCTTCCTCATCCTTGACCAATAGAAAACCGTGCATATTAATACATCGTGGCACACACAATTTCGACTTAGATATTTACTGAAAGACCATGTAAAACTGTAAAATCATAATTTGAAACAATCATATTAGAACAACAAGGCATTTAGGAAAAGCCTCTACAGGTCAAAAAAAAAGTACCGATATACTTCGCAAAAAAAAAAGCCCTTAAAGGCTTAAACCCACCACACAAAAACAGGAAAAAAGAAACACAATGAAGTTGGTGCTTCTTTGAATATTAGGATGAGATGGAAGCATAAAAAAAAGTGCAAACCAGTGAGCTGCTTGTATAGCGAAGGATAATTAATGTAATAAATTTTCACTAATTCTCATATAGGTGCATGTAGCCTACTCCAACATTTTTTGCCATAAAGCCTGTGATGATGAAGAAACAAGTGTGCCACTGAACGTAATATAGTTTGGAATGGTATATAGTTCATACCCTTGATATCATCTACAGTAACCATTGAAGGATGTAACATCAATGCAGCTTGGATAAACTGAGGCTTCGCCAATTCAACGACTACCTTGGCTGAAAGAAACCAAATAAAATCGCATTAGCCAACTCAGCATGGCTAAATGGGTGCAAGTAAAGATACATAAATTGGAAATGTGACTGGCTGAAACTAATTTGTGTTGTGCAAAAATTATCCAAAACAAGCATGTGTAATGATAATGGAGCTATTAAATGTTGGGGAATAAAATCATCAAGATATATCCAGTCCTGATTCATCACAATTCCACGCTGGGAGCTCAGATAGATGTAAACACCCAAAAATTATGTATTGGAGCTACTAGAAGTCTAGAACAAAAGTAGAAATAACAGTAAAAGGTACATCTCACCTCCCCAACAAAAGCCTGCTGCCCCAATGGCAGACACACCCTTACTCTTTAAAGCTTCAACTACTAGCTTTGTATCTTCTACCCCTTTGTCCTGTAATAAAAGTGGCATGAGCGGGCATCAATGTATGAAAAGTAACTGTACGTGACAATATATAAATCATGGCTCTATATATGGCAAGTAATACAAACACAAGCCCTCTAAACCAAATCCGAACACATAAATGCTTCCAGTAAAATCAAATATATAAACAGTTTCAGTTGTGTATCACAAGTCGAGAACGAACCGGTCCATGGTCTTTTACCCAAACTTGTATGGGCCTCTCAGGGATGTCAGCCACGTAGGGATCCCCATAAAAGAAGTCTGGAACCACCACATAGAATCCAGCTGCTGCAATCTTGTCCGCAAGCTTCCTTTTGCAGCAGAAAACAAAAACAAAAAAAGTATAGTGAACAGGATATTAGCAAACTATATATCACAACTAAGTTATCATAGCAAACCATATTAAAGTTTCTCTGAACCAAAATAACAAAATTCTAGAGGAATGCAAATCTGCAACTCAGCAGTCGGCATCCTGAAAATAATGCTTCATGATAAATGTATTAACATCATTTACATCACAGGATAACTCACAGCAAATCAAATGAAGGAAGAAAGAAATAAAATATACAACACAAGCTTGAGAAATCAAAATCGACTTCCCCTCCATACTATATGTACTACTGTAATGTTGGACACCCCAATAGTTTATCATAAATAGGTAGTGGTTTTACAAGCAGTCTGTGTAATGACTCACCACTAACTCTATCTTTTTGACACAACGACCGTTTCAAAATGCAACACTTAGGGCTTCATATTCTTTCTGATCCTTTTAACTCTTTTCCAAAGGCAAATACAAATAGTTCATATATAATTTAAGGCTGAAGTAAATGAACAGCAACGAGTGCTACCGCTAGATCTCAGCACAACATATCTAATTATGCAGAAGAATAGTGCTTTATTAGTCCATAATAGTCAGATGCGGTTCAGAAAAGCCTAAAAGCTGACCCATATTTACCAACTTGAAGATCAATGAAGGACCCAATTCGATCTAAAGTGTGTGCAGAAATCTAAATCTTCATAAAAATTAAAGACAATAAATTTGGAGGGAACTAAGACCAAAACAGTTAAGAAATCTGTATTACTGGGGTAACAAAGTGAATATCAGAATATCTCAATAAGGAACACATGAACAGATAAAGTAACAAGGATAAGCAAATCAGAATACTTTTGTGGAACTTCCACAATCATAAATTCCTAATCACCTGTCATCAATTAGAGATTTAACGGTAGTAAATTAGTAACCAAATTTTTTTAAAGGAAAAAAAAAAAACCACAACTTCTCAGCTACAGTTCCAAAATAAAATGTTAGGCCAAACCACCACACCGGATTGAAACAAGGTAGGCTGTTGGGTACGCGAAAAAAAAAACATGTAAAGCAAATCATTGTACCAAAATAACAAAAACCACCAATTGACTGAAGAAAATCGGAAAGAGAATCACCATACCTTAACTTTGGAGCTTCATATCCTATAGTAAAAGATGAAAGGGGAAAAAATTAGAAAGAAATCTTGATAATTGTTACATACAAAGTCAGGAATACCAAACACACCCCAAAACAAACATTGAAGAAACATGATTGATCTGATTCCATCGCCAAATTATCAGCAATATTTCATAAAATTTCCAGTTAAACAAAGATACTCTTAGGGATGTCTGTCTGTAATTGAAGGAAAAGGAAGCATTTTACAAACTGCCGATAAACCCAAGTGAGTAATCAATCTTGAAGAAAAGAGAATCACAGAGACAAAGATAAAGAACGAAAAATGGAAAGGCTTTTACCAAAAAGATCGGAGATAAGAATAACAGCGCGGTTGGAGTCAGCAGGACCAGTGAGATAGGTGTTTAGGCCTCCAAGCTTCTCGACGTGACCTGATCCACTGCTTGGGTTCAGTGTTGGTGCGTTTGAACAGCATTCCGGTCCGGACATTCTTCGCTCTCTTAGTCGGAAAACCAAAACTCACACTACACTTTCTCAAAATCGGCGGATCTCCTTCCTATACGGTGCGTTTGGTAAATAATTTTGAGGTATATTTAAATTTAGTATCTATTAATTTTTAAGAATCTACAATAATCATCATATAAATATTTAGGAGTTCCTAATTTTGTTATTTTACCGGGCATTGCATGCTTCTCTTTGTCAAAATTAGATTGACATTTACAAAGTAAAAAATCAAAGAAGGAATCATATTCTAGATTTCGAATTTCAGAATTGTTACAATTAATTATAAAATAAAATGCGTGCGAAGCGTGGATATTAGACTAGTAGAAATGAATATCGAAAGCTAATATACGTAATGAATTCTCTTGATTTTCTTACAAACTCATATAACCAACCCCATATCACGAAAGACTTGCAATACTAACAACTTTAAGATATATTTTCAAAACAATTTATCATATAGACGGGACAATATTAGATGTTTGTACTTACATAAGACCGATAAAGATGTCACTCGCTTTGAGCTTCAACCGCATGAAATTTATAATATGTATAGTATTGGTCTGTTCTATTTGAATTCATGACCTATTGACAATGAAAAAATTAAATTTTTTTTAAAGATATCAAGGGTTTTGGCGAGGAAAGTGGGGTACTTTCCCTAAAATTAATTACTTCGAGTTTAGAACCAAAATAAAAATTTACACGATCGAGTACACATGAAATTTGATAAGTATTTCAATTTTTGGTGTCCCAAGCTCATCTCAATTTGATGTGACATGCAATGAGTGAATATGTGTGGACCCTTGTATTTAAGAAAATTATTCATTGCATGTCAGATCAAGTTGGGATGAGTTTGGAATACTAAAAATTGGGATACCTAGCAAAACCAGGATATGAACCACCTTTATATTATAGTTGTTAGCACTAGCCATTTGTAAGTAATTGTTAACTAAATAGTATAATGAATAACGAAAATTATATACATCCATAGTATTTTTCATACATAACTATCCATAATGATGTGGCAATTACATTGTTTTAACACAATCGCTTATTACACCAGTTACGATTAATACAATCTCTTATTACATTGTTTCTGACTAGCACAATCTCTTATTACACTTTTGCTTAAAAAACATGCCACATAAATTATGAACCCCTATGGATGATTTTATTATGAAAAAAGAAAAAGTAAAAAACTAATGATGTCATCAAATAATGTCAACATGTGAAAAAAGAAACGGAAGCATTATACATCCATAAACTTACATAAACATGTGATATACCTATGTGGCTTATTTAATAAAATTTGTTTATTTTTTTAAATCTATATGACATGTCTATATGACTTGTCATGTAGATTATATAAGTTTATGGATGAAAAAATTATAGATATATATCATTTTGAAAAAAAAAATAAAAAAATAGGGGTATTCTCATATAAAAAAATAACAATAATATATTTTCCATGACACATGCTGATACGTCACTACCACCTAATTTTGCTGGGATATGTAACGCTCCCGTCTCAATGTAGAAATGCAGACAAAACAACCCTGGAGAAGCACATATTACTCCTAGACATATTTTCACAAATATTATTGCACACAACATTTGTCAACACACAAGGATACTGAGAATAGCCTATACTATCAATTGTCGAACCATCACGCATACACTGAATATGGTAGGAGGATAGGTGTTTCCCAAGCATTTAACACACATCAATATCATACACATTATTCTACTGACAGTTCTAGACCTCATAGGGAATCCAAGTGAGAGCTGTGTCGCCTCATTAGTTCCTCATTTAACATATTTGCTGACCCACTCCAGCATGTTTTGATGCGCCTCCTCTGCAGCACTCACAACTGCTGGATCGTCGACATCGTATCTCACCGTCCAGCCATGTGCAACGTTGGGAAATATTTTGACATAGCTCTCAACCCGTAATAAGAACAAATATTATTTTTTTTTGCAAAAGCGTCAAGTTTAAAACCAGACAACCCAGCTAGGGAGATACAACTTAAAAAACTGTCTTCAGAGCAGTAGAACTAGAAAAGGGGGAAAAATGTTGCCTACCTCTTTTTTGGCCACTAAAACCTCTTCAAATTGTTTCAAGAGAGCAGGTGGAGATAAGTGGTCATGCTCAGCTCCAAGTATAGCAATGGGAACCTCAACACCTGAAAGTTAATCCAAATCAAGTCAACTGGACAAACAAGGATGGTTACCTTCCTCATCCTTCAACAATAGAAAACTGTGCATATTAATGCATCGTGGTACAAAGAATTTCGACTCAGATGTTTACTGACAGACTATGTAAAACTGTAAAAGTGTAATTTGAAAGAATCATATTAGAACAACAAGACATTGAGAAAAAGACTCTACAAGTCAGAAAAAAGTAATGATATACTTTGCCAAAATAAATCTCTTAAACCCACCACAAAAAAACAGAAGGAAAAAAAAAAAAAAGAAACACAAAGAAGTTGGTGCTTCTTTCAATATTAGGATGAGATGGAAGCATAAAAAATAAGTGCAAACCAGTGAGTCGCTTGAATGGTGAAGGAGAATTAATGTAACAAATTTCCACTAATTCTCGTATAGATTAATGTAGCCTACTCCAACATTTTTTTGCCATGGAGGCTCTGATGATGAAGAAACCAGTGTGCCACTGAACATAAATGTAGTTCAGAATGATATAGAGTTCATACCCTTCATATCATCTACAGAAACGAATGAAGGATGTAACAGCAATGCAGCTTGGATAAACTGAGGCTTCGCCAATTCAACCACTACCTTGGCTGAAAGAAACCAAATAAAATCGCATTAGCCAACTCAGCAGTGCATGGCTAAATGGGTGCAAGTAAAGATACATAAAATATAAATGTGTCTAGCTGAAACTAATTTGTGTTGTGCAAAAATTATCCAAAACAAGCATGTGTAATGATAATGGAGCTATTAAATGTGAGGGAATAAAATCACCAAGATATATCCAGTCTTGATTCATCACAATTCCACCTTGGGAGCTCAGATAGACGCAAACATCCATAAATTATGTATTGTAACTACTAAAAAAGGAGAAAAAACATAAGAAGGTCTATCTCACCTCCCCAACAAAAGCCTGCCGCCCCAATGGTAGACACACCCTTACTTTTCAAAGCTTCAACTACTCGCTTTGCATCTTCTACCCCTTTGTCCTGTAATAAAAGTGGCATGAGTGGGCATCAATGTATGAAAAGTAATTGTATGTGACAATATATAAATCATGGCTCTATATATCACAAGTAATACAAGCACAAGCCCTCAAAAGTAAATCTGAACACATAAATGCTTCCAGTAAAATCAAATATATAAAGAGTTTCAGTTGTGTATCACAAGCCGAGAACAAACCGGTCCATGGTCCTTTATCCAAACTTGTACCGGCCTCTCAGTGTTTTCAGCCTTGTAGGGATCTCCATAAAAGAAGTCTGGAACCACCACATAGAATCCAGCTGCTGCAATCTTGTCCGCAAGCTTCCTTTACAGTAGAAAACAACATGGATTAGAACACAAAAAAAAAACATATAGTGAATAGGATATTAGCAAACTATATTACAGTTTCTCTGAACCAAAATAACAAAATTCTGGAGGAATGCAAATCTGCAACTCAGCAGTCAGTAATACACAGTATCCCGAAAATAATGCTACATGATAAATGTATTAACATTATTTACATCACAGGATAACTCACAGCAAATCAAACGAAGGAAGAAATAAAAGATACGACAGAAGCTTGAGAAATCAAAATCGACCTCTCCTCCATACTATACATACTACTGTAATGTTGGACACCCCAATAGTTGATCATAAAGAGTTACTGGTTTTACAAGCAGTCTGTGTGACGACTTATCACTTACTCTCTCTCTTTGACATAATGACTGTTTCAAAATGCAACACTTAAGGCTTCATCTTCTTTTTGATCCTTTTAACTCTTTTCCAAGGGCGGAGGCCTTTGATGTCCCCTCCAGTCAAGAATTGCGACCTCACAATCACTAGCCAATATGCTTTTCTATCATGCCTTTCTTCGTTCATGGTTCAATATTCTGGTGTCCTAGGCATTGAGGAACCACACCAATCCATCCCGAACTTGGTGGTTAAACTCTACTGCGGTGATGATACTGTTGGGGGGGGGGGGGGTCTAGACTTTTCTCTTCCTAGGGAAAGAAACTAAGCCTTGTGAAGGCTGCTGTGAGTCCAGCATGAGAATTAGAATTCCCTCTTCCCATTCATTTTACAGTTCCGGCAGGCAGAAGCAAAACGGTCCTTTTCTTATTATTAGTAAGATAGGGAGTCAAAAGGCGGCTGGCCTTTTCGATCGATGATGCAATGCAAATGGGAATCCTAGCTTATTTTGATTTCCTTTCGTTCACGAGTTCTATCAACGAGCTGAGGAGAGAGAATCTCTCTGATTGTTATCATTTCCCATTTACTTCCTTCCCGTATTTTCACCTTCTACTTATCCTGAGAGTGGCATCTTTGGGACGAAGAAAGAAATAACTAATTAGTCCTTGTATTTTGGTATAGTAGGTAGAGCCTTTTTTTTTGCCTTTGAGCCTTAGATAAAAAACTTGACTAAATAAAAAAAATATATTCAAGACCAAAGAAAGGGCATCCATAACATATAATTTAAGGCTGAAGTAAATGAACAGCGATGAGTGCCTGCTCTCAGCACAACATATAGTCATTCCAATTATGCATAAGAATAATGCTTTAATAGACCTTAATAGTCAGCGGCAGTTCAGAAAAGCCTAAAAGGTGATCCATATTTACCAACTTGAACATCAATGAAGGACCCACTTCGATCTAAAGTGTTTGCACAAATCTAAATCTTTAGAAAAATTAAAGACAGAAATTTTTTTGGAGGAAACTAAGACCAAGACAGTTAAGAAACTGAAGTACCGCATAAATAAAGCCAGGTACATCACATTGCAACCTTTTGGGTCTTTGTATTACTGGGGTAACAAAGTGGATATCAGAATATCTAAATAAGTAACAAATGAACAGATAAAGTAACAAGGATAAACAAATCTGAATACTTTGTTGGAACTTCCACAATCATAAATTCCTAATCACCTGTCATCAATTAGAGATTTAGAGGTAGTAACCAATTTTGAAAGAAAAAAAATCACAACTTCTCAGCTACAGTTCCAAAATAAAATGTTAGGTCAAACCACCACACCGGATTGAAACAGTTGGGTATGTGAAAAAAACATGTAAAGCAAATCATTGTACCAAAATAACAAAAAATACCAAGTGACTGAAGAAGATCGGAAAGAGAATAACCATACCTCAACTTTGGAGCTTCATATCCTATAGTAAGGTGAAAGAAAAAGAAATTAGAAACAAATTTTGATAATAGTTAAATACAAAGTCACGATCGCCAAAAGACACCCCAAAACAAACATTGAAGAAACATGATTGATCTGGTTCCATTTCCAAATTACCAGCAATATTTCAAAAGAAATTCCACTTAAACAAAGATACTCTTAGGTTGTCTGTCTGTAATTGGAGGAAAGGGGAGCATTTTACGAACTGTTGATAAACCCAAGTGAGTAATCCATCTTGGAGAAATTAGAATCACAGAGACAAAGATGAAGAACAAGAAATGGAAAGGCTTTTACCATGAACATCGGAGATAAGAATAACAGCGCGGTTGGAGTCGGCAGGACCAGTGAGATAGGTGTTGAGGCCTCCAAGCTTCTCGACGTGACCTGATCCACTGCTTGGGTTCAGTGTTGGTGGATTTGAACAGCATTGCGGTCCAGACATTCTTCGCTCTCTTAGTCAGAAAATCAAAACACACACTCCGCACTAGTGCACTCTATCAAAATCGGCAGATCTCTCACATTTGTGGTTGAGGAAGCCTCTTAAGAGGACAAACGTAGAAATCGTGATTTTTTACGGGGAAATTAAAGATAAGGACAAAATGGACTAACTCTATTACAAGAAGGACAATCCGATAAAAACATTAGGAAAAAAAATGACAAATGTTGTTAACTGACTAAAATACCCTTTCTTTATAAAAGACAAAAAGCACTCATGAAGACTCGCGAACTCCTCACGTTGACGGACATAACGAACTAGACGAACTCAGGTTGCCGAAGAGACTCTCCCTCGGTTAGATTTCTTTCGCTGATCTCCCCTCTCCAATCTCTTCATCGATCTCTTTCTTTTTCAAATCCATTCTACAATGCCATAACAAATGAAAGTTTCTTATCTTACAAAACGGGTCCCTCACAAACGATCAGAGAACAATATAAAGAAGCAATCGAAAAGAGTAAAAGAGAAGAAAACACAGGATTTATGAGGTTTGTCAATGTGCCTACGTACTCGGGTTTGTCGTTGCTTTTCAATATAGGAAATTCCTTCATACTCAATTGGTATGCTACGCTCCCCTCTCGCACAACTTCCCCTTTCCGTAGAGTTTTTAGTAATAGATAAAACTTCTAATATGAACCATTATTTAAGAATTCGTTCCTCTAGATCCTTCTTCTTCAATCAGATCTACAAGTGCAGAAGTGATAGATCTTCAAAGCAGAGTTTTTCATCTAGAGAGAAATAGAAAATGAAAATAAAAAGATGGTCCTTCGATTGTTATCATATATGATATTATATATGTTTGGATTTGCTAATATTATATTTGTGTTGGGTCTCTTGAAATTATATCCAAAAAGGCGCATCAAATTTCTTTCTCTTTGTATTTTTTCTGCTAGTTCTGGTTATGATGGATGTTTTTATATTTTCTATTTTTGGATCAATTGAAATTTTATTTATTTTCCAAAATATAATTTATTTGTTTTTCCAAAATATTATATGTCTCATCATACTTTCATTTGTTACAAATTTTCAAATGAAATATGTCCCCAACACATAACAAAATTAAACAATCAGTCTCATCTTACACAGCTCAGCCCTGATACACTCATAGTCAGGATCAGACTCGCTGCCGCCCTTCCAGGGTAAAGCATCGATGTCCTTAGCGGATCTGATTGATTCCTCGGTCTGTAACTGCAAGTCGAATTTAAGAGCCTTCTTCAAGCCCTTACATCCCAGACGATCGCAGCGGCGTGAGCGCTGACCGCAGCAGAAGTCGAGGAGGAGGAGGAGACAGAGGAAGAAGAAGGCGAAGAACACGAGAAGGTAAGGAAGAGGCAAAGTGAAGAGAGAGTGGGGAGGTAAGGGGAGGAGAGAGAGAGGAGGAGAGAGAGGGAGTGAAAGAGATAGGAGAAGTAGGAGGAAAGCAGGAATGTTCCGGAGAAAAGCACGACGATCAGGATCAGTAGGTCCAGCGTCGCCGACGGCGAGTGCTTGCACAGCGGGGAATGCTCGCGATGAATGGAGGCGGAACTCGTCGGGTTCGTGAGTTTTGATGGAGTCGAAAGGACCGAAGACATGGTGGCTGGCTGTCTGTCGTGGTGGTCGCGGGGGTGATGATGAAAAAGAGGTGATTGGCGCATGTTATTACAGAGAGTCAAGGACCCTCTTTTTTTAAAAAAATAATTTTCGGGTTCTTTTCTGAAAAATAAAATTAAAAAAAAAAGATAATTGTTATTCTTTGATCATTTAATGTGATGTTCAATTCAGATTTAAAAGGGAAAAATAATTTTAAAAAAACAGTAAAGTATCCTATAAATCAAGAAAAAGAAAGTAATTAATAGGTAATTAGGTACAAAATATCTAAAAATAAGTAATTTTGATATTTACTAATTAAAATCTAGTAATACAATTTAATAACTTACTTTATAAAAACCTCACATAATAGGACAAGCCAATGACATATAGATATCATATCATATCATTCTGTAATAATTTTTTTTTAAAACCATACAAATTTGTCTTTGCACATTCGATACGAGTCTAAACCTGAATTGTTAGGCCCGCACGCACAAAAATTTCTCACATGATAATAGGATAAGTTGGGTCAGAACCCAACGCATGACCACACGAATATTGCCCACAGAATTGAACTCAATACCTTAGCGATCCTATAAGATTTGATCTCACTACTAAATTATCACTAAAAGTGGTTCATTCTTTAATAATACTCTCTCAAAGAATCATGGCGTGTACTACAAGAGACAAAGATTATATTCTTTGCTTGTGTAACATAGGAAGATTGAAAGAACAAATTGGCATATAAGTTCTCTCAATATTTTACAATTTTTAAAACGCTTTCACTTTGAACTCATGCCTACACCATTTAGTTCCAGCCCAACATTGAGAACAAAGTAAAATAAAAATTACAAAAATTCATCAACTATATTATGCTTTTCCGTCACAAAATTCCGTCGTTAATTTTTCGTCGCAAAATATTTATGACGGAAATTTTCCGTTACAAGTCCCGTTACAAATCTGTTTTGCGACGAAATTTCCTTATTTTACGACAGAAACCGTTTTCTTCTAGTGTTAACACCTTAAAATGCATAGATATTCCGGCTCATCACCAGATGCCATATCAGGTCACTCCATTAATGAGACTCTTTTTAAGTATTTTGGCAGTACTGGATGATTGCTTATCAAACCCTATCTATCCATTTTGTTTGCCAATAAGTTGCAGTTTCAGGTGGGAGAAATGGAGGGCTTTCTGTGGCCTTTAAAGGAAGTGATTGATGGGAATGTGCTGTGTTACTATTTATGTCTTAGATGAATGTTTTAGCAAGCTTAGAAATTTGAATATATTAATTCTGCTTATTATGAAACTTTTTTCTCCCAACCTGCATATATGTTTCGGGCCCAACCACATCACAGGACCTCATTGTTTTGTCTTCCCAAGAGATCATTCATCTCGATATTGCTCTCGCAGAAGCACGCTTAACTGCGGAGTTCCAATGGAAAGAGTTTGATACTAGTTTAGAAGCTTGGCTTATTATATACTGTATTTCACATATTTTCTTTAGCGATGTGGGCTAAGAGACTTAATCCCTGTCGCCACTCGTTAACTCGCCCAACACCATCAAAATTTGCCAACAAATAATGATAGTACTAACTTGATTATAATTCCATTACGTGACTACCGCCACGTAGTGCGACGTATAAACTCTAAACGTTTCAAGTTTTTAAATATTGTATATAGATATAGAAGAGAATTCAGTGATACTGCTAAACTAATAATGCCTCAGTTAGTCACATCTTGAACTCCATGTGATATTATCAAACAACCTACCATTGATTGTACTTTGAAGACCCACTCTTTCTGTTCAATAAACCACAACATTCCAATGCACATATAACTAGTCCCAAATTTAGCTCAATATACACATTGCTGTCTGTGTCTAATTACAGCATTTCAACATGGGTTTGTTGTCCAATACATTGGCCTCCACTGACCCAAAATCATAGGGGGAAGGATCTTATCCTAGATACTAATAGGCTTTATGATCAGGTTAATGGGGCCTGTTTTTCCTTATCCTTTCCCTGTTTTTGCTATCCTTTAACATAACACTAAGACATAGATTAGACTCTTAGTAGTATAAGTGACAAGGGACTATCTAAAGCCTTTTTTGGTGATGAGGATTATGTGTATGACATTCAATCTGGACCCATCTAAACCATATCAATACTCAAAACTCAATAGTGGTTTACTTAAAAGTCTTTCTGTAGGTCTTCACCATGTCCCCAGTTGGTCATTTTCATCTCTTGGTGCCTAAAGAAGAGGGCAACCATATAATGTCCATGAAAGGAGTGGATGTGGGTTGGTTTTACATTTAAAGATAATGTTGATGTTGCATAATTGAATTAGATATTTTAAATTTGCCAAAAATCCCTCAACCGAGGTGATTAAGGCATATACTCGAATTGAGTGGTACCCAAATGAGGAGGTGGTCAAGGCATATACTCGAATTCGAATTGAGTGGTACCCAAGTTCGAGCTCTCACTCTCCCGCTTAACTACCCAAGAAAGATACTCAATAGTGGCTTACTTAAGGTCATTATATATGTAGGTCTTCAGCATGTTCCCAGTTGGTCATTTTCATCTCTTGGAGCCTTCAGAAGGCAAACATATGGTGTCCATGAAAGGAGTGGATGTGGGTTGGTTTTACATTTGAAGATAAGGTTTGATGTTGTACTGGATAACTTAAATTTGCATTCAAAAAGGGTGGCAGGAATGATCTGTTTAAGGAGTTGGAAGAAAAAAAGAGTTGAAAAAGATGTTTATGTTGATATAAACAAGCAATTGCAAGAGCTATCAATGTGCCTTGAAAGTACAAGTGGAAACAAACAAAAACAAACACTCACACATGGACTCTAGTTCTTTGTATATATAAATGTATGTGTGTTTGTGTGTATAGTGGCTTTAAGAGTAGTGAGATTAGTATAAGTTTACAGGGCATGGCAAAGAGAATTGGGAAGTGGAGAAGAAAGATAAGGCAGCAAAGGGGGAAGTTGTATATTGTGAAGATGTGCATCACTATGCTTCTTTGTTGGCACAAGTACTCTTAGATTACACATTGTCTTGTAATTTTCACCTGTAAATACTTGTTTTCTTGATTTCTATTTTTTTTTTTTTGGTGTTGTGGAACTCATTAATTGTGTGGATACATGTGGGTTGTGAATATATGATGCATATATATAAAGGTAGCTCTTGTACACTTGCTAGTTCCAATGGAAATTCAACCCCAAACACATCAAATATATTGTATGCTCTAAGTCATGACAATGATTTGTTCTTCATGGACCGTCCGCATTGATTCTTAAACTCAGAAAACACGTCCTTGTGTGAGAGCTGCAAGATATTTACTTAAATACCACTCGGCTGAGTTATGTCAATCCGACGTGAGATATAAGTATTGACATAGTAAAAGCTTATGGTATTGATTGGGATGAAAATATTGATGTTTTTTTGAATATTCATTGATATGGGTTAATTTCATATGCTAGAAGACCAATCATACATTCTTAATTATCTTTTCTGAGCAATCAAAACAAAATTTGACTCACTAAACTGAAGTTTTTAATTGTGAAGAATGAGCAACACTGTGCTTCTTTGTTAACACAAGTACTCTTAGATTACACTTTGTCTTGTAATTTTTCCCCTGTAAAAACTTGTTTTTATTGATTTCCTCAGTTTTCATTGTTGTTGTGGAACACCTTACTTGTGTGGATACATGTGGATATGATGCATATATATAAGGGTAGCTCTTGTACACTTGCTAGTCAAAGCCTTTTTTTTTCTTGATTGGGATGAAAATATTGATATTTTTTTGAATATTGATTGACATGGGTTAAATTCATAAGGTACAAAACCAGTCATACATTCTTAATTATCTTTTCACTAGAAATTGTAAAATAACCCATCAGATGGTCAGAAAATCCAAAAATTAGGGTTTTCTTCGGGTTTGACTCGAGGAGTACCTAGATTGTGTTTCTGCCTCCTTAGCTGAGGACTGTTCTCATTTACCAATTCACTGAAGGGTCCTTGTTTCAACAAGAAAAAAAAAAAATTTATGTGATCATAGGCAAGCAAACCAGTTAACATGTCAAAACTAATACTGAAGCCGGGAATCATGGGAGCCTTTCTAAGGGATTTTTACAAAATAGTTTGATAGATATTCTTAACAAACAATTGAAGGAGTAGATCCAAACAAACCCTGAAAATCTGATAATACAGACAGAGGAACAAATTTATATATTCCAAGAGAGACAGGGATGGCCTTCAGATTAGGATAACCAGTAACAAGTCCTTTTCCAGGTGAAGTGTCAAGAAGACAATCTGATTGAGTCTGCTTTGTCATTTTTGAGTTAATGGGTCCTCTGCCCATATCAATCCACTGAGGAGACAACAGTTGAGTGTCAACACTTGCACCCTTTAGCCTCTATATATACATACAACAAGCCTGTGTTTCAAAGTACTTAAAACTTCCCAAAAGTTATACATATATATACACCCCCAAAAAAATCCTTCTCTTCTCTACATGATCAGGATGGCAAGACAGTCAGTATGGATGCGTTTTCCAAGGTTCCAGTTGGGGCAACGGTGTTCGCGACTGATCCGGGAGCAGCGGACAAGGTTTTACATCATATGGAGGTGTACAGTGATTCTTCTGCAATGGAAAGAGTAGAGGTGATTTTTGGGAGTAAAACATCTTTGCAAAAAATCACATGATGATTGTGTATAAATGTTCTAGACAGTATATATATATATATATAGATCGACTTTTCGAAACAATTTTGTGGTTATATGATGATGTATGTGGATTATGGTTCATGCCTTCAGATCATCTAAAAATGCAGTGTCAAGTTATATAGATCTGAATACAAAGACAAGCTTGTAATATAGAGTGATTTGAGTGAGCTGTATAATTATTTTGCAATATGGACCAGTAAACTCTCGAAGAACAATGTCTTATCTAGGAAGAAACTAATTTTAAGGGTTTAGAAAGCAATGAAACCAGTAGATTCAATCTTCTGATTGACAATTTAGGGTTAACCATAAGAAAAATCCCAATCTCAGGTTCAAAATACATGGAATTTATAAATCCCCAATTCAACAAAAACAGAGAACACAAAAGAAAATCAAACAGAGATCTCTATTAGTTTTTTGTTTTTAGAAAATAAGAATCAAAACCCAGATTTGCCAAAGCAATAAAGAAGCCATTCTTCCTTCCTATTTATACAGGTTCTCTGGTTAAGAACCCTAAAATTTTATTCTAAAGATGACTGCTTTAAATTTCTCAGAATGCCAATATACCCAACTTTAAAGCGAAAGATTCATTCAACACTACACCCATTAATTTACTTAGACGGCACTTCAGATCAAATCTATAAAGCATATAAACAGAGCAAATAATACAATTGATTCATGTCAGAGAACTAGTAATTGTATATCATGTTTACCCAATTGGTCGTTTTGAAGCAGTAAAAAAAGAATCTGCGAGTAGTAAAGACCATTCCACCATTCATGGACTTTGGGCACAGAATAGAACACAGAAGTTCCATTGCCTCCCAACCAAACTTGAAAGTGAGGAAAGGAATATTAGGTTTATCTTGAGACCAAAGCTGTAAGATATATTCCAACCACATAACCAACCACATAACCAAGTGAAACATATCTTGAACATAAGGGCAAGCTTTCTCTTTCTTCAACGAGGCCTTTTGGGATGAGTTGGATAAGGGCCCAACTTTATAAGATGATATTGGAGTAGACCGCCGGGGTTGACTCCACGTGTGCATGGCGTGAGGTATCCAAGTCTTGCTCGTGACCCACACATGAACTAGTGTGCGGGGGATGTTAGATATATCCCACATCGATTGATTATGTGAAACATATGCTTAATATAATGCAAATCTCTTCTCACTTTAATAAGAACTTTTGGGGTGAGTTGGATAAGGGCCCAACTTTATAGGAAAGTCCATGAAAGCTGGACTGCTTTATGAGTACTCGTGGTTGCCAAGCCTCGCAGCACCAAGCTCTTCTCCAAAGCATCGCTGACTCTCTTCTGGTTTTAGGTCTTCGTAGGCATGAAGTGATAATGGGCTGGATTCGTCAAAATTCATGTTTACAATCAGACATTGGGCTTGCTTGGCTAGCTAACTATTTAGCTACATCTCAAAATCTTCAAGTTTAATGAAACGAAGCGTTTCGTACAATTTCAAATTCTATGTATATTTTATTTAATTAAAGTCATATCACATGACCGTTTGAATATCTATACAATTGAGCATGATTCGTAAATTCCGGACATATGGAGGATTCCGTAACCCTATTGAACTTGATTGGTAAATTTCAAGTCATATGAAAGATCCCATAACTCCCATGAACTAGTTGAGATATGGGACGAGACTTAGTGCGAGAATATAACGCACGGTGACATTTGCGAGAAGATAACGCATGGTGAACAAGAGCTAATATCGCAAATTGAGATAATGAAAACACCCATGAGACTTAAACTCATGATCTCCCACTTACATTAGGAGTTTACCTCCCATATACACTAACTAAGAGTTACTACGAACAAGTTCATCATCTTAACCAATGACCCGTTGTTCATCCTTCTTCTCTCTCTGGCTTCTTCTTCTGCTGTTCTCAATCTACATTTTCTTCATATCTTCATCTGGATCTTCATTTTACTTCAAATTTTCATGTTTGAGAGGTCTTTATACCAAAAATTAATGGACCACATATTGGATTTTCACACACATTTCGTGAACAGCTTTTGCCAGATGGCTTTAATGGTGACAAGTTAGACCAAACTCATTAACCATATTTATTGACTTATTGACGATAAATTTGTTGAAGACTTTTTTGGCATGGTTCAGCTGTTGATTCCTAGTCAACTATTCAGAAATAATTTCAAAAAATATTGTGGCATTCACAATAGTTCGAAATTTGTTGTAGAATCTTGAAAAGAAGATTGTGCTCTTTTGTGCCACTGAAGATTACCTGTTGTATACTACTTATTATCAATGCAGATGTTCATTTCTGTTTCATCAGATTACCTGTTGTATACTACTTATTATCAATGCAGATGTTCATTTCTGTTTCATCGATCAAGTCAATCATATTCACATCGATATGGTATTCACTTGTGTATATTCCATGTTTAGTGCTTTTGGGGTAATGCAACTTTGCCAATTTCCATCTGAATTATCGAATATTCAAACATTCCAGCTTAAGAATCAAAAGTTAAAAATTATTCTAATATGCACACAGTGATAGATTTCTCACTGATGGGGCAGATTCTTTATATTGATTTTTAATGCCACATTAACAGTTTGACTGCCCAAATAATCAAAAATCTGTCTGAGTGAGAGACTAGAATAAAATAAGCAACAGCTCCTCCTGCGATTATGTTCACCAGCTCCTAACCTTTCTCTCTATTGTTCTTCTGAATAACAAAATATTGACATAATACAAACTGAAACTAACAATTGACAACATGTAATTTCAAAATTCAAACAGGGGGTCCTTTGCCAGAAATAACCATGTTAGTTTTATTGAAAGTAGGAGAAACTCGTGGTTCTATCTGATTCCTACATCCAGTAGCACTGGTATTACGAAAAATATACTATATTGATATCAACAACCACAGATTCGACGCCTCTTCCAAAATGTAACTCAGGGCACCTGCAATCCTTTCGATATTCACATCCGGATAACTAATTAATTTATGCTGAAGAGGTCCTAGCACGTCACAGGGTCCTGTTTCGAGTAAACAAATTCCAATAAACCATAATGCAAATGAAACGAGGAAAAAAGCACAGAATACGACATCCAAATTCTATTGTAAGTTTATACTCTATTTATCGCAGAGGAAAATTAAATGAAAAAAGAAAAACCTGTACCGTTAGTACCATTGTTATGTTACAATAACTGTATGACCTGTTCATCTCTTGTTTCCAAGGAAAGGCTCGCCACCAGTCCCTGGTAACTTTGGGATACTTGAATCATTCTCGGATTTCTTTGGAGTTTGCCCCGGTTTACTTTGGCCTCCCTGGGAAAGTGCAACAAACAAATTACAAATTTTCATGGCAATTTACAAAGAACTAAAATTTTGTGGCAAATGAACAAAAAAGTTTAAATCAGAAGGGAAACTGTTTAACCCTATGTTAAGGATTGGACTCACTCACCTGATAATTTAAAGTGCTTTCATAATGTTCTCTTAAATGGTGCATGGTAGGATACTTTTTTGATGCAATTTTACCCATTTCTCATAATGCAAACTTGTGCGTTTTATTATGCCCTTTGTAAAATCAATGCAATGCAGCCTCACTATGGTGCATGGTAGGATACTTTTTTGATGCAATTTTACCCATTTCTCATAATGCAAACTTGCGCGTTTTATTCTGCCCTTTGTAAAATCAATGCAATGCAGCCTCACTGTCTTCATTTTGCCTCAGGTTATACTAGAGCAATGAATAATGTAACCATAAACTATTCATGGTATGCCAAATTCTATTCTATATTTTGCTCAATTTCCCTTTTCCTTTTTCGGCCGCAATGCAAAAGTCTTTCAGCTAACATGCTGATAAAAGAAAAGGCAATAGGGAAATAAGAGACAATGACCCAACATTCTCCTGCCCAAGCAGAGGATACTCAGAGGTCTAGAGTATGGACAATCAAAGCCATCCGTCCAGGCAAGTACAAAGTAAAACTAAGATAAAAAAGGAAAATTATTGTATTGGCCACTTACTGCTCCTTTGTGGCCAGTTAACCTTCGACTGGATGGAGCCCGTGCCACTGATGAAGCAGCAGCAGCTGCAGCCACACGAATTCTGCCAAGGACATTGCATATATATCAATATTATCTCTCTCTCCCTCTCTTTCTCTCTCTCTCTCTCTCTCTCTATCTCTCCTCTATATACACACACACACACACAAAATAGTTGCACCTTATTACCACAACTGAACTTATCGATATTTCAAGTTCACAATACCTTTTATGTACATCAACGTATTCATCTGTTTCATCCACAATCTCTTCCTGTATTTTTCAGGCAATCATCAATCCAATCAAGTGTGGCAGGTGAAGAAACTCATGAACTGAAAGAAAATAAATATCAAGAATTACCTGCAGAAGTTCTTCGAACACATCTTCCAAGGTGATGATGCCAATGACTTCACCATCATCAATATCCTCCAACTGAGGCAATCCGTTTGTTGCTACATCATTCCGTTGTACAGAGGCCTGCCAATTCACAGTGTTTGGCCTAGAAGCCCCATCAATATCAACAACAACACTCATTGACCTTTCATCTTGATTAGATAGCAAAGGAGTAGTCAATTGGGAATCCCCTGCACAAGTCTCTTTGTTTTCTGCAGGTTTTTCTCCATCAAACGTTGGTGGCAGAGCCTTGCTTTTCCCTTTAGTCTTCACTACAGCAGCCATGTGGCTGCTGCCTTTTTGAAACTCGTTCAATATATCGTACAAAGGCATATCAGCCGGAACTCTGAGAAAATTCCAGAAGAGAAAATTTTCTGTTCAATATTTACTTCTATACACAATAAGCGCATGTTAGGTCTGTAAACACACCGTGGAATTCTCCTGATTGAGACTGCACTGACTGGTGTTTCCGTTTCAGGTCGTACGGTGAGAAGGCTTTTTACCTACTTTCAACAAGAGGAGTATAGGAAGAGAAACAAAGATTCAGCTACCATCTAAAACATAGGTGTCTTATGTAATCTAAAACTATATCACATTCTATATGTTCATCAACCCACCAAAAGAAGTCCAATGATATTTTTCGGATTCCCAGAATAGACAGGAACCCGGCTATGACCCCTTGCCAGAACCTTTCCCATCGCCTCCCTGAGTTATAGATGTGACCACAAAAGTAAATAAAAGAGCAAAGAATATACTATTAGTAACATGACGAAAAAAGCAATAAGAGCCACGGACAAATGGCATATTTACTCATAATGCACAGCCACTGACTACTCAGAATAGAACACTTGATATTGTGAGTTCAAATACATTCAAGAGTCTCACAAATCAAATAAAACGCACTTGTCCACATTATATGCAGTTCATGGGCAAACAAAGAGGAACTGATAATCTAATAGGAGAGCCAACTAGAAGATATACAAATAATTGAATGAACAAAATGGAGCAGGGTAAAAACAATGCGTAGAATCTGTTGAGGAGGAAGTTCCTAATGTTGAGATAAAAAGGCTACATCTTACCCAATAAAGATCAAGCTGAAGACCCCATTTTACCCCTTCCTATCACTGGCAAAAAGGAATTGTTTCTTTCTGCTGAAAGAGTGGCAAAGGCTTCAACTATAACAATGGCTCATTATCTAGTAGGATTATGGTGGATTGTTTTCTCTAATGGGTCTAGTTTTTATACGAATAAAACGGTTTTGCATTGTATTTGGCATATCCTAATATAAGAGTATATGTATATATGCACACTTCACCACGTATGAAATGTTCAGTAGAGTTGTGCTACTCAAGCATCCTAGGTTGCTTTTTTTTCTAATAAGGAGTCCTAGATTGTTATTTAATAATGGTTGTTTTCTCTTTATATGTAAATTACATATGTAAAGGGGGATTGATTTCAAGAAAATTAAAAACCAGATTCCTGTGTTAGTTTTCTGCAACAAGTACATCAGTAAAGATGAAGTTTATAGAAGAAACACTCACCAATCCAACTTAGAATTTACATCCAAGGAGAAAGTTGATTCAATAGGAGTCATAGCCTCCTCAGCAGTCTGTTTAAAACCAAAAAAAAAAGTTACTTTGAGATGCTGACTGTAAATTATACCTAAGTCAGTATTCATGATAGGGCAGTGGGCAATTGGGCATGAACTATTTAAAAGGTGAAGAAGAAGAGTAATAACAAACGAGCTACATCAAAAAAATAACTCATATCCTGGAGCACATTAACAAACCCACAGAGAGACATAGGAGCCAGGGGTCCACGTCACCCTTAAACAATAAGATTTAATTGACCCCTAAATTAATGAGTTTCCCATTTGTTTAAGAAGGCAGGGTCCGTGATTTGTCCAAGTTATACTATCACTTAGTCATATATCAATTGATGATGTACAAAAGAAGGAAGTTAGAATAGTTAATGCTCACACCGTTAGAGTAATGGTTAAATTAAATAGTCCCTTTCGTGTTAGCTTAAACTTTTAGGAAGAAAAGGATTTAGCAAGGTGTACGCACCGTTTATCAGCGCCACGTCCCAGTTCCAATCTCAATACTCTCTAACCAAAATAAAATCTTGCATGTGTTTAGCCTCCCAAATTCCAGGATAAGTCCAACCCACATGTGAGAGGGAGTATAGAGTAACAGTTAAATAATTAACAAGTTATTTCCATACAAGATTAAGCTTTTAGGATAATGGGTGATCCAACATATACCAAACTCACACATGAAGAAGTTTTATTTGCTATGTGATTGGAAAACAAAGAGGATATGACCAAAAAATCCATGTGTTCCATGATGAATTGGTGTAGCTGATCTTTACACCCTAAACAAATAAATAAACTATAGACTAGTAAATTGGTTTAAGTACTTTACACAGGCTATGGTATTCCCAAACAGAGATAGATAAAACTTGTATATAATCTCTATCTGTTCTATTACTTCTATATATGAGGCATAGTATTCAAAATAATTCAAAATAATTCAAAAAGCTATAGAAATACATTAAACTCAAGTTATTAAGGGAAATAGTTTCCGAAGATTAAGCAATCGTTTTACCCTATTCAGCCCTGAATGTGTGCGTGAATATTACGATTAGCAAGACTTTTTTATATCGGCCCCACAAAACTGAGATCCTGATTCCATCATAGAAGGTGCACTCAACTTGGAATCCTAACTTACTATAGCCAGAAAATTGCAGTCAGTTAGTCAAATCCTAAGAAGAGCAAGTAATTTGTAGATGGTCCTGACTCATGGGAAACCTACGTGAACAGGTTAACGAACCATAAGACACTCTCCTCACCCCCACCCCACCACCCAGTGCAGTCTGGGACAATGTCACTTTCAACCACAAATTGCAAATAACTTACATGAGAGAATAAGTATCATAAAATGGCAGCACCACAGGAAAACACAGAGAGAGAAGCAAACTAATTATGCAAAAAGCCTCCAAAACTCTACTTTTGGAACAGTTCAAACCTTTTCAGTCAAGTCCAATGCTCCACTAATAATTGTTGTCTCATCATGCGTGAGTTCACCTCCCTTGCCAGCCTAAATGTACCAAGAAAAAAACAGTAGATTGCTTAGAACAAGCCAAAGGAAAATTATTGTAAGTTATGGTAGCTGACAATGCAATAACCTTGAATGTATAAGTAAAGTTCCTTGCTAATATACCTCCTGGCTGTGGATAGAAACTAGGGCTTTCAACTGAGCTCGCCTGAATAGAGCTTCATGATGTCCCAAAACCCAGTCGAGGATCTGAATACTAATAGCTGTTAGCGTACGTGGAATACAAACTGTCCGCACCAACAAGAATAATGATAATATTAAGTATTAACTAGATTTTAAAAATGTGTAGGACTGCATCACATATGGGTTTTTTTCAGGCTACAGAAGTGATATTAAACAGTAATCAAATACAGAGCCGGGAAAAAACTTCAAACAGCCAAACGAAACATAAATGATTCTAAAATTTGAACTAACGAGTAACGAGAAAACCTCTCTAAGTCAGAAGTCACAAAATTATAAAACACAATAAGGTAAAATCTTATATCTGTACCATCGAACAACTATTAGACTGAAATATTCAAGAGCATAACGTAAAATAACTTAGTAATCCTACTTCTCTTAAAGTTTTACATATATATAAGATAACGACTGTTTATCAATGAGTTTACCTTCCCAATAGGATAAGCTATTGGATAGCAAACTACCATCAAAATTCTCACAAGCCACACAAAATTGGCACCTACAGCAAGTCCATATCTGGTGCATATAGCTTGTGGAATCACCTGATGAACAAGTAGACACAAAAATGTTGATACATCAGCATCCAGAGTAATATATGGAAGTAATATAGCTAAAGCATGCAAGTCACCAACACAAAGTACCTCGCCGAAAGCCAGAACGAAAGTCACAGAAAGTATAATAGCAACATACTGATTGAACATCTTATCCAGATATATTGGAAGGGCCTGCAGATTGCAAGAATCAAGAAGAACAGCTGTAAATTAAAATTAAGCAAGTTGTAAACATCTGTTTGTGAAGCAAGAAGATACACTAGCTCGCGTAAAATATGGACATGAAAATAATTTCAACCACAAGCTGAGATAACGGCATGGGCATGTACAACTGTAGAGATAATAGTGAGGAAAATTGAGAGAATTCGTAAAGGAGAGACTATGGAGCTATGATGAAGAACTGAAAAAAAAGACATTAATTGTAACGGTAAGGATTGATATGGATCCAATAGGAGTTATGAATGGATGGCGGAAAGATTATACGGATTCCAGTTGATTCATATACTCATGTAGTCCACCCCAAACTTTGGCATAAGGCCTGATCAACTGATGAAGTGTTGTAAATTCCCAGCCCCTCACACCAACAATATTGACGGTTTTGGGTTTATTGGTTCCCGTAAATACATGGAGCCCACACGATTTTGTTCTTCCTTGGAACCCAAGGAAATGGCCTTATTGGTAGTCCTTATAAACAAAATCACATCCTCACATCTTTTCAAGGTAGAATTTCTAACATGAAGAAGCTACTCGCAACCATAAAAGTACAAATAATAAGTTCAAAAGATCACCTCCATGGATGCGGCATTGCACAGTAGTAACGTCACTAGAAGCTGGTGCTGCTTTTGAACCACCGGAAGAATTTGGGCTAAATACACCAAGAAATGAAAATAAACAATTAGATTAAACACTTCGGGCGAAATTCGATTACAGATCGTGACCGATTAATCGAATCACGGTGGAACTATAAACTGGGATAACTAAGGTCAGGCACCTGCTTGTTTCTTCTCGGAGGGGGTCCCACTTCGCTGGAGGATCTCAAGGTCAACGCGGTTGATAGACATGAGACCGAGGGTGAGGCCGGACATTATGCCAGCGAAGAGGACAAGCACGCACGAAACTCCGGCGTACACGAACCACCAAACCGATCCGAACGGTATCTCGGGTTCAAAACCGTTGAATTGTGCGACTGATTGACTTAGCATCCGAGCCGCCATCACTGCGTTTATCGGATGCATCTTCCTCAGAGCGCTAAAACACAGTCAACGACCACGTCTGTCTCTGCTTCAATCTCTGGTTTCCGATTAGAGAGTATTTCCAAATGGCCTAGTAGCCTGGTTCGAGAGAGGAATGAATTAATGACCGAATCGTAAAGTACACGTGGACGAACTAGTGGGCTCGGCTAAGGTGTATGTCGTTTGGGTACGAATCATTGTGTGAGTGCTTGTTGGCCCGCAGTAGACCGTTGTCGACTTGTCGCGATTCTGTGATGAGTATCCCACATCGAAAAAATAGGGCTACCAACTCTAGTTTATAAGGATTCAAGGCACCTTCACCTAGTAAATCCGTTTTCTGTGTTGTAGTTCTACCCTCATCCCTTGTGATGAGTATTCATCATTCTGACCCAACCCGATTGGGTGCATTCAAGGGTGCCGGATTCTTTTTTTTTTTTTAATCATAAATGTATTCTAATGAATTGAAGTATGAAATTTTATTACATTTATCAATAGAAACATCAAATATTTTGAATTTATATCTGACGATTTAGAATTATTATACATCTTTATGTTGAATTTGATTTTTGTATCGAACAAAAAAAAATATACTTGTTGATCTCGTTAGGCTGAATCAAGGTCGACCTTAGTCACATTGGTTTTCAAAACAACATTACAAAGCGGTTATAAAAAAAAAAGAGAGAAATTTTTTAAGCTGATTTTTGGACTAATTTTAGGCTATTTTTCCCTTTGGTTTGATTTTTGGGAATTTTTTTTGCCTGAACTGCTTGACTAATGGGTTGGGTGCAAAAAGAAAATTTTATAAATTATGGTGCTTTGAGCTGGCATGGTGCCCAAAGTCTAGTATGGGCTCTTTTGGGCATGGGTCAGTCGCGAGATGATTGCTCTTGAAAGTTGGAACTTGAAACTATTATGAACCAGTGATGAATGCCCGCCACACGTGATGAGGGTCCAAGTCTAGCATCATAAGTTTAGACTTAAAGGAAAATCACCGGCCAGTACCAGTTTAAAAACTTATGGACATTAAGTCCAGCCCAAAACAGTTTATCCCTCTAAGATACCACTTCTTGCTCAAGTACATTCCTACCCCTCATCCAACTCCAAAACCACGAAAACATCATAATGACTCTTCCATTCTCTGCAACTGACGATGTTTACGCTAGTCGACTAATTCCACTGATAAACTGCTACAAATCCAAAACGTAATATTGTTATACTTCTCTTGCTCGTATTTTATACCATCATTAGCGGTTCTTCTTGTATACAAAAGCTTGAAATCATACTCTTCAAATCACTATGAAAGTCAAAATCAATCTTTCAATCATTGCACTCCGTTCTTCGTGTAGATTTTGTGTTTTGAACAAGCTATAACATCAACTTCAAAGATATGCTCTTACGAATTTGTTGCTACTCTTTCTTTTTTCTTTTTTTTTATAGAGTTGTTACTCTCTTCTTACTGTCGCCATAAATAGATAAAGTGTTGCTTTTGGATTTTGGTAGACCAGGGGAAAGGGGAGAGAAGTTATGCTGGGGGCTTGGATTTGGATCGTAGTGATGACTTAGGATTGAAGAGTGGGTGGTTAATGGGTATTGAGGAGGTTGGGTTAGATTATGGGTATATGGGTGCTGGTTCATCCAACTTAGGTGCAGTTCAGGCCAGTTATGTGATTGGTTTTGGATAGATGTTGTAGGTACTGATGATGGTGGGGGTGGTGGTCGGGGTGGCGGACCGGTGGTGGTGATGGTTGTGGGGGAAAGGTTATCGACGACAACAACACTGATTTTCCTTTCTCTCTCACTAGCTTAGGGTCTCTTCCTCTCACTAGCCTACGGTCTCTCATCTCTCTTCCTCAAATCCATCTCGGCCAATGTTACTGTTTCAAAACAGTAACATTGGTCTGCAAGTGTTATTATTTGGCAAAAACTTCAGATCCGATAGGTTTCGATGGCGGTTCTTCATACTACCATCACAGTTGGACTCCCCTCATTGAAACACACAATGCCCAGCTAGGTACAACCCAAAACGACCACACAATGCCCAGCTAGGTACAACCCAAAACGACCACTGGATATGACCGTTTTAAAACAGTAACATTGTTCAGCCAGTGTTACCAATGTTACTATTTCAAAACAATAACATTGGTCGACCAGTGTCACTATTTGGAAAAAAGTTCAGATCCGATAGATTTCAACGGCGGTTCACCATACCACCACCACCACCATTAGACTCCCCTTACTGAGACGCACAATGCCAGTCATATTTGGACCAAATTGCCCACCGGATATGAGCGTTTTAAAATAGTAACATTGGTCGGTCAATGTTATTATTTCAAAACAGTAACATTGGTCGGCCAGTGTTACAATTTGGAAAAAAACTTCAAATTTGGCCAATTTCGACAACAATTTGCAATACGACCATCACCATTGGACTCCCCTCATAGAGAGGCATAATGCCCAATCATATTTGACCAAAACGACAGCCATAAAAAGAGATGAGAGAGAGAGAAAGACGTAGTAAAGAGAGATGAATGTAGTAAAGAGAGAGATTCAACAGGAGGAGAGAGAAAGTTATTGTTATAAGAGAGAGTGTAATAGGAGAGAGAAAGTAGTTGTGATAAAGAGAGAGATGTAGTAGAGAGAGAAAATGTAGTGAGATAAGAGAGATGTAGCATATAACAAGAAAAAAATCATATTAGATCTAATCTTCTTTGAAAAAGTACAAAAAAGGAATAAGATAAAAATTTAAATGATTTAAATATTATAAAAAATTAAAATGGAGTTATGAGGGATAAAGTTTTTTGGGGCGGATCTAGATGTTCAACAGTTTTGAAAGTGGTATTAATATGTCATTTCCCACAGACTTAACTCTCCATTAAAAACCCATATTGACAATAAGAAGTTTGTCCAAGCTAGACTTCAAACCCACCATCTTTCGATGTGAAATTCTCGTCAATCATCCCTCATTGGGAGCATGCAAGCCCTCATGCATGACCTGAGCTTGCCAATCCAGTGGATCAGGGTTTTCCCAGTTACTTGAACGATCTTTGTTTCTTTTCATTTTTTACGGCATTTTTCTCTTTTCCAATCCGCCCATAATAGATTTGACCCACTGTCTGCTAACCCAACTCGACAAGGGATGGACTCTGGGGTAGGCCCGCCTAAGATAATATCAACCCATGAGCTTGCCTGCATGCACATGCACTCTCAATGAAAGCAACAATGATGAATACCTGTCACACAGAAAGGAGGCCCAACTTTATCATAACAAGTTTGAACCTAACTTTCTATTGAAAACCCAGGTTGACAATAAGAGGTTTGTTCTCCCTTATAAACTAGACTCTAAACCCATCATCTTCCGATGTGTGATTCTCATCAACCGGTCTAGACTCGACTCGGGTGAGTTGTGTGACTTTACATATTTTTTATTTAACATAATCGCTTCCTTTTTTTAATAAACAAATCAAAAGGAATAATACATGCAATTTTCATTGTTACTGATAATATGAAGTAATCGCCTGAAAAGCAAATGATCAATCGTCCACTATATTCCAGGGGAGGTAGTACCAGATCACACACAACCTTGCCAGTAGAATATAAACAGGGTATGACACTGTCTTACATCTTGATATAACTACATACAAAATTGGATTGTTTACTCTCTATACAGCACTGGGCCTGATTTAGTTTGCTGTGTTTGAGGAGAAGAAAATGGTACTCAAGATTAGAACTTGTATGGTCTTTCCGTCCGCCTGTGTTTGCGTTTGGTAGACTGTGGCTTTGCAGCAGTTACAAAAATAAATCTGCCATCAAAAAACTAAAGAGCGAACAGACGCTATGAGTAATGAAATATAGTTCTCACTAGCTCTTCACAATCAGAAAGGGAATTTATTGGCTATGAGTTAACATTCATACCTTTCCATTCATTTCTTCAATGGCCGATTGAGTAGACTCTTCGTCGCTAAACCAAAGGAAAGCATATCCTAAGGACTCCTTGGTATTTCCATCCATACATATTTTGACTGCCAACAATGTCAAAAAGTAAGACAGATTGATCAAGATGTACAATGAGGATGGTATCCATATGATTTTCCAGTTCTCGACAAATATAATCTATTTCCTTATTTTAAGCGGTTATTCTATTCTAGGTAATCAAGAACTTCGTTTTCTTAATTCTTGGGTTCAAGAATTCCTATATAACTTAAGCGACACAATAAAAGCTTTTTCTATTCTTTTATTAACTGATTTATGTATAGGATTTCATTCACCCCACGGTTGGGAACTAATGATTGGTTCTATCTACAAAGATTTTGGATTTACTCATAATGATCAAATTATATCTGGTCTTGTTTCCACTTTTCCAGTCATATTAGATACAATTTTTAAATATTGGATCTTCCGCTATTTAAACCGTCTATCTCCCTCACTTGTAGTGATTTATCATTCAATGAATGACTGAAAAATGATCCACTGCCCCAATTCTAACGTTTGTTATAGCCGAGATAAACTACTAAGTAGATCATATAAGGATGCAATACGACAAAACGAACAGCACAGGAGTTCACCTTGGTTTACTTCCCCAAACTGTGAAAACACCTTCTTCAAGCATCCCTCAGATGTCGATTTTGGCAGTCCTGCATCACTTATCTCAGAATAATTCAGCAAAATAGATGTTCTACGCAAAAGCAATGGCAGAGAAAACTTTTAACTGGAAATTAGATCAATGAATAAACACCAACCAATAGCAACTCCTTATTATGTGGTCATGAAAAAAAAAATGTCACTTTGCGACTCCTTAAACTCCGACTACTCTAACAAACAGAGTTGCCATTCTCTCCAGAGTAGTCACATGACGAAAAACTTTAACAAGCAACAAAGCGGGGTAGTTCGACTGGTTTGGCTATTCAGTTAATCCTGATGTCCATCAGTTTGCTGGTTTGGCTAGAAATAACAATAGAATGTTCAACTCCAACGAGTCTTCAGTAGTATCTTTCATTCAAAAGTGGTTTTATTGTTTTAAGTTCTGGTCTTCCCAACCTTGTAAAAACTTCCTTGATACTATTTGCCTAGCTCCCATGTAATTTCTGTTTTTGCACCTTCGGTAATACAAGTGACAGAACAAGTATCGATCAAATACAAATGCCGATTAACAGGAATGAGACTAAAGCCAATAGAGTTGCTATGACAAGCATAAACCAAGATCCAACTTTACTGATACCAGGTACAAGAAAGAGTTTATTACCTCAAAAAGGCTGAAAACAACACATGAACATATCCTAAGAGCAGCTATAGTAACAAGCTGATGAGAAAAATGTTACTTTTGAAGTACAAACACTAATGTGCGTGTCAAGTGTTCCAGTTCTGCTAAAACTATCTCTGAAAGTTCATTTCATTACCCTCTAAATAAGTTCATCTATATAGCGAACAGTCACGCGTTTTAAATCACGCTCACTACACAAGGCTCTCGCAGTGGTGACAGGTTCTAAGAAAAAAGATCCAGTCAACAGTGACCAGTTCTTAAGCCACTTCCAATGTAGCGAGCAATGCAACAAACTAGTGCCTCTAGTTATATCCCAAATACTTGAACAATAGTCAAAAGTAATTATCAAAGAAAAGGACTAATTCCCAATTTAGATTCTGCCATTTCTCTGTATCCAAACAACAAAACCCAGAAAATCCATCTCCAACAGATAGATTTATGAAGAAAAGAAGTTACCTTTAATGAAGACTCCTGCTGATGGAGACTGGGAAACCGCTATTGAAGGTCCCGAACTCGGGTTACAGCAAGTGATTGGAAATGATTGGGAACGTTTAGTCGGTGTTTCAGAAACCCCTTTTGAACGGACAGTGTGAATAATAATCGGAGTTGCAGATAGGCTTTCTGAGATTGAGGGTCTTGGAATTGCAGGATACCACTTGCGGGTTTGGATCAACGGGTTACAGGGGCATGAATTCATCCAAAGCAATGCCATTACCAAAACCCTAAAAAATGTCAAAACCCTGGGTAGTAGTGGGAATTGACTAGCGTTTGATACTTTGTTCAACGGTTATAAATTATAATACTATACACATGAAATTACAAATTTACCCTCTGTCACCCTAGAAAACCATTCTCCTCCCAGTCCGGACTAGGAACCACCGAGGAGTTCCTCTCAGCCACCATAAATTATCATTTCCTCTCTTCATTCTTCTACCGCAACTGATCAATTCCTCCAACAGGTATCTTCTTTCCTTTCTTTTTAATCCTGAATGGAGAGGAATTTGATTTTTCTGTCGATAAGCAGAATTTGTTTTGGTGAGGGTGTTCTCGTTTGGTTTGGGCGTCAGGGTTTTTTGAATTTCGTGAAAGTCCCGTGGTGCAACAACACAAATTGGTTGTTCTTATATGGGCAAGGCTATAGTGGTGTAAGGAGGATTTACAGCAAGTATAATGTTCAGTTTCTTGCTCGAATTGATACCTTGAGCCCTTGTTGAATCATACTTTGCTTGCTCAAAATTAGCATGAACGTGCCCCCTTTTCTTCTGCTCAAAACTAGCACTCTCATCTCTAGGTTATGTTTAGGGTAGAAAATTATTTAATTAGTCTTGTGATTGTGATCCTTTATTATTTCTTCTATATGTCATACGCAATTTTATTTTAGCTTATGTATAGGATGATTGCGACTTCAGAAAAGATATAAATTCACTTGACTAGATGTAGTGTGTGTAAAGAAGCTAGAAAATATATAAGTACTTTTGCAGAAATGATAGATTAACTGAATTTAATGATTGTTGAGGGAACAAGTTTTAGTAAGTAAAGAGATATGTAGGTGCTTTTTGAATTCTGAGATAATGCCTAGTTGATGATCTAATCATGCCTTTAACTGAATTTGATTCAGCGAGGATTTTATTTTTCAGATGGATGAACTGTTGAAAAATCAATTGTTTGCAACCCATGCGATTGCTGCTGCTGGATCAGTAACCCTGGGCACAGCTTTCACCTACCCTCTTGATACCATCAAAACACTTATCCAGGTTTATGTTTATTTTATGTATGTTGTAGGTGGTTTTGGGGTCTACATGTTTTTGCAGTAATGTGTGTATCCTTTTGCGTGCTTAAGTATTTCATCGTTTTTGCAGGTAGGCTCGGGCTCCCATAAACCATTAACTGTTTCTCAGACTTTACATAGAGTTCAAACATTATCTGGAAATTCAGGTCACTCCTCCAAAACTGTTGCTTAATCCTTAATTACAGTTTTTGATTTTAATATTTTAATTCTTGTAACAAGTTGGACAAACTTAACTGTAATTCTATGCTATTTTTTGGTTTTGTTGTTTGAGCAATTTACTTAATTATATATGATGTAATTGTATGAGGATGGTTTATTTGGTTTCTTGAATTATAGCTTTTAATGTATTTTGGTTCAGTTATCAATATAACTTGTTCTACTGATCAACTTTTCGGTCATCTATTTGGTTAATACAAATGTAAATGATTATGAGAAGTTTTTGAAGCATGAAAACTCTAGGAGAATCATTTCCCTGTGGCACTATCACTTATGGAATATGGAGAAGAGAGAACTTGAGGAAAAAGAAGGAGAATAGGAATAACTCAATAAAGAAGAGAGAATAAGTAGCGTTAAGGTTCCTTAGGCAGTTGAGAATATGTTAGTTAGGACTAGACAGAACAGAAATCTGCAAATTTATTTATCAGATAGCAAAATAAAGTTCAAAATGGTATGTGATGTGTCTCACAGTTAAGCAACAACTAACGGAACAAACATGAAACATCAAATACCCAATGAAGATTATAATGGAAGCATAATTGCCCTCTACATATGTCTTGGTTTTTTAATCATCCTTTGGTTGAGTGTTACGTAGTGTCCACATTGTCTGACATTTTTTTCTAGTTTAGCTCTTTAACTTGACTTGAATTACTCTCCTGGTATGAGATTCTGTGAAACTGAAAATGCACTGAGCATTGTATATATCGACATGTTGCATGCATTGGCTGATAGCTACATGTGATGGACACAACGATCACCCTAATGTGTATATTCGATGTACGTTAATTCTATCAGTCTCTCATGCTTTGCATTCTCCGTTTGTGGGAGCGCATCATGTAAACATGTGTTTTCTACCTTTGAGTCTTGCATGCAATTGAAATATTTCGTAATCATGGATGTTGTAGGTTTGTATAATGGTTTTATGTGGTTGAATTTGGGGAGAATTTTTAGCGTGGGAGCTCGGTTTGGAGTCTTTGAAATTCTGTCAGCAATTTATAAAGGTATGGTTGTCAATCTACTTTTTATTCTTTCATCATCGCAGTTTTCTCTAATGTCACATGCTAGGTGATATATATAGCTGCCTATTTTTAATTTTATCATATTGAAGACCTGATCAATATATGTTTCAATGATAAAATTTCGCAATAAATAACAAGGACAGTTTGCATTGGTCTGTACAGATTTACTGGTACAGTGCAGATGTGCCAAATTGTGGCTAATTGGCAGTAAAAGAATTACATGGAATAACATTGTCCAATTCCCTTGAGTTTACTTCTCGTGTCATACATGTTCCATCAATTGGCTGGGCATTATGTGAAATTTGAACCTTAGGGAATTATGAGAAGTTTACTGCCTTAAATAGCATCATGAAAAGTACTTCATTTTTGGAGTAAATATAAGATTCAAACTAGTCAATGCTTTGGAGAATTTTTGAGGATTCATAATGGTGAAACTTATGAGATTGAGTTGCAGAAGTATGAAGATTTGGAGATAATAGGCTGCTTGTATAATAGTCTGTGTCTAAATGTTGCATGTAAATGAGTGTAGACTAATCCCCCACCTTGATCTTCCCTTGGCGTTGTATATTATTTTGGTAATTAAAATCGGTCGCCAAAAGGTAAGTTGCTTTACTGAACCTTGAACCTTGGGATTATTGTTTCAAATCTTGCATTGGTGGGGTAAGGCTGCGTACATCTTGCAATTCTCCTACCCCGCCTCTTCTACGGAGGCTTGTGTAATGGAATTGTTCTACATAAAATGTTTTTGCCTAATTATATGTTTACTGTTTGTAACCCTTAATTTTGTTTAAATTGCTCTCTTGGCAGATGGCCGCAGAGAGGATTTGTATGTCTCTGAGGCCCTCATGGCAGGAATGGTTTCTGGTGCTATGGAATCACTCATAAGCTCCCCATTTGAGCTGATTAAAACCCGTGCACAAGTGGCCTCTGCCTCTCGCATTCCAAATCTTACATCAGTTACAGAAAGCAGTGCTGTTGCACCTGTGATTGCAAAGTTACTTCCTGGATATATTCAAGATAAGACGGCAGTTAACCATTCTGTCGGCCTTCTATCTACCTTAACATCCAAGCATTCCCATATGGTAGGTGCCTTGCAAAAGTACCCATGGATGATAACTGGTTCTGGGAAGCCACCTTCAGTTTGTGATGTTAAGAGGCCATTAGATGTTGTCTCTTTGGAAGGATGGTCTGCATTATGGAGAGGTCTTAGATCTGGAGTTGTTCGAGATTCTGTTTTTGGTGGGATATTCTTCTCTACATGGCAATTCCTGCACCAAGCAATGCTTGACTGGAAGGCGGTTGGGATGGATCCTCCACCCAGGTTTGAAAATATATACCTTAGTAGTCCTTGCAATGCCAATTAAAACAGTAGAGAAGATTTAAAAGTTTCTGTCACATTCATCTCAACCAATTGGGCCATTATCCTTCTTACTTTACAAACCCTCAAATGGAGCCAACCTGATGCTAGTTTGGTGGTTTGTTGTAAGAGGGGGACTCAACAGTTATGCCAACACCCTAGAATTCGATCCCATCTGTTGAAATGGTTTGTCCCAATTATTTATACGGTTGTGGATGTAATTAAAAAGGTGTTAAATCTCAAATTCTTACCCATGGTGCTTTGCAAAGTGGGTGGTGAAAATCAAATCTCTATTCATCATTACAGGTATTGGAGCTCCATAAAGTCTCACAAATTCCTTAACACACACCACCACTAGTTGCTCTTTGAAATAAGTCATTTAGATTGGCAAAGAAATGAAGTAGCTTAGTTAACTGGTCTACCACTCAAATAGTGATCATTATTCTTCTCTTTGAAACATCCATTCCAAAACCTCTAGTGATTGCAAGGGTCCTGTAGGGCCTTAGCTGTGGTTTACCTGTTGACATGTCAAATCTTTAGCAACTTATCAAGCTATCTTTTCCATGCCAAAGAATGAGCAACCTCCATAATCTATATACAATACTTAAAAGCCATCCAATTTAATGCTCTAATGGTGGTGAATGGTGACTTTTTCTTAAAAACTGTCTAATACAATAAAATTACTGCATTCCTTTCTCTCTCAAAACAGGATCCTTGCTTTTCTCTCAGATTTGATGAAGAAATTGGCCCACTGGCGCCATTAGCTGTTAGTCTTGCAGCTGGATTTTCAGGCTCAGTTGCAGCTGCAGGATCTCATTGTTTCGACACTGCCAAAGTTCGATCTCAATGTACTGTGTTGCCAAAGGTATGTTAACAATGAAATTTAATTTGAAAATCCTATTCTATTCACTTAAATGGTATCATGTTGATGGCTATGGTAGCCTTTGAATCTGTCTGTCATGGTGACTGTTAGAATGATCTTTCTTGTCTGACCATTTCTGAGTTCCTATTGATCCTATTGATGCCCGTAGCCCCTGTAGGTGGTCAAAATGCGTTGACGCTGTTAACAACTTTGCAGTGGCTACTACATCTTTCTTGCTCAATTCCACAGGCATGCTGAGTTTGCTTTTTGATGTTGAAGTACATTATGGCTTGTAAAAAATATTCTGCCTTAAATAACAGCTAAGCTAGGTTTGTGTCATTGTAAGGAAAGAAGGTTTTTAAATTGCAAGTATTCAGTAGAATGCACGCAAATCCACCAAATTCAGGTAGCACTATAAACTCCTTGGCTATTGTGGAAAAGGGAAGCAAACGTGGTTCTTTGCTTCATAATGACTTTATTGTGCTAAGGATTAAAATCATTAAATTCTTATTCCATATATGAACTGCTACCTTCTTGTTTGAAGTGGACGTAAGAGAAAATAAAGTGCCTTAATTGGAACAACTCTGACTACCATATGAAAGTTGAATATTTTTTATTCTATATGTTTTTGTCATAAAAGTATTTCTATTGCTCAAGTGTATATCCCAGTTTGCACTCTTTCCAATTTTAATTTAAAACTAACATCCTGGTTGCAGTTCCGAATATTATGATATGAACAGCTGTGCCTCTGTTTTGATTCCCCTTAATGTAATTTCATTGCTGCAGTATATTTCCATGGAAAGGAAGTTTCTCAAGTGGAATAGACCTGGGAATAGATTTGAGAGAGTCACAGGGATCCACCCTTCTGACAGGAATCTATTGTTCCGTGGGATTTGGTTGCGGATGGCTCGTAGTGGGCTTGCTTCTTTCATGATTGTGGGCGGTTATTTCTTGACCATTGATCACATATTCTCAAGTTGAATGTATGGGTAGAGGTTTATCCTCCAAATGAAGAAAATGAATAGCTAAAGGTGAGGAAGGAGGCCAATGAGGTTTGTTAGCGAATTCCGTGATTATATTATCATTATATGTCATTCTCCATAGTTATGCTGCACCTTCTTGGTTCATCAATGTATTCTTCAAAAATTTTGTGCCAAATGCTGGGAGATGAATCTATGATACGTTACAAGCTGTTTTTATCTATTGCATAGTCTGTTGACATGAAAAATCTACTTGCAGTATTAACATCATTGGTTAAATGCTAGGAGATGTTTGAGATCTCTTTGGTCAACCGGAATCTGTTCATATTCTTTACTGAAATGAAAATCAACTTATTCTGATGCTTTATCCTGCCTCTGTTGACACACACGTGATCTAAAAACATTAATGTCTTGCCTGTAGTCCGTTTGAACAAAAGGTGGGGAAAAGGAAGAGGAAGAGAAGAAGCCCCAATTCTTGTTTTCCGTAGATGGGTTGATGAATTTGGAAGTCAGTCAACTATAAATACCATCACTATATGATTCTGAACCTTCTGTTGTCCCAATACTGTCTACAGTGTGAATGGACTCGGGCTTTTGTGACGGTTACACTGTTATACACTTAGACTACATAGAAGGGTTTTTTTTCTGTTCTTTTGTTCTATAGGGTTCACTTAAGGGTGAACCTGTGGCTTCAATCTTCAGTGATGGAGGGGTTATACCATAAAATTTTTTCTTATATAAGTTTTGGCACTACTTGTACCATGTGGAACCTCTATTTAATATGATATATAATAGACATGAAGACTTAGAAGTTGAGGTATATTATACGTTAATCTAATTTTATTCTAAGGTGGTTTCTTCGTTTGAGCCCACAATGTTCTGTTGATGATTCTTGATGACATCAATTTTCCATGCATATTTCGAAAATTCCAAGGTTGTTTCTTCGTCTAATGTCTTACTCTTCGTAAGTCAATGGATCATGCCATTTCTCCTTATTATATGTTGGAGTTCAGTTTCTTATTCAAAACTTTATTATTTTTTCTGGCTCGTAGGGAAAGGGAAGGAAAAAAAAAAACAACTCTACTGTGCTTCTCATTGTGCTCCAGGACTGGAGTTCTCTCACATTCAGAGGAAATATATTTTCTGCGTTGGGCAAGAGCAGGATTTAGGGAGACCCAAAAGAGGTATGCTTCATTTTCTATTAAGAGGCCTACGAATGCCAGAAGACATGGCTTTTGATAAAGCCAACCCTAAAGTAGGGCATTGATAATTTTTCATTGAGATATATAGTGGGACTTTTTTTTTCCCCCAAACAATCGATTCCTTGAGGGTCTGCTGTAAACCCGCTGTAATTTTATCACAGATGCATTTAATTAATTTTTTTTTAAAAAAATTATGATCTTGTTTTTTTTTATCAGTTTACATTCCAATGGTTTTTTTTTTTTTTGGGAACAAAAATCAAATTGACATCAAAAGGGACATAGAAAGTTTTGATTTTATATCCAGCGATCCAGAATTATAATCTCATTTTCATATTAAATTTGATTTTTGTTTCATAAAAAAAAAAAGATATCGTTATATTCATAAAATCGATGAAATACAAGTCATCCTAGTCGCCTGAAAGCCCAAACAATCCTAGGCTACGGTTCAAAGTCATTTTTTGTTGTTGATGCTAATGTGTGTGGTAGGGCATCACACATAAATACATAATGCCCAAAACACACAATTGTCTCTTTTTGGCAGGTCGGAATAGGAAAGCACACCACTAACAACCTACTACTATAATAAAAATGTCTTTGAGACCTATAAGTCCATATATTATGGTTCTTTGAAAGTGTTATCAATTCTGCCATCCCGCTCCGTAGAATATGAGAGTGTATATTTTAATCCAATGATTTAGAAGGTGTATCACATAACACCACACCACATTTTATTTTTTCATTTTTAAAATGTCTGACTTTTTTCAGCATTAGATATGAAGCATAAACTCGTGTCTAAGTCTCAACTCCGAAAAGTAAACCATAAATACATAAGTAGTTGGGTTTCTTGTTGGCAAGGAGTTTTGGGCTTTTGTATTTGGGACCAATTTAGGCCGAAATTCATATTAGATAATGTAATGGGCTTGTAGTAAATTTCATTGGCCTTTCAACTAGTTTGGATATCCAATGGGCCTGATATCGTTTTCGATTTGAGCTCACAACGCATGTCCAAATCCACTTATATTGTGCCCGTGGAACAGTGATACGCGCCGGTCAATGCGCGTGGACCGGTGCCTCACTTTGCAACTCGCTAGTAACAGCTCAGTTGGTGAGCGAACCAGTAGATGAAGAGAAAGAACTTCAATTCGCTGCACCAACGACTCGATTTGGCCAATTATTCGATCTCTGTTCGTCAGATTCAGATCTTTCTATCGTGATATTCAGAAAATCAAAGAGCTGTGGATGAAATGGCGTCCCAACGTAGATGAATTGAGGCAAGATATGTCACTCTCATCCTCCAGTTCACTCGCCTCATCCGCATCGTCGCCAACTGCAACCGCTTCTTCTTCGACCTCGTGGTTCTCTGGCATCGTTCGCGGCCGCATCAGTAGGTCTTCCAGTGTGAAGATGTCAAACAACAACGCCGTACCGATTGAGAGTGCGGGCCCAATCAAGGCCAAGAACCAATATCGAGGCATTCTCTTCAAGTACGGGCCCAAGCCAATACAGGTAATCACCTCCAAATAATTTGGTTTAGTTGTTTAGATGAAGAAAAGGTGTGTGGAGAAGCGATTACTTTTGCATTCCAGTCTCTGTTTCTTTTTTCTCTTCCGTGAATTATTTTCGTAAACTAATCTGGATTTGTTCAGTACTTTTGGAATGGGGCATGACAATCTCAGAAGTGATTGACTGACTTATTGAAAGTTGGTTTTTGGATGGTATTTGTTGATGAATAACTGGAACTAGTTCTTTTCTTAGGGGAACTAGCTCCTTTTACCTGACAGTTTATGTTCAATGGATAATGAAAAGTTTGATAATGTTGTCCTAATGGAGAAGGTTTAAGCTAAGAACTAGTTCATACAAGAGCTTAGTAGCCAAAAATGCAATAGAAATTTTATTGAGGGAGCACCAAGATGTTGCCTTTTCATGACTAGTATATCTGCCAACTGGTTAAGATGGCGAAAATGCAGTGGCCCAACTCCATGGAGAGGTTTCGCATTTACCTTGCCTTAACTATGTAACTGAAATTTTTTCCACTCAGTACAATTTATCGTCAAATTGAAATTGATATATTTAAATTAATTTCATAAATTTCTGGCAAGATAGCAAGTAGATACCAGTTTTTTTGGATAAGATAATGTACAATATCCAGCAACAACTAACATGAAAGTAAAAGAGGTGAATAGATTATCTTCGTAATGCCCTCATATTTTAGACCAGCACAAACCGGTGCTTTCTAATTCTAGATAATTAGGATCATTAACTTTGGGATTTCTATTCATTGAAATTAGGTTTGAATGATAGATGGATTTGATGTCATCCACGTGCAAGTTTCATTTCCGTATGTCCTCCATAGTTTAGACTGTATCACATGGTATGGTGCACCATCATTTTCTTCTGATTTGTGAAAGAAACTCCCATGAATGATCTTGAGTCTTGACCGCGAGTAACACTAATGTTTATGAGGTTGTTTCCTGTCTGCATTTCCTTTTTCTCTTTATAGTTTAGGTCCCATTGCTGTGTTTGTTGAATATTGAACTTCTACTCTTTTTTTGTCACATCAGTAAGAATGTTGTACCCTTACCGTGCAGGTTGCATTTAAAACGGGTGATTATAAACAACAGGTTATATTTATTGGTGGGCTGACAGATGGTTTTCTGGCAACAGAGTACGTCCAGTTTTTTTTTTTTTTTTGAATTATTAATACACCTAACATTATTGAACATATTGTGTTAGTTATCCTGTTAGCTGTGAAATGAATATGTATTCTGGCAAATGTTTTTTATCAGCTTCATTCTCTACACTAGTTTACTCAGGTCCCAATCTTTTCATATGGACCTAACGACTGGAAGAATGTCTAGAGTCTTCTAATTTCAAAGCTCACTTTCTTCATCTACTTTGCAGCTACTTGGAACCCCTTGCAATGGCTTTGGACAGAGAGAAATGGTCGCTGGTTCAGCTGCTTCTTTCGTCATCATATAGCGGGTATGGCACCTCCAGCTTGCAAGAGGTAAAATTGACTTGGTGTCAAATGTTTTCTGTCTGTAGCAAACCATTTCAGTATTTCCATTATCTTATTTCAATCATTCTTTTATTTGGTGTTACATGAGTTTTATTGAATTCTTAGTTAGAGAGCCACTCTGAGGGCAACATTATTAAAATCTTCTCGTTACAGCATTAGCCACAGTTTTGCTAGCTGCTTTGGTGCATGAGCTGAGTTCTACTTCTAAGATATTGCCAAAGGAAAAATGTGAAAGACTAGAGGTGCTTTCATGCACAAGTGTGTCAGTGCGTTGCCATCACCCAAACGTGTTGGCGAGAAGTTTCATTTAGCCATATGTTGCGAGAAAACAATACACAATAGCTTTTAAAAATAGTTTCAAATGATGATGATGGTTTATGATACCCAAAATTTAGAAGTGAACTTGTGTAGAGAGTTTGATGGGAGATTGATTACAAATTCTGATGTCATTACTTTCATCTCATACTAGCAGTAAGTTTATTGAGTGAATGCATACTGTCTACATAAGCCAATTGTATTATGACTCCTGCCATGAACCCTCTCTCAGACGTTTAGCCCTCAAACAATGGGCAAACAAGTTGAATAACTATATTTGTTCATCTCCCCGCTTAGACCTCTTTAATCCTTCATCTGTAGAGAATTATCCTATCCCTTTACCATTAAGAATGGCAGACAGTTTCAGCAGAGAGGAAATTGGTTTGAAGGTAATTTGATTCCTTGTTCAAAGGGTCCTGCTCAAGGTGCTTCCCTCACTGTATAGTGGCCAATTGGAGAAAGTCTATTCAGATGTTTTAGATGAATGGGAGAAATTCTGATAATGCTATGATTTCAGACCTTTTAGTATAGCTCACTCTGCTACATACTTTTTCCTTCAATGTCAAATTTTCAATATTTAGAATAAATGAACCTTGGTCTTTCCTCCGACCTTTTATCTTTGAATTTGATTTTCACTTTTAAACAGTTTGCCTCTAACATATTAAGCCACCATTTCTTGTGTCTTGAAGGATGCTATGGAGCTTGATCAGCTGATAAGTTTTCTAATCAACAAAGAAAATTCCGAGGGTGTGGTTCTACTTGGACATAGTACTGGGTGTCAGGTAGGGTGGTTACTCGAAATCGCATTTTTTCTCAAGTTCATTTGCAAGAAAAATCATATTTCTTTATGCGAAATTAAAATTCGCCCCTCTTCTTTGCATATGAAAACAGGATATTGTGCATTATATGCGTACAAATGCTGCATGCTCTCGAGCAGTTAGGGCTGCCATTTTGCAGGTACTCAGTCGCATATATATTACTAGGGGTTTGTCTTGCTTCTTTCAATTCTAGATACTCATGGATCCCCCGCTGTTACTGAGAAGGAAAAGTATAAGGCATTCCATCTTGATACTTGCCTATGTTTCTTGTCTTGGTTAACGGTTTGCAATGAGTAACCACTGTATCTTCTATTGACCTAGTTTGACTTTGACTTGTAAGTCCTGGGTAAAACCACCAGGCGTTACGAACTAAAATTATTGTCCCTCGTACATGCTGCAAAAGAAATTAGAAAGATTAGCATTGCTTGGTTGGCAAAACCGTTTTCTATTTTATGTTTTTCCGTGTATTGAGCTTTCGCTTCAAAATGCCCAAGACGTCTATTTGATGTTTTGGGATTTTGAAGAGAATGATACACAAAATGCATTTTGTAAAACAACGCAAATCAATCGCATTTTAGCCATTTTCCGAGAAAATGTCCAAAACACTCAAACCAATGAGCTCATTTTGTGATAGATATGCTTTTACAGTGATAACAATCAGATGTGATCTCAAATTGATATTATTTTGGATTGTGCCTCAGAACTGATGTTCCTATCTGTTGCCCAGCCAACGTATCCAAAAGAAAGCAAGAAAAAGTACCAATAACTTAGAATTTTTTGACTGAATTGATTTTTTATTTTTTAGCCTTATCTATGCCTAGATAATTTTATTTTCCTTTACGTTATCTATCATGCATTCACTTGCATCTGTTGTCATAATTCCAATTGGAATTGTTAAGGCTCCTGTTAGTGATCGGGAATACAGAGCAACTCTTCCTGAAACAGCTGCAATGATTGACTTGGCTTCAAGTATGATAGCAGAAGGCCGAGGATCAGAGTTGATGCCCAGGGAAGCAGATCTGTCACCAATAACTGCCTATAGGTGTGTAAGCGTATTTACTTTTTTATCATGCGAGGATAAATATGATATCCATGGCGACTTTCAGAAACAAAATACCTTTTTGTTTATATTTGTAGCAAACTGTACTTTCCTGATTCCTGAATACTCATTTCCTTACCATGTTCTGATGGTTGAAAAATTGCTCATATTTCTAGAATTAAGCAAGTTAGCTCATGGCATGCTCACTTAGTCACTTGGCAATATTTAGCTTTGTCTACATAATTTTGTTTTGCTGGGAATTTCATAGCTTGTGAGACATCAATGCTGTTTACATCAATAAATATTTCGTATTATCAATGCCTCTCCCTTCTTGCTAACAAGCTAGCTTTTTGCAGGTTCCACTCCCTTTGTGCCTATATGGGGGACGATGACTTGTTTAGTTCTGACCTTACTGATGACCAACTGAGGATGAGGCTTGGGCATATGTCTAACACGCCTTGCCAGGTATAGAATTATAGATGCTCTTGGCTTTCAATTTTTATTTTGTGATAGTAACTGATAATAACAATCTGTGAGGTATCCTACAATGGATAGTACACTGGTCAAAATTTCTACAATTAAAATGAGGAACCCACTGGCATTTGATGATTTCAATTCTTTGCAGTTGCGTACAAACATATCTCACACGCTTAAATAAAAGATAAGTTAGTAAATGCGATCAATCCCCCAATAGTCCAAGCGACAAACTTGCAGAATACTTACAGGAATTTATTTCCATGCTATGTTCATGGGGATTCACTAAAACTCGTGCATGTGATGTGCAGGTCATCTTTTCCATGGCTGACGAATATGTACCAGAGTACGTCGATAAGAAAGCATTGGTTGAAAGGTGACAAACAGAATTCCAGCTATAATCTCTATTCACCTTTGCTAGACCTTGCTTAGGTGGTGTAGTAGCTATAAAATATTTGGTTTGTCCTGGGTATAAAATATAAGAAATTGTTATCTAGTGGCCATCTTGTGCGTTCAATGCATTATGGGCGATTAATACTTTATTAAATAAAATATCAATTTCAACACATCTTGGAACTCATGCAGATTGTGCAGAGCCATGGGTGGTGCCGAGAAAGTTGAGATTGAGCATGGAAATCACTCCCTCTCAAACAGAGTAGGAGAAGCTGTGCAAGCCATTATTGATTTTGTTAAGATAGATGGACCTAAGGGCTGGGATGATCCATGGAATTAGTGTTATCCCCTCTGTTCTCTTCACATTTTTGTTCTCTTCCTTTTATTGCTTAATTTAATTCGTGTTTTTTGTTCATGCTTAGCTGCTGAAGGTTCCCCTGTAGTCTAGAGGCTTCTTGTACTTCACCCTTGTAATATTTTAATTTAATGTATTGGTTTGAGTGTTTTGCCTGAGGAAGAGGCTTTTTGTACTTCACCCTTGTCATATTTAATTAAATGTATTGGTTTGAGTGTTTTGCCTGAGAAAGGTCCCGTAGAAGTTGTATTCACAGACATCCAGTCTATTTAATAAATTCAAAAAATTATGTGAACCCCACCTTGATAAATAGACTAGACGTTGTGATTAAAACTGCAGGGAAACTGTAGATTACGGTGATTTCTACTGTAAATACCTTTAACTAGTGTTTTTCAATCTTGTGGATCATGCTTTGTTTCTCCATTTTGTGTGTATTATAGTTATAATAATGGAATGTGATTGCCCTAATTGTTTGATCTTTTAAGTCTCTCTACTTGGGGTAATGAGTAGTCTTGGTTCTGTTATTAACTTTAGCTTTGAAGCCAAAAACATCTTGAAACTTAAGAGTAATCAATAAATTATAAAGTAATTAAGCGAAGCTGTCCTGTCAAATCTTTTCTTTTTCTTTTTCTTTTGAAGCCGATGATGGAAGTCTTTTTCACAGATTGGCACATCACAAGCAACTGTTCTTTATCTATTTATTAGGACCTCCATCCTCCTATTAGTTATGATAATGGTCCACCACAATTTTCATTAAAATTCTGCAAGCAAAATCAAAGCAAGTGTCAATCCCTACACCTCATCATATCTAAGAATCAAATTGAACAAAAATAAAAAAAATTCAAAAATCTGTGGCTGTTTTTCTTGTACAAATTGGTTGTTTTTTTTTTTCTTGAAAGATAGAGGGAGGCATTTTTATATTGGAAAAGTGTGAATGAATTCATTCATTTCAATTATAGTGAAAGGCAAGTAATAAAGTAAAGAAGAGTGAAAGCAAGAAGAAAATGGCTGAGAGAAAGGAAAGTCTGCGAGTGTCCGGTGATAACATAACACCAAGCCTCCACCTAGAAATCTACAATTACGCGTAAATAAAGTTGACAACTAGCAACAACACTTAGTCATTTTGACCACACGACTCATCATTGTCTCTACACATTTTGTCTAATGAATGGGATCTTTAAAATGGTCCATTTTCATGCTGGCTGAGCAATGATGGGATCTCTATGGGGAGTTTTTTCTTCTTCTATTTTTCCTCTTTGGTCGTAACACTTTTTTAAAAATTAAATACGTATATGTCTAATTCAATCGATTATCAATCGAATTACTTCTCGTTAGTTCCTAAAATTAATCAAGCCTCGCAACAAGTATCTACCAACTAATCTTTAAAGAACCATTATTTTATAGTCACAAGTTTGGTATTTGTAGCAAGATTTTCTTCTTCTTGCCCAATTTTTATGTTTTGTGGTTATGGGATTTAGGATAATAATTAAGATAGAACTAACATCCCAATTTTAGATCATTTGGGTAATTAATTACCGGAAAAAGAAAATCAAAGATTTTTTTTTTTTTTGATAAGGAGTTTAATCTAATTATTTCCATTGATTCCTCAATCCGTTCGTTTCCTTAACCAACTAGAGATTAACCGTCAAAGAATCTTAAACAAAAAAATAATAGACTATTGCACATGAAAAAAACACACTCTCCAAATTTAAACCCACCAAATTTTTTTTTATAGAAATTTGAGTTCATAAATGAATACACACTATTTTGATTCATGAATTAATATAATTTTTTTTTTAATTGTATGGTGAGACCAACCATCACCACCTTTCCATCGTACACTTAGTAAATCTATCGGACCTACATGCTACTCTACAAATTACGCAACGTGTTAGCTCATGCTACCAAGAAGAATTGAACTACCGTGGCCTACACATTTATATAGGGATAGTAAAACTTTTTTCTATTCGGATGATCAAATTTATTCAATCCAAATTAGATCAAGTTTGGATATAAATTATATGTATGAAATTCGAGTTCATGTCACAATATAGAAATCTTGTCGAGACTCTAATCCAATTTATTTGTCTGGATTTAAACCAATTCGAATCTAATGAATTAAGTACATCTCAAATCCACCATACATTCACATTACCATACATTCACATTACCACCATGCCATTGGCAATTAATATAATCTTTTTGTTTGTTGACATTTGTGAGACCCAGAAACAGCTCACGTGAAAGTTGAAACCCAAGTGTGCTCAAATGCCCAAACCAACCATGCATGAGAATTTAATAGGAAGAACCAAATGACACTAATACCCCCACATGATTGCCTTTGTCGGTGATTGCATGCACTATTGATTTGTGGACTACACATAACACATGCCATTAAGGAAGAAGTTCTAGGGCATTTTCGTCAATTCATGATTATCCTTTGTAGTTCTTTGGCTTCTCCATAGATTTCGTTGTTCCCAACTCCAACTCCACCTCTAACTCTACTCTGTTTCGTCTTCTTCTCTCGTCCTTTGAAAATTAAGAATAAAAAAATCAAGTTTTGTTTTTTTTTCCATTTTTACTTCATATTTGTTTGCTCAAAATCTGGATATTCGAAACACAAGGAGGAGAAAATTAGTCAAATTAGTCTTCCGACATTGGAGTGTTCTCGGTGAGTTCATGTCGTCTGATTTAGTAATTTTATTTTTTATTGATTTTTCTCGAGAAAGTTGAATTTTCTGATGTAATCAAACCTTATCGGAATGGGTTTGTTGTCAAAATGTTTTATTGAGAAAACAATATAATTTTTTCGGGAAACTTTACTACCTTGTCTTTTGTATTTGTTAGATTGTTCTGATTTTGGTGATTGTGGGTACGGATGCCGGAGAAAGGAGTGATCCTGCAGTTTCCGAATTCATGGACTCTCAGGTCGAGTCCGTTTCTTCAATGGAGACTCCCCATACTTACAGCTTTTGTCCTTGTTGCGATGGTGGTTGTGTGGAGCATAGATGGTTGTACCATAAAGAGCTTCATTGAGACCCGAAGGTTCAAGCAAGATTATGTACCCGTCAGATCAAACACACCCACAAAGAATCTTACAGAGACGGCCGAAAATTCTACCCCCTCTGCCACTAATATCCAAGTCAATTTGGCACGAAAGCCGTCGAATGTTACTAATGAGACTCAGTTCATCGATTACAGACCAATCTCTGTTCAAAATTCATCTGGGTTTGAGGATTTTGAAGTTTCGACTAATGTGACCAAGTTCAGCGATTTCAATCCAGTCTCCGTCCAGAACTCAACTGGGTTTTCGCAAAGCCCTCTGGTTTCGACTAATGTGACCGAGGTCAAGGATTACAGACCAGTATCTGCTCAAAACTCATCTGTGTTTTCTCGAAACCCTCAAGTTTTGTGGTTATCAGATGAACTTGAGCCGAACTTGACTGCAAATCTGCTCTCGCGATGGCTTGCACCAGGAGGGGAGCCTTGCAGGGATTCACGTACTGTTCAGATTTCGGTCCCGGGATTGGATGGTGGTGATTTGGTAAAGTTATCGGCTGGTGATAGTCATGAATTTGTGTTTCAGGCTCTGGATGAGTCTGGGAATGCTCGTTGTCTCGGTGGAGATTATTTTGAGACTGATCTTTCAGGGGAGGCATGGAAATCTCGGCCTGTTGTCAAAGATTTTGGAAATGGATCGTATTCCATATCTCTGCAAGTTCATCAAGATTTTGCTGGTGATTACAACGTCACTATAATTCTCCTTTTTAGACACTTTGAGGGTCTCAAGTTTTCGCCTGGTCGATTTGCTTTCGATAAGGAGTTGCGCAGGATTCCAATCAGGTTTATCAGATCTGAAACTCTACTGCCAGAGTTGCAAATTTGTCAAAAGAGTGATTTTAACAAAGATGTCTGGGTTGGGAGGTGGACTAGGCATGGCAAGAATGATGATTGCCAAATAAGCAATGATGGTAGGTACCGATGCCTGGCACCGGATTTTCCATGCCAGAGTCCTTGGTGTAATGGTTCATTAGGATTGTTGGAGAGTAATGGTTGGGTGTACTCTACTCATTGTTCATTTAGGTTGTTTTCAAGTGAATCTGCATGGAATTGTTTGAGGAATCGGTGGATTTTCTTCTGGGGCGATTCCAATCATGTCGACACGATAAGAAATATGCTTAATTTTGTGTTAGATTTGCCTGATATACATTCAGTTCCAAGAAGATTTGATATGAATTTTTCTAACCCAAGAGACCCATCCCAGACTGTTCGAATTACGAGCATTTTCAATGGGCATTGGAATGAAACCGGAAACTACCAAGGCTTAAATTCTTTGCAAGACGAAGGATTTAGAAATTTGTTGTGGAAGTATTTCTCAGAAGCTACAGTCCCAGATACTGTGATCATGAATTCAGGCTTACATGATGGGGTTTTTTGGCATAATATCCGAGGATTCTCTCATGGGGCGGAGTATGCAGTGTCTTTTTGGAAAGAAGTTATGGATTCGGTGAGGCAGAGGGGACTGGTGGTGCCACAAATCTTTTACCGGACCACAGTGGCGACTGGCGGATATGCTCGAACTCTAGCATTTAATCCTAACAAGATGGAAGCCTTCAATAGAGTGGTCTTAGATAAATTGAAGCAAGCTGGGCTTGTTTCTGGCACAATTGATGACTTCGATATGACCTTTCCCTGGCATTTTGATAACCGCTGCAATGACGGGGTCCATTATGGCAGGGCACCATTAAAGATGAAATGGAGGGATGGTGAAATTGGGCACCAGTATTTTGTCGACCTCATGTTAGCTCATGTGTTACTCAACACACTATGCACGAGATAGCAAGTAGGGCATATTTGTATTACGATTTACAGGTATTATTCATGGAGGAGATATTAGTTAGTAACTTAGCAAACTATGGGGAAGGCCTGGATGTTGCAGGCTATGCTAGTTGCAGTATCGAGACAGCTTCAGTATTGCTTGGAATCAGATTTAAAAGGTAGTGAGTTCCATATGTTTGTTCATATTGCTCATGAGGTTCGAATTAAAATTCTTTAATTTGTTCATATACCAGCATGGTTCTATAGATCCAGTCTTCAATGATTATAATATTTTTCTATGAATTTACCCCTTCTCTGTTATGATTTGATCCTATACTGTCAAATTTTCTAACATATATGTGTATCATTCATGAGACCTTTACCTTATGTGATGCTCTTGAAGATCAAATGTCAATCAGATGCTGTCCTTAGTGTGATTAGTCTATAAAACTTGCAAAGGTCAAATGCATTAGTCTCAGAAGTTATGGAACATTGGAAAATGAATGAACATTGCTGTAGATGTTATTTTTAGTTTTACCTTAAGTGCTTTGTTCATGAGTTATTTGCCTTTTTCGCTGCAAGTGAAAGTTACTTCTGACTCTCAGATGCATCATGATGACAAGCATTATAGTATGGAGGTCAAAAGCCATCATAGTATAGAGGTCTTGATGCTTCACCTTCACCTTAGCTGCGATTTCAAGGGAATAGTATGGTGCTTCTCCTAGCAGGCTCTCGGTCTCTCTAATTTTCTCTTGATTCCGCGTTTCCTTATGTACCTTCCTCAGCCTGATAAGTTCATTAGCTACTTCCTTCATGGTTGGACTTCTTATACCACCACCGCCTATGCATCTTTTTGCGAGCTCAGCTACCATTTCTATATCCTCCATTTCATCTTCATTAGCTACTTCAGAATCCAATATTTGGTAGAGTTTTTTTATTTTGCAATGATGAGATGAAGCAGTGAGTAATGTGACCCTTCTTCCGGGACCTTGTATTAGAAACTTTTGTTGGTATTACAGATTCATATGGTGAAATCAGCAATGAAGCCCCAAAATCTGATACCTTAGCTGTGTAATCATCCAACAATATGTTGGCTTATTTAACATCACTATGAATGATGGGAGGATCTGCCATAGAGTGCAGATAGTCTAGGGCTAGAGCAGTCTCTGCTGCAATCCTCGAGCGAGGTTTCCATCTTCGTAAAACATGTGACTTCTTGTCATGGATGTGCTGGTAGAGACTTCCATTGGAAAGAAATCCGTAAACCAGGAATCGGAACTTTTGTCTGCAGTAACAGCTTGACTACATTCTTATGATTTAATAACCTGTGAAATAATGCCAATTTCCTGTTGATATTCCTGATTTACTTGAGTTTATCCACTGATTTAGGCTTCTTGACTGCAACTTTTATCATCATTGCTAGTTGCTTTGCATAGCTCTGCTTCACTAAATATTCTTACTCCTTGGTGCTTTAGCAGAGCATTCCCCAATTTTCTGGGAAGTTTTTCTCCTTTATTCTCTTCTTGAACATTATGGAGATTAAAAGACAGATGATCAAGAATAAAATGATTGTTGCAAGAACTGCGCGTTGAGGAATGAAAGAGGGAAGATTGTTAGCACACAAGTTCCATGTTTCTTTCTTTTTTTTGGAGTAAATTCTTCTGCAAAAACTGAAAATCTCCCCTGGAGACACAGAAAGAACATCACCTGTGAGGCTGTGACAATCGTGGTTATATGAACTCCTTGACAGCTGACTTTTGCATCACCATACATACCAAGTGGGCATTGGCATGTGTAATTCCCAAATATGTTCTTGCAGGTTCCTTTACATGTTTCTTCTTTTTTTTGGGGTGACGAAGAAACCCACCGAAAGCACGGTCCATTGGACTCCATCCCAATGGTAAATTCACGGGACACATGCAATATCTGTAAATCACATGAGCTGGTTAAGTTCTATGTTGAAGCCCGGTGCAGATATAACGTCAAATCACATCAGAGTATTGATTTTTGGTGCATCCGTGAGGGGATTGGGGGAGCTCCAATTCCTATTTGTTCCAATGACATCCAATTATTAAAATCACAACCCTCTATTTAATCTAACGGTAACAACACATCCCTTCTTTCTTTTGGTTTCCTCCCTCCGACAGATTCCTCCCCATTTTTTAACTCTCTCCGCCACCATTGAACTCTCATGCTTGACTATAGACCGGCGAACTCTCCGCCCTGCTGTCCGCCACCACTAAACCACTCCCCGTCGGTTAAATTCTGTGGATTTCAAATTATGGATTGGAGTGGAGAACTCAATTTTTCTTGGTGTTGGAATAATCTGGTGGTTGGGTATGATATGAAATCAGAGATAAGTGGGGATCACTGGTAAGATTTCTGGGGAAATAACTGATCTAAAAAGTTGCAGCATTTGGTGAACCCTGAATTCCTGGCTCTCACTAAAAGTGCAAGAACAGAGACCATCAAACAATCATTGGAAAACATGGTTTCCTGCTTGTACCTTAGATTTAGGTGATCCTAAAAGCCCCTTTATTCATGGACAAAAGAGTATTTTTCATCCCTCAATTATTGGTCAGGTTTCATTTTCGTCCCTTAGCTTTTTTTTTTCCCTTTTTCGTCCCCCAACTATGGGAAAGTACCTTGTTTATCCCTCGAATAAATCCGACCATTGAAAAATCTTACATGGCATCATATTGTTCGTCAGATCAGGTTTTTCCCAACTTCAATCTCACTTAAAAGGACAAAAATGATACTTTTCAATAGTTGAGGGACGCAAATGGGAGAAAAAAATGCTTAGGGACAAAAATGAAACTCGTCTCATAGTTGAGGGACGAAAAGTATCTTTTTTGCCCTTTATTCATCAAACTGATGACCCTTGGTCCACCTACCGGATGGAAAAAAAATTCCATGATGAAGGGGAAGCAAAATGTACGCAGCCTCATCATGATATTTTATATGCTCTGGCCTCTGTGGGAGCCATTGCCTTCTTTTCTTACTTTCTCACAAGAAGAAAGTCAAAAAAAGAAAAAGAAAAAAAAAACTCCTCTTCCCCTGCATATTTATATGTTCACTATCTATATCTTTACCTTTTTCACTGCCTCATTGTGTTGAATTTTTGGGGGTCATGAGGGACCCTCCCAATTCCTTGATGGGAGGGCTATACATATATATATATAGGAAAGCAGGCAGAAGCAGTGAAGATAAAGAGAACATCAGTATCTGCAACAAAAGATGCATCTCGAGTCCCTGTGCGGAAAGGTGAAGAAATTCACCAGATGGATGTCGGAATCACGCGCAGCCATCCGGATTTGGTATGACGATCTGGATTCTGGAGGCTGAGGCGATAGGCCGGTGGAGTTGCAAATAAGGGTGGGATGAATACTGAAGAACGTTCACACATTGAAGGCAGGTTCTTCTAAGTGAAGTGCAAGAGCATTTACAAGGCTTACATGCTGCCTGGTAGTAAGAACAAGAGCGGAGGCAATGTAGGCATGAAGAACTTGTTTTATTACCATGACGAGACAAACCCTTATATTTGGTTAAATGACACTGGACATGATTCTTCTAGGATGGTTAAGCAACAGTATCTTAGTCTTGAGGACCTGAGAGTGAGACTATTCTGAGATCAGAATCTTTGGGGATCATCAACGGGGGTCCATATCCATCCGCAATGTTGAGACATGTATTTGACAAATGTGATTTGTAGGATCAATTTCTATAATGGTTGAAAAGTCAATCTTGATGGTGTCGAGGCTTGTCTCCACCCTTAAATCTTGTAAACTTCACAACAAGAGCAACCGTGAGAAGCTTCAAGGCCGGATTGGGGGTGCCGGCCGTAGAGACTCCGAAGATCAAGTCAGTAGGATGAACAAAGAAGATGACCATGGGCGGAAGATCGACGATGGATAGTGTTTAAGTTGAATATTTCATGAGAGGTTGGAAGAGTGTTTTTGGCTTCTAATTGCGCAAATCCCCTCTCTCGAGGTGGGAGGAGAGTATTTATATAAGAGTGAGTTTTGTCTTGGAAATGGTGTCACCAACCCGTGTCCTTTTGGATGAATCCCAAGGCATGTATGTGTAAACTCATGTACAAATCAATTTGATGGTATTGTTAGGTTAGGTGTTTAGAAAGTATGGAGGTGGGACACTTGTCATGTAAAGAAGGAAGGATTGGATTGTATATACATAAATTATCTGACATTATATAATAAAGAGATCATACATGAGAACACATCACCTGCTAAGTGAAAGAGAGGGTGCATGAATCGCTTTGTTATATTCCTAAACAAGGATATAACATGAGTCATCTTGTTGCCCTAACGGCTATACGGTCGTAGTGATGTATCTTTTACGTGGCAGTTAGGTCATGTCAGGAAGTGATGTCTTGTAAAAAGTAAACATGATGTCAGATGATTTATAAGTTAGTAGGCTCACACGAATTTTGATCATTACATGATTTATAAATAGAACAATGCTAAATCCCCCATTTTGTGACCCCAAATATATATGACATTAAAATAATTATTGATTAAAAACGTACATGTAGGATCTACTTCACATCTAACATTTCACATTAAATGAGATTTTTTAGAGTCATTTTTTGAGCTCTCAAGCATTATCCTTATAAATAAATATTCAATCGTTCTCAGTCAAATTACAAGGGTTACAAAACGGGCCTATACGTTGTTGGGATTTGATGGATTCTTGATCAACAAATAAATGAAGAACAAGAAAGGTTGAGATAAATCTCAGTTTTTTGTGTTTTCTTTTCCTTCCCTTACAATGAAAATGCTTGGCTCATATATAGCCATAAGCCTTACTACTAAACAATAATGTAAACAGAATAATAATACTCCTTAAGTCACGCCATGCAGATAGGCTTTACAGAATAATAATACTCCTTAAGTCACGCCATGCAAATAGGCCTTGATTATTGAATTTAAATGCAGGTCAACCATAGCCACTAATTGTGAATATCCTCCATGAATGCTTTCGGTCTCATCAGTCTTGATTTGCTTCCGTAACTCTCGCAGTTAGTCCCCTTTTCATAGTTGTCGCATCTTGCATGGAATCCTCAATAACTACGGCATGACTCGTCTGTCCACGTGGCGTCTTTAACTGCTGCCTTCGTGCACGATTGTAGGCGTTCTTCAGTCTTCTTCCTTGGTCTTCATCATTCTTCCCTCCTTCAAGATTATCCTTGTCCTCAAGGGTAAAGTGTGGAAACTGTAGTTTGAACATGGCAGCATCTTCCCAAGTGGCTTCTTCATCTGGTAGTGACGCCCATTGCACGAGTATCTCCCAGCGAAACCTGCTCCCCCTTTTGATCTTGCGGTGCTCAATAACCCGTAGAGGTTGTAGAGTTACGTTGCCATCTTGGTCCAGGATTGGTAAATCTGAACTGGTTAATACTTTTCCTCCCACCCTCCTTCTCAACTGTGAGACATGGAATACTGGGTGTATTTGTGCATCACTAGGGAGCTCCAATTTATAAGCTACCTCCCCAATTTTCTGAATCACCTTAAAAGGACCGTAATAACGACTACTCAGCTTGTGCAGCGCATTCTGGGATAAAGTTTTCTGGCGATGGGGCTGTATCTTCACATAAACCAAATCTCCTGTCATGAATTGCTCTTCACGTCTTTTCTGGTCTGCATATGTCTTCATGCGGTTGTTAGATTGATCTAGATTAGCTTTGAGCTCTTTGATTATCTCATCCCTTTCCTGCAGTTCACGATCAACCTCACTATTAGGGGAGGTCCCAATCGGATAGCTTACTAGAGCTGGCGGTGTCCGGCCATAGAGATACTCAAATGGGGATTTCTTTGTGGATGCATGATATGAGGTGTTATACCAATATTCAGCCCAAGCCAAATAATCCTCCCATTTCTGCGGATTTTGATGTGAGAATGCGCGTAAATATTGCTCCAAGGTGCGATTAGTTACCTCGGTTTGTCCATCGGTCTGAGGATGGTATGGTGAACTCATCGATAATTTAGTGCCTTGCAGCTTGGATAACTCTCCCCAGAAATTACTTAAGAAGATTCTGTCCCTATCCGACACAATTGATCGTGGTATCCCATGGAGTTTGATGATATTGCTTAAGAACAGCCGTGCTATGGATTTGGCTGTGTAAGGATGTACCAAGGGAACAAAATGTGCGTATTTGGTTAATCGATCAACCACCACAAACACTCCATCATAGCCGTTAGAGCGCGGAAGACCCTCGATAAAGTCCATCGAGATATCCTCCCAAACTCTTTCTGGGATTGGTAGGGGCTGTAATAACCCACTTGGTTTCCTTGCATCACTTTTTATCCTCTGACAAATATCACAAGCAGAGACATATTTGTGAGTATCTAGCTTCATACCTGGCCAATGAAACACAGCAGCCAAACGAACCCATGTTCGATATATTCCAGAGTGTCCTCCAACAACTGAGTCGTGAAAATGGTGAAGAAGTCTCTGTCTGATGTCTCTTGTACTTGGCACCACTACTCGATTTTTGAAATAAAAAAGTCCTCCCCGATGTTCGTAATCACTCCATTGATCAGGTTGTTCGGCTATCTGGTTCCCGATTTCAATACAATAGGGGCAGTTGTTGGTCTCCTCCCGGATCTCATCCCATATAGCCCAGTTTGGTCCAGAAATTGCGCATATTACAGACTGCTCCTCCCTTCGTGATAAGGCGTCTGCCACCTTATTTTCTTTTCCAGGTCTGTAATAGATCTCAAATTCAAAGCCCAGTAGTTTGGCTACGAATTTTTGTTGCTCCGGTGTAATGATTCGTTGTTCCAACAAGTGCTTTAGTGGTTGTTGATCCGTCACGATTTTAAACTTTCTTCCGAGCAAGTACGGTCTCCATAATCTTACGGCTTCAATTATAGCTAACATCTCTTTAGCGTAAACGGACCATCCTTTCTTCTTAGGGCCTAAGGCTTTGCTGAGGTAAGCAAGCGGCCGACCCTTCTGTGTAAGCACGGCTCCGATTCCCAGATCACTCGCGTCTGTGTGTACTTCGAACAAAGTAGAAAAATCTGGCATGGCTAATATGGGCGTGTTGGACATGGCCACCTTCAAATTTTCAAATGCTGCTTCACTTCTTTCGGACCACTTGAACCCCCCTTTTTTGAGCATGTCTGTTAGTGGCTTGGCTATCATCCCATAGTGCGCCACAAATTTTCGGTAGTACCCCGTGAGGCCAAGGAATCCTCTTAGGGCAGCGATGTTCCGTGGCTTGGGCCAAGACATCATGGCTTGTATCTTGCTTTGATCAACCCGTACGCCCTGGTATGATATGAAATGGCCCAAATACTCAATCTCTTTTCGCGCAAAAGCACATTTGGAGGGCTTGATATGGAACCTGTGATAAGCCAATATACCAAGCACTATCCGCAGATGTGCAATATGATCCATCCAAGTCTTCGAAAAGACAAGTATATCGTCGAAAAATACAAGAATAAACTTTCTAAGATGCTTAGCAAAAATGGAGTTCATGGCAAATTGAAATGTAGAAGGAGCATTACATAGCCCAAAAGGCATTACCAGATATTCGTAATGTCCATGATGGGTCCGAAATGCCGTTTTGTGGATGTCCTCATCCTTCACCCGGATTTGATGATAGCCAGCTCGTAGGTCGAGCTTTGTGAAAAAATGAGAACCCTCCAATTCATCTAGCATGTCGTCGATTGTCGGGATAGGAAAACGATCCTTGACTGTTGCATCGTTCAAGGCTCGATAGTCGTTACAGAATCTCCAGGTCCCGTCTTTCTTTTTCACCAACAGTACTGGGGATGAGAATGGGCTTTTGCTCGGACGAATTATACCACTGTCAAGCATTTCTGCTACTTGCTTTTCAATTTCATTCTTCTGGAAATGCGCGTATCGGTATGGAGCCACATTAACCGGTTTTGATTCATCTTTGAGAGGAATGTGATGATCAAAATTTCTCTGTGGGGGCAGAGATTTGGGTTCTGCGAGGACAATCTCAAATTCTTTTAGTAAGTGTTGTACCTCTTCATGTAGCTCAGGTATTGTTGACTCTGGAGATAGTGGCATGTTACTTTCTTCTTGGATAGCAAAACACTGTCCACCCTGCTTCCACACCTTTTCCAGAGCATTAGCCTCCATTGCGCCCGTTTTTTCTGCAGGTTGTGCCGCTAACCGGACCCATTGATTGCCCCAAACGAATTCCATGGTCATATTCTGATAATCTGAAACAACTTTCCCCAGTTTCTCCAACCATTGCACTCCTAGGACAATATCCAGTCCAACCAAATTAAGAGTGAAGAGGTCCACGCATACCTGAATGCCTTGCATTTTGATGGGTACCATTTCACATACTTCACTACATGTCAATTTTTCCCCGCTGGCTACCCTCACATCGAAGGGTTCGATGGGCTTCACTGCCAATTGTAACTTTCCAGGAATCCGACCGCTAATGAAATTATGCGAGGACCCATTATCGATCAGCACATTCACGGTTCGGTTACGGACTTTTGCTTGGAACCTCATTGTTCGTGGGCCATTTACTCCTGCCAATGCATGTACAGAGATGGTTGGATCTTGTGGATTGATCCCTTGATTTGATAGATCTGGCTCTTCATCAGTAGTTGGTTCATCCTCATCAAGAAAAGGTTCGATGATGAACATCTGTGGCGTCTGACATTTGTGTCCAGGAACAAATTTTTCTGAACAATTGAAACATAGCCCTTTTTCACGCCGCTTTTGCATTTCATCCCATGAAAGTCGCTTAACTCCGGGTGGAATCTGCTTGGTGGCAACGTTAGCTGATGATTTTTGCCCTGACCAGTCAGCTGTAGAGGCTAGATTTCGCTTTGCGTCAAACCTGCCAGATCTCTTTATATCATTAAGAAGGTCATTTTCCAGTCGCGCACATTCGATTGCTTTTCTTACTGTTCGAGGACGGCTGGCCTTCACCACTTTTGCCAGCTCTGGTTTTAATCCTCCAATAAATGTCCCAATGAGGGCTTTCTCAGGCCAACCATGAACTAGATTACACAGTCTTTCAAATTCCTTTAAGTAATCGCGGAGATCCCCAGTTTGCTTTACCCTGGACAGTGCTTCGTTGTGATCCACGTATCCTGTTGGGCCGAATCTGGTGATCACCTCCTTTTCAAAATCCTTCCACTTGATTTCTTTTCTCTTCTTTCGATAGATCCGCTCGATCCATTGCCACCACAAATTGGCCTCTCCTTCAAGAAAAAATGCAGCAAATTCAACCTTCTCTGCCTTAGGAATTTGTTGAAACTTGAAATATTGATTGGCTCGACTAAGCCAAGAAATGGGATCTTCCCCTGCAAACTTAGGAAAGTCCATCCTGGGCTTTCTATTGTCGGGTGCTCGCCCCGTCGGTCGCGTGGTCTCTTCTTCTCCAGATGAACTGTCACTTTGAGTCTCTGACATGGATTCTGAGTCACTGGTGTCTGAATGGTGGGAAGCTTTACTGTTGGCGCTCCCACTTTGACGTCGTCTCTTCTGGTTTCTCATGAGCATCTCTTCAATGTGAGCAATCTGTTGCTGCAGTTCTCTATTGCCAGCGTGCATGGTTTGAACTTCCATACTTAAGGCCTGCATATTGGATTCCAAGGCCTCAAGTCGCTCCTTTTGGGATCCCATTCAAAGGAGCCTCTCAATGAAAGCACCAATGATGGATTCTTGATCAACAAATAAATGAAGAACAAGAAAGGTTGAGATAAATCTCAGTTTTTTGTGTTTTCTTTTCCTTCCCTTACAATGAAAATGCTTGGCTCATATATAGCCATAAGCCTTACTACTAAACAATAATGTAAACAGAATAATAATACTCCTTAAGTCACGCCATGCAGATAGGCTTTACAGAATAATAATACTCCTTAAGTCACGCCATGCAAATAGGCCTTGATTATTGAATTTAAATGCAGGTCAACCATAGCCACTAATTGTGAATATCCTCCATGAATGCTTTCGGTCTCATCAGTCTTGATTTGCTTCCGTAACTCTCGCAGTTAGTCCCCTTTTCATAGTTGTCGCATCTTGCATGGAATCCTCAATAACTACGGCATGACTCGTCTGTCCACGTGGCGTCTTTAACTGCTGCCTTCGTGCACGATTGTAGGCGTTCTTCAGTCTTCTTCCTTGGTCTTCATCAGGATTGGACGACTCGACATGGGATTAATTTTCAAGCCACCCAGTTCGTTAAAGGCTATTTTGGCGTGGCTTCCAGAACGTTCCAATCGAACTTATTCAAACCTCCCAAGCTTCGTCTTACAATTATACCCTCAGGTGGTTTTTTATTTTATTTTATTTTTAAATAACATAGTTTTGGTCAAGTCTCCAATAATATTTGACAAAGAGAAGAAACGACGAAAATTCCACCTTCCAAGTCTTCAACTTCTCTGCAACCAATTTCCCCCAACTTTCCTTCCCATTTCACCCTCTTCAACCCCTCTCTCTCTTCTCCCAAATGGGTATCTCATGGAGCAGCAACAGAAGGAGACACAATACTTACCCACCGCCACCTCCGCCTTACTACCACTACTCCACAGAACCACCCTCAATAGCACCACCACCTCCACCTCCACCTCCACTACCGCCACATAATTACCTCGTTCCAACCTCTACAGGTGCCGCTACTACGACCACCCCTCCTTATCCTTTCTCGCAGAACCCTTATCTATCGCATCCGCCGCGACCACCTCCACCTCCAGTGCCCTCATACTACAATTCTTGCAATTATGGGAATCACTCGATTCCTCGCTACAATCACCACAACTACCACCAACCTTACAATTTCAATCATGCCCCTCCTCAGACTAATGGATGGTCCGCAGCTCGAGCTCCTGCTGCCTCCGTGCAATCGCCGCCGCCCTACGTGGAGCACCAGAACGCGAAGAAGGTTAGGAATGATGTCAATGTCCATAAAGATACTTTGCGTGTCGAGATAGACGAGCAGAATCCGGATCAATACTTGGTTTCTTTTGTTTTTGATGCTTTGTTTGATGGGAGGTTAGTATTTACTGTTTCTCTCTTGTTCCTTTTTTAAAGTTTATTGATTGGTGAATTGACTTTTCGCTATTTTTTCCTGTTGCTGAAAAACCATGAAACTATTTGACATGTGAAATTTGATGTTGGGTTGGGTAGCAATAGAATGATTTTGGGTCTTTAGTTGGGATCCATTATTGTTGTAGCTATAGTTTTCATTTCATAGATGGAATTCTTTTTTTCCTTGTTAGAAAATAGAAGATAAAAGGTGATTCAGTATTCAAATATGATGAATTGAAGGGATTGTGAGGAACTCATTTTATGCATCAGAAGATTAATCAACGCAGCATACCACATCAACCTATTGAATGCAGTGTGCATGTTTCACTTCATTTTTTTGATGATAATTGTAGCTTATGTTTACGCTTTACCTCGTGATTTGAGCATCTGATATGGGCTGATCGGAGAGGCTAAGGAAAGTTGACCTCATATTTTTTTGTCTTTTGAGGTCTTCTCTGGGTGGGCAATAATGAAAGTGATAAAAAAAACGTGCAAAACAAAAAGTTGGAAGGCATTAGTATTATAGTTGGTGATATCCTTCCTTTCCTTTCCTTTCCTTGGGATCATTGTTCTTGTAATGTATTCAAGCTGCTCAAAAGCTGTTGTAGTTAGAATCAAGTCATAATTGATCAACTTCAATCCCAGTACAGACCATGACTTGCACTGCAATTTGGCAGCACACTAACCTAACACTTCAGGTGAATGTTACAAGTATTGGGGCTTTGTTCCCAGTTTCTAGTTAGGCTATAACAATCATGCAACTAATTGAAGTCAGATGGGCATTTAGAGAAACGAGTCTCAGTCTCTCAGCTGAGTTGTTGTTAGGTTGCTTTATTGTGACATGAGTGCCCTAGACTCGAATAATGACAACAGCATCAGAGTCTTCAATCCCGAATGTTATTCTTCATCTTCAAATCCATCTTCCTTGCCACATCAGTCTTTCCTTTTCCAGCATTCCAAATATTCAGCCTCTGCCGAAAAGGCCCGGGTGCTCTTTGAAATTCCATCATGATGTGGCTAGATCATTGCAGTTGTTAGTTTTCAACGAGGAACTCGTAGTAAGTTTTAGTCGTCAGCTCGCTGAGACTAAAAGGCATCAGGAGGCTCTCTTCCTGACCTCTTAGCCAGCAAAGAAGGAACATAACAATGTGCAGATCCATTTGTATAATTATTTTGGGAGGAATGGTGCTTAATTAGGTGCTTTTGAGGTATCAACCATTTTCAACTTTGGTCCTGTATCCAATATTTGGCCAAATTGTGGATTTGTGTCAGGACTTGATTAGTGAACTCTAGATATTGGCTTTCGAAGCTGCCTCTTAACATGTTTACGATGCTATGGTTCCCACATCTAGTTCCGACTTCAGAGGCATTTGATGCCTCAATTTCCTCCAGGACGATTTGAACAGCTTCTTTCTCCTTAATGTTTTATCACAACTGTGAAACTGTTTACCTTAGATGTTGTAGAAAGCCCTGACAAAAACAGACTTTAATTTAAGTAGACATTGGCTTCTCAGTTCCCCCCACGCTTTCTCTCCACCTCTCTCAAGTCTCAACGAAGAGTTGGAGGAATGCCTGGTTCTAAGAGGAGTGGAGGTGTCATATCTGTTAAAAACATTATATGAATGGTTGTCCATCTCATCCAAAGGTTGGTGGGTCTCACTAAAAGGTACTTGTCATGTACTCCATCTATTAACAATTCTCAACCTGGGCATGGACCAATGGCAGTGGTGTTTGTCTTGGCTCAAGTGGCGTCAAATGTTCAAACCATTAAACGTAGGCATTGGCTATGTTTTATGCCTTTTACATCTATTAGCCTTGTAGCCTAATGGCATTCGCTCTGCTAATGGTGGAGAACTTCATGGATTTGATCACATTGAGTACACTAGTCAGTGACTCAGTGGAAAGTTAACAACGATAATATTTGATGAACACTGCAGCCTTTATTTTAAACTTTGTCATACTTTCTATGTTATATTGTGAATTAGTTCTCCGTTCAATAAAAAAGTGGGTAATTGTGATGCATTAATCTTTGATAGTTAATCAATGTTGATTTTCTCAACGAGGGAAGAAATTAAAGGAGCTGGGGACTTGAGAGACCATAATCTTCTGATAGTTAATATGTGTAATTCTTTGGATCTACTTCTACTCGGTAGCAAAAACAGTTTACCTTGAGATTACCTGATTAACCACTGGAGACTAATTATAAATAAATAAGATGCATGCAGGTTATACCTAGTTGGCTTCAGTTCGAAGGTGAAATATTCTACCAGTGGAATACATTAAGAAGTTGCCATGGAACTAGTGTATCCCTGTTGCTATAATATTTTTGTTTTCCTGATTTTGCAGTATTACTATTTTCTACTTTGCAAAGGAGGAGTCAGATTGTAAATTTGTTCCACTATTTCCTGAAGCTTATCTGCCAGTAAAAATTCCCTTTAAGAAAGGACCAGGACAGAGATTTCGTCAACCTTCAGGAACAGGAATGGACTTGGGCTTCTTTGAGTTGGATGATCTCCGTAAACCTTCAACTGAAGAAGATATCTTTCCTCTTGTAGTATCTGCCAAAACATGTTCATCTACACATTCACCAGATGAAACTGAAGATGAAAATACATCTGCTCATATGCAGATTACCCAAGCTGTTCTAGAGAAGAATAATGATGGTCTTTTTCAAGCAAAAGTAATCAGGCAGATTTTGTGGGTTGATAGAATACGCTATGAGCTACGCGAGATATACGGAATTGCAAGCTCAGCAGCAGAAGAGTTTAATGAGAGTGACGGGAAGGAATGTGTAATTTGCATGACTGACCCTAAAGATACTGCGGTGCTACCTTGCCGACATATGGTAAGCATCCACCTCAAATATCTTTTACTAGAAGCTGAAATGACAATCACTTATGCATTCATTTATGATTTTCCAGAAGGAGTGATGACTAGTCTCTAGTCTTTGATATTTACAAAAATCAAACGCGTGGTTTTTCACGTGGACACCTAAGCTTTAAGTCCTTTTATTAGTTTTTGGTTTCTATGTAGAATCATTGCTAAGCATCAATTCTCTTCTGAATTTCTTATACATAAACGAAGTCGTTCCTTCAAACCTTAACGCGTTCTTTTGAGTTATATTGTTTGGTAATAGAGTTAGATGCTAGATATGAATAGGGATTCAGGTGTGTTGGATGTCTTGATCATCAAAAGAAAACATGGGTTTGATTTTGGCCAGCCTCTCTCTTTACAATACTTGTTTGTTTCTTCTAGTGGTTGATCTATATCTTAGTTTACTTTGCTCTTAGTTTCTGATTTCCCTGGAAACACTAAGATGCTTGTGACAGCTCTTGAGATTGAAATAACTCATAACCCCCTTGTCCCATCACTTTTTGCTATGTTCTTAAATTTTGTGTTTTATTTTTTGGCAGTGTATGTGCAGCGAATGCGCAAAGGCATTGAGGCTTCAATCAAATAAGTGTCCCATATGTCGTCAACCCATCGAGGAACTTATAGAGATCAAGATAAATAATACTGGTCAATGAGGGATTATTTTCCCACTACTATGTATTATAGGGTATGATTGTCAAATTCCTTCTCTCTGTTTTTATTTTTTAAATTCTCTTTGCTTATACATCTATGCGTGTGATTGATGTTGTCATTTGAACCTTTGATTATTTTTCCTGTTGATATTTACATTGATGATAATGTGAGATCGATCTCGCAGAGGTAATATACTTTTAACATTTGTATATGAATGGAAATTTAGCCTCAATGTCATTGTCTTGAGTCTTAACAGTATGCATGTTTTAAAACTTGCAAGAAGATTGAGCTGCCAGTTTGTTAAGTGATGCTCTCTCAGCTTGGGTTCTCGAAAGCTTGCATGTACCTTTTGTGTGGATATTACATTTGAACAATGGGGATGATGCCCATATCCTATGATACCTAGACTCGGGTACGGATGTCGGGAATTGGATTTGAGCCCCAAAACTAAGAATGCAAAAGCAAAGCACCCAATATTTTCACATTACGTTCCAGATTATCAGATCCTGCTCTGATTGCTATTTTGGGAGCTATATTAATATTACCACCATCACTGTCCCCCTCCAATGTAAATCTTGTCAAAATCAGCGTAATTCAACAATCATGTATCTTTATTGGGCTCATTTTGGGCTTTGGAGTGAGATGCGACCCAATTGATAGGAGCCCAAGAGTTCTCAAATGCTGCAGGGACTAGGGAGATGGGTTTGGGTTCTCTGGCGGTCTGGCCCGTCAAGATTGCTTAATTAAAAAAACTTCTAAAAAATAATAAATCAGATTCAATCTTAACCGTTGATCCAGCTACCCCTATTCGAAACCCTAAATACCGGTCCTATAAATATATCGTTCCTCGTTTTCCCTTCCCAAGGGTTTTAAATCACAGGTCAAGAACAATCTGAACCCAACCATGGCGGCTGCAGTAGAGTCCGTGCAGTGCTTTGGCAGGAAGAAGACAGCTGTCGCCGTGACCCATTGCAAGCGAGGACGCGGCCTCATCAAGATCAATGGATGCCCGATCGAGCTGGTGGAGCCGGAGATCCTCCGCTTCAAGGCCTATGAGCCGATCCTGCTACTCGGACGGCATCGTTTTGCAGGAGTAGACATGAGGATCCGTGTCAACGGAGGTGGTCAAACCTCTCAGATCTACGCGATCCGTCAGAGCATCGCAAGGGCTTTGGTAGCATTCTATCAGAAGTACGTAGACGAGCAGAGCAAGAAGGAAATCAAGGACATATTGGGCAGGTATGACAGGACCCTACTCGCCTCTGACCCAAGACGGTGCGAGCCAAAGAAGTTCGGAGGTCGTGGCGCCAGGGCCAGATTCCAGAAATCTTACCGTTAGAGAGGGACTTGAGAGGTTTTGTCATGTTTCATTGGTTTAGATCGTTCGGTTGTTTGCCTAAGATGTTGTGATCAAAGACTTTTGTTTCATTCCGATTGTAGTTAGGGTTTTTTGGTTATGAACTCTGTTGTGGATGATGGATTTGATGTTTCAAATGAATGTTAATTTCATTTGATTTGATTAAGGTTAATTGGGCATTAGCTAATTTGATTAAAGATTTTCTAGGTTTTTTTTATGATGTCATTAAATTTTTTAGTGGTGGTGATTAGTCTACTTCACTTTTAGCCATAAGTAAAAATATATTTAACAAGTAAGGCAATTGCTTCATCTAGGAGTGTATTCCTTTTTATCTTGTAATTGTGAAAAATACTAACCACAATATCTAGTATTTGTAGCCATTCCAAGTTATCTATTAACCTTATCAACGAGAGGTGATTCAGTTGACAATTGATTAAATTAGACATATCGATTGACAATTGATAATTGATTAGATTAGATATATAGTGCTCAATAACTAAGTTTCTATTGAGAAACATATTTCTCAGTATTATTTTAAAGAAAAAAAAGATCTATTAACCTCATTGGTTTCTACGATACCTTAGAAAAAGTGAGTGCTTTTTCTACAAGTATAAATGTTATTAGCAAATTGAGATGGAGAGATGCGGTTGAGTTTCGTAATTTTCTTGAGGGATTGGCTTAAGGTAGAAGGAGTTTGACAAATAATGTAGATGAGTTTAACGAAAGAGTTTTCAATATTTTATTATAGACTTGTTAGTTTTCAAATAATCATGAACTATACATATTCTGAATTTCCTCATGTATTTAATTTTAATTTTAATTTTTCCCTAATTTATTTGGCTAAAAAATACACATGATTGATTGGTGAAAGGTTGCCAGCCTAGTTTGGGATATTTTTTCAACCAATTTTGATGCAAATTTTTAACTATTTTTTAAAAAACCTTTTTAAGTTATTAAGTCATGCATAATTGAAATGGTAATGCTAGGCATCGGGCATCCCATCTCATCCCACACTTATGTAGACTTGATGTAGCAATATTGGCTCAGCATGTGACATGGAAATTGGAAAGTATATTATCAATTATTTTTTGGATAAAAATACCCTTATTTTTGTAAAACTATCGATCCAATTCTTCTCCAACAAGTGTTGACATTATTGTTTTTTTTACTTTTTTTTTATTAAATGAAATTTTAAAACATTTTATATCTCAAAATTTATGATAAATTTTGATAAAATATTACACCAAAATCAGTGGGTAAATCTCTTTTCAATAAGACTCATTGTCCATAATTTTTATCTGATCATTCTTAATTACATTGTTTTTCACATTTTTAAGGCCTAAATTTCAATATTTTAATCAATTCCATTGTTTTTTGCAACATACTAATTCCATTATTTTCAAAAACCAATGTAATTAAGAATGACTAGATAGAAAAAAATGACAATGGATCTTGTTGGAAAGAATTTTACATGTTGATTCTGAAGATGTAATTTTTTTCGATATCTAACATAAAGATAAATATTTTAAAATCTTGTTTAAGAAAAAATATATAAAATAGTTATGTCTTCAGGAATATTGTGTGGGAAAAAAAATTTAAATCGGCGGTTTTAAAAAAATAGGGGTATTTTTTTCCCAAAACATAACAAATAATATATTTTCTATGGAATTGAGATACTTACACTTGAGATACCTAGTTCTACCATAACAAAATACTCCATACAAAATAATAATAAAAAATAAATACAGCTATTCTCATTGTGGCACTAGTTTCGTTGCCAAACAGTCCCCATCTAATTTCTGATTGAATTCCCGAAAGTGCCCCAAAAAACCTAAACATTTTGCTCTACACTCAGTTGAGCGGCCTTTTTCCCTCCACTCTCACTCCTCCACCACTGTCCGAGAGGCTGGGACTAGTCGTGATTCTCCAAACAATTAGAATCGGATAGCGAGGAAGGTGCCACTCTCCCCTACTTTCCTCTTCCTCCCGTCTTCGTTTTATGTAGCATCAATGTTGAATTTTCAATCTTGAATCTCTCACCTGTTTTAGATCCGTCTGTGTTTTGCGCAAAGTTTGAATCTTTGGTTCTGAAATTTTGTGTTATGGATTTTCTCAGTCCAGATACTTGATATTTAGCGTATATCTTGAGCGGGTTTTACCAGGAGCTGCCCTATAGCGGTATAGCCTGTGCTGCTTGTGTGTTTGTCTTGATGGGTTAGAGGCCAGATGATGAGTCGGGTGGCCTTGAAGTGAAATAATAGAGCTTACGCATAATTACATTCACAGGAAAATAACTTCAAGGATGGAATTAAAGTTGATAAATGCTACTTATTTTTTGTATGGGTTTAGGGTTTGGAAGGAATTGTGTCAGTACACTTAATTTTATTTTTATATTATAAATTGATATGGCATTGTAAAAAATTTAATGGGAAGGGACCCTTTCGCTCTAGTACTTTAATTCAATGTTTAAATGCTCTCTGATTCTGTGAAAGAGTTTTAGTTCCATGAATTTCTCTACAATTCCTGATCCTTTTAAAATTTTTTTTTCCCATTTTATGTGTCCTCGAACAAAATTGATTGCCTGGAAGGAAATGGATTGGATTGAAAACCAGCTAATTAAATTTCAAGTTAACCCTTTTTTTTTCCTTTCCTTTTGCAACAGTCCCAGAACCAAATCAAGTGTTTGGTGTTTTATCTTAGATACGGTTTTACCAACCACTAGTATGTAGTTTTTCTTTGATTACCTATATTTAATTGTAACCTCCTCCTTTTTGGTCAATGGCATTTCTCCCGGTCTTTTTCATATGCTTGGTTGTTTGAATAAAGAACTTAGATAGTGGGAAACTAAACTGAATCTCAGTAGACTTATATTGTACTTTCCACAACTCCAGAATAAAATGGATGTCATCCTATATTAGTTCTGTCTATATAATTTGTTCTGCTGCAATCAAAGGTCTCTCTATTTCTGCTGGCATACACAGCTTATCTCATTATTGCATGTTGGCTTTAGGTGATTTTGCCTGTAAAGGGTTTGCAATGTTTTAATAGTACTTGCGTGTTTACTCCCGTGTGATATCAGGTAGATGTTAAGGCATCAGTATTCCTAAGTTTTGCCATGTCAAAGAAAAATGGAAGGTCCAATTTGGTCATGACATACAGGAGATTTCTGATAGACAATACTCCACATGAGACTTGAGAACTGAACTTGTTTGCATTTACAGTAGTTGTTATTATGCAAAGTATTTCTGTTCATATATTTTTTACTTTTCTATTTATATAATTTAACTATTTAATTGTTTGTTTAGGTTCTGTTGGAATGGACTCCGCAGAATTGAAGTCACAACACCGACAGTTTTCAATTAAACTGTGGCCTCCTAGTCAGAACACCCGGCAGATGCTTGTGGTACGTATTAGAGGCAACCTTACCTCTAGTTCTATTTTCACTCAGAAGTATGGTAGTCTTAATGACAATGAGGCCGAGGATAATGCAATACAAATTGAGGATGTGGCTTTTGACACTGCAAATAAACACTATGAAATGGAGCCTGATGGTGATGGAAGTTCTGCAGTGCAGCTTTATGCCAAGGAATGCAGCAAGCTCATTTTGGAAGTTCTCAAAAGAGGCCCTAGAACCAAGGAAGACAGAGAGCCTGCATCTGAGAAAGTTAATGCATTCCAAGAGACCTTTTTTGATATATCAAAGGGTCCTAGGGCATTTATTGAGGCAGCGGAAGCTGAGGAGCTTCTGAGTCCATTAAAGGAGCCAGAGAATTCGTTCACTAAAATATGCTTTAGCAATAGAAGCTTTGGATTAGGAGCTGCTCGTGTTGCTGAGCCCATTTTGCTTTCCATCAAGGACCAGCTGAAGGAAGTTGACCTATCTGATTTTATTGCTGGACGACCTGAGATCGAAGCTCTAGAAGTTATGAATATATTCTCAGCTGCACTCGAAGGTAGCATATTGAAATCTCTGAACCTATCAAACAATGCTTTGGGTGAGAAGGGTGTTAGAGCATTTGGGGCACTCCTTAGATCGCAGCACGCCCTGGAGGAGCTCTATCTGATGAATGATGGGATATCTGAGGAAGCTGCAAGAGCGGTTTGCGATTTAATTCCATCAACAGCGAAGCTTAGGGTCCTCCACTTTCATAATAACATGACAGGAGATGAGGGGGCACTTGCCATCTCGGAGGTCGTGAAACGCTCTCCTTTGTTAGAGGATTTTCGGTGCTCCTCTTCAAGGATTGGTTCAGAAGGAGGAGTTGCATTATCTAAAGCACTTGAGACTTGTACCCAACTGAAGAAGCTTGACCTTCGTGATAACATGTTTGGTGTAGAGGCTGGAGTTGCTCTGAGTAAAGCTTTCTCGAAGCTCACGGATTTAAAAGAGGTGTACTTGAGCTACTTGAACTTAGAAGATGAGGGTGCAATTGCTATAATAAATGCTCTAAAGGAGTCGGCTCCTTTGCTTGAAGTTATGGAGATGGCTGGAAATGAAGTTACAGCTGAAGCTGCTCCTACTATAGCTTCTGCTTTAGCAGTAAAGCAGCATCTTACTAAGTTGGATTTGGCAGAAAATGAACTCAAGGATGAAGGTGCTATCCAGATTGGTAAGGCCTTGGATGAAGGCCATCTGCAGTTACTGGAAGTTGATATGAGTGCCAACTCAATTAGGAGGGCTGGAGCACGGCTCTTGGCTCAGGTTGCGGTTCAGAAGCCTGGGTTTAAGTTGCTGAACATTGATGGGAATTTTATATCCGATGAAGGCATTGATGAGGTAAAAGAGATGTTCAAGAAATGTACTAATGCACTTGGATCTTTGGATGAGAATGATCCTGAAGGGGGAGATGAAAATGATGAATCTGGAAACGATGAAGATAATGACGATGATCTGGAATCAAAACTGAAGAATCTTGAAGTTGGGCAAGAGTAGATTTCTTCCATGGCATTTTCATTTTTCATTTTGCTGCTCTAGTAGCATCTGGAATTGTTGGAGACATCCACAATATTTTCGTTAGACTAGTCCATTGGACCTTTACTATGTATTATTAGGGAAGCTTGTTACTTGAGGAGAAGCATGGCTCCCCTTTATTTTATCACTACCAGCCTAGAAACACTAGATTTAGCATTTGATCTAATGCAAAATCTTGTAGCAGAGTCAGCTCTATGCATTTGACATTTATGCCATTTTTCCAGGCAACAGTTTCAGCTGTAGGTTAATCCATTTGCTATTCTTTTTCTCACGTTATTCAGAGCCCATTGCACTGTTAGTCACAGGAAGCCCACTTCCTTCCCTGGAGAGATGAAAAAGAAAGAATGAAACTGCACCATGACTGGCTCCTTCGCCATGAATAACAATTAGTTGCTAGGAATACAAAAGATCCATCAACAGGATTCACCAACCTGTGAGATTAAAAACAGGTGGATGAAATCAAAACATGCAGAACTAAGGAGGAAGAAGAAAAAACATCAGCAGCTAATCATGCTTGCCTGTCAATGGAATCCTTATGTTTCTCAATGATTACCAATCCGGGTTGCTTTCAACTTCTACAGTTTTTCATACAAAAGCAACGCCAATGTTCTCTAAAAGTACAATCAGACAAATTAGGTAACTGGCTTTGGCTGTCTACGCAATCCAAAAGAGTACAACATTCAATATTTCATCATTTTAAAACCGTCTAATTTCCATTCATTAAATGGAATAGAGAGAAACATCTATGCAGTATGAATAAAATAACTACTTAGTATGGAGTCATTGCTCAACATTTTAAGTATCATCACATCCAACCATTTGCTCTGCCAATAGAATTCTGCCCTCTAGAATCAGAGGAGGAACTTTGGGCAACATAGTTAGATCTCTTCTTCTTATGTGTACTCCATGAAAATAAGGGTCCACTCAAAGCACTTCCTTGGCCACCCTTGATAGCAGGTTTTTCAACAATTCCCCCATCTGACTTCAGTTTTTTTATTGTTGAACCAAAGGTATCTTCACTTGTTTCCTCAGTTGTTGGCAAATTTTCTTTCTTCACTTCTGCCGCCTTTTCTTCAGCTTCAATGTTATCGCTAGCAGAATCATTGCCCTCAGATGGGGGATGGTCCCTTCTTTTTCCTTTAATTGAAACCTTCAACACATCTTCACCGTTTTCCACAGCCTTCATCCACTGTAGATCACTCAGAGTATCAGCATAAACCACATCCTTTCTTCTCCGCTTCCCCAAGACACTGTTGCTAGCACGCTCGAAAGCTTTGGCCTTATCTTCTTTATTATCAGGAGAATAGGCCCATTCGGGCACCTCTTGCTCCTCCATGAGACGAGATCGGTAGTTTTCCCTCTTTCTTCTCTCCTCGTCCATTTTCTCAAACATCCAAAACTCCTCTTCTGATCGTGCTGCAAGGCGATTGATTTCTCTTTCACTTGGTGCATTTGTACCAAGTGAGCTTGTTCCTCTACGCATGATCTCCTCCAACATCTCTCTTCTGTCCTGAGCTGCATCAAACAAAGATATATAGTTTCAATGATGTATACATTAATACATTAGGATAAATTTAAAAAGAAAATCCAAAATTAGTGTTTCCATTAGATACTTGTTTTGTGATCTTATCACAACGTCCATGTGTTTTTTTCCTATTCTATTACAATGTTTGAAACTAAACTTGGCCTCAGTTCTAACTAAACATGTGAAAATAGGGTAAAAGGTATGACGATGGCAATAGGCAAATATAAGCAATGTCAGGTTTAAAAAAAACTCAGGCTACAAATCACATTAATATGCTTCCAGAAATTCGAATAACTGTGGGATGTAGGACAATGAGAAAATACTGAATTAGAATAAATAAATACCAGCAACAAAATTGAATGTTTTGCTGTCATTAGTAATATGCCAGGTTATGATCATCAGACTGCACTAGTTATGACGAAAAGGAAAACATCCAATTATTTAAATGACCCAGCGACCACCACCAGGAGAAAGGCTATTTGTGAAATGAGCAGCAGCTTTAGAGGCAGTAATAGCATCATCATCCTTAAACGTACCTGTGGAAGTTGTATTGAAAAGTCCAGCCTGAATGACTTTGGCATCAATGCCCTTCTTTTGTTTTGCACGCTCCAAGATTACCTCTTCAATTGATCCAACACTAACCAAAACAAAAACCCTGACTTCCTTCTTCTGACCAATACGATGCGCCCGATCCTCTGCCTGTTGGTCCATTTGAGGGTTCCAATCACTATCAAATATTATTACAGTGTCCGCTGTCTGTAAGTTCAAACCAAGCCCTCCAGCACGAGTACTCAGAAGAAACATGAAGTATGGAGAGTCTGGAGCATTAAATTGACTAAGCAAAACCCCTCTTTCTGCGGTTTTGGTCGAGCCATCAAGCCTAAGATACATAAACTCATGAAGCTGCAAATAAATTTCAAGAATATCCATGAGACGAGTCATTTGTGAGAACAGCAGGACCCTATGCCCTGCTCTATGAAGTTTTGGAAGTAGACGATCAAGTAGCTCAAATTTCCCAGATGCTCTGAATATCTCATCTCTGCGCCACATATTATAATCCCCAACAAAAAGGTATGGGTGGTTACAACATTTCCTGAGCTGCATTGTCAGATTCTGTAGACTCTTTGATTTCCCGGATCCTGCAAGATATATTAATTTTATTGAAGTGGTAACTTTCTTCTTCTTTCTTAGAAATGAGTGATCAACCAAGACTAAAATAAAAATAACAATCAAATGAATCCTAGAATTAAGCTGAGGCCTATGGTGCACTAGGGTCCTCTCTGAGCAGGCTAACCACTCATCCAATTTAAAGTTCCACTCAGTTACAAGCCTTTAATACATTGGGATTGCCAAGTGACCCATGTTTTTCTATCAGGAAGCCATTCTGATTGATCTCTAATATACAAGGTCGTCATACACTGGGAAAATATAACAAATAAATTAATCATCTCTATCTCTCCCTCAACTTATCCAAATTACTTCATTTTTGTTAATATGCACCCATTGAAGTTTGATAAGTACCAAGTTCAAATCAGGAGGGTCGTGCAATTACCCTACATATATATTTATGTCGGCCTAAGAGCCATTCATCTTCTTCTTCTTCTGATCCTTCATCCCCAAAGTTTGGGGTCGGCCTACACGAGTCTATGAGAAAATCTCATTGACTCATGTATAGGTTTGGTAAAGTTTTACGCTGGCTACTGACCTAATGCAACCCTCCTCCTTTATCCGGGCTTGGGACCGGCTGCAAGAGCAGGCGGAGTAAGTTTGGCAAAATTTTACACTGGTTGCCGACCTATTGCAACCCTCCTTTATCGGGGCTTGGGACCGGCCTGTGCTCGGCTGCAAGCGCAGGCCGATCCATGTCAAAACAAATTGGTTATTCATATGAAAGCACAAATTATGTGGACATGTTGCACATAAGAACAGAAGTTACAAACCAGTATCTAGCCCCACTCTGCCAACATCTGTAACTTGTTGATAATATACTTTCTGCCATGCTGACATATCACATTTCAGTATGACCTGGGACTTCCCAGGAAGGAATTTCTCCACCTCATTTTTTTTCCTCCTCAAAATGAATGGCCTTATAACCTGAGAATTGAGGATTCGCAATGAGATAAAGAAGTCCAACTAAAGACGATAAATTGAAAACTAGAACAGTAACTACATGATGCAAGCGGCGAATGATCAGCAACTGTTCTTCATCTGTAAGAGAAACGTCACCCCGATCTGCGAAGGGAGCATTGAACCACTCCTCAAAATTCTGAACTGAGTTAAAAATGTTTGGGAGGAGAAAATTAAGCAGGGACCACAATTCTTGCAGATTATTCTGGATCGGAGTCCCAGTCAACAGAAGTCTACGCTGAATCTGATAGCTGCATGCGAGCAAAAAAATAAATATGAACAACCCCCATCATCTTATTCGAATACCATTTCCCAGTCAGAGATAATTAATCAGAAGCATCAAGAAACAACATTTTAATGGACACTAAAAGAAAGTCTAAAACAGTCACAAAGGCTATTTTGAAACCTTATCCAAGTATTTTAAACATAAGAACGTGGATAAACACTAACAAATATTTCATATTTAAATAAGTTTTCTTTGGTAAACAATAATTTCCATAAAATATAAAGGCCACCAAACAAACTTCTCGGAGTATGGAAAAACAAAATTAGCATCACTCAAGAGAGGAAATTTAAAAAAAAAAAAAAACACAGAAAATGGAACTCCCGAGAAACCAAAAAATTCAGCTCAATTCAAAGATTCAAGCTTTGAAGAGGATTCCAGCAATACAGAAAATTGCAATAATCTTTGTTGAGTACAAGATTGTTGACACACTGCTTGTGACTTTCGAAGTGGTGTAAGGTGCTAGAATTGAATTGAAAATCACTTATGCCTTTCATTGTTTTGGGGGGGCAGAGGACATGTTTCTATTGCCATTGAGGTTAAGCATTTAAAGTAAATCCATGTTTCAAACATAAAAAGCTGGTAGGATCGGAAGTTTTTATCGCTCAATATAGTAAAAAGCCTAAAATAAATAATATTTACCCATTTCATTTATTTTCCAGATAATGAACACTGAGAGGAATTAGATAATTTTAATTATCAGAATTAGCCATCTAAAAGACATACGAAGAGCATTAGAGAAAGAATTATGGACTCAACTATAAAAGGACAAGCGCCTTCATGAAAGCGAAAGAAAGGATTTTTTTTTTTTTTTGAGGATCTGAGAAATCTAATCTCCGTTGTAGTTTTATACAAAGATTACTTGCCGTATTAGAAAGACCATCCAACATCCCAAGCTGTTGAAAACCTAAACCATTTCAAGCAAGTGATATAACTGATATTTTATGTTTGAAGTTATCTTTTTACTAGACTCGGTTATTTGAAGGCCACAAAGAATTTTAGAGGGGGAGCTTCTAAAACAGATATAAACGAAAGCAAATTGAAAATAAAAAACTGATATGGAATGCAACCAGTGCACCAAATGAGAACTAGCATGTGATTCGGCAAAAATATATAATAGCAAATGTAAGACTACAATAACAAATTTATAAATAGAAAACATAATAAAATCTAAGGCCTATAATGTGCATCCCATACCCTGTGAGAAGAGTCCGCGCAAGAGCACATTCGTGATTCTTTAATCGATGTCCTTCATCAACAATCATGTAGAACCAGTCAATTTTCTTCAAAAATGCTTTATCTCTCATAATAAGATCATAATGAGTGATCAGCACATTCAATTTCTGCTCGCCCGATAACAACCCCTCCCTAATTGCCTTTCTCTCGTCCATTCGACCATCATAAAGAATTGCTGGAATACTGAATCAAATAGATGTATAAGCGATTTCAAATTGAACAATAAATGTATATGCATGTCCTGGAAGTGAAAAGCACTCAGGTTTCAGGGGCTTAATGGATAATTGAAAACTCAATGCATACCTGGGAACCCAGGTTTTGAATTCAATTTGCCAGTTTGGCAGTACAGCCTTCGGAGCCACTATCAAGTGGGGACCACTCACACCCTTCTTTTCCGTGAGATAAGCAATCAATGAAATGGTTTGTATTGTTTTCCCCAACCCCATTTCATCGGCTAAAATTCCATTCAGGTTGTTATTGTATAAAGACAGCATCCATTGAAGCCCTTCCAACTGGTATGGTCTTAATTCTCCACCTTCAAGTATGGATGGCTGCTCAGTTACCTGTAGTTGGATACAAGATTTTAAAATCCATTTTTGTAGTAGAAGCGGAAAAAAAATTGCAAGAAATTTTACGGTTTTATTATGTCTCTTTGACTACACACAGATTGAGTGCTTGACAGTGGCACATCAAACTACATGTCCATCCGAAAGAAAGGTATTCCAAAACCTAAAGAACGTAACCATCTATCCTCCAAAATGTCGAAATGTGTATCCATTTCTTCAAAAGCTCTCTTATTTCGTCAACCTACATGTCATCTGAAGAAAAGGTCTACCAAAAACTAAAGAAAGTAAACCATCTATCCTTCAAAATATCATAAATGTGCTTCTATGCTTCCAAAAGCTCTCAGTTCTCGCTTTTCAAGTAAACCAGGAGATTTATGAAAGTATGACTTGCACTAGCTTTTCCCTCCTATTGTATCTCATCATCGTCCGAGCCTTTAGCCCAAGAGTTTGAAGTCAGCTACATGAGTTTATGATAAAACCAACGGGATTCCACTACGTGTATTCGTTTCCGCCATTAATTTCTTTTTAGGAGCATACTTTCATCTACTGCTATTGAATCCATATCATTTCTTTGTCCTTCAAATCATGTTTTTTTAGGTTTTCCTCTTCACTTACTACTTTCTCCTACCCAAATTTCCTTGATTTTCATTGTTAGAATATATATATAAATGATGTGAAATGCTCCAACCCAACAAATTGACTTATTGGGTTGAATGGCAAAGTAACTAATCTTAACATGATATTGGAGCAAAAGGTCTTGGGTCCAAACCCTAACTTCCAAAATTTAAACCATCATTTGTCGTTGCCCCAAGTGTGGACCTTTGTGAGAGTAGCCCTAGTGTTGGGCCTCGTTTATTGTGCTTGTGTTGAGTCGTTGGATTGTCCAGCTCACACGTGAGGGTGAGTGTTAGAATATATATAAATGATGTGAAATGCCCCAACCCTTCCAATAACATAAAAACCAAAGCCACCCAAGAAAATCTTACCAATGACATTTACAAACAAGCCATCTTTCTTTTCCCCAACTGGTCACACAGATTTCACTTATGACTGAAGCTGGTACAAAGGTCAATGACCAAAGCTTCAGCCTAGGGCAGTCACTTTCGGAAGGCCAAGAATCATCGATTTAGGATGCGGCTTTTAAACAGAGATTTCCTTACTGGGGAAGGTTTAACGAGCGAGGGATACAGTGTTTCTTAAGGGGGTACTTCAAGTCACATGCTATTGAATGGGCTTGGGATAAATGAGGGAGATCAAGAGAAGGGAGAAAGATCATGAATCTTATGGTTACTTTATATTAGTGAATATCTGTAAGCGGCACTTACTGGTTTCAATGAGATATTCTAAGCAACAGAAATCAATGGGGTTAATCTTCATGGCAAGCTTGGCGAAAGCATCCACCAATAATAAAGACAATGACCAATGCAAGATGATGGTAATAATGTGAATATAGTAGAGTTTAACTTCAGCACAAATGCTTACTTGACTCTAGGTAGAAAAATGATGAGAGTAATAATTTGTCCGGAGCGAAAAAAATATAGGTGTGAGAACTATTAGTATTAATTTTAATTCTATTTTATGAGTCAAAAACTAAAAGTCAAGAAAGAGGCAGTGAATTGTAATTATTGAAAGCATCATAACAAAAAAGCCAGTAAATTATGGACTTTGCTCAGGAGAATCACTTGCAGAGGGCATTTAACGAGGAACTAAAAAAAAATTCTGAAAAGATTATGAAGCTTTTGATCTCTACCTGTTCCTGAATGGCATGAATGGCCGAGTTATACTGTCTTTGACCTTCAAGTAAGTCGTTAGATTCATCATTGCGATCAGAATCCACGGCCTCCGACTCTTCATCAAGAAATGAATCTCCAGGGGTTCCATTCTTTGAAACATCCAACTCAGGCAAATCATCTTCTGTGTCTTCCAGGGGTTCAATGCCGTCTAATGGTTTAGCATCTTTCTGACGTTGAACAGCAGCTCCCAAATTAACAAGGAGTTTATTTGTTTCTTCAAGAAGCATGGTTAATCGCTCATTCTTGCTCTCCTTTACTAATCTCATGTATGCCTCTTGATCATCAGCCTTAAGAGCTTGAAATCTCAGCTTCTCAGCTCGTGTAGCACGTTGCCTCTGCCTACCGTGCCATGCCTGTTAAAATGAGAAACCTGTGAAGGATTCTTTTTCTATATGTTCCAGTAACAACTAACAACTTCAACAATTAAAAATTAGTAAGTCCACCTCCAAAAGAGGTATACATGTTCTCAAGCTAACAAAGTCTATCTCCCAAACTTGCATAAACATAATTCCTCCAACTATTCAAACATGAAAACGGTACGGTTTTTCTTTCAACACTCACACACACCCCACTAATGGAAATAAGTTCCAATAACTAGTATATTTGTATACAGAACTGCAGCATCAGAGCAATGTCCCAACCTAAAGAAGACATAAAAACAAATATTTCCCACAAAAGCATACAGAAATGCAGCATTGGAGCGATGTCCCAACCTAAACAAGACATAAGAACAAATATTTCCCACAAAAGCATGATGTTTTGAATGTTGAACAACTAGCACAATGCTATCACAAAAAATCGCAAATCATAAAGTACAAACAGTCTAGGGCATAAAGAATATAATAGAAAACTGTTTGGATTAGAACATAAGCATGTTTTCTTGGTAGAAAGATAAAACTCGTGAAATTCACACCAAACACACAAGGATACCATAATGATGGCAGGTTGATAGTGTCTGAGAAGTGAGGATGTATGTAGCTTTTCCCTGCATTGCAGAGAGGCAGTTTACGTGGTTATAGCATGTGAAGCACCGAAGCCTATGTTAAACTTGACCATTGAGCCATAAATTAGGCCTTCATAACTCATAAAAAACAACAAGAATATTTTTAAACCGCATGTAGAATACCTCATGACCACAAAATTGCTTTCATCTAAAATAACTCAAATTGTTTTCCAGAAGTCACCAAAGCTGCTAATTATTTTTATGCAAATAATTTCAGTAGTTATACAAACGAACACGTGGCCCAGTGATTAAGTTGTAGATGTGCAACTTAGAGGTCACAACTCACAGGTTCAAACCCCGAAATCAGCCTCTCCGAATATTACACGGAGGTAAGGTTGGTACATCTTGCATACCCCTAACCCACCCATTGTGAGAGGCTTGTGCATGAGAGTTGTTTGCATTTTTTATACGTTTCACAAATGTCCATGTCAAGACAATGGTTTTTATTTTATTTTTTTGAAGGACAACCGGTTGTTAATTGACTATCCACACGACTACTATAATTATTCAACAAATTTTTACAAGCTTCCTATAGCCTTCAATCAAAATCCTCCATTCATGATTGACAAGTTCGCTATATGATTTTCAAACATCTCATCTTCCAGGAAATTTCCAGCTTTCACTTCCCTTAGAAATAAGAAAACTTGAACAATGAAATTGAATGCATAAAAAAGCCTACCTGGACCCCATCATTCCGTTGTTTCCGGCGTTTGAGAGAAGCTTGAATTTGCAATTGAAATTCACGAACTGCATTAAGTACTTCGGCAAAAAATCTTCTTTTTCTAGTTTCCATTTGATTCCTTTCCTCCTCTATCAACCTTGACAATCTCTGGATCAAATATTTTAAACCACATCAGCAATGTAAGACAAATCATATGTACAAAACCAGTTTCTTGCCAAAATAACACACGCTTTGTAAAATATCCACAAGTGTTATGGTTATAAATTTATCCCCACTTTTTCAGCAATACATGCAAAGGTTGAGCTCATGAAGTCATTGGCCTTTTCCAATTGAAGTATTGTAACTTATTTTTTTGATGAGACACTGATACTGCACTGCTGTTGGTTGTATCAAACTATCAATATAGCAGTTTGTGACATCAGCAGCAGTATGTACAAACGTGTGAGCATCAGCTCTTTCCATGAGGTAGAGCTATAAATTTTACATAGAGTATCTACAATCTAGAAAATCCAGATTCCTAGATTTTCCTTCATTAGCATAAAATTAATTCAAACAAACTAAATTACCTCAGCATCCCTTTTCTTCCTGAATTGATCGTCATTTTCTGTGGCAAAAGCATCTCCGACACCATATAAAGGACGGCGCAATCGCATCATACCCCAGTCGTACAATTGCTTGTCAGGATATGCACAGTTCAACCGAAGCCAGTACTCTGAACTTACTTCAGAACGAACCTTGCTTTGCATCTCCCTTAGCTGCATTAAAAAAATTCTTGCCCACAAGGACACAGCCCATGTTATCCCCACAAAACCACAAGAAAATAAACTGGTTAATCTGTAATCATTAACAAAAGAACTATTTTTGCTATTTCTGGGAATTCCAAAAAATGGAACCGTGGTAGAGTGGCAGGGATGTAACGTATAGGTTACAGGTTCAATTCCCGGAAAAAGCCTCTCCACATATTATGTAGGGGTAAAGTTTATGTACATCTTACATGAGCATGTGTGTTGTTTGCCTTTTTTTAAAGAAACAAATGTGTTAGAGGCTTAGAGCACCAAGTAGGTGCAGAAAGGAGAATTACAAGGAATTCCTGCTCAGAGAGTTCCTGAAAACTAAAAAGAGTGTCTTATTCCAAAAGAATATGAATATTCATTCAAATTCAAAATATAAGACCTAATTCCCAACACAACAAACAGGTATCCAGGGAGACAAATTTGCACAGCCGAAGCACGAATAATGTCTTACCCGTGTTCAGACGACCTTAGACCTCTTTAAATATGCTTATGATAAAAAAGCGAAAAAAGAAATCACAGATACATCAACATATCAAGCTTACCTTTAGCCCATAGAGTTCAATTAAGCACTTCGTCTGCAAGTCCTCCCCTCTACTTGAAGGCAGCTCTGATCCAGAGATATTAATGCATTAAGTGGTGCTTTCAAAAAACGTATCTAAACTATAAGTTGTGAGTTGAGAAACTAATTAATAAGCATGCGCCATAGAACCACTACAAGAACAATCAAACAATTAAATTCACATTACAAGTGACACTGCTTCCCAGCTGGTTGCCGCTGACTAAGAAGGCCGAGTGGTACTAGTAGCACTAAATAATTTATCAATTACCTGTTCTATGGGTATTCGTGACATAATGCCACCTCATAATTTCAACATCTACAAAGGCTCAGTCATATATATGAGGTAACTGTAATCATAAGCCATGAATTAGCCGGCCAACCTAGTAACAATTATCATTGAAAAAATGGTTGAGCCGGATAGTATGGCCCTGAATAGAATAGAATTAAAGAAAAGGATAGAGGTAGTTGGCCCAGATTAATTAAGAGGCCATTAATAACATTCAAACCAGCCAAATTTTCTACCAATCCTTGTCCTAGAACAGAAGCAAACACAGACAGTAAAAGGATTATATTCAAAAGGGAAAAAGAATAATAGGTTTCACTAACGGAAGTTCCCATGGAGGCTCACATGATACGATTTAAACCTATAATGTGCAATGCAAAAATTCTTTACATAAGACAGCAACCTTCAAGTTCACTCAGTCGATGCTGGAAACGACTTTCGTATCGGGTGTTCCTCGATGTCATCAACTTGGATCCTGACATGCAATTTGGTCGTTGCTTTGATAGCGCATCTTCAAAGTTAGTTAACAAATCTCCTCGCTTAGAAATTTCACTATCCTCCTGTTGCACAAATGTTCAACAAAATTCCAGAAGTCAAATCAGTTGCCATGAATCTTCTTATTATAGACTGAATTCATTATGAACTTAGAAATACTAAAACATAACTATTAGCATATCTACATTCAGTATGCAGTAACAATATCTAATAATTCATCCAGCAGAAGACTAAGTGTCTATTCATAAAAATGGTAAACAATTCTTGTGCACAAGGCTCCCACAGTAGGCAGGGTTGGGGACATGTAGGATGTACACAGACCTTACATAATATATGTGGAGAGAATGTTTCCAAGAATTGAACATGTGACCTCTAGGTTGCATTACTACAACTCTACCACTTGGCCACGTGTTCGCCTGTAAATGTCTATTCATCAAATCGCAAAAATTCCACACGCTATTAATATTTCATTCTAAATAAAGATCGTCGTAAAAAAAAATGCCACGTTTACAGCTTTAGGCCATCCCTTACAAACTATTTCGCAAGAAATCAATTAGAATCGCGGAATACAACCTATTAGTTGTTCAAAAGTGAAAAAAAAAAAGAAAGAAAGAAAGAAAAAGAGGAGAAAAGAAGTTCATCCCCTTGTTTATTTGTAAAACAACTAAAGTCCACCAATATGCTGCTAAAATGCATAATCTTACAACAGATTTAGATGCATGCATAAATCATAGAAGAACCACATCGGTTCACTTGTCAACCGCCACCATTTTAGGTAGGGATGTTTTTCTAACGTAATTGGCACATATATAACTCACGACACTATTTCTAGCACTTCCATATTTGATCATGAGCTGAACTAAAACATTAATGACATTAAATATATAAATACTTTGTCACAAATACAGATTATTATTACCAGTTTTCTCACAGGCCTACGGTTATGTATGGTAGGCAATTGCAAGCCAAGAGCAATAGTGACCCTCCAGGTGAGGCACTCTCCTAGGATACGCACCAACGCACAAGCCTGGTTGTCATTTTTCTTTTTCCTTTTTTTTTTTTTGGGGGAGGGGGGACTATAAGTCTTTAACAAAAGCATCGGGCCATGTATTGAAGAAATTAAAGTAACTAGACTTCAATGGATTTGGAACCTATTACTAGGCCTATCTAACCGTAGTAGATTAAGCTATTGATGATGTTTTTGTATAATCTTGAATTGTATTCCTCAATTTCCTCGTTTGCGTACTTGAGCCGAATTAGTTTGCTGATGCTTTCGAATGCTTCATAAAGATTTTTAACAATTTAAGCCTTGATTTCTTTAGTGTGTTGCATAAAGCATACCTCCTTTCAATTTATTTCGTTAAATTTTTCCCTTTTTAGCACCTCATTTCACTTGTTTGAGCACCTAGTTTTATGCCTAGCGCCCCAGGCAATAGCGTGTCTTGGCACTTTGGCAAAGGCAACTGATAGATAAAATATTTTTTGGACAACAACTGATTGAAAAGGTTAACCAGCTAACTCAAACGCACACATATATAGAACTAGTCCTCCACTATTTTTTTCCATACTACATTATAAATATATATATATATTACACACATACGTATGCACCATTATCCTACCTACGAGAGATCCCAAGCCCCAACAACCACGCATAACCAACATATTTACCGCTAAGATTTCCTACAAGAGCATAATCAATTTAAATCTTACAATCATAGCACTGAAATTCCTTTTACATGTCCTTTTCCTAGTTTATAAAAACATAACAAAAGCGAGAAGAAAAATAACAGAGGAAGCTAAACTTCTTCACTCAACGGCAAGCCGCCTCCTTATCCAGAACAAAATTACTAGCTCCGTACTCCAAAGAACTCGCTAAACAAAGCGTTTTCAGATCAAAATATAGACAGTTGGGCAATCTCAAACAAAAATTAAATAAAAAGGTACAGGTTAAGCACAAATATAAAAAGTAAATATAAAGCAACTAATATCTGATTTTCCACAACACCAGACATTCCTAAAAAATAACCAAAAGGCACATACAGGCAGCAATCCACAAACAAAATGCAAACAAAAATAAAGAAGTCCATATAAATACAAAGAAAACCCATACCTTGACAAAACTCTCTACAATATAAACATTCAGCTGAAAGAGTTCTTGAACAAGGCTTTAATTTTTTTTTAAAAAAAAAGTTTAAAAAATAAATCTTTGGAGTTCGGAAATATGAAGCAATCCTAAATACTGAAAATTTGATATAGGCTTCAATAACATTCTCAGTGCAAAAAATCTAACGTACACCCAAGCAAACCCAAATTTAGGGGAAGCCATTGATCAAGTACACATTATAATCCCCTCAGAAACATAAAGGAAGAGGACAAACAAAGTTTCCTTACCAAAGATCAAAGTTCCGCAAATCCAATCAAAACCTAACTTCAAAAGATATCCCACCCAAACCCAAGAACCCTCAAAAACTTAAACTTGACAAAGAATTACAAAAATTGCATCAATCCCAAAACCTATAAACAAAGTTAACGAAAGGAACCCTGAAGAACACGTACCGAACCATCCTCCTGTGGATGCACACCATTCTCAGGCTCGTCGGAGCCATGGTAGATGGAGGATACGGAGTCTAAGAGGTTGGGAGGGAGAGGTAGGTTTCGAGAGATGATGTTAAGGGCACAGATCAAGGTCTTTGTCTTCTCGGTGTGGGTTGGAGAGGTCTGTTGGGGCGGCTGGTGGTGCTCGACCTCAGCAACCATGGCGGGAGCCGGGAATCAAACGGTCGTCTTTAACGGTTCTATTTTGAAAAGAAAATATTTCTGTAAGCAGTAAGCACACAAAACACAAAAGTCCCCTGGCGCTTTTGTTTTGGTTTCGGCAAAAACCCCTCTTCTTCGATGTTTTCGCTTTCTCCTTCTAGTAAGCGATGCTCTTATGACTATGAGGAGGCGATTTACTTTACGGCACTATTTATAAATTTGTTTGGCCAAACACGTCCCTAATGTGACATAATGACAGATATACCCCTGTGAAAAAAGCAATAATTACTACGTGACTTGTGAATACATATCCCAAATAAAATAAATGACTAGGTGGCAATAAAAAATTAAAAATGGGTTTGGGATTGGTTCCAATTCGGACAATAGAAGATGTGTTACCAAATATTTACATATCCGGACTCTAATTTGAATTAGATTTAGGACGTATTTAATTGACCAAATCTAGATTGGTTTTAAATCCGAATAAGTAAATTGAACAATAATCTAATATGAGTTAGGGTCCGGACAAGTAAATCGAACAAAATATTTGTGTTTGAACTCAGACCCAGTTTTAAACCGGACAAATTTTTTGTGTTTGGACCTAGATTTCAAACAAATAACTTATATTCAAACTTGATTTAATCCAAATCAAACAAATTCAATCATCCAGATCATACATAATTTTACCACCCCTAATTATGACCCCAACCATATGTGTCATGTGTGATAATCATTAATTATAAATACAATTCACTTTAACATCTACCTCCACATGGATTGAAAATAAAATGAAGATATCAAACATTTTTGGTGACTCAACATACCTTATTCGTATCAAGATTACTTATTTAGAGTCCTTTTTGTTGGAAGCTAATGTATTTTTTTTTCCGGTAAGGAGAAATTAATGGTATTTATCATTTCAGACTCTTATTACTTCATTGTTATTTTGTGTAAATTCATATGTATCCACAATATGATAGAGTAATCAAATCTTCTTGTGAAATATGTTTTCCCACTTGCCTCAATATACATATTAGAATAGAATATGTACCGAGTGATCGATGGGTCTATAGAAACATAATAGGCCGGCCTTTTGGATTAGAGTCACTGCTGCCATAAATTGGGCCAGGCATCCATGGGCTTGGCAAGGCCCGGATACTATAAGAACGGGCCATGCCAGGCCCTGCCCGGTAAAATAATTTGTCACGGTAACTAGAGAAAGACGCTCGATAGAGGTAGAGTTGTGGAGAGAGATTGATACAAATTTGTTTGGAATTTGGTCTATAAATGTTGACTGCCAGATAAGTAGACATAACTGGTTTTTTTTTTTTTCGGCTTTGTTTTTTTTTAAAATAAGAGAGGGGATTCGAACCCTGATCACTAAGGTAATACACAAACTATCTTTACCACTCTAATTAGTGGTTTGGTGGTTTGGTGTCCGGCTTTGGTCTTTGTGCTCTTTCTTTCTTGTGATTCTTTCCTCATAAAAGAAATGAATAAAGCAAATTTTATCACGAAATTTCAGCTTGAAGTCTTGAACTAGAAAAGGGATAGAGAAGGAAAATCTTTACGAAGGCCTCAAGAATAAAGACCTCAATAACAATCTCAAAGTCTACCAACCTGCAACTTTAAAAGTTCAGCTACAGGGGAGGCCAAACTAGTTCTTGAACCCCATCTTTTCAATATTAAAACCGACCGGCTGCATTACCTTTTGCTCCTTCAGTCTTTCCTGTGAAGAGTCAGGTTCCTGCAAACTGAATTCTGAAACGAGGACCGGAATCGCCAAAGCTCAGAGAGCTTCGAGGTTCTTTCACTTCAGGTAAAGTTTACGGCTCAGCTCTTTGCAATGCACGTTTAATTGGTTCTTGGAAATACTGAAGAGAGATAAAAATTGCTTCCTGCTTGCAAACACACATGTTAGAAAAATACTTGAATACTTAGGGGGCAATGGAGAAATTAAATTCGAACAAGAAAGACGTACCTCTGTTCTTATTGTTCGACTTCCTTGATTGGGGCATGTGTTCACATATGACATAAATACCTCCTGCCCATTCTTTCCCTGGAAAAGACATGACACGACTCCATTATCAACTACAGAAGCTATAACTCCAATATCCGTTGAGCTTAAAAATCAAAAGATGTGGAACAGTGGAAATGTTTTTAGCAATTACAGAGTTTCCAATTTAAACCATGGTCAAGCAGAAGCACATAACATACTATTATCGGACAAAGATATGTAAATATGGTTGATTCAATCTGCAGACAATCACAGGTGGAAGTACATTTTTGAGAACAATATACTGAAGATTTTGATTTTCAAAAGGCAACCAAATTTCTAGGCAAACCTACGCAAGTAGTTCACGTAAATAATGTTTATTTGCTAGGAAGAAAGGAGCAATTAAAGCCCCTTATCCACAGAGTTATCCCCTTTTTGTAAGAGTCAAAGGAAGGAACAGCATATAGAATGGATCTGAGGCAGTCATTTCCTCCACAGTAACAAGATTCTATATAAAGAATATATTTTGTGTCAACGATACAACACCTTTAAATTACGGTCCTCTTCAATGCTCTCTTCCAACCCAGCAAGACCACCAAAAGCGATCAGTAGATGCCTAACAAGTCAAAATAGAACAACTGAACAGGTACCATGAAAGTGTAGGATCATATAATTATAAACTCATTATTCTGCTACTTTGGACCCAAAAATTATCTTTACTTAGCTTAAGGATGAGAGATATGGAAAAGTGATAGTGCAAAGATAAAGTTATACACAAAAGTACTCAAATAGAACATCATACCTGAAAGTGGGTAAACTAAACTCAGATGAATTAACAATGGATCCATGCTCAGAGGTGCCAATCAAATTGTCATAGCCACCCTGTTATATACTAGATTTTGAAATAGGTCTTCTGAGGAAATTAGAAAACCAGAAAGCCAGCCGGAAGATACAATATTGTTGAAGTTCAAATACCTTATATGGACAAGCATTAAATACTGAACTGAGAGTAGGAGCATATCGAACTTTATAACCCCAATATATCCCCACTTTCTCTCGAGGTTCAGAGGAAGAAACAACCTGGCGTGGTAAGTCTAGAAATAACAAGCAAAACTTCATTTAAGAATGAAAGTTATATCTGCTTCCACAATGCAGTGTTGTAAATTGTAATTGTGGAGAGTACCCTACAATTACAGATGCCCCGTTAATGGACGTGTCATACCATTATGAGATGGAAAAGACAGTTCAATTTAGGATAAAAGAACCCTATTCCAGAAATAACTAAGAAAATTATCTATTTTGATTTTCAACACTCATTATGTATATTTCTATCACATAACATCATTGAGCTGAAACAGTGAGTGCATGATCATTATTCTAATTTGATGCAACAACGTGTGGGATTTAAAAAGGCTGAAATTCTGCCAATGAAACAGATGCAATGAAAGCACTAATGCCAAACAGACCAAGCCAGAAACCCATCTCATCTATAACTGTTTGACCAAAGTTCCAATAAATATAAGACTAGTGGCCTACATTTGCAAGAAAATCCAAATGAAAAGGTAATTTATAGGTGATAAAGGAATGCAAAGGAAAGTGGATTTCTAGATTAAATGACGGAAACAGAAATGGGGAAATATAATTTGTTAGGAGTAAATGCTTTGATGATGACAATGATAACCAATAAAAAAAACTCACTGTTTATTCAAACAGATAATAAAGATGACCCAAACCAAGTTACTAACCATTATGCATACACTAAAGCAAGCTGTTAACAATAGGTGTACAGGTATATTCCTTATGACATGGTATTACTAATCAGACAATTCGAATTGAAAATGAATAACTACAAATCATTGTGTTTCAACTAAGCCGTTTAGACAACAATTTTACCATGAAAATTTGGCAGAGCGAGGTGAAAAACTGGAGAAAATAATCTCGCTATAAATGTTTTTCCCAAGAAGAATATTTTTCCCCAAACACAAAGGCAAAACTGGTCATTTTTTGTTAATTTAAAATTGTCCATGACAGTACCATATACATGCTTGAGAATTCATAAACAACTTAGACTATATCCCAACTAATACAATAAAAATGTTACACCTATTTACCAGAATCCAAATTGCGGTTAGTTCCCATAGCCACAGTCACTCGTATTCCAGGTTCAAGCACTTGATCAATAACAACAGCCTGCATAATGTCAGAATGCAGCAAAAAATTAGATCGTGCTCAGCATTGAAGAAAGAAAACATGATAACATCAAGGGTCAAAACCATGTGGGAACAACGAAGTATAAATTATAAGTGAAAAGGTTGGGCCAATCAAAGTTTTACAGCATATGGCCTTACCTTAGTTAAGCCTACATCAACTAGCGTCCCGACAGAGTTTGGAGCTCTTTCTTTTAGTGTGACACCTGAAATTTATCCAATTTTATTACGAAGCCAGTAATAGTTCAACTAAAAAGAGCCACAAAAATGAAAACAAAACAAACAAAGACAAATATATTGTGAAAATGTGAACTAACCAGTACCGAAAGAGTTATCCAAACATGTAGCAAATTTCATCATCAAGGCCTTTTTTGAAGATGAATTGTTTCAGTTTCTAATTCCTTTTCACAGGTAAATATTCAGAAATGCAATAATTATCCCAGCTGTCAAGGAAGAAAACTAGAGAATGCAACTTCCAATGCAATATCATATATCTCCCAATCTAGACCATTTCAGATCTCTGTAACCACTACATGTATTTTCATCCAGATAGCGGACTAAGGCAGGTGCTACAATCTACAAAGTGAGTGTCACTGACATAAATGCTACAAATTCTCAATTGAAAAGGTCAAAATTTCAAATAGCAAGCTAGTACAACCAATCTTCATGAGAAGTATCAAAAGGTAAGTAGTATTTGCTATTTGTTCCGATATAATATATATTTAAACTTCTGGAGTGAAATTGAAGGGTCAAAAATTCAAAGCATCACCTACACATCCAATTTTCTAAAGGTAATTCATTGTCGCTGTTTGTTTCACAAGCTAAATCTAACTATAAACTTCTGGAGAAAAATTTCTCTGAATTCACTCCGACCAGGCTTGTGACAGTAATCACACATAGATGTGCAGGTTTTGATTGGTAAGATACTTTTATTGGAGCAGATTGTTATTTCAAGAGAATTAGAAACATCTTGAAAGGAACAAATAGTTAGCAAAAAGCTTCATTTGCCAAATGCTGCAAGAAAAGAGTTAAGATGTATAATTCAAGTAATGCCGAGCAGACGTAGCATATATACTAAAACACTTTAAAAGTCACAGGAAAAATAGATGAGATTCCTACCATCTCGATACTGAGCCCACTCATGCTTGCGCAGATGATGTGGAGCATCAAGAGGCGGCAACATACCCTGTGAAAGTCATGAGTAAGAATGTACACACCTCTTGCCAACAAAAGTTACAAATTACAAGGTTAAGAAGGATTCAGGCATTCTAAATGAAACAAAAATAAGAAGGGTACACACCACAAATCTCAAGTTATTATGCCTTGGGAAGAGAGCCTTTCGTAGATATTGTGGTGTCTCAAGATATTGCAATATCCTTATAAGAAAAGCAGCACCACTTTCATTGTCATCGGAATTATCACCAGTTGCAACACGAGAATCATTCGACCCATTACTCTTATTTTCAAACACTACCACCTGTGCACAAATTTCTCAAAATAGTCATGAAAACCATCAATTCCTATTTAACAACACATCTCAGACTTCCACAACTACAAAAGCAAATAAAACAAAACATCAGACCAACTGATCTTGATTAAAACGTGTATAATGTTTTAAAAAAAAAGGATCAACACAGCTACTGGCTTACGTTAACTGAACTACAAATGACCACTCGTTGAAGGTAAGCAAGATAAATACCTCATCTATTCGGAAAATGGTTACAGCACGAGCTATCTGACCAGCCAACTGTATACGAACATTCGATGATATAGAAATACTTACTAAAACACATAAAAAAAATTACCAAAAGAAAAACTCACAGTGAAACCAAATGAAAAGTGAAGTAGAAGATTAAGAAACGCGGAATTTGCAACAGTTGGAAATTTTCCTTTCCAATATTCCCTAGCATCCAAATAGGGTACTGTAAATAAGTGAAGTACCCGAGTAGCGAGTTCCAGGGACTGCGCGTTGTCGATGATGGAACCAGGAACGGCTACGCTGACGGTAGGTTTCTCCTGCTCCAAATCGTTCTTCTCTTCGTCTCTCTTCTTCTTTTTCTTCTTATGCTTCTTAAGAGAGTCGCCATTGACGACCCCCAAATCTGGCTCCTCTTCTAGTTCGGCTCTGTTTTTCTTTCCCATCTATGTAGTCAAAATCAAAATGGTTCAGGGTTTTAGTCGAAAGCCGATTTATCTTTTAACGAGGCGCTTTGCAGGGTATCAATATTGATCTCCTGGAGCGCGGAGAGCCGGTGGTCCGTTGGCGCTTGGCACATTATTACTTTTCAATTGTTCTCTTTTATATGGAAACTTAATACTGTCAAAACTCTATCTAGCTGGATGACCCAATTTGTATGGCCGGATTAAATCAACTTCGAATGAAAGTTATATATCTGAAATTTGAATTCAAATATAAATTTTATCTGGGTCCAAACACATAAATCTTGTCCAATTTAATTGTCCGGACCCTAACGCGGATTAAGTTATTATCCAATTTACTTGGCTGGATAAGTTATTATCCAATTTACTTGTCTGGATTTAAACTAATTCAGATGTGATCAATTAAGTATGTCCTAAATCCAATTCGGAGAATTACATTTTTTTAGAGTTAAAGGAGATTTGATTGAGTGGCGATTACTAGCGATTCCGGCTTCATACAGACGAGTTACAACCTACAATCTGAACTGAGGATGGGTTTTTAAAGTTAGCTCACCCTCGCGGGATCGCGACCCTTTGTCCCGTCCATTGTCCATAGTAGCATGTCGCCCAAGACATAAGGGGCATGATGACTTGACGTCATCCTCACCTTCCTCCGGCTTATCACCGGTAGGAGCTTAACGGAGAGTTTAGTACTTAGTAGGGTATGATTGAGAGGGGAATTCAGCTCTACTATCCCAAACTATTCCATATTTGACCCTTTTTTTTAAACCTAGATTTGGGACGGGGTTCATAGACTTTTCTAACTCTTCTTCCTGTGACACCAACATTCCACACTTGCAGCAACCTCGTTTGCTGAGCAGCCTCAAAGCAACCATAGTTCACGCAGAGAACCGCATCACCAGACACCAGTGACACGGTGGGCAGCTATGCACTGGCGCACATTAAGGCACCTTCCATCAAAAACAAATCATAATTTGTTCATGGAAATATCCATTTGACAAGAGGCAACTAAGGAAAGGTAACATAGAGGAATGGATGGCAAAAGAATTGAAAAGGTAAAATCAAATTCTATCAAAACTTTATGTGCTAATAGCTTATAATTCATATTAACAATCAACTTTACAAGAGGATAACCCTGATGTCATGTCGAAGTCTAAGAAAATTATGGAGGTGTTATCCTTTGTTCGCAGTGTTCTAGCCTCACTTAACAATATATTAGCAATCTTCTTTGCTGAATATTCATCGTCTTTAGAGTATCTCTCCTTCGTCTGTACAGATCAAATTTCAAAAAAGTTAGCCGAGATTTCATAGAAAAAAAGGAATAAGAAAAAAGCCATGGACTTTGGAAGAGCTCAAAACAAATATTGTGGAAACCTGAACAACAAGCTGAATTGCTTTCCTCATGCTCATGACATCCCAGAAACCATCACTGCAATTTTTACAGAACACGGCATTACATTTTTATTAAGTTAAGCCCAGATAAAATTGGTAAAAAAATTAAAAAGAAAGAATACTAATATTCAGACTCTAGCTTTGATCCTCTAAGCAATTTAACAAGCCAAATCAGGAAAAATCAAAGTATCAACCATCAAGAGACGAGCCCCAAGTCAAGCAGGAGAATAAAAGAAATAGTCAAAATGACATATATGCTATCTATCCAACACAAGTATCATTACCCTAAGTTTCAGGAAAAAAAACTCAATCGGAAGCAATATCACCTTGCCAATAGTGCACAGGCACTGCTGGCTTGATCTATATGCACGGCTTGACTTATATAAGGCTCAGAACTAAACCGGGCATCTTGTTGTTTCAGAAATTTGTCTCCAAGCATCCTACCAAGATTCAGGCCTGGAAACAAGGTGAAAGAGTGCATATCAACATTCTATTACATTATATTAACAAATCAAATATAGTAGTTTTACATACCGCAAAGACGGGTTTCCCCATCTTTTAATGGTTCTCCTATTTCACTGATTCGTAGCCTTTCAGAGTAACTTGTAATTCTATGGTCTTCAGTCATCTTAATCTGCCTCCCGTGAACACTGAAAAATCATTTCCAGTTTTGAATATGATATTAAAGGGTGTCAAAAAAAGAAACTCTTATTCAATCGAATAAAAACTTAAAACAGCCATCACCAAACATTTATTCTAGAACTTCATGAAATTCAAACATGGAACAAGCTCATAAGCACAAGACAACGTGTTTGGCATACAAGACAACACCACTGTCAATAGAAACTATAGAAGTTATACAGTAATTACTATTTGCCTTTTAAAACCTGGTTAAGGGTTTTATTGCCAACCAGTATTCACATGCTTTATCATTATAAAGTACTAGACATCGAACCTTTTTTCCCCCCTGAAGATTAGCCTAACAAGTTGAAATCAGCTCTTCCTACGTCATACGGGGAATAGGCCCATTATAACACAGCCGTAATAACAATGCGAGGGGAAACAGTATTACACTGAAAGTTAAGTAATATTGTATAGCAGCATAATTAGCAAGCCTGTGAAAAAGAGTAACACCAACAGACCGCTAGTGCATCATCAGGATGCCAACCTGTGACCCGATATAGACTCCACATATTATAATTTTCAATAGTATAAATATGCTCCGACAATCCTATGGATGATGGCATCTCTACATAAAATGACAAAAACATACTTCATTACACAAGCTGAGTCCCCAACATTTGCGCATTGCACAAAGAAATTATCATCACCATCAGTCCATACCAGAAGCACTGTCGCAGTACAACCCTGCAAGGAATTTAATATTAAAACTGGCAAAGTATACCCTATTAATTACTTTAGCTGAAAGAAGATAACTATACCCAGAAAGAAGCAAAATAATAAGCAGGCTAACTACACGAGATATCAACTGGTTTGCATAATCACTTGAAATTGCTAAAAGTTGCCACAATTTTTCTTTTCCGAATGTTAAAATCAGCCACTACTACTTTTTCCCGTTCAAAAGAAGCCTCTCAAATTTTTAAGAGTTAAGCCCCACTACTTCTATTATTATGTCAAAAGGAGCCACTCAAAAGAGCTTGTTTAGTGCAAAATAGTAAGAAAGCTTATTTTAAAAGAAAAAAGAGAGTTGGGGGCTCATTTGACTTATGTCTTAAGTACAGGGGATTTTGGTGTACTTATCCAAAAAAAACAGAGCAAAAGATAAACGTCATGGATAAGAAGCATATAACCTAGTTGAGTATTTATAACAGAAAAAAGTAACTAAGATGCACACATCAAATAATTTGATCACAAAGGCAAACATGAGAGATGGATAGGGTAGTGAACAAACACTGTAAGAGAGTAAGGCAAGACCTCATAATGGTGATGGTTCATTGAAGCTTCTGTTTCACAAAATGCATGCCTAAGAACATCCGAAGCGTCACATTGTGATAAAACCCTCTCCCTTTTAAGTGTATCCGACAGAAGTCTAGCAACAACCTCAGGGAAGGTTCTGGAGAATTAATTTTTAAACAAATAATTACAAATAACCACTGGAGCCAAGAATAATACCACAATTCCATGATGAGGAAGAAAAGAAAAAAGAGAAGAGAAGAGAAGGTAGCAAGGATCACATATCAATTTTACCTATCCTGAAAGCCACAATCAAATGCATAACTAGGGAGAAACCGGGGAAATAAAAAAGAAGATCATTGCATGTCACGGACTAACGGTAATAATGCAGAAGAATTAAAAGGTTCCATTAGTGCCTCATATTTGCAATAATCAACATGGAATCTAGTTAGGTCTGACCAGTCAAATCTAAAGACCTCATGAAAACACACTTTGCTTCATCATAAAAAAATTCAAAGCAGTGGTACAAACTAGAGATTCTATGCTAAATTCAAATTCCGAAGTTTCACTTTGAAATTTAAACTTAAGGACAATATAGAAGTTGTCAACAAAATATTTCACAATCATTGGAAAGACAGCACCTAATAATAAGACAAAGAAAACTGACTTGCTAGCAGATTTGGCAGCCTCTGCTCCGCCATGCCCATCACAGATACCAAAAAGTCCAAACTGCAGGGCAGAAAATTGGGTTGGTCAGCTCTCTGGCTCTCTCCCGTAAAAAACCCTAATTTCCCACTTGAAAGCAAGGCCAACAGTTCTTATACCTGGTTAACACCTGGCAGGGGCCACTGATAGTAGCAAACATCTTCCATAGGAAGCTTCTTTCCTCCTCGACGCACAGCCATTGGATCTGATGCAATACCAACTTCAAAAGGGATCTGGCACTCAGATTGAGATGTAATATGAACCTGCCACAGACATGAAACAGACATAGGACAACAATCAAAAGAAATGGTGGATGTGATTTTAATGATACATTAGAGGATGAAAAAACATATATACTCTTTGACAAGGTCGCCACATGAGCAATTAAGAGTAGAAAATATGTTATAAAGAAAAAGGTGAACAATCAAGTTTTAAAACACAATATATAATTTCCAAGCGAAATTTAAAGAGACTATTTGCAAAAACTAATCAGGATCAACTAATTTTCCATCAACAAGTGGTTTTCGCATGAATGACTTTTTCACTTTAGATTAATCTTTGTGGGTCCTCAAGCATAGTTATATAACAAAATAGTGGAGATTCAAAATAAGCACGCAGAGAATTTTCAACAGGAAAAAGGTAACTCAAAGGTATATTTAAGACTTGAAGTATTTCCACATCACAAAAACAATTTCTTTAGTTTGGAGACTCCTTGAAGAATGCACGCAGAAAATGTATCATCTATTCATAAAAAAGTTGATCCTACTGACACATACAAACTAGAAATTGCTACACATAAAATATGAAAACGCATAAAAAATTGTATCTTGGAGGCCATAAATTCATGAACATAAAAGAAACATACATTGTCAGAATCATGATAATCTCATTAAATTTCAAGAGTGAGTGAGTGACATCAGACTTCATCAAGATAACTACTGAGAGGGGGAAATGTCAACCTAAAATTTACTAAAATGCAAGAACTCTGTAATTTTAAAAATGTCCACAGTATCCCAATACAGAAAATTCAGTTCATGAGTTATATTCCAATATATCATGTGCATCATAGATTTGCCCCAAATCCATCACTATCCAACAGAAGCATAAGTTTGAGACACTCATACTTACATGTATATTTGAAGTTGTACCAAGAGTTATAATGTCCCCACTTGCAAGCTCAACTGGGTCACCCCACCGTCTGCTTTCAGGGCTATGATGGTTGATTGGTTGGGAATTTAGAAGTGTCCCATTCAGGCTGCCTATGTCTACCAGCTCCCATTTCATTTTCTGAAATCAAATATAAGCATATGAAGAAGATCATTTCACCAAAAATACGCAAAACACAACTCAATTGCAAATATAAGTTGTACAATTATGAAGAGATTACATTTGAATTCCAATTTATCATTGCATGCTTCCCAGAAACCTCTGAGTCTTTCAACAACAAGTCGCTTGGAGAAACCCTTCCTAGGGTCAAAGTTTGACCAGAAGCACTCGTTGACTGTGAACAGCAACGCAATCCACGAGACGGACCAGAGATGACATCCAGAGAGAGATAACTTCCTGCAGTTCTAACAGAAAAATATGATCACATGTTTTCCACATTCAATCAATTAACAAAATGTTAAAAGAATTTATCTCTCCAGATGAGTGAAAGAAAAAGAAATTACTTTGATCTGTGACAACCTTGGGCACAAACTCTCGAAATACATTATTTTCCAAACCAAAATTCAACTTAGGGCTTTGATTTTCCTTTCTATCATGCTTTGGTACTTCAATTGTGTGGTCTGTCACCAATGGACGTTTCAGTGTCTGGCCAACCAAAACATCCTCATATGGGTCTGCACTCTCATCTAGTGCCAAGCTATCACCTGAATGAAACCATGAAAAGAAAACCTTATAAATATAATCAAAGAAAATAAAATATTACAGTGTAACTGCAAAAGAAAATTTTCTTTTGATATTAATTGAAGAGCATAAAATAAAATACCTTGAGTCAAATGGGAAGGCGAAGCAGAAATCCTCTGCTTATGAATGAGACCTTGTGTTCGGGGTGAACGCAAAAGCCCCTCATTTTGAAAACATGCTCCTTCAATGTCGTAATTTCTTGTTGTTTCAGTACTTCGGTCCCGGGGAAGATTGACATCATCTGAAACAAGGGGTCTCTCTAAATCGCCAACCTATACATGAAGAAAACAAAAGTTGAGAAGTGAGAATTACAGGGGAGTAACGAATATCTGTCTGCACAGACATATGAGGTGCCACGTTATAGTATTTGACATTAGAAAAAAGATATGAAATCATCCCATCTTAAGTTACCAAATCATAAATGCATAGCTATTATATATACCAATTACCATCATCAACAACTTTGTCAAACAGTTAGGGGTCGGGTACATAAATCTTAAGAGAAACTAATTAGAATTCACTATGTGGATTCTCTTTAGCCATTGGCTCCTATCATTTTTATGTGAGAATGTGTGTTATGAAAAAATCGCATTTAAGGTTTGTTACAGTGAAATCAACTTATCGTACATTAAACTGCCAATCCCTAAAGGACACTTCTATTTTTGTTCTTGAATAGGAATGACAATTACATGTCATATAGAAACAACACTTTTTTTGGAGAACAGAAACAACACTTACGTTGTACAACAGTTTTTTTCTCTATATTAGAATAGTCATACATGAACATGCAAATCGTGCTTAATGTGTATCGTGATTATCCAGGAATTTGGCTACTGTCCATATAGTATATATATTAAACGAAATTTAAATAAAAGTTGAAAATATATTGGTAAGTTCCTCGGAATGACATAACTAACTTAAAAAATGAAACAGATGGATTTCCCTAAATTACAAAGATGTCACACTATACCTTTGACCCAGTTTCAAACCACTTGTGTTAAACACCAGATCTCTGATCATTTGAATTTAGAGAAATTGAAAAGCATAAGCTTCAATCTGTAATATGACCAGTTCATTCACGCAGAAGTGCAAAATAAACAATGCCACCCAAAAACTCCATTCATTTCGGAAGTAATAAAACATTAAAACCCTAAAGAATCAAGGGAATAAAATCCAAACTATGTAAAAATATTTGACCATATGCATGAGTAGATATACTGTGATCAAGTGCATTGAAAACCAGAAATCCCACGCATCAATAGAACTAAAGTCTTTCATCAACCCTCATGTCCATAGTAAATAGTGGATAAAACTATAACACTAGCATCAATCACACAGTATCTCTCAGTACTGATCACCAAAAAGGCAAAAACCATAATCCACAAACATTTCTCCAAACTTCCATCTCAACCCTTCAAGCACCTTAACACCAAATATTCATACATACCAACTCCTATATGGAAAAGGTGCTATAAAACCTTAACCCAACACCAGTCACATTAGATGATTTTTAATACTCAATTAGCTCCAAAAAGTTAGATAAAATAAAAAAAAGAACCCTCACGATCACTATGGCTTTGTTCTACGATCAAAGATAACTAAAATACGCATGCTATAAGACGAAATCAATGTCAAATCAGCCGTTACAAATCCCAACCTATCCTTTCTCACAATCTCTTTCTATTATCGGCCACCTAACAAAACAGCGCATTCATCAAAATTTGGAATAAAATAGACCGAAAAACCCGATCAATCAAATACCTAAATGGTGAAAGGGGTTGAGAAGTGAGAGAACCTGAGGGGGAGAGGGAGAGGAGGAGGAGAAGAAGCGCCATGGTTTGCAGGCGAGGAGAATGATGATGAGGATCACAAGCAACATAATGATGAGAACACCGACAATGCTCTCTAGCATCGCCATCGTCGTCGCGCACTCTCTCTCTTCTGAGAGATTATCCGATTGGGTCCTCACTCGCGAGAACCTCGCTTTGAAATGGTCGCACATACATCCTCTCCATTTTTATTTTTCCGGAAACTATACACATTTCATAAAAAATCACATAATAAATCTGTATTTTTTCTTCTAATTATAATAAATCTATATTATTTTTTTTAACCCACAACCACTTGTTATTTAGACATCTTATATGAATATAAATTTAGACGTCAAATCGACACACATAGAAGTTTCCTAGAATGACATGATAAGTTTGGTCAAATCTCACGATAAAGATATTGCTTCGAGTGAGAATCTAATCAACGTGTACAAAAATTCCCCACAAAAACAAAATAAATTAGGTCAAAACGTACGATAGGCCTATTATTGCAAATGGGAATCAACATAATAAATCTAAATTGTATTGCATAGAATACATCTCCAGACGCACAATGATGTACAACATAGTAGGTTGTCTCATTTGTGTGCATGCGTCTGTTTATGTGTATGTCTCCAAATTCCTTGATGTTGAAGAGGATGCTGGATTTGGGGCGGGGTTTGTGGGTTTCAATCATATGGGCTTAGTGACTGGGCTGGGCTCAATGATAAAATGGGCCTACCAGATTGGGCAGTTCTCATTGCGGTTTATGGTGTATAGAATCCCTTATTTTATATTGGGACTTTTGGAGGTCGGTACACTAGATTATACTTAATTGTAAAAAAGTACAATCACTAAAACATCCTTTTAAAAAAGTACACTGGGATCATCTTTTACCAAAATAACCTCAAATTTGATTTTCTCTCTCCACGAATTGTGATAAAATAGTGATACTTTTAAATAGAAGATCCAATTTAGTATTCAATTTATATATTTTGGTCATAAAATGATGATATAAATGTTAGAATGTAAATTTGATTGCATTATATGCCTTTCTAGTTCAATTATATCATTTTAGTGGATTTTTGGTGTTGGTGATACTATAGTGATACATCTCTGCAGCTGTAAATATTTTTCCAAAACGAGCAAGAGATGTACAAACCAAGAAAAGAAAAGTAATTAGGAAGAAGAAGTATGCATATTGGTTCAATTGTATCATTTTAATGAATTTTTGGTGTTCGTGATACTATAGTGATACATCTCTGCACTTGTAAATGTTTTTCCAAAACGAACAAGAGAGGTAACCAAGAAAAGAAGATCAAGAAAGGAAAAGTAATTAGGAAGATGAAGTATGCATACTAGTTTCATTGTATCATTTTAGTGGTTTTTTGGTGTTGGTGATACTATGGTGATACTATAGTGATACTATATTGATACATCTTTGCAAAAAACGAACCAGCGTCCAGATCTGCAAAAAAACAAAGCACAGCCCAGATTGAACAACGAAGCATAGTCCAGATCTATCAAAAACAAGGCAGAGCAACTCGACGCAGTCCAAATTGAGCAACGACGAAGAAGGTGATGAAGAGAGAAGAAACTCGACCAAAAACGGAGAAGAAGGCAACGAAGAACAAATTCAGATCGAGAAGAAGAAGAAGAAGGAGGAGAGAAAGAAGGAGATAACTTTTAGTAGAGAAGAAGGAGGGAAAGAGATGACACACTAGAGTTGGATAGTTGGAGGGAGAAGAAGAAGGAGAAGAAGAAGAAGAAGGAGGAGGAGAGTATTGTAGGTATAAACTAAAAAATATCTTAAGTAAGATGACCAAATTACCCTTAAATTGTACTTTTTTACAATTTTAAAAATGTTCATGACCTTTTTACAATTAAGTTGTCTAAAGTGCTCTTACTGCCAATTGTCCGTTTTATATTATTACGTCTATATCGTTTCTAGGGTTTTCCTAAATGCATGTGTCTGGTTAATTAAAAAGGTTAAATTGGTATTTTTGCATGCCAAACCTTGAAACCTAAAGACATGTATAGATTTCAAATGTAATAAAATTATTTGTCACAAAACAAAAAATCTGAAGGTATAACTTACAAGTATACTCAATTGTACAATAAAATGATTCAACTACTAACGAGAGGTGACTCGGTTGACAATCAATTGAGTTAGACTTTTCATAATATTTTAGCATTCTCTATTCATATCAAAGCGATGATTAGAAAAATATTAAGGTACCTATGTAAAACATATAGACAAAATGTGTAACGAAATCATCCATCAAGAAAATATATTTAAAGAAAATCAAAAAGAGTTTAATAATCAACTAATAATCGATTAATAATATGTGGCAATTTAATTTCCAAATCGACCTACCGAGTTGGCGCTTGAGTGCAAACACAAATTGTTTTGAATTAATCTTCTTAGATCCAAAATTGATTGGGACATTTTTGCTCTATGTCATGAAGAAATTTGTGATTTTACAATAATGAATAGGAGGAGGAGAACAAAGTGTTAGAGATTCATTGTATATAATATATATGCACCTACTTAATTGTAATATAGATATATAAGGTAATAACTTTATTAGATATAATAACATTATGAAAAATCTATACATATAGTACTATTTATTAATAGGATTATGTAACATTAAATAGATGTGAATGATTTTGGCAATTCATTAAAACAATTTCTCTTTTTATATGCAATAAATGCTCTACATAATTGAGAAAGTTAAATAAGGCAGGAAAATAAAAGATAAAAATCAAATTCGTGAATAGAACAAAAATGAGGAGTCAGTGTTTGTAATTTTGGAAACCTCGAGGGGGCTTAATCTAATACGCATGACATTTGGGCGGAATTTGTAATTTATCCCAATTAAAGACTCTTATCACTGGTGGTTTCAAAATCAAAGCTAAAGTTATGCGCGCGATTGCAGTCGCGGTCTCTCTCCGACTCTCTCTGGCGAAATTTGCCATTGAACGAGAATGCGAAAATGATATTTGCGATCGATCTCGAAGTGACGATCCTGTGATCCTCTGATGCCCTCTAGGCTTTCGATTGCTTATGTAAGTGAATTTGATTTATTTTTTCAATTCTTTGATTAAGTTTATCTGTGTTGTTCTCTTTGATCCTCGATTGGAAGTTTAATTGATCGCGATGACCTAATTTTTTATAGTTTGCAGCGATTGATCTTTGTTGTAGACTTTGAATTACTTTATGTGCACGCATGACTGGGAAATTGTGGTGTTTTAGTGCAGCAAATTGTGTTTTCCACGTTTTATTAGGGAAGAATTAGACACAACAAACATTAGGGTTACTGTAAGTTCATTCACAATGAGTTTAATGTTCTGATGCTTGAGTGTTAACAAGTTAAGGCTAGTCCTGTACAAAAAACCTGTGGTGACCAACAACGACAATGTTAAACTAATTGGCACAATCATTCTGCTGAAAATTAATAGTTTATATGCAGGACATCTTGTCTTTTCGGTAGTGAGTGGAATTGAAATGATGCCATTCATCCAGGCTATCTTTTCTCAACTATACGTGTTCTGTGCTTAAAATTTGATAAACACGTTAATGTTAATGTGATACATCGCCATTGCCCTTTCACTTGATAATACTATCAACAACTTGCTTTATTTATAGATTTTAAATACAGACAGAAGTGTTTCAAATGCATCTTTTTACAGTGTAATTCTAAAACGAAGTATTAACAGTTTTTATTGCCGTCTCTCAAGCTTGATGCACACCATTTGAATATTTATCGCTCGCTAACACATTTTAATTAATTAATCTACATTCTCTGGATAAAGGATTATCTTTTCACAGTGTGTTCTGCATGTAAAAAAAAATGAATTATAGCAAGAGCGATCGTATCAACAGACGTCTTTTTCTACTTTCAAAAAAAATACATACTTGTAGTTAGAATTATATACTTTGTGATTTTCAACTATTTCAAATGGCTGTAAATTAATATATGTTATTTCCTTATCTTGACAACATGTGATCAGAAATGATGGCCATAGTTGCAGCCACAAAATCTTTCTTCATACAGAGTATGGTATGTACATATGTATTGCTCTGGTTTTATGTCTCTGAGGTTTTGCATGATATCAGGATTAAGCTTTAGTTATATGTTGTGATGATATGTGACATAATTGTGCTAATTTACTCCTATGATGCATAATTTGTCCAATATAGCTCCTTCCTGTGGTATATATTTTCCTAGTTATCATATTATGGTAATAAAATGTGATAATTAAAACCTGGAGATTATTATTAAAGCTGATATCTATGTGTTCAGATGTTTTCTTCTCTGCATCATATGGTTCAAATGTTCTCCGGGAAATTGTCATGTTATATTGTTCCATGAGTTGATTCTTCCATGAGTCATATGGTCATTTCATTTAGTCTATGTCACTTCATAAAGACAGTTTATATTGTATTTATTTGTAATACAGTTTGCGGAGGATGGAATATTCAACTAATATTCCAGTAGGGTAATTGTGCTCTGATTGACATATTTCAGAACACGCTATTTTAATCCTTACTCTGAGAACATTGTTTCATGCGGTCATGCCTCAATGATTCTGAAATGAATATAGACATTCTAATGTGTATTTTCAATTCCTAGTGTTAGGTAAATAAGTTTAATCAACTGACTTTTGCATCATAGTGACCTCTACATGGTGCTGGGTAAGTGAGAGAGACTTTTTTCTCTTCTTCTTTTTTGCTGATTCGCAACTTTGGTCTAATCTTCGTGTTTTTATCTTATCTCATTTCCGATGCCATTCAATACTTATTTATCTTGTTTGTGATACCGTTTACTAGTTTCACTGTACATTCACACCATAAGAGTCATATCAGTAACACTCTTTGATCGGCAACCACCAGTTTTTCATAGGTCGTAGCAAAGGACCTTTCACGTTGGGGGCAAGGAAATGAGTCATGGCCCTTGGCTCTTAGTAGAGAATCTGGTTATCCCGCCTGGCAGCATTTTCTTGAAACTTCACCGACAAGTCTCATTAATCATTCATATCAGTGGCTGTAAGTTTCCTAAACTAGTCCATAACATATTATTCCCTTTGTCTACCTGCTTTTATCGTTAGTACAATTATTCCGAGATGGCACCATTATATATTTGTCTAAATAGTACAATCGGAATATTACTAGTTGGTTGGATAAATGCAGAAACTCTCAACACCGTCATGCAATGCATTGAAAAGTCTAGGTTATTTGTTATAAAAAAAAAGAAAGTAAAAGTAGCTCAGACCCAAATTTTAATTAATATACATAAAGCTACTTTCAACTTGTGACACTTACGTTGTTTTGTCCATGAGCTCGTTGCAAGTGCTTGTCTTTACCTTCTACATATTTTTTTTTTTTCATGTTTACTGTCTACTTAGTGAAAAGATATATGACCATTGGTTGCATGACATGTTTGCATGGATTACGTAGGTTCCTTTTAGCTTGTCTCTATTCTTCTTTTTGAGTTAATAAACATAACGTTATTAAAAATAATGGAAGAGAAAGGTGGCACTAACGTACGTGGGTCAAAAAGGTCAGGAGAGTGCTTTGTTTAGGTGCTTGTGTAAGCACTGAGCTGGATTCGCTTGTCTTTCTCAACAAAGTCTTTATAAAATAAGAATTATATATTATGAAAAAAAATCAAAGCGCTAACTTTGGCCTTCAGCTAAGGCCAAGGGTACATGACGCATTCCACTTAAAGATTCTCCATTACTTAATCAAACAAAATTTGATGGACTCTAAATGCAAATTTGACTCTCCTTCTCTAAGTGGTAAGGGCTTAAACAAAGCATAAATAGACACATTCTTATGTGAATTTTTATTCTTCCTCTCTCTCTCACGTATGCACACACAAGACACATCCTTCTCTAGGAGCCAAAATTCGTAATAGTCTCAAATCCAACCTAATGACTCTCTAAGCCTAGATGTTAATAGGCTCACAGGCCTCATTGGGCTCTACAGGCCCAAAGCGAACAATATTGTTGGTGTGTATGGGGTGTGGATTTACAACATGGTATCGGAGTAATTCGGTCTAGTTGGACATGACATCTACTCCACTTGTTGGATCTGACATAACTCAACCCACAAGTACGGGGGAGTATTGTCTCACATCGAAAGATGTATGGACTAATGTCTTATTTATAAAGACAAACTCACTCCTTAACCATCAACAAGACATTTTCCTAGGTTCATGTGAGTTGGGCTTAGTCCACTTGCTTGGGCTTAAACCATCAACAAGACATTTTCCTAGGTTCATGTGAGTTGGGCTTAGTCCACTTGCTTGGGCTTAAAGAGTGGGCTTAAGAGAAACAAAGTCGTGCGGGCTCGATGTATCAACGAGAATCGAATAACTCAAATCGGACAATATATTGTTGATGTGTATGTAGAGTGTGGATTTACAACAAATTTTGGCCATATATCAATTTTGAGGTGGGGCACGTGCCCACCCTGGTCCTCAGCTGGCTACGCCTCTGGACATCACCCCCTGTGTCAAGCGCGCTTAGGTCTGTCATTCTCTTCTCTTTGGCTGATGGCTGGTGGCCCCATCAACACATCACCAATTATAGATCCGACCGTCTGCACCTTCCCATCTCTGGTGTAGACAATTATGGTAAAGTCACTGATAAATGAAAAGATTAAAAAAAAAAAAAAGCTTTTTGTTCCATGAAAGGTTTGTAGCCACTAAAGTTGGTGTCTTTATTTAGGAAATTGTAGTGGAGCTTTTTGGAATGATGAGGACCACATGCGTTTGGTAGGACTTCCATAACTAGATATTAGGGTGGTGGAAACAGTAGTTTGGTTCTATACCTCTCTTCATGTTGCACCCTTAAACTCACATTGTTTAATTTGTGAGATGTGTTGATGTGGTTTTGCTTGTTCAATTGTAAGGTTTTTTTTTTCCCAATGTTTCAGTTTGATTAAATAATTGGAATTGTCGAATATGTCCCTTCTTCAGAACTGACTTTGCTAATACAACAAGTTATATATCCTCTTGCGCTGGCTGATGTTTTGGTTTTGTCAATATGGAAGGCACGATTTGATAGAAAAAGTAAAATAAATTCGACAGAGTTTTCTTTTGAAATTAATTCTTTTGTGATGTTAACATTGTTAAGTTTTCCATGCATTGTGGTAATTTATCAACCTGAAGATACAAATTGACGGGAGGGGGAAAGCCGCCCCTAAGAAAAGGACTGCAGAAGTTAATTTATGGCTTTAATAAAATAGGAAATTCCTATATATAATGCTAAGCTATGCTAGAGCTATAGCTTTGAGAATAGGGGAGCTAGCTATCTCTGGCCATAAAACAGAGGTGTTAATCAACCCCAACTTGTTTTTAAGGAATCTTGCTTAAACCTGATGGTACGGACAGATTGAAAAATTTCCAGTATCTTTAATTAATGATTTTTTTTTTCCAGTTAGGATCTTAAATAGCATAATACTTCCTTAGCTTGCGACTAATTTTGTATCTATTCCTTCTATTTCTTCTTTGACCAGGTAATATCCACTGCTTCTTCTTGGATGCCAGTGTATGATGTTAACTACAATAATAAATTTTTGTTTACTAGACAGAGAAATTAGGACTAGAAAATAAATTAATGTAAGAGTCAATTCCCACTGGCTGCTTGTCAAAAGCCGGCTACATTAAGAGTCGTCGTAGTTAATTATGACTATAAAAGTTTTTATCTGTTCTGAGATATCCTAAAACAGCATTAGGTGGAACATCATACATAGAATACGCAACTCTCTTCCATTACATACAATCATGTGTGGAGAGAGGCTAATTCTGTAGCTGATATTCTTGCAAAACAGGGGGCTCTAAGGAGTGACATGTTTGTAGCTTGGTTAGATTGATTGCTTTGGTGTTTTAGGGCTCTGTTATACTTGGTTGTATTGCTTTTGTGTCATGCTTATCAATAAAATCAATCATTCTATCAAAAAAAATACATAGAATACGCTTTTGATTTTCTTATGTCTATCTGTTTTGGTTTTTGATCAATTGAACTACTCTGAACACATGCATGATAATTTGACTGGACAAGTCATGATCCGTTTTGCTATTTATATTAAATAGGTATATTTGATATAAATGCCAAGCAACACATTTAGAAGTAGAAAATGTATATTGTACTAGTTCATGCATTATCATCGTAATGCATGTGTATGACACAGTAAAGCAACGTGGGAAAGACATGGCACGGTACAAGGTACATGTTCTGATGTTCGATGCCAACTTCTTTCTTTTCCTGTAATAGAGAACTTGTGAATCTTTCCCACAAGCTCGCTCAGGTGGAGAGTGATCAGTCCTAGCATAAACTTTTGTAATTTAGGGTAGGTATTTTGTTGTCTATCCACATGCCTCAGGTTTCTGCAAATGCGCTTCTTCTTTACTTTAATTTCTATCTTTTATGAGGTAGAGGTCACCTAGCCGACAAACAAAAGGTTTTCTATGTGGAGGATCACCCCTTTCTTTTTCAAGCAACTTTAACATTTATGCTGATGCATAAGTTGTCCGTACAACCAGCATGGCTGGACTAGTTTTTGGGGTTGATGGGAGGCCACACACCAAAGACAGAAATAATGATGTTAACATAAACCAACTTAATCAATTAAAATATTCATTGATGTTGTTGTAGTAGATTATAATCGTTATATATATACATATGTATACATTGGATGTAAATACAGGTTGGATTATTCATATATTCATCAATCATCCCATGTGTTGTGATTGTACTAATATATATATGTTGTATCTATGAAATCTAACATGAGTTGTGATTTACAGTACCATGATTATGTTTGAATACAAACTTGAAATGTTTCATTGCAGGCCATGACAGGTGGGACTCTCCATGACCTTGCCATGCTTTGAATCCGCCGTGGGGCATAGTGCTGTCTGCTGGTTTGCTCTCCTAACTCAAATTTTTTCCCTTAAAAGACATAATCATTGGTTGATCCATGAAAGGATGCATATGCATTCTCTTAACTATTATCAACCCAAAAACCCAAAATTGACACACATTTTTGGAATTTATAATAGATTGTGTGAGGAGAATTTATTTAGTGATTTATTGGGGTAGTCGGTGTTTAGAACAAAGAACATAGAGAATTTAGTCAAATCGCGTGTCTTTGGGTGGCATGAGTGTTGTGCTTTCATGTAACATCTCTGCATAGAAATTTCAAAGTTTATGGCTGGTGTTTTTATTAGTATTATTCCTTTTCAAGCAATCAATGTAGGTTTTGACTCTCTAGACTATTATAATTATAATGCGTTTATTATAGATACAAATAAGCATTTTCTTTTTTGATTAGCTGAAGAAAAAAATAAAGGAAAACCAAGGTGAGGTATACAATCACTATCAGAGAATCTAGGAATATATGGGAGAATCCTTTATTTCTATGGGCATTTGTTGCCTTTCTATTGGAAGGGAAAGAAAAAAGGCAATAGTGGATTTGGTAATTTTGAAGCAAATGATAAAAACCCATCTGTCCTTCTCTATGACTAAATCCATATCATGTCCACATAAAAGTACATGTACATCCATTCTATGCAGACTCAATTTATGTCCATGTAAGAAATTAAGAAGGAATTTTCGCTGATATACCAATTCTAGAAAAATAAAAAAAATTAAGTTAAGAACAACAATGTTGTATGGTAGATTCAGATTTTCTTTTCTTTTCTCATCTACTTTTATTTTTTATTATTTTTAAAATTTTTCTTTATGGCTTTTTGCAGTGTATGACTGTATGGCACATCTATGATGGTAGAATTCAAGTGGTGTTAAAAGGCTCCCCCACGTCGGTCACTTTTGGGGACTACAAATTAACATCCCATCCCTCACTTATCCCTCATGTTCAGCCTCCTCTTCCTTCCTCTCCCTCCTCCTCCACAACCACCACTACCAGAAACTGTGCACATAGCCACATACAAAGCAAGAACATCTTCATTGTGAGTCCTCTGTTTCTACTCTGTTTTTCCTCTGTATCTATGGCCACAATTGTATGTCAAGGTTTACAGTCATGCCTTGAGTCTCAGCTTGTAGAGTCAAGAACATTGAGACTAAAACTATCTTCACCAAAAACCCACTTTCCTCAACCTATTGAATTGGCCTTAAAACCCTTTTTCATAGACTACAACACCAAAGAAGTTGGACAGAAATGTCAAGCGTCAAGTCCTGACTATGGTGGATGGAACTTCATTCAACCTCTCTCTGATACCTCCAAAAGCTCAAACGAAGAACCAGAGGTAGAGAAACCATATTCCCCTCCTCAGATTAAGCGCACACTTTGCGATAAGAGCTTGGAATTGTGTACTGAAAATTTAGGCAGTGAGACTGGCAGTGAAGACTGCATTTTCTCAATGTCTTCATCAGACTCAAAAGCTGGATATTCTCCTACAAGGGAGCAAAAAAAACCTCGTCAAGTTAGGAGTTCTAGGAAAGGAAATTCTCAGAGCTTTCCACCTCCCTTGACAACGATGAGCGGTTCAGAATCTATCCAACTTAGACCCCGCAGAGAAGATGGACGGCTGATAATCGAAGCCATCAAGTCCCCTTCAACATACAATTATTTTCAGGTCGACAGAAGCCATGGCCGCCTTAGACTAACCTTATTCAAAGACTCTTCTCGTTCTTCTTCTAGTTTTGACTTCTTGAATGATGCAGACAATGAAGAAATTGAAGAAGAGTTTGAAAATGACAAGAATAATGAATTAGTAGCAGAGGAGGGTGGTGTTGAGGAGGAAAAGGAGGAGATGGATGGAAATAGAATCAATGTTGGTGATGAAATGGGAAGTGAAAAGATTAATCAAAGGCCAAGTAGGTGCAAAGAAGGTGAAGAAGAGAAGAAGAATGGATTGTTAAATTGGGAGCCCCCTTGTTGGGTGGCCACATCTTAAAGTTCTGTTTTGGATCTCTCTTAATTTTTAGTTTGTCCTTGTTCTTTTTTTAGCCCTAGTCAAGTACCATCTTTTGTTCTCTCTCTCAGTCTCTCTTGTGAGTTCCCATGCTCTGGGAAAAAAAAAAAAAAAAACCTTGTATGTTTTGGTATGATATGGTTACTTAAATTAGCACTCTTTATGTCTTTATTTCTTTTCTGGGTAATAGTGAAATTTGATTTTATTGCACAACCACTCTACTCTAATTAGGGTGTCGGTTCTATTTTTATTCGATTTTTAAGGAAATGAAAGAAATATGAATAAATATCAAATAAAAAGAGAAAATAGCTCATGATTGACTCCAATCACATCCCAATAAAATTGATAAAAATCCATAATAAATATATTATTTTATCACAATTAAAAAAAATAAATATACAATATCAATAGAAATAATATAACTAAAAAAACAAAACATACATGAGTATATCTCCCATGGCGGTCTCAACTCTCAACAACCCCAATATCCAACTTATATCACAAAGGAACACTATGATTATGTCTCAACTTTAAAAAATCACGATGCACAGTAATTGTTGAGTTGGCCTTTTATTAACCAAAAAAAAAAACACATTGCATATCAATCAAATAATAAAAAATAATGGTAGTAGTTTCAACTTCCTCAAGTTGACTTTAAATTGAAAGAAATTAATTAAGTATTCTGCCGTCTCTCACATTGCCAAAAAATTTTTTTTTTAAAAAATCCCAATTAAAAAAGAAAAAACTGTGCTATGAGTCTTTTGACCATTCCTAGTGTGCGTGTATGCTTGGAATTTTACAGTCTGACATACATATCCAGGTCTCAACTTGCAAACCAACAGCTGGAACAACTCGTCCCTCCGTCTTAGTGACATTTTATCCACTTTTGAGTCCGTACATATTGCCCTATATAATATTGTCTTCTCATATCCAACATCAATTTGAACCTAAGAAAAACATATGTTACTAATTAAAAAGTTTCACCTATTATATTATATATTTCACATCTTTCCTTACATGATAAGAGCAATCACAATGATTGTAATTTGTTAGGACATAGATGTCAAAAAGTGATATTCTAATGGGTCAATAAAATCGAAAGCATTACACATCCATAAATTTACATAAACATGTGACATGTTTATGTGGCTTCTTTAATAAAGTTTGTTTGTTTTTTTTAATCTAGGTAGTATGCCTATCTGACCTACGACCTAAATTATGTAAATTTATAGATGGAAAAATTATGGACATATATAATTTTGGCAATAAAATTTTTCATGTTCCAACAATAACAATACGTTGGCTTAATTTCAATGTGGCATGGATGTGGGCATGACAAATGTCATTCCCATATCTTTGTTCTCAGATGGACCTCACAATACACACACTCATATTTTTACACAAAAATTAATATTGGGTCCTATTTCTATTACACAAAAATCAAATCAACAAATTTATACAATTGTACTAATATATTTTATTGACTCAATTACATCAACAAAACACAAATTCTCATACATTACTTATTCTTCATCAAAAAAATCATCATTGTGATTGCTGTAAATGACAAGAGATTTAACCTTTTCACTACTCGATAACTCGACTAGCATCACCACATTTACATTGTATACATTGTAGAAGCTTGTGGCGCTGCCCTAGAGTTGGGTAGAACATTATATAATACACAGTACAGGAAGGACAGAGATGGAGGTATCAAGTTGGTTTAGTGTACGAACCGACACTGAGAAGTGAGACCATACATGTATCATGTTCGTCTGGAAGTTACAAGGGAAAGCTTCTTCCAAAGCATGCAGAGACCTTACTTACTACTCTAGTAGCTAGCTTTTACAGATGGATATATAGATATATATATATGTTCCAATGAAACATCTACAAAGTAGCTCAATTATGTCAGACCATCTTATGTTTGACATGTATGTACGGGCAATCTGTGCATTAGATTGCAAAAGATATGCTCTTTATTTTCCTTCAATGGAGATATTATATTGACATAATAATATAATATTACCTTTTTATGTGTTGCCAACCTGTTATGTAATGGATGGGGCCGGTCATGTTCCATGGCCAAATGCTTTCTGCCTGCTTCCACGTATCAGGTGTCTTCCTCTGTAAGAAAATTAAATTTTATATTCAAATAGTTGGGCTTCGTTTGTTTCAAGAAGGAAAAAAAAAACCAAAGTTTTGAAAAATTCTTTCTTCCCCCTAAATTAAAGTAGTTAGTTTTTTCATATATTTTATGAAAATTATTAAAGGAAAACTCTTTTCAAAATATCTAGTGCTTGATTTGATCTGATCCATTACATGATATATATATATAAATGGAGTGATGCATTTCCATGTGTAACACATTAGGCAAAGTGAATATATATTATAGTTTGGAAAAAATGGGTTTTTCAAAGAACGCAATTGCATTCTTGGTAGTTAAGGAAGGGATTTTGAGAGGTTTGTGTGTGTATTCACAAAAAAACAAAAGCCCCACTGACCATGCTGTGCCAAAAAAAGAAAGTTCTGGAAAGCCAATTGGAATGCAACCCTTGAATAATAATGCAACAATTTTTTGGAACTCCCCTTTCACACCCATTTTTGGGTTGCTTTATATTCGTATGTGGGTTTTGTTAATTGGTTTTAGTAGCTTTTGGTTATTAGCTCAGCAAAAGTTTTGCCACATTCATCTGTTTAAATGTAAAATTATGTGGGTCGGTTGATTTGCCACATTATCATAATCTTGTATGATGGTCGGAGAAATGGATTCTTTAAAAAAGTATTAACCTTTTTTTTGGTAGGTAAACGAGAGTGAAAGCTCGAAATTTTAGATACCATTCAATTCGTGTATATCTCTTAACAAATCTCATATGAGGGTGGTTGACAAAAAAAAAAAGATTGACTGATTAAGCCCAAATGTTACTATTAAAAATGATGAAAAGAACATTCATAATTATAAGCATCAAAAACCCTAAAATAGATTAGTGATTATGAAATGAACATTCAAGTCCAGAGGTGAAAAATCATAAAAATTTTAGGGTTTTGATTAGTAATTTCTAAAACCCTTAAAAGTTAAAACCCTAGTAACATATTTTTTTTTAGTTTTAGCATCTGTACGTATTTTTATTGGGTACCTATTTGTCTTTAGTGGTGCCGTTGTAGTAGACAGGACAGTTGCTGCTATTTGAAACAGCGGCACAATGAGATCTGAACAACTACATCCCATATTCCAACAGCGACATGAGGGTGTCGCTCTTAGCAGTAGCGGTTTTCCAAAATCCAAGGTTATGCTGCTATTCCCCACGACAGCATCAAGGAATCCAAAACAATGCCACAATTGTGAACAACGACTTCTTCCGTCTATAAACCAAACTAGAGACACTCTCCCATACGCATAAACAAAAGAAACAATACAAAGAGGAAGAGAGTGTTTGAGTTCAGTGGTTTCCAATAATCGTCGAGCAACTAAACCGTAACAAACGAATATTGTTTATGAATTGTTAATGTTCTCTTGATTATTTTAATTGAAATATTAACTTGATTATTTTAATTTGTATAGAAATATTGTAATATGAAGGTGATAATGACTTCACGAAGAAATCAAGATTTTCCATATGAATATGAGTACGATTACAGTCAATCTGCTCCTTGGGTTGATTGTACCCAGACAACTGGTGAAAGTTCTTCTTCACAACATCATTTACCGGATGTTAATGTAACGTTGATCCCAGAAATGTGTGGTAGTGAAAACACCGATTATTTTGAGCAGGCGGTTCCGAACAGCGATGTTGAGGTTGAAGATGAGGAAAGTTACATAGAATCTGATGCTAGTGAGGTTGCGGATGAGGATGATGATGTTGGTGACACTGAAGAAAATGTTGGGCCCCATACTTTCCTGGTGCCACAAATACCTAAATTTGAAGATGTTAATTTTGATGATGCAATATACACGGATTGGGATTATGTTAATCAGGGGATTGAATGTGACTTAGAAGTCAAGCAAGTGTTTGAAAGTAAGGCAAAACTGCTTAATGCGGTGAAAACGTGGCACATAGAGAACAACTACTAATACAAGACTCAGCGTTCTAACACATAAATTATTCAATTAAAATGCGTGTGTAACCAGCGGTCGACGATTGAGTGCGAGTGTGCGACGCGACTGTTGACTGCTGCAAGATTTTGTTTTAAAAGTGTGCCGCGGTTTAAAAAGCGGCATTAGTGTGCCGTTGTTGATAAAAGCGGCTCCTTTGTAATTGAATGGAAGTCGATGTTTGAAGAAGCGACTTCAATAAAAATAAAAAAGTGCCGCTATTTGTAACAACAGAACCACTAAAAACAAATAAGTACCGTTGTTTGTAATAACGACACCACTAAAGACAAATAGGTGTCCTTGTTTCTAACAACGACAATGTGCTAGTTCTCTAATAAATTGCAAATGAGCGATAAATACCCAAAAAAAATATACGTAAGAATACTAAAACCAAAAAAAACTCCACATATATCCATTATTGTCACACAACTTGCTTAGAATACTTTTATTATCCAACCAAAGAGGGTACTAGCTACAAACAACAATTAATGATCCAAATCTACTAACACATGCAGCAAATGGAAATGACACAAAAGAATTTTTTTAAAAAAGTAATCATGAGGAATAAAAATTAGATAAATATTATGTGATTCTTGTGGGTGAAAGGCAATTGTGGCGTCAGCACTAAAAGGATCCACTTTTGTCATAAAACGACCACCTATCATTCTTCCTTTTTGGACCCCACCCACCATATCTACGATATCTACTACCCCCAAATTCTTTAGTCCCCAAGGAAAACCAGATCCAAATATTTGACCATTTCCTTTATGTGGATAAATATTTATATATACATGGGACCATCCAAATTCTATATTGTCTCCCTCTATTATGTTTTCTTCTGCTAGCTAGAGAAGCAGAATATTTTTAATGTTTTCAGAAATTGTGGAAAAGTCATATGTGGCTTACTAAGTTAGTTATCCATGTAGGTTATATCTTCTGCTTCCAAGGAGCAATTTGCGTATTTGAGAAGGCTCCATGAAATTGGGTTTTCAATTAGAACCACTAGGGTTTCTACTGGTTTTCTTCAACCTTATCCATTTGGTAGAAAAAGACATGAAACATACGTTGTTTGGGTTTTCTCTGAGAGAGAGAGGGAGTAGATGTCCAATGTCAATAAATACACTAACGTTTTTGCTACTTAAAAAGGCATACGACTACTCTCTCACCTAATTTTTTAAATTTAAAATAATTGTCTTTTTCAAATTTGAATGCACATTTTTTATTCTAATCTAGTGCCTTAAAGACATACATTATCATTTCCCTATATATATATATACTCCCACAAATTTCAATGTTTTTTTGTCCTAACTATCCTAAATAGAGATCAACACACAATTTCACATGAATCATGTGAGACTTATAATTTCATATTGATCATGTGTGTCCATCTCAATATTTATGATAACGGGGACAAAAGAAAACATTGGAATCCTTTGTATTTTCTTCTATGAGGGTCCAATATCAAGAAAAATACCCCCGTGTCCTACCAAAACGAAATAAAGTCGCACCATATGAGATACGAACACACGAGTGGGACAACCAACCACAAGGGGACCTATAACTTGAAAATCTTTATAAAGACAAAATTTTTAATTTTAGGCTGAATAGCTGCCACGTATATATGTTTTAGATGTGATAAGAGCAACTTACTTTTGATCAAGAATCCAGGTCTTCCACGCATCTACAGATCTTCGCCTTCTGAAACTACAAAAGGAGAAAAGGAAAAAAAAAACATAATATCATGAAATCTGGTCCCTGCTCATATCATTCAAAATTCACCTTCTCAATCAGAAAGGAAAAAAAAAGAAAAAGAAAGAAAAAGTAACGACTTTCTTTGGTACCCTTTCTGTTTGCCATAAACCTTTCCTCCATGCAGCATTGTTTTTTGACCTCACCAACCAATTAAAACCCTACAGTTTGTAGTGATTGCAATGGATTTGGGTTAGGAGGGAACAAGAAGAATTTTCTTTACAGATTCTTAATGATACTTTTGATGGAAAATTTTGAAAAACCATGGCAAAGACGGGTTCCATCATGTACATGCATCAGGAAACATAAGGACAAATCAAAGGTGGCTGTTAGTGATACTTGGATGACAAGTCAACAAGAATTTATGACAAATTATTGCATGCTAACCTAATCATTTCATTTCCTCCTAAAAATCATGCTTCTTTTTCTTAAAAATAGGTTTAACCAAATATAAAACATGTTTTCCTCTTTAATAAAAGACATGCACAAAAACACAGACAGAAAACATACTATACAATTATGATTCAACTAAGGATCTGTAGTGCATTATATTCCATCAATAAGGATAGGCTGTAGGGAATGTGACGTTGGTTTTAAAATGGGGGACCTTATTTTTCCCAAATTTCATTTAATTTTTGGAAATTCCAACTGAAGGTTGTCCAAGTAAGCATAAGATATCCATAACGATTTCAAAGGGGAATCTCAGACCACATACAATATCAAGGTGAAACAACTCAAGAGGACCAGACGTGATGAATTCTCCCATACACTAAATTAACAAACATTAAAATCAATATATGCATGACTTTAGACTAAGTGTAAAATATAACTGAAGAATCCGAGACAATGCTTTCTTGATGTACATAAGGAGAATGCTCAAATGTTCAGGAGTTTTCCCACTTCAAATAACCACAAAGACATCGACTAATTTCCATGTCTAAACTAACAAGAACCAAAGAATCTCAACTATCTTTCAAATAAACATGCATCGGTATAGCCAACAAAATCAGGCAACTAATAGTCGTCCATCTTACATTAAATGATCATGGGGGGACTAGATATATGCATATAGAAAGACATGCTGATTTGTTTGATAACTAATTCTGTATCCTCCTCTGAAAGTTAAGAGGCACTATCATAAATAAGAACTAAGATGCATTATATTGTGGGTTTTCAAATCCAACATATTGAATAATTGTGGTCTATGTTGCACCTTCAGAAAAAGTGTGTGACAATGTCTTAAGACATTTCTCGATTTTCATGCTGAACCTATTTCAGTGGAGATCTGAATACTGGGACCAAAAACAACAAAAAGAAAGGCAAAATTCACCCCTTCATGATGATTATTAGCATGAGTTTCCAGAATGTTCAAACACCTCTATGGGTGAGGACATTACAAAAGGTGCATATGAGTACATATATTTGAAATCTAAAATTGCATCCAATCAACCAGCATGTCTGCTAAATAATTACTGCAACACATTAGGACTCTGCTGATTCAAAAAAGATCCTCCTATACCATTTTTTCAGTGTGCAAGAACTTTACACCAACTTAACTCTTTGGAGAGTGGACCAGGAAAAACATAGTTCAGAGAGACTCAGCATATGAAAAAGTAATTAGACGGACCGAATAGATAATACATTGGGCTGAAGATTACATAGCTTGCCACTTATGATTTCAAGCTCTTCTATATGGGCCTATTGCAACAATCAATTAAATTCAGGAGATCAATACAAAAAATATGCTACCGTGCCTGTTCCTTATAACACAAACACATAGCCTTTAATTGCCAATACCAAAGGTTCGTCTCCCAATAGCCATACATAAATTACGCTTTTACAAATGCTAACCGTACCATGAATCAACCACAGAAAATCCATAGAGTAATGCAAAACTCAACAGAAGAAACTAGGGGAGAAAATAAATAACGGAAGTGATATCTCACCTTTGCTTTCTCCTTTGATGCACAATTTGCTGCAATTAAAACCTAATCATGTAATCGGCACAATGTCAATATCAAATTCACAAAAATTACCTTCGTAACCAATACTAGAATTCACCAACCTGGTTCACGGCGAGAAGCTCTCCAGAATCGATATTCATCCCCATATAAACGCGACCAAATGCACCACACCCAATCAACTTGCCCTTTCTTTATCGGATAGGACGAGTATCTTACCTCCTGATTGGCGGAAATTCCGTTACCTGCGGCCTCGAGAACAAACTGATGCGCGATTTACGGACGCTGGTGCCAATCTTATCGACCAGGCCATCGAAACCTCCGCCATCGTCCCCGGAAGTGGACCGGAACACCAAGGAACTTCGAACTGATCCAAGGATGTCCGGCATTGAGCAATTCAGGTTGTTGTGGATTGGGATTTGAGAGAAAGATAAGGCTAGGGTTGAAGTTCATTTGTGAAAATGTGAACGAGTGTCAATGCTGGTTTGGAACGAGGGAAAAGGGGAAGCGACCTAATTTCAAAAATTAAATAAATGGAGAAATGATTTCGTCTTGGGTTTTGGTGATTGCGCCAATTTATGCTCCCAGATCCAGCCCATGTTATACATTGGGCTTAGACCCAATTGTTATATATGGACAAACGATTTCGTCTGTGTGTTGTCATTGAATCTTATTGGATTTGGAGTGCAGTATATGGGTTAGAGGTGGCAAAACTATGTCAGTCTGAATGACCGAATTTGTTCAATATGAATTAAACTAAGTTTGGACACAAGTTATATATCCGAAATCTAGGTCCAAACACAAAATTTTTGTCCGGTTTAAAACCGAGTCTGAATCCAAACACATAAATCTTGTCTAGTTTATTTGTTCAAACCCTAACCTGGATTAGGTTATTACACGATTTACTTGTCCATATTTAAATCAATCCTGGTTTGGTCAATTAAGTACGTACGGAATTCAATCCAAATTTAGGTTCAACACATGTAAATTTTTCGTAAACACGTGATGTCTGACCTGAAATCGATTTTTTGTCACCCTGACTATAGGTATGTTTAAAATTCGAGATGAGGTGAGGCAACGTTCAAAATTGTAATGAGATTAAGTGATTTGTGTTGGCAAAAAATGTTTGACATAATACATGATTACCTGATAGTCATTACTCATATGTAGATGTTTTTGTTTTAATTGGTATATTAAGTTTGATTTTTTGCATTGAAAATTACACTAGCGTCGGCTATAAACTTCACCAAATAACGAGTTATAAACTTCACTAAACAATTACAACTAACCAAACACTTGAAAGCTGACCAAACAACTTATAAGGTAGTATTTAGCTTTTAAAAATACAGTCTATCAAACAAGAACCACCATTAAATCATGCCTACCTGATTCAAATTCAAATTCAAATGCGGATAAACGAACCATTTAAAGGAAGTGGCACCCCCCTAACCCAAAGACACTGAGTGAAATTCAAGGCTTTACAACAATAAGAAAGAAATTATGAGTAAAAAGAGCAACTGGCATAACACACCAGTCATGCTGATGAAACTGGCTCCATTATATGTCACAAAGCTCCCTTCCGGTGTGTTTGTGGTGAGAACAGCAACTATCCAGTTACCTTCAGAACCAATGCCAATTCCTGTATACTTGGTATCGTTAAGACTATCCGAGTACAGAGACTGTGTGAAGTTGGATAGCACGAGACTCGGAATCAGGTTGGGAACACAAGCAGGCATCACATTGCCATCCCTCGTATTGGAGACATTCAAATGGCACTTGGTTAGAAGTGTCGGGTAGTTCGGAAGCTGAGGTTCGGTGCCGGGTACTGTGTTAGCACCTGTTGTGTTTGTGCAAGGTTGGTTCTTGAATTGGTCAGCTATTTCATCAGCAAGACAGTCTGCATTGTCGTTCTTTGTTAGTGTTGTCAAGTTGAGGGATGCCCGGTAGGTGTTGATGCCTTGAAGAAGAACATCATCTGCATCTGCATCTGCAAATTGGAGAAGTAAACGGGTGCTAATTGTTAAGATATTCACACAGGCATCCACAAACAAACACACGAGCTCAAAGAAAGAAAGAAAATGCTAAATGGTGACGGCTTTTCCAACAAGGATCTTGCCAACAACCCATTTATATAACCAGCATTAGCCACTAAGTGAGGTCAACCATTCCTAGGTATATTTGGCAACAATATGGGTTTGATTTAAACAGTCAACCGCCTTGGGTCTTCAGAGTTAGGAACAACCATTTTAAGGGGGACATCTTCAATTAAGTTTGGGCTGATGTAAGAAATTTCAGAAGTAACAGAAATGAATTCATCTCTAATCAAAGTGACTTTGGTAGATTTGGCCATTCGATAGAAAAAATCGATCAATAATCAGGTTAACTTTAGAATTTCTTGTAAAGTTCTGTCAGACAAGTAAGCTTGGTGGGTATATCGTCATAAATGCCCGAAAACCTGGAACGGTCACACCCACAAGATTCAACTTAAAGCTCGAGATTCATTAGTCTTGGACTCTTAGCTAGTGTGGAGAAGTTATTACCTATTTATGAACTCAACAACCCAAGGAGTTTCAAATTGTTTTACAGACAAGCAAAATAGAAAGAAGTATATGAGGACGATGCAAGAAGGTAACACCATAACAGGATACTCAAATTTCCAATTGCAATACCAGTAACCCAAATTTAGCCTGATAAATTTGGAACATTGAATGGGGCTTGACCTAGGACGACAGCTACAGATTTACCTAATTTCTAGCAAGTATAAGAGTTCGCAACACCTTCATTTCCTAGAATCTAACATCATGAAAGTTCTTGAATTAAACGATTAGATAAGGTATCTGAAAAGTATGAAGCCAAAGATCATGGTTTGGAAGTCTCTTCTTTCACCTATTTTTTCTACACTTACTACCATGTTCTAGTGCAATCTATCCCAAACATTATTAGATCTATAGAAGAAATGGGTAATATTAGAAACCACAATAATCATCAAAACAATGCTGCTACCAAATCTATAAATAAAGCCATCGGATCAAATCTAAGAATGCACCGTATTCAAACAAAAACAAACGATACCCAGATCAAGCTCAGTTGATAAACCAAGTCCCAAGAACTAAAAACCTGAGTACCAGATGTACAGTTCAACAAAGATACTGAAGATGCAACGATACCAAGACCCAAGAGTAAAACACAATAGAATGAAACCCATAAGCTGAAAAATCTGAAGGAAAGAAGTTAATCTTGACAATCAGTTCAAATGGAATGAGTGACTGCAAAAAAAAAAAGCAGATTCTTACCATCACATTTGACTAGATTGTTTGTCGAGAGAATGGAAAAGAGGAACAATGGAAGGAGAATGAAGAGCTGCCAAGCTACCATTGTTGCACTTGCTGCAGCTGGATGCAGAGAAATTCAGAGAAAGAAGTTGTAGGCTTCACGCTCTGTAATCTGTATTTCTTTAACTGGAAGCTGCCTGATCGAGCCAAACGACGCCGTCTACAGCTTATTGACCCAAAACGTCGACGTATAGTGCTCAACCGACCCGCTTTTGAAGTCACGTAACACCATACGAATAATCTTTTGCAACCACCATATATTCACAAATAATCAAAGTATGATAAAAGAAAGACAATTTGTCAACCTAATTTCCTTAACGTTAATTTTCCTCAATTTGGTGATATAGTGGCATTCACTATCACAATTTCTGCTATGGATTATAATGGCCCAAGAATCAATAATTAAATCATTCGAAAGTAGTACATCTAATAATTAACTACGAGAAATCACTTTTGCTGTTCTTGCGACAAAGATAGTGTATTCTCTTGATGATTAGAGTTACGAATTTCATAATTGTTAAGATTCCCACACCAATTGCCTTCTAACAATTTTACTTAAGAAAAAGAAGGCCTTAAGAACTAGAAACGTAAACTTCTTATTGGGCCATAACTAATTCAATGGGATAAGGGGCAACCAAATCGAGCCCAGATTGTTCTCAATTCGGCCCATTTTTGTCATTTTGAATTAGTGTTGAAAATCACAACAACCGCTTTACAAAATAGAGTCATTATCGACTCACAAAACAATGATCGGAGTGAGGAGACGACGTCAGAAAAAAGGTGGTTATTTATAATTAACCGTGTATGATCCAAACTTCAAACGGAGCCCACGGTTTTGAATTCTGATACATATGGTACCGCACAGGCCCATTCTAGGCCCGGATAAAGCGCCGGTCAAAACTGCACAACAAGGCAAGGATCCAATCCAGCTCTTTGGGCTGTTAACTGTGGGCCCAATAGTTTGGTCTTAACTGCCATGGGCAGTTGGGCCTCCTTCTCTTCTTACTTTTCTTAGCAAAACAGTTTGGTTCAGTGCAACTTTTTTTTGTGTACTTTGATAGGTTCCTTATCTCAAAGTATTTGGTGAAGTATCAATATAAAGAGTCAAATTTGGACCTTCAATTAAAAGGATTCAATCCCACACTAACTCAACCATTTATGGTGGGGTTATAGCTTCATTCCTCTTAATATTTTTTTGAAGTAGAGAACGATACTATAAAAATTTATCCTTTGAACATCCAATAGTCATAAACTCAGGTCATTACGCTCCCGCACATAGAATTTTTTTCTTCATGATAAATTGAGCCAAAATCCACCCTCCCATGATCACGAGGATATTGTTTCTAATTAAAATCAAACTTAGAATCATACCGCTCAGAACCTTCTAAGTCCATATGGTTAACCAAACCTTAAGAGATTCACCAACAAAACTATCACTCAAGTACTTATTCCTTTTTAACATTTTATTCTTCTTCTTTTTTTTTTGGTTGCTAGACCATCCTTATTTAAGTTTGAAAAAATTTAAAGATAAAAACCTGCCAAAATCTAATTTAAATGTTAATAAATTAGGTCAACTGATTTTGTAACATGGAAATTAGTTGATATTATTCAAAACCATATTAGATTGCATCATATCAAACAAGCATGTCAAAGCCTTTTTTTTTTTGACAATCCAAGATCTTTTTTTTTTTTAAATCTGAAATATAAATGATTTGTTGAGGGGGAAAAAAATTTGTAACACAAGAGCCAAACCTGCAAAATCCATATAAGGAGGAGTGCAAGCATTAAACTTATGCAATTAATTTTGGAGGAGAATATTGAAAATTCTTAGCAATGGAGAGAGGCCAATGCACTACAATACAACACCTACCTCTCTCTGCCCTCCCAATTCCAGATAACAAACACAGTATTATTTTTTTTCTAATGGAAAACAAAAACTAAATTACAACTACCATAACCAGAGAATGTTAAAGAGAAATGAAGATGAAACAGAAGAGTGTATCTGCAAAACCATGAAAGAAAGAAAGAAAGAGGAGGCGCAAGCAAGCGCCAACTTCTGTGTATATCTACTTCGGAGGAGACCTAGCCGCCTCTCTTATTCTCCCTCAAGAACCCTAAAACCGATATTTATAGCACTTAATACTTTCTGGATTTTGCACTTTACACCCTGTGTCTGATACACTACAGAGAGGCAAAGATGTCATTTCACGAATATACCTTATTATATTATTTACACATACACAGAGGCAGATGCATTGTATTTCACTGGAGGTCTGGCCCATCCAGTGAAAAAAGATATCAGGTCCAACCCCATAAATGTATACCAGGCCTCATAAGTTCATAAGAACAATGCCCACAAAAAATGTATCCCATCTCGACTCTCTCAGCTCTGCTTGTCTTTTACTCTTTCTCTGTCTTGGGTTTTGATCCCTAATTCCCTGCCAATATTTTAAAGAGTTCAACATACATTACATTTCAAAAGAAATTTAAAAAATAATCAAATTTCATGATTCATTTGCTGATTTGAGTTTTCATTATGTTTCTTGTTGAAAAGTCTGTCAGGTACCATTTCCGTTCTCTCTATTTTTCAAATATTAAAACTCGTAAAAAATAATTGTTATAGGTAAAAATATAACGTTTTATTACTTGAAACTACTACCGGTTCGCATGGATGATCCTGGAAAGTATGTATAAACGTTCGTCTGGTAGACGAGGATGTTACAAAGGGTCCATCACAACGATTTTGGGCCATCCAACCTGAATGGACTGAGGCTGCTGTTGTCAATTGGTTCAGTAGGCCCAAGATATTGGGTTGTAAAAATGGGCTTTTGGAGCCCATTATCAAAATTTTCTAGCTTGTGTCAACAGCTGAAAAAGATTACGAAAATGCAACTTTATCGCGTACAAAAGTTGTAAGAAGTTCTTCCGTTGGGTGGGACTGCCAAAGCAGAAAAGAAAGAACAAAAATCTGCTGTTGGATGGATGATCTCTGAGAGCATACAAGCTTAAACACAAATGAAGCTAACCAGAGTTTCTTCCAGGTGTGCAGTCAATTTCCTTCTTGATGCATCTTTATTAATGGTTTAGATGCAAAGCCATGAAAACTGTGAGAGAGCGCTCCAGTTTTGCTACATCAGCTCAAGAACTCAACTCCAACACTCTCCTTGCAGCAGCATGAGGAGAAAAGACTTGAGAGTATTGCCAAAAACAACAGATGCTATCAGGAAATTGCTGCACCAATAACCAGCACCAGTGAGTTCTAGGATAGTCCTACCACATAAAGAAACCAGATGAAATTTTCAATCTCTGAATTTGCGGATTAATTCCAGGCATAAAAACAGATAATTATGACTTACACCATGAATTACACCCTGTCCATCAAGCAGGAAGCAGGAAGCAGGTCGCAGGAATATAGAGTTTCTATAATACGATTGTTATAACCCTAGATACAATCATGAAAAGGTTTTAAGTTTGGGAATCTACATCATAAGTCTGTGGCATATAAGATCTTTTAAATCATAAGTGAGCTAAACTAAATCAAAATCACATGCAAAATTGCAAACTTAGCACACATCAATACAGGCAGTAAACTAGACTGAACAGAGAAGCCATAATAAGATTGTGCTGAGCTCACTTTGCAAAACATCATTCAGATAGTCTAAAATGGCATTATTAAATGAGAGAACTCAATTGTGAGTTGTCTTCCAGACAACAAAATGTTGATGTATTATATAGATGAAATGGAACCTATGAATATATCAGGGGAAAACCAAGTTTAACAATTCTTGGACCACTTTACCAACAAAGCAGCAATTCAAAGTTTTCTCAGTTGTAATAGAAATATGACCCTATTTTAAGGTACACACATCTCCATATAATCCAAATACTTCACCAATTCTTGAGTCAGGAAATTAACCAATCATCACATAACATGAAGCCTCAGGCCACGAAAAATAAAAGGCTAGATTGGTGAGTCATAAAATTAATGCCGTATCCAATAAAATTTTTGAAAGAGAATCATTTTCTGAGATACTTACTACTTTGTGCATGCCACTTCTCTATACTTCCATACCAATTCCATTGGAAACATAGAGCTGCAATGCGTAGTATACCAGCAGCGACCACCTCAATATATGCCATCAAGAATGATCTCTGAGGGGATAAACCAGCAGTTGCTATAGAAAGCAATAATCCTTCAAAGTTGCAGGGGACAATGAAAGAAGCAGATTTTATGCCATTTAAGGTTTTCTTGGCAACATCATCAGCTTTCATTGCACCAGAGGAGGCAGCTATTATACTAGTGAGTGGTGGCCTTCTCTTGTTTTCTGCATTATGCGCAACCTTGAGTATATTGATTCTAATGGGTTATGTTAAAAACCAAACCAAGATCCTTCAAAACTAAAACTGGAAATGCTTGAAAGGCATTAAGAGTTACAGACTACTCTCTTGAAGTCACATATTGAACTACTGCAATATTCTTGTCCGGTGAAATAGTTAGCACATCTTCCCATATATATATATTGTCGCAATCTACACGTCAATGATATGATTCAAGTTTTTCCTATGAAAATATTGTGTCAAGAATAAATGTAGAAAAAGTAAGAACCAAAGGTCAATTTGGACTTTGTTTATCTGTCTTCATCATCAAAGTCAATTAATAACATTCCAAACTTGTAAAATCTCACGACCAAGCGAAGAAATAAAAATTACTCAATATGAGAAGATCAAAATAGCAAAATTAAAGTTCCTTTGGCTTCAAGTTCACTTTTTGTTAAAAATTGTGCAAGAATAATTTCTTCACCCAAACTGCTTAAACTTCAGGGACTTTCAGTTCAGCACCAGAAACATACAATTCAATAACCCCCAGTCATCAAACATACAAATAAAATCCACAAAGAAACCGTTATAATTTAACTCACTCAAGCTGCTGACTTAATGAAATCTTCTCACTAGCGATATACATATTAATGTACTACAAAGCAGTCAAGCGGTGAAGGGGGCTGGGTAACAATTGTGTTGCATACCTTCCTCTAGACCAGGAGTATCAGTATCCGGAGGGAATATAAGAGAAACATGAATATTATCCGCAATGACTTCCTGCTGCAGTGCTTCTGCTAAACCACGCAGCCCAAACTTACTAGCTGAGTAAGCTGAGTATCCATAGATACCAACCTACCAGAAAAATGATTTCAAAATCAATAAAAATGTCAACAAAATCACTGAGTTCTCCTAGTTTCACCATATATTTACATCACTAGAACTACTAATATCGCACCAAATACGCTCGGATTAACTGAAGATCAAGAACTTCTGGTACCTGACCGGCCTGTGATGACATGAGAGCGATTGAGGCGGGCCCACGTTCCTTTCTGGCCTCCTTCATGGCAGGTAAAGCAGCCTTGATCATGTTAAAGCTCCCCATCAGATTGACGTCCAGCATGAACCGCACCTCATCCAATTCCTGTTTCTCGAGTTCCTGAGGCACGAAAACCCCCTGATTCACAATCAACACATCAACAGGTCCTGCCTCTTCCACCGCCTTCTTCACCGCTTCGAAGTCCCTCACATCGGCAGCGAAAATCGCGACCTCTTTGCCGGTGGCAAGACGGACCCCCTCCCTCGCTTCCTCTAACTTATTTCGGGACCTGGCCAGAATGGAGACACGTGCCCCCTCCGATGCGGCCAGGTGGGCCAGGGAGAGGCCGATGCCGCTAGACCCGCCGGTTATGAACACGTGACGGTCCTTGATTGGGATTTTAACCGGACGGGGTCGTACGACGACGTAAAGAAATAAGAGCAGAGATAGAGGAAAGAGGAGTATAAGGAATATGTAGTAGAGGTGCTGGTCGGCCATTGATGGAGCTTCTTCTTCTACTGGCTTGGATCACAAGCCCCGAGTCTCCGGAGTGAAATGTTATGGAGCAAAACAACGGACATTATCATCGAATAGCAAGCAAGCAAGCCAGAGTGCCGGACGATCTTGTCTTGTATGTGATTGTGAACTATGAAATACGAGCCAATCGCGACATGACAATGGGCTTATTAATCAGTCTTAAGCTAAGCCCAAACAGATAGGAATTGTAGTGACGTTACGTAGTCCAACCTCGGCCCATTTTAACTATTTAAAGGGAGCCCAAACACAATAAAACGGCCTTTGCCCCAAAAGGCCCTTAGAATAGAGAAAATATCCGGTGGTTGTTCAGCACTACGTCATTCACATGATGTGGTGTGCATGTTCTACTGAATATTTGACACGTGGTGTCTTTAAACAAAAGCTCCATCACAAAAAGCGTCGTGAAACCGCCATCTCCTCCTCTGTCTCTTGTACCACTTCTACAAACAATACTAGAAGGCCGTCGACTAGGTCATTGCCCTGTAATCTGAGCTGAAAACTTAGTCCACCCACCGTTGTTTCCTCCGACAACTACTGGTATTGACCTACTTCTAAACAGTTGCCGCCAGCGAACATAAGTACAAAAGAATCCGACTTGCTGGCGACAGTCAAGATCCGATTCTCTTCTGGCAATCTATTGCTGGTCATGGAGTTCACCGAGCATCACTATCCCAATTATTCTTCATTCCCTTCGAGCTTCTTGAAGTTTAACTCCGCACTCTCAGTGGGTCTCTTGAAAAAATTGGGAAAAAAAAAGCAATGGAAAATTTAGTATAAACAGTTGATGAAGATGGGTGACTTGGATTAAAGTCCCCACATGTCGGGTATTCAATAGAACATGCTCACAATGTCAGCTAAATGATGTGGTGCTAAGCAACCAGTGAATATTTTTCACTATTAGAATGATAATGTTAGAATGAAAACTCAATTTTCAAAGGCTGCATTGCAACTTTTGATTGATTTTTCAATCTGAGCTGGTCTCCATCTGCCTACATGTTATCCCTTTTCAGAAGCAATGTATATCTCTTTATGATATGGAGAACAACTGTGTTAACCCCATTTATAAGAAGATAAGATCCATCCATCTCTCAATATTATATATATCAAGTTGTGCAAGTAGTAGATTTGAAAAGCCAACTTCTTTATTCTAAATCAATGACAACCAAATATTCCCTTAACCAGATCTTTAACAAATACTTAGACAATGGCCTACATCATGAATTTTCAGTGAATTTTCATTCATGTTGGGATCAGGTTTTGAGTCTCAGTCCTTCTCACAGCCCACAGGGGCTCCATCAGAGACAGGTCATGAAGATGACATGAAAGTGATAAGAAAAAACAAGGGATAAGTAACGGATATAAGCCCTTCTACTTACAAAAAATGGTCAATTGAGTCCCTATGTTTTTTTTTTGGGTCAATCCAACCCCTCATTGGGAGTGACACATTCACTATTGGGATGACTGGGATCCCTATCACTTATGTAAAAGTTTAAATAATGAAATAATGAGTAGCATTAAAATGCTTAGTACAACCTTATCCTATAAATAACTCAAATGATAAAAATGCAACCACATATGATAATATGAAATCATGCGTTAATGATGTTATATGGTGTTTGGGCTAATTTTGAGGAACTGGGGTCCGTCATATGGTCTTATACATTGAAATAACGTATAAACTTGTACCACCAAGAATTTGGGTATAATTTTATTTAACTAAGATAGTGTAATTCCTATAGTACTATACATCCTTATACATAAGAAATCCAAACACCGACACTATCTTATGCGGATCTCCAAACAGAGCCTAATTCAATCTCTTAGACAAGTAACATACCACCGGTGAACCTCTCCTTAAGACGCCAAATAACAAAGTCACTATACATGTTCAGATTTGTATATGAATCATAGAATTCTATATGTATGTATCTTTGCTTTTGTGTTAAAGGAATCAATACTGCAAACTATATTGAACAATTATGTCATAATAATAAGGATCTTAATGAATTAATTCAAGCCTTTCTTGAGGTGAAAAGAATTGTTGTTGTTGTATGATGCTTGAGAAACAAATCTAGTATTATTGTCAAGTTGCAGCTGCTGCTTTTGAGATTTTGATGAGTTGAGGGAACTGAATCTTCCTTGCCTATTTTGCTTCCTTCTTGGATGCAATGATTGAGGAATAAAAACCCCAGTTCCTTTGCTTTCTCTTCTGTATAATAATGTTTGCTCTTGAAAGATTGGAGATGCTGTTGCTGCATAATTTGCTCTGGAGAAAGCCTATTAGATATATACAAAAAAAAGAAGAAGTTAATGCAGCTGTTATAAATTCGGATACTCGTGAGAGAACCGTATAAATTCAATCCATCGGATACTCGTGAGAGCACTGCATAAAAGAAAGAAAGAAAGAACGAGGAAAGGCAAGAACCTGGAAAGAAACTGAAGAACATCTTGCAACTGGGTCCTCATCATCATCATCATCCATGATGAGAAGAGATATTTGCTTGCTTAAGTCAGCAAAAAACAAGCCATCCTCTGCTTCCATAGTCACTTCCATGGTTACTTGGACTCTTTAGTTGTTCACTTTCTCTCTCTTTTTTTTCCTCCAGTGAAATGGGAATACATGGGTGATAAATAGGGAGGGAATGGGGAATGGGGAATGGGTGTGAGTGCATGTGGAGTGGTGGGGTTCAAGTGGCAGTTGGGACAATCAGGCCAAGAAGGCCCACAACCCCACAAGAATCATGAAAGAGTGTTATGATATTATCCAATTGTGGGAAAGATAAGGAACATCCCACACTCAGATATCTATTTCAAGATGGACTCATATCTCTAACACTCACTCCCCCAACTGGGTTGTAAAAGAGACTTGCTTGGCTCTCATTCTCACACATAATGTGGACAAGGTATGGTTGAAAATTCATAGTCCACAAATACATACAAATGAACTGGCTATATAGCATAGCATACTTGTACTGATATCCAAATCTAACGGTATTGGACTGTAGTGATCGAACATGGTTAAGCAAATACTCCTTGAAACTCTTCCGGGTTGAAACCCGTGAGGGGGGAACGAGACCCAATTCACTAAGTACGATATCTTGGACTGTAGTGATTGAACATCGTTAACTAATTAGTCCTTGAAACTATTTAGGGTGAAAACCCGTGAGGGGAGAATGAGATCGAAGTCACAAAGTATGGTACCTTGGGACTGTAGTTATTGAACATGGTTAAGCAACTAGTCCTTGAAACTCAGATAGGCAGAGGATCTATGACCTTGTGTAGAGCCAGAAATTATAAAAGCAGACACTTTAACCCTAGCTCTAAAGATTTTGAAAGGTCATGTGCCATTAACTTACAATAGTTGTCCTACATAATTTGGCATGTCAATGAGGGAGATTCAACAAATATGAAGTTTCTTTCGGACAATTATGTGCATCAGTTCTATCAACGACTTTGTCAATTGTGCTTTAGACATTGAAAACTTCTGGTACACGTCCTTGCTCTTCTCCACACTCCATAGATCAAGAACTTTGAATAATTGGTGTGATTTGGTCCACTAAGTTTGTTGATGTGCTGGCGACAGGACACCACCGGCTGCTCAACAAGATAATGCATGGATCTTCATGTGGATGGCAAAAAATTTTAGTTCCGAGTCGGACAACATCACATGTATACGAAATATTTACATGCAGACCTTAATGAGGATTGAATTTTGAACATACTTAATTGACCACACCACAATTTATTTAAATCCAGATAAGTAAATTAGACAATAACTTAATCTAGATTAGGGTCCAAACAACTAAATTGAACAAGATTTATGTGTTTGAATCAGAACTTGACTTTAAACGGAACAAAATTTTTATATTTGGACCTATCTTTTAAACACAACTTATATTTGAACTTGATTTATTCTAGATCGGACAAATTCAATCATTCGGATCACCCCTCCACATTACCCCTCCACCCCTAGTATGATGTGTCAACATTTTGATCCATTAGACCTATATCAGATGTTCAAAGAGGAGCACAAATTGATGCAGATGATGTTCATTCAATACTGAATTTAGAATCAAAATGGTTTTTTTTTTTAAAAACAAGTACGATACCATACAAACGGTACAAACTATAATGCCATGATACGTGCAGTTGGCACTCATGGATGTGCCCACAAGAAATCAGGAAGAGAATTGCATTACGAAGATGCATGCTAATGGATGCTTCAGAAGAACGTGAATAATGACAAAATAGTTAATAGCACTAATGCAACAAGGCAAACATGCTTTCATAGAAGAAGATTCAAAATCTGTATTTGCAGCTGCTCCTCTGCATAACTTCTAAGTGCTTTCTTGAGAAGCAATCATGGATGAAACACCATAACGAATTTGAAAGACAAGGTTGCTATCCTTAGCGTAAACCACTAACACAATGAGGTCATGCAACCCGGCTTCAACAGTAACAGTAAAACCGGGGGAGAAATGTTTAGAACTGCAGTGAGTAAAAGCAAAGTGAGGCAAGTAAAATTAGGCCCCACCAGCAGTGTCCATATCCGTAACCCCATCAATTCCCTTGAAAAAAACTCGTAATTTTCTTAGAGACGAGGTTTTCTTGTCATTCTTACTAGTCGTACCAGTCACATGCACAACATCCTTGGACACTCTTCCCATGAGTTCGAAAAGTGGTAAACTCAGGTTGGATCGGGTCATCTCTTCAAGAACCGGAGGTGCCTGCATGTAGAGATTCTTCCCTCGGTGTGTGACGCTTGCTTTCGATAAAAGCAGTGTTGGATACCCTTCAAGTATATGAATAAACTGTTGCAAACAAATTCAACAATAAATAAGTGCACATGCTATAGATGACCCAAAGCAGAAGTTTATCAGGTCACACGAATCACACGGTTGAGCTTTTTCTTGGCTTCTTACACTCAGGGACAAACGATATTCGATGAAAGAAACTAGATATTTGAATCAATGAATCTCATCCTCCAACATGCAATCTAGTCAAGACAGAGAAACAAAAGGGAAAAGAGAAATGATGTAGAAGCATATCATAATGGTCATCATTCTTCTTTTTTCTTTTTATTTTTTCTTAAAGACCAGATAATTACCTTTTGTAAAGTAACCGAAGTGTCCAGCTCAATAAGAACACCTGGACCACAAACAAGACAGTCTTTGTCCTTGACAAATTCAGTCACTTTGATGTGGAGACCTTCAACGCCATTATATCTATCAAAAGAATTCAAATCATTCAATAATCAATACTTTGGCCACACTTTTTGATTAGAGAAACATTCACAATCAAATTAACAAGCATCTCACTCATGAATCCGCATTTCAAATTTTCAACACCAATATAGTGTACCGGAAATTTCCTCGGTAAATACAAACATTGAAAGAACAATGAAAGTAGAAAAATCAAATGCATTCATCCATAAGTGCAAACATATGCAAGATAAAAACTGATGAAAAGATATGCAAGATCTAAAAGCATTACCTGCTAAACAACTTTGATGAAAATATGGACTTGAAATTGATTAATCACATGCAATAAAGAATGACAATCAAACCGCCTAAGCTGTTGCCACATGAGGATAAGATTGTACAATGTTCATATTAATGCTAAGCAAAAACAGAAGGAATGACATACGTTAAATAGTTACCCAGGGTTTTGCTGCATCCTGATGCAATCTTCAAGGTTTCCAGCACACAGGCAGCAGATATAACTGCATTGGTAGAAGCAATAGCTGGTATGATGTTTTTCACTACACCCTGAAAACAAAGATAATTTCTATATGTTATGATCCGAATATTAGGAAAGAAATTTGGGTTGTAAAGAACTACAAGTACGAACCCTCAAAACAGTCAATTGAATAATCCTGCGACAGGGCAGCAGGAGTAAGGGAAAATAAGAACCCACCATCCAAAAGCTAAGGAAAATTTCTTAGGAAATGTGATAAAAACAACTAAGGTAACAAAAATACACCAGAAGCCAAAACACACCACAATTGAGCAGAACATGCGCCCTCAAGAAATTGACTAAGAAAAATACAACTAAATTTAGAGTATACCTGAGTTAGGGAATATGTAACCCCTGGAATGCCAAAAAGCTCTGCTCTCTTGACAGCCTAAGGAACAAAGATGGTATTGGAAGGAGGAACACAATTGAAAATCAGTATCAACAAACCCAACACCAAAAACAACTAACCTCATCGTAAACCCATTTCATATGTTCTGGCTCATCAGGATCAAATGTCTTTCCACTATGAACCTAAAATTAGATGTCATGATTAGATCTATCACATAACAGAAACGTTTTTGAAAGTGCAAACTAACACATATTAGTATTACCTCATCCCATTTAATTAAGTGTGCATACTCGATACAATGAGCAGCAGTTCTAGGGGTTTCTGCAAGAGTGCATAAAGGAAACTTCACTTGGGGTGGGAAAAGCCAGATGGTACACTCAAAGCACGGTGTGGTCCCTGGTATAATTATCCTGGCATGGCCTTTAAAACCCTCAGTCCCCCCATCGACCATGGGTTTGACAGTGTCTGCTTGTGGATTGTCTTCAGAATCATACTCTAAATTGCCAAAAAAAGTAAAATGATCAACATAAGCTTGTGTTTTCTCGTTAAGAGTCAAAACATCGGAAGCCTAATTAAAACAATGTTAAAGAAAATATGGGCAGGAAGAGTTGAGAGAAAGAGGGCAATTGAATGCAGAAAAATTACTGAGTCAAATACAATATGTAAAGAGTACACACCAAGGAAACTGCAAGCTACAGCATTTATGTAGCTTCGAGCCTCAACGGAATCAAGACCAAGCACAATAATGCTAAAATCACTATAAAATTCAAGGTCCTTGTCCTCAATCCGGCAAAAATGCGGCACAATATTCACACCACTAACTCTTTCCATGACACGCTTGGCTGCCACCTCAGCTTTTGGTTTCCCAATGTCTTCAAGCCTACAAGAACAACAGAGATTGAGGAATTCATAACTAGAAACAAAAATAATATATCCAACCGGTAAACTGTTAAAATGGACAAGACTAAAAGGAAAATTATGGACTTATTACACTATTATCACAAAAGGTCACCCCTCATTTCACATTTTTATACATTCTAAAAGGCAATAGTGTGTCTTGCAGGCTTTGACAAGATAAAATGCTTAACTAGTGAAAGATATTTCCCTTACAAGCTCTCAAGCAATTGACAATATTTTGCCTCATCCTTCAAGAAAAGTGTATGGTGGAAACTGACGGTTACTTCATCGCAAAGCAAGTGTTATGCATTCAAATCATAAGAGAAGTCTTCAGCAATGCGCTGGAAGACTATTTAATGTCCCCAAAACACTGTGCTTTAGGTTGAAGTTCACAAAAGAAATAAGCATATCCCCAAATTGGCTCGTCCTCCAAACAAGGTGGGTAAAATTGACCACAAATAACAATACAAAGATACAGATACAGCTACAGAAGAGGACAGAGAGGTACCTGAAGAGGAATTGGCGATTGAGATTGGTGACCTCGATGCGGTCCATATCGATGACCTCTATGTTCTTAAATCCCGACAAAGCTAAGTCCTTTAGCAGCTCACACCCTAATCCACCGGCTCCCACCACCAACACGCGCGCATACGTTGCAAGGTCGTCTCTCAACTGCCAAAATTAAAAACAAAAAGAGATTGCGATCACTGGAGTGGAAAAGAAAAGAAGGAGGCACGCCAACTGCTTGTCTATATGAGAGAGAGAGAGAGAGAGAGGCTTACTTGAGTTCCGGGGTCGAAGCCAGGGCCGACAAGGAGGCCGGGCCTGAGGAGGAGCTTGTCGAGATCTCTAGATCGGCTAGGCTGCGCCATCGAGCCTGCCACAGCAAATCCTCTCTTTCTCTCCCGCGCTCGGTGGTTTTGCCTTCGCTGTGATTTTACCCGAACGGGAAATTCCCACTCTGAGTAGGAAGTAGCTTGGCTTTGACGCTTTTACAAAGCCCAGCACTCTTCTTCCAGTAATAGCTCCACATTCATTGGGCCTTTTGGGTTCTGTAGAGTTTATTGGGCCAGGCCCAATGGATTTGAACATTTAAGTTCTTTAGTTTCTTGGGCTTCCCGGCCTCAAGTGAATTAATTAGTAGAGTTTTGCTTCAGGGAAAAAAAAGAAAGGTATTTTTAAATACCTCTTTTAATTTATTTCTCATCAGAGAAACCACCACCACCACCACCAAACACCAAGACCTCGAACCCCTGACCCTCAGAGACCACACGTAATGACTCAACCACCAGGGATACAGAGGGGGCTGGTGCACATGTTGGAACAAAAATTTATATATTGGTGCCTTTGAACCATCTGGCATGGTAGCAATCCTGAACACTTCTTTGGGTATGGAAGACCAAAAATTATAAATATCTCAGCAGTTTTGTATTTCAGTTATTTCAATTGTTGAGTTAGATGCACAAAATTCAATTAAATTTGTGAGCTCCACATGTTTCATATTATGCACATCAAATCTTGCGCATACAACTCAGTAGTTGAGATAACATAAACTGATGGGATTCCGAATGATTAACTCAAGCTCTTAGTCTACAAGTCCATGTAGTCCTCAACTACATGAGCACAACACATGAATATTCACTAACGAACAACAGATTCAAAATGTTAATGCTTATTAATAGTATTGAAATTCGAAATTAAGCATCCTTTCCTCTTCTTGTTCAAATGAGAAACGACACCATACAAACTTGTTCTTTAGACATACGATATGGGTCTAAACTCACGTCATCAGGCTCGTGGACACAAAAATTTCTCACCCAACAACATGATAAATTGAGTCATAGCCCTTAGCACATGGTCAAAAATTAAACATTCGGTATTAAGACAAAATTGACGAAACCAAAATTTTGGTAATTACAATATTCCCAACCGACTGTGCCACCTAAAACAATCATGTGCATAAATTTATATGTATATATACCCTACACCTACAGCATCAATTATATTCCCCCAAAATTTTGCTTTAGCAGCTTTACAAATCAGGCTCCTCTAGCTAAAAAGCCAAACCCTTTTTTGAGTTGAAAAACTGTCCCTTCTGGGGTCATCTCTCAATCAACATCTCAGTATCTTGGACCTGCATTTCACCCTTTGAACAACTCTTTCCATTCTTGCCAGGAAACTAAACACCAATTCCTTTAGCACCAGTTCTGTCTCCTACTGCACTTTCATATAAATACCAGCCTTTTGTATCAAACCTGCGCTGCGTGTCTTGACGAGTTCAGTGTCCAGTTAGCCTCGCTCTTGAGATATAGTGCATAGAAAAGCTCGTTCCATGAGTCGGGGACTCCAGGCAGACACCAATGGCTGCAGTCCTGTCGACGTAGGGATGCAGGGCCCTCTTTGGGAGTCAGATAGTACAATGATGAATGCCCGTCTTTCCTTCTCGCGGTCATTTGTGTTACATTCAATACATCAAAAGTTCTTTTCCCTGATGGATTAGAGTGAGCAGATAACACATCAGAGACTATTTTGAACTGGGTCCAAGTGTCGGGTGGAACCAGTGACGACCCCAGCTCTGGCAATGTTTCCATGTGACAGCTTCCCCCGGTTTTCCAATCTCCACCTCTGTAATGTAATAATAATTAGATCCTCATAACAGAATGCATTACAAAAATCCAGTTCATTACTACCTTCCTAAGCAATACATATGCTACGAGGAGACCGTATACTGTAGGTGAACCAGAAACTTTCAATAAAAAAGTACACATTGACTTCAGAATTAGTGGCAACAAAACATAGAAGACTAATAATTAGTAAGTAAATGCACAAAAAGTAGGCATTTTTTACAGGAATTAATCTAGCAACAATGTGCATAAGGACCGCATAGTTTGACAGCTATACTAAAAGCCGACTTAGAACCCTTCCATCTTTTCCAGACCCCCTTCAAGTAGCCCCAAGCTTCAAAAACTTGAAAATTTTGAGTAGGATATAAAACGTAAACATTAAGGTTTGAACCCTATAAAAAACTTAGTTAACTGGTGAGAAAAGGAATTGCTGAAAGAAACCTGAAATGTACAGGGGCAAATGTACGGAAGAATATCCGAGTATTGCTCATATTCACTACGCTGTGCGTCCATTTCAGTACGGTCTCCATGGACCTCCTGTATGCATCTTCAACTTTCATTTTCAACTTAACTTCATCGCCTTCTTGAAAGTAACAGCCCCTACCAATCAATCGAAAACGTCAGTAAATTCCAGCAAAGTTAAACATAAGTAGCTGAGAAAAACATGAATCAGTTGGCAGTCCCTACCACAAGAAAATTAGTTTCTCCTTCAAGTCACAATACTCACACATAAATGTCAGAGGTTTAAAATCAAAAAAAATCACATTCAACATAAACTAATTTAACTCGTATACCAATAATGTATACGCTTCAACACCCATTATAGAGGGCACATTACTGATAACTTATAATTTGATAAACTGATGCAGGCAAAAAAAATTATGTTCCAACCCATATGCAATTTCTTTTCTATCAAATATAAAGTTTGGTGGGACTGGTATGCACGTGAAGGCAATAATCCTTATAGGCATTTCTTTCACAATTTCAATGCTTTCTCCTTCTAGATATTAGAGAAACATAGAGGGAAAAAAAGCTGTATAGAGAAGCAAATATAATAGCAAAGATCACAACCATATAAACCCCGAATGTTACAGAAATGCCATGAGAAGAAATAAAGTGGCAGGAGACTCAAACCTCAAAAATTGAATGGTCTCAAATGCTGACCTCACAGACACGTATATTATCCTTCAAATAAATACGCTAATTGAGTATGAGGCACTATCGAGTACCCTCCAAATTTATAAATGACTGATAAGCAACTGAAAGGTCTATGTTGGTACCTGTAGTAATCGAAAATTGAAATTAGGAGCCACTTAGCATGTCCTATTTCTCTGGTAACCATGATATAGACCCATACAAAGTTTAGCTCCAATTAAGACATTAACTTTTTCTTCTACTTTCCATAAGAAATTTAACTCAGAAAAATGGTGAGTACTTTTATCATCCTTCAGTTACGAGTAATGCACCACAGATCAGCTCATATTAGAACACACACTAGACCAGCTCATTCCTACAAATGCTGAGTAAAATAATAACAAAACAATTAAAGCAAGCTGAAAGAATAAATTCACCCTCTTATGGTTTTCTCATAGTTCCACCAATGTCCTGTATTGAAAACCAGTATATCAGCATCTCTCCACTTTACAGAGTTCCAATCCATTTGATCCAGTTTCAGGGTAGTCTTAATTCTTTCTGGAGCCCCAGCAGGAGGCCGGCTCTGCAACACGAGAAATGGGGCCCTGTAGTACTCCACAGTGCAATTAAAATCCTTGAACATGAACACTAAGAACCCCTTATGCTTTGTGATTGGACTGCCATTCACTTCATATATTGAATCCTTATCAACTGCTGAAGAGAGCATGCATAGTAGGGACTCCCATTGATTCCTTCCAATTGAATCCCCGACAAAAACTAGCCTTTTGTTCCTTAGTTTCTCCAACATTACTTTTGGATCAAATCTGCTTTTGTTTAAACATAAAAAAGATAAAGTGAAAAACTCAAACTTTTTTTTTTTTTTCAAATTTTGAGATAACCTAATTTATCAAAAGTTGGGAAAAATGTTTAATTTGAAAAATAAAACAAAAAGGTCATTGTCTTCAGTCCTTCTATGTAACTGCCCAAAAGTTCACGGGTGAAATAAGCTTATCAACAGACGAAAAAGCACAAACAAGCTGGCATCAATTTCTCAGTCACATAAAAGATACTCAGATTGATCACGAAAGTGTAGATTTATCCATTTTCTGCTTATTGCCAGCAGGCCAAGATGGTGATGAAAACGAGTTGCCATTTTCACAAAGCATTAAATTAATACAGCTTGCTAATTAAGCTTATAGAGACAATTAAACAAAAGGTCAAAGTAAAACAATGGTCACAGACACGACACATATACCATCTAGTAATCCACATCAAATAGAATATCAATCCGTTTGGTTCCTGAGAAAATGCAGGCGAGAAGGAAAAGAAAAGAAAAACCTTCGAGGCCGATACAACACCCAAAAGACGCAATTGGATTGAGTCCAATATTAATGCCAGAATTTAGGACCTGAGATCTCTATCCTAACAAATAAATAATGAAAATTTTCGTAACACAAAATGCCATCTTATCTTCATTCTCTACATTTTCTGAGCAACCAAACAGACAATAGAAAGAAAGCAAATTAAGAACCTGGGCAAATTGCAATGCTTGGGCTGCCATCTCCACTTGGTGTAGAACAAATCAGGCCGTCCATTTTCGGTGCACCTAAACCCTTCATCCAAAAAAATGCAATCTTTGGACCGATACAACGGATACTTCTCATCCCAGACCCAATCCCCATCAAACACGTCACACCCATTTCCCTTCTCTCCCAAAAAATCTACCCTTTCATAGTTATCGCCAGACCCATTGAAATTTAACCCCATAAACCTCTCAGATTGACCAGGAACGACATACCCTTTTGCCACAGCCCTGTAATCCGAATAAAAGAATCCACCAATCACACAAACACTGACAAAGAAGAATCCAATAACTACCAAAGACGGCTCAAAATGCTTCAATCGCTGGAATTTCTTGAAAAAATCAAGAGCATGCATTGTTTCATTGTCCGTCTGAGATGGGTTCATGGACATTTGACCACGAATTGTGGTATCAGACAGAGTATGGTTTGATCCTCGGCAGGGACAATCAATTACAGACAGAAAAAACAGAGAAGAAGTTTTCGAATACGGAAAGAAAGGGTAAAAGATGTTTTAGTGCCCAAGCAAGAGAGAATCAATTGATGAGTAATGAGATGGAACAATAACCATATCTGCTTCTTTGCTTGGCAGGTCAGTTTCACTATGCAATGAATGAAAAAGGCTCAAGAAAGGAAGAGAAATATGGGTGTCAAGGAAGCAAAGGACCATTCATTCATCATTCATGGCAGGAAAATGTACTCCTTTTTTCTTCCCTCTTTTCGGTTACTTTAATAGAGAGGAAAAAAATGGTTTTGGAATATAAAAAACTGAAAATACAGATGTGGGTATGCTACTGGTAACGATGATTCAGGTTTTTTCAAATCCAAGAACCCTCAGAAATGGCGTTACTGCGTGTTGTGTAGTTCGAGAGAGAGAAGCGAGAGAGGGTTAGTGGCTTTAGTTATAGACGAGGCATAAGTATAAGACTCGGAGTCTCGGAGATTAGGTTCCACGCGCGAGTAGATAGTGTGGAGAAAAATCTGTAAAAGGAAGCTACAGATTAATCCAATGATTGATCGTGCATACAATCTCCGTAGAGAGCGTGACAACATTGTGCTCCGAAAATGTCAATCCCGACAACGGTAATGTAGACGCGGAATTAATTAGGCAATAATTTTGTTTACTAAATATTGTTAAAGAATAATTGTGACTGTAAAAATTTATCGATAAAACGGATCGGGACAGTTAATCGACTGATTGCTCGGTTCAATTTATTTATGTCAAAAAAATCAGAACAAAATGACTGAAATCGACAATAATCGACTGACTGGTTGATTAAATTTATATCAAAAAATCAATTGAAAAACGGAAGATTAATTAGTCAAATAATTTGTATTCTTTAGGAATTAGAAATTCTTTCAAGGGAGATTTTAATTTGTGAAATTAATTTCTTACATAATTGTATTTGTATCAATTATTACACAAGTGATTACTCAAAAGAGGAAACTGGTTAGTGGTTTGAATTAAATAGTGAAATTAATTAGCCATACATCAACATCTAAGTCTAATATGATGTTACTTAATTAGAGTCCTAAAGGAGATCAATTCAAATTGGGAAATGAATTAGGATGAGATTCACTCTCCAATAAATTTGTCTAAGAGTAAGAGAAGAATAGATGTACTCCTACCAAAGTTAAAATTCTCCAAACTCATATAAAAGGGATCCCTGACGCAAAGTAAAGGGTCTTGAACCCTACACTCTTAATTTTTTACTTGAAATAGAGAGATCTCCGAGCACTCCCCCACTAATAGCATCTCGAAACTGATTTGAATGTCAGAGAGATCTCCCGAGAAAACACTCGAGGCCCATATAACTCATGCTTTCTACTATGCAGAGATCTCCCGAGAAAACACTCGGGACCCATATAACTCATGCTTTCTACTCTACAAATCACCCACAGATGCACTCGCTGACTTATGTCATATCACCTAATATGTCACCTAGACCAAGCTAGTTTTAAACGTCATCAACTTCAATTTTTTTTTTGGAGATTATGAAAGAATTGAATATATGTTTCAAATGGATTGTGTTATTGAATGGAAGTTGAGGGAAAGAGTAATGTGATGCCTTAAATACTTGACTAACTTTAGTATTAATCAACATCATCATCATCATCATCATCGCCATCGCCATCGCCGCATCTTTATATATGAGGGACGTGTGGTTCCGGTTCCAGATCCAGATCCAGATCCATATGCAATGTTTTGACGACATAAGTGTGAACCGGACTCACTTTCTGGTTTCTTCTTATTTTTGTAGTTGCTTTGATGGGGACCCAAATATCATAGTAATCAAAATGTGCTCGACCAACCAAGGAGTGGCCATACCCACCGAGTCCCCATTTAAGTACACTTCTTTCTCATCCTATATATATAGAACACCATCATTTCACGATGATGCTTTGGTTGATGAGGAAGCAATTTGGTTGTGATTTGACGTTTGATGGAACCAATTTAGTTATAAGAGCAACTCCAATGGGCACATTTTCATATGCTTGAGTTGAAAGTGAACTTTATAGAAAATTTGAAGCATTGGAGCTCTATAATAGGTGAAAATGAACACTTGAAAACACATGAAAATTTTAGAGACACTTGAGATTTGGAGTGCCCTTTAAGTTGTGAATAGTATTCACATAAACCAATAAAAACTCGCCACATGTGCTCAAGAGAGAGAAAGAGAGACAAGAGAGAGGGAAAATAGTTGGTAGTTAGTATTATGAAGTGCTTGAAAATGTACTACCATTGTAGCACACATGCTTGATATTAGTTTTTGACACTACTATCAAGATATATCAAGTGCTATACAATCTGCTACTATGGTTTCAAACTGGATAACCCAACTGATTATCGGCTTCGACCAAAGACATATGTCAACAAAGTTTCGAACCCAACTTATCTATCGATAGGTTGTGCGTGCGAACAAGCACTCACAAAACTAATCTGTAATCCGCATACTTTACCCCTGTAGTTTGTACAGTCCATGATGAGTCAAACAGTTTGCTCCATTCATTCATGTGAAATGGCAAAGGAATTTATCTGGACTTGGACATCATGAGACAATGAACAGCTTAGCGTAGCCGCTATGTTCAAATTTATTGTTTTCGCAGTTTTTTTTTTTCTGATAACCAGATTTTGTGTTCTCAAGATATTCCTAGGACTGGCAGAGAGCTTGACATTACATACAAGGAAATCTGTATTAAATGGTTTGGAGATTCACTTAAGACTTTTATTGTGTCTGCAAATATTTGTTTATTATGCTTTCTTTCTCATACAGTAAACTAAAGATAATAGAAGGGAAAAAAAAAGCACAGAACCATCATGAACCAGAAGAGAGAGACTTTCTCCAAACATCTGTTAGAGCTCGGGCGTATGTTTAGTAAATGCTTATAAAGAGTCCTTTTTTCTAGATAGATCACAAGCATTCCCATCAAAACATAAAACAAGAACATGTCAAAATTCCTCATATTGTGCCATCTAAGACAACATGCAAAATTCTCATGCGATATGCCATGCGATGGTAATGCCCTATCATGAAAATTTTATGCAAGAATCAAGATGACAGCTAAAAATAAGACAAGTTCCATTGAACAAAAATATCATAATCTGTCAAGTCATCGACATAACATCGCACAGAATGGAGTTCTAGACTTGTCTACGTGAAAGTAATTTGCGAGACAAGTGAGATGCATACCAGCCATCATAGGCTAACTCGACCCTGAAAATCATAATGTGCTGTATGTAAGCCGTATCAGATCCATCAAAAGCAAACCATTCACGTCAAAATCATTCTAGTAGGGCAGTGCACAAGGAGAAACTTTAAACAAAACAGAAAATGCCAGGACCAAATTGTTGAAGTAAGCACTAAATAAAAGATATGGTAACACAATTATAGTTAAGCCAAATCTGGTCAACCATAAATTAATCATGGATCGTGGGGATATTACATCATCTGTAGCAAAACCTCCTCACGTGCATCTGCTGGGCAATGGAAAAATGCTCACGCTCTTGCAGCATCTTCAATGAGAAAAGTTTAGGCCAAGTAGCGTAGGAGCTGCTCAATTATCAAGCCTTACTAATTCTTCAAAACTTCTTTCTCCGAATACACAAATGCCAGAGATCTGGAAATAGTAGTGTTTCCCTCCCTTATAGCATGTGCAATACTGCTAATTGCTTCACTTATTTTCTCAAATTCTCTATCACAACCATTACGCTTCTGTTTTTTGCCACTAGATGATGTAGACTCATCATCACTGTCTTGTCTCTGGTAATATATATGATGCAAGGATATGGCATAAACAACTTTTTCTGAAACAATAAGAACAGAGGGCTACATATCTTAAATCTGAAAGTCCTCGGTCCCAACAGGTTTCTGATGCTCTTGCATAATGTCATGAGGCTAAATTCTTCACAACATGTTGCTGAAGATAGCGTATAGAAACCATCTCACAAGGTGGAGATCATATCAACCCTACATGTGCTTCCATAACAAGCAATCAAGGGATAAAGGTTGTCCTGAAAAAAAAGCATTAATTAGTTTAACAAAATATGATCTTGGGAAGGAGATGGAGACCTATCTTTCCTTTTTCCAGTGGTAGCTGCACATTCGGCAATATACCTATGAGAGAAATCTTTGCTTTCATTTTTGCTATTGTGACTTGTAACAGTGGCTGGATCACACGATTTCAACAATTCCTTCTCAAAAGAAGCATGTCCACTTCCCTGAATTTCATTTTCCACTTGAGCTTCATTGAGACAGAGAGCATCAGAAGCGCCGGGCTTGGTAATGCAGAGACAAGGCTTCACAGACTCCTCAGAACTGGTGCCTGCTATAGGCACATGCCATGATCCATTTCCTAATTCCTGGATGACTAAGGAATATGGGGGTGGCATCTGAAGTCTCAAGTTACCTTTATGAAAAGTATATCGAACTTGATGCCTTTCTTTCCACCTGAGGATGAAGCTGCTACCCACAATTTCAAAAATGTGGTCCCACATTTCATCGTTAGTCACAAGTAAACACCCAAGTTTAACAGCAGCATACAGCCAATACCAATCGTCATTAGAACCTGGTGGTGTAGCATAAAGAACACCATTTCCCATCCACTCCTCAACCAGCTTGCTGTGGGTAGGATTTTCAAGAAGTGCCCGAAGACGTTTACTATGCAGGATAACAAGCGGCCATCTCTTTTCGTTCCTATTATATAAATCTTTCACAACAGCATCAAGCTGAGAAACACTGAACCCACCGTCAGCAAAATTTTGTTGGTAGAGCCCAACATTTGCTCCATCCACTATGGCTTCATAATCAGCATGTTTTTCCAGCCAATCCTGAAATTCATTGAAATTAGCCTTCACTTCCCTTTCCATAGCCAATCCAGCCACTGATTGGGCAAATTTCTGTGTCTCTGTGTCTTCAATATCAGCACAAACCAACTGATCACCACAGGAGCAACACCGGCCACTGGAATCCACATCCCCTCTCCTAACAAGCCACTTTCCTCTTCCTAACCACCCAAGTCCATGCCATCCTCCCCCATTTCTTGAAACCGCATCCTTCACCAAACCCACATCATAATGAATGGACTCAACCTCACTCGCCTTTTCACAATTAAACCAATTCTCAATAATATTTGTGGTATCCTCAGTCACACATCTCACAGTTTTCCTCAATTTCTGCAAGTACCCATAAACCCTTTCTCCTCTTCCCGTCTCTGCACTGACCTTCAACAGTGCAGCAATTTCTGGCTCCTCTGTACTCACTCCTACTCTACCCATATGCTCCTCCACCTCGTAGGCCTTGTCCGCCTGCAAACTCCCAGTAAAAGAGAACAACACTGGATCACACGTGCGCAGCCGGGGTGTGATTCCATACTCCCCCATCCTTTTAACCAAAGCAAAAGCATAATCACCATCTCCTTTTGCAGCAGCAAGCCTAGAGACGGCTGTGATGGATGCCTCATTGGGCTTAATACCAATTGATTCCATGTGACTGAAAATACGAAATCCATGTTCTATTGTGAGCTCTTTGGTTGGTGGGTCGGTAATAGCTTGTGAGCAGAGGTAGAGGAGAGTGTTCAAGTGGTGATGACTGATACGAATGTTTTGTAAAACTGCAGTTTCGTACAGGGCGATAGCGCCACAAAGGTCTTTGGATTTGGAGCATGAATTGAGATTGAAGTGGAATTGGGACCCTGGGTTTTGGTGAGGCTTCTTCTTGTTCTGTTTATAGGGGCTTGAGTGAGTTGTGGTTGCCATTATATATATGGCATAAACAACATAGCATAGAACTTGAACTACAGCCACCCGTCACCTACGATCCCAAACTTCCATGCAATTTTCTTCATCATTAGCTACTGAACTTTCTTGCCCCTGCACCTACAGCAACATTGTTGATCAGAGAAGTAAGATCAGAACCAGAAAAAGCTTCTTCACTCCTAAATACCTATTTTCACTAAAATAATCACAGTAACCTATGTCTACAGTACACAGAGAGTAATTAAGAGAAGAAACACCTAAATATTCACCTACAATGAAGTAAAAAAACTCAAAAAGATACAAAAACCTGGAGACTACACAATCGTTCAACACTAATGAGCTATTTTCAAAACTATGCCAAACAAAAGCACTGTTTTGCAAGTGATTATCTTTAGCATTTCTGAATTGAGTAACTGCGAAACTATTTTCACACCCAAAGTATTATGTTTTACAGTGGATAATTCTGCATTCTACCAGAAAAATTGTATTGCCAGAATCACCAGCAGATATCTAGAGCTACAAACCCTAATTGGGATTCAATCAGTTAAATCCATTTATTTACACAATCATCAAACCAATCTGGATATGTATAGTTAACCTCACAAATTAAGCCTTTTTACGAAAATTCAGGTCTTGTTTGTTTATCTAGGACTTGATCGAATCTGAGAGACGACGAAGCACAAAACTCGTATTGAATAACGATCAACATCGTAAAGACGCATCGAATTCATCCCCTAAAGAAGTCCATGAGGAAAACTATTTACAGATTGAAGAGCCAAATACCTGACTATTACTGCAATCAGGAATCCCGATTTAGGGTTTCTTCCTGATTCTGAAGAACTTCCTGCTGTTGTTGTTGTTGTTGTTGGGCTCTGAGAAGGAATGGCTTGAACCCGATTTCCAGAGTTAGGTATCCAAATGCCAATGACCCGATTACCACTAACCCGGATCTTATCCAGTTCAGCTTCGTTGCTCTGTCCATCTTCCCCTCTCGGTGTTCTACTGTTCTGCTCTCTCTTCACGCCCTTGATGCGGCGGCCATGACCTGCTCAATACAATTTAAAAAATATTCATAAAAAATTTAAGATTGAAACGACGGCGTTTTCCCCCCGATATGCCGATATATTGTCCTACACTCCTACCCAAAAACCATCTCCCCGAGAATCTTCCATTTCTGCCACCTCATGTTGGCATGAATCGGTTCCCTTCCCTGAATACAGCAAAAACTTGTACTTTAGCTTCCTCGGCTGTTCTAAGGAGACAGCAGTTCTTGATAAGGGCTCTTCTTGGAGGTCATAGAGATCACACCCATCAGAAAATAAGAATGCAAGGACTAAGCTCTGCGACTGGAACTAATTCAGATGTTGATTCTGAGAGCATATTAAGAGCAATCACTCCTGTTCTCGATCAAAGTAGACATAAGGGTCAGGCAGGTAAAGGGTGATGGTTGGTGATATCTCTGTTAATTTGATTACTTTGCGTAGTTCTGAATTATTTATTGGTTGTCCGATTGTGTTGCTCTTGATGATTATTAGGGAAGGTAGCTGTTATTGGCGGGTGTCGAGAGTACACGGGTGCTCCATATTTTGCTGCCATTTCGGCTTTGAAAATTGTTAGTATTGATAATGCTCAGTTTGTGTCTTCAATTGATGTCATTTTGAAGCTTTCAGCTTATGTTAATGGCCAAATTGTAGAAAATCCCACAAGTCTTTTTCTTTTCTTTGCAGGGAGCAGATTTGTCCCATGTTTTCTGCACAAAAGATGCTGCTCCGGTTATAAAAAGCTATAGCCCTGAACTTATTGTGCATCCTATTTTGGAAGAATCATACAGTATAAGGTATTTTTGTTTCTTTTGTTTCACTTGGTTTTTTGGTTACTTTTATTTGATTAGTAAACTCTTCATCTTGATGGATGGTTTTTTTTTAATGCGAAAAAGTACTTTTGAGGAGAAAGACAGGAGGCATCTATTGGCAGAAGTTATCGGTGAAGTTGATAAATGGATGGAGAGATTTGATTGCCTTATTGTTGGTCCTGGACTTGGCAGGGACCCATTTCTTCTGGTATGGTTATTAAATTTCATGTTTGTTAAGGTTATTGAGTTAAGCTGTGTATCTACTGGGTCTGCTTGTGAAAGATTCTACATTTCTACTCTTTATCTCCGTTACTTTTTCAAAAAGTATATCCTATCCAATTGCAGTGTGGTGTCACATAACTGCCTGTGAAGCATTAGTTTGTTTATTTTTTCATTCTTTTTTATTATTTGTCTTAGATTTTGCAAAACTTATCTTTTCACAAGTGGATTATGCAATTGAGGAGGAAATCAGCTAATGAAGATTGTGCATGTAAAACAGTATGCGTGCACTTGTCTATGCTTTGATGTTCTTGAAATTTGCATCCCTATTGAGTTGTCGAGTTTTGAAATGCTGTTACAATATCAACTCAATCTTGTTCCCCATCTTAGAAGTATTCTCAAATTCTATAAGTGGCATTCAGATGAAGAACAATTACATGTGCCTTTATATTGTTACCTTGTCTTTCTTAATACGATGCTCTTTAGTTTCCCTTGAAGTCCACAACACTTCTCACATTTCCTAATTATGTCCAGGACTGTGTGAGTGAAATTATGAAGCATGCAAGGCAATCGAATGTTCCAATTGTTGTAGATGGGGTATGTGATTGCCAGTATTATATATGGCTGTGGCCCACTTAAAATTTGCACAATTGCAATTGAGGGTTCATTTTTTTTTCCCTATATCCCTACTCTGTGGCCTTTGCCTCACAATTTCCCTGATGTCATGGTTTTTTTCCAGGATGGGCTATTTCTTGTTACAAATAATGTTGATCTCATTCGTGGCTATCCCTTGGCAGTCTTGACGCCAAACGTTAATGAATACAAGCGCCTGGTTCAGAAAGTACTGAGTTGTGAAGTAGATGATCAAGATGCCCAGGAGCAATTACTGGGTCTCGCGAAGCAGTAAATTTTCTCACTTTTGCTAGGAATTATATTTGAGAAATTGCAAGAGTTTCAGGAGTGTGCCTTGTTGATTTGTTATAAAAGCATCGTAAATGCTAGGTTTGCAGGCATGAAAATATACCAATATAACATCAACTGAATTCATACTTCCTTCCTAGCGTGCTCAGAAAGAGAGGGTGAGAATCAGTTGGCTAGATGTAAGAAGGCCACAATGATACATTGGGAGCAGGCCTGCACTCTAAAATTATGGGGAACTCTGGCTCTGAATTTTACGACTGTCTAAACTGCACCTTAAAATCCATTTCGTTTGCCAGCATTTCCAAACTTCAATTGGATGGTTGAATTCTGTATAGCCATTCTAGAATCGATGAGTGAGTACTATGTGCAATTAAGGCATGTCGACTGTGATCAATGGATACTTGCAACACATTTTCCTCATTGTAGTTTCTAGTTGTTTAAATTCTGTAATACATTTCATTCTGAGTTCTACATTTTTTTATCAATCCTTATTGGGAGTACCCAAAATAATATGAAACTGAAAAGGGTACGCTAGGCTTGGATTGAAGGCCTTCCAAAGCATTGCTTGTACCATAAATCTATTCAGCTGTGATTACAGATTATGCTTTAAAGGGTATAGGTGCCACATCTTACGTGCCCGTTACACATGTAGAACAGGAGATTATTCTGCTTGCAATATATATATATATATTGTTACCATAGTGTCTGTCATTTGCTATGTATCAGCCATATAATATGTTATCATTCTGACTTGCTAAATCTAGACATTTAAATTAATTTATTCTTTTTCTAGTTTTATTTGTGATAATTTAGTCCTCGAGCTCATGATGCTTGCCTAATGCATACCTTCTGGTCAGGCTTGGAGGGGTAACTATCTTACGTAAAGGAAAATCTGACCTCATTAGTGATGGCGAGATAGGTATGTATTGAGATGGTATTAAAATGGTGAGACTCACTCACGGCTTTCAATAATTTATGTGATGACCTTTAATTTGATAAAAAAAATGGATATCCTTTTGGCAACTGCGCCTTCTGGATGGTCAGAGTGGTAGTGTGCATGCCACACACTTGGAAGATTACCAGGAAAAACTGTGGATTGATGGGCGCAGGTCTCTGGGTTTGTTCCTAATTTAATGTCTGATACTCTCTGGATTGAGAACCAAAGTAGTCTGCTACATATTCAGTGCATGATTAGTATGTTCAGTTATGCACCTGCTAAATGTTCAGTTATGCTCCTGCTAAATGCCTTTATTGTATTCTTGACACTATTGTACCTGTCAACTTTCTCATTATGATATAAATTTTCAAGATGTAGACTTAAATCGGCTATTCATTTTTAGGCCCAATTTGGAATTTTGTCGAGCTAAAATATTCTGAAAGTGCAATATGCATGCATAGAAGTGCCTTGTTATCTTATTCCTGTTAATTGTTGGCTATTCATGGTGTATGAATTCTTCTAGATGTATGTTGCGTTTTCTTGGATTTAGCTGTGAATGCTGGCTATTAAACCATGCACGGATTTCAGATTTAATTACTGGCTTTTTTCATGCAGTCAAATCTGTGAGCATCTATGGATCTCCTAGACGCTGTGGTGGCCAGGGTGATATACTTTCTGGAAGGTAACCGATTGACTATATATATGTATGCACGTATTTGCTCAAAATATAAATTTCCACAATTAGATGTTTTCCTTTCTATCTCGCATAAATTTTGTTTTATGCTAATTATTGTTTTTATTCCTTAATCTCTATTACCTAACCTGCCCTTTTCTCTATTTTTAGATTGAGTAACTGGGATACTATTTATTCGGGAAATCTCCTGTGCAAGTTTTGTACATGGTTGATTCCTGAATATGATTGACTTGATAAATAAATGAATATTAAAGGACTGTAACAAGGTTTACTAATCAAGACGAGATATAGCAGACTTTTTAAAAGCAAATAAAAGAGCATGGAGTCTATACTAAGAAAGCTGATTTATTGCGCTGGAATTTGCTTTTTGTCCCCCTCTATTTTCTGTCTAGTGTTAACTGCTGGGAACCTGATGTTGTATCCTTTTGCTTGGTGCCAGTGTTGCTGTATTTGTATCTTGGGCCCGTCAACATGCCATTGCTGAAGGAAATTTGGATATCAGGTCTTTGCAGTTTATTACCATCCACGATTCATGAATACCCGAGGTCTGTTTATTTTTACTCCTTAATCTTGCCTCTGTATGACATTTGCCTATTTCCGCATGTGTGACTACTATAGCCCAAAGAATCCAACTGTGATGGGGTGCATTGCTGGATCTGCTTTACTGAGAAAGGCAGCATCACTTGCTTTCGCGAGTAAGAAAAGATCGACTCTCACTGGTGATATAATCGAGTTCTTGGGAAGAAGGTAATGACCTTTATAATGGGAATGATTTTCTATCCTAGTTTAAAGAAATCAAATTTCAATCCAAGCTTTTTCTTCCTTGCAGTTTGGAGGATGTATGTCCGGCTGTTTGACGAATATCATGCTGTTGATATTCTTGTGAATCTATCTATATAAACAGGGCTTAGATTCTTCCATCAACCCTAACAGCCTTTGATTTTGTTTGTTTCAAACTCTGGTCTTTGTATGTTTTTGCAATTCTGAGAAACATTTTGTATAGCAATATGAGTTATCATATAAGGTTGGGAGCTTATACTCAATCAAACTGCAAACGATCTCAATTACCATTTCTATGGCAAACATAGCTTACATGGTTTCGTTGTGCTATTCTTTCACTTTGCAGTCTCTCCAATAGAAATTGTTTCTCAACCAAATCCATGAGGTTTGGCTGCCATGGGAAGGAGAGATGCTAGAGAAATAAAAACATCCAATCCTGACATCATAAGAACAATCAAACTGTACAAAGCATGTATAACATGACAGAACTGAGAAAGCTTAGATTTCAACATAATCATAAAGGGAACCATTACTCCAATTATCTACAACACCAGAGTTCACTACCTTACAGGGGGTTGGGAAATGAGGTAATAAAAAGAACAAACTTAAATTTAGCCAAAAGCATGTTGTAAAAGATGATTTAATTTGTAACAGGCACAAACTCGCAATCTAGGTACTCACGCCATCCTTCTTGATTTCATTTTCATTATCGCGGTTCCCAACCCGCTTAAGAATCTGAAGGTGGCTGCGGCTGTTGATGTTGTTGTTGCATCCACATCTGCTGAGACATATATGGGGGAGGCTGTTGACCAAAGAGAGCTTGATCCATCACGGGTCTACCCACACTCATCCCTGGAGCAGTCGCCTGTGGAGCAAGCTGCGGCGGCATGTAATAGTAAGGAAGACCATCGGATGGGCCTCCAACCGGAAGGTTCCCTCTCGGAACTGATGCAAGTACCTCATTATTCATATCCTCTCTTGGGACAATATCTACCAGAAAATCAAATATATCAGTCCTTGTTATTGCTGCAGCAATGTCATTCTTTTGGAGTGTCCTCCTTTTGTTTTCCTCTGTATGATTCCAAGACCTCAGTGTCAACTCTAGGATGAACATCTCACACGCCCTGGCAAATATGACTGGAGCTTCAGCTGATATCATCCTCACATCCTCATCTGCCTTCATAATCTTCTTAATCCTAGCAAGCGGCAGGCTATGATTCTTAAAATCAGCAGTTTGCTCGATTTCTTGGAACTGACTAGCCCAAAAATTCTGGAGTTGTTGCTGCAGTTGTTGTTGCTGCTGTTGGTGGATGTGTTGATAAGCAAGCTGATGCTGTGCAAGCTGAGCTGAAGAGACAGCAAGGCCTGAAGGCTGAGAAGGAGATTGAATTGATCCAGGAGCAGAAGGTTGATATGCGTTCATGCCATATGGCACTTGAGCTGCATTACCAGCTGTACCTGCTGGTGACTGTCCACGACCTTGGCGATCCATAGGTAAATTGGCTTCTGAAAAAATATATACGTTGTCACTTCCACTGCAAAATACGTGCAAACAGCCAAACAAAGTACGCAATATATCAAATTCCAAATACCAAATAAAAGTTGAAGCTGGAAACCATTTGGACCAATACTCAAAATAACCCATAAAACCCAAATCCACAAATTATCGAGTCCAAAACCAAAACCATCTGATGCCGAAGAACATTTCATGATTAGTAAATACTTTATCATTGTGTCCTACAGATACTGATAAATCATATCACCCCAATCCCCAATAGTCTCTTTCTTAGTTTCTTGCCTACCCCACATCCGCTAAGCGATACCCAGCACAACCTATTTTGTATCGGTAACACCTCATCATGACTAGCCAACATTATTATATTTCTTAAACCTCCGAAAAAGATTGACACTTGCCCCTTTCGCATAATCTCCTCATACCGATACACTTGGAACTTCATTCAAATCAAATAAACCCAAGGCAAACTGCTTACCTTTGAAAAGAAAAAAAAAATCTGTTGGCACTTGGCATACTGGCAATTTTTTGGGAGAAAAGGACATTAATAAAATACTATAGTTGTGCAGCTTGCTAACACCACAACATTAATGATTTATATAAGGGAATGAACGAAAGACCGCAGATAAAGTAGTGATAGAAATTGAACTCTAAACACCAAATTGATTGAGGAATGTATCGGAAATTACCAACATAAGCCCTGACCCATAATACCAGGCATTCATTGCATGGAATTCTAAGGACTACACAATACTTTATGAGACTTGTGCGATAGATATATAAGATATTGCAGTCCATTCCTCATAATATTCCCTCTTTCAAAAACCACCAATAGAATCCCCAACATACAAAGTAATTAAGAGACAAAGCCAAAGTAATAAAGAAAAATCTAATGTATTTGGAAAGACAAAGCAGAAAATCGGAACTAATTAAATTAATCTCAAGTATATGTTAAAGGCATGTTGAAGTGGAAAAGGCACTAAGTGAAATTGGAATACCAAGCCTTCCCCTTCACATGGCCTAAATTCAATGCAAGGCAATAGACGACCCCACACCGACCAACACACCCCCAAAAGGGAGGAGGCAAACAGAAAAAAGAATGTAAGAAACACATCCACACACCAATTGAAACAACCATTCCACTAAACTTCCAGTCCAGCCTAATAACAAGTTGAAAATATATTTCTCAACAATTCACTAAGTTATGCAAACTTCCTGCTATCATGGTTTGATTATTGATTGAAGATGCAGTACCAAACATAGCATTAACTCTTCTTCATAAAACAGAAATATATAATAATGTGATTACCCACATAACTATACACACACATAGCATAGAAGCTCAAAATTCAACAAAAACTATGGCAAACTAAGCAAGCTCAAAAGAACACGCACATGGAAGCAGAACAATTTATAAAATCATCGTATCTTCAAAACCCAGAAAAAAAAAACCCAACGTCACTCCTAAAACCAAGCCCCTCAATCACATATTAATCAACCGATATCACTACAGTCTACAGTCAATCTGATAATCAGTGGAATCAAAATAAATTAACTAAACCGCTACCTGTCTCCTTCCAAATCCGATGTTCTTCAACCTCTGAAACCCTAAAAAAAAAATTGGGGAAAGAATCAGTGACAGATTAAGTAAGAACCCAGTTGCAGTTTATAAAGAGAAATCAAAGCAAAAGAACAAATCATGTAGTTTCCACTTGTAAAACAACCGAAAGGTCGAACCTTTTTATGGCAAATTGAAAAGTAACAATACCAAGAAAAGAATAGATCGAAAGTGCAAAAGATAAAGAAGAGTAGAGAGTTAATGGAGTGTAACTATCTATCTATCTATCTATCAAAGTCATCTTATTTATTTTGTATTGAAGAAGTCTGTTCTCTCTCTCTAGCTTATAGTCTATAGTCTCCCACTATAAAAAAGCGGCATTTTGGTTCGTCATCGTGACTCCTACTCTTTATTTGACCTATGTTTGTCTGGCGATCTTACCCTTGCAGTTGTCTGGAATTTACCAAAAACAATTCACTCACTGTGTGTTTGTGATTTGCTGTGCGTTTGACATAGCAGTTGTGTTAATTTTCACACTAATTGTTAAGCTGTGAAAAAAAAAATTTAAGTTTAAAATTGTGAAATAAACTCTGAAGTGTTTGACAAAACGGTTAATTATGATTAGCGATTAAGTTGTGTAAAATGTATTTTGTTTATTTTTAAAATTGTTTTATTTAAATATATTTATACTATATAGAATATTTATATTATAAATTTAAATATTTTTATATGACATATAAATTTTTATATTTAAATTTATAATATAAATATACAATATTTAAATGTATAATAAAATGTAAAATATAATTGTTTGCATTTTTAATTATAATTGTTTTTGAAATTAAATTAAAATTTTTTAAAAGTAAAGCCACTTTTATTTATTACATATAAATAATATATACAATATTAAATTTTATTTATTGATGCGTTTGGTGAAGCGGGCTGCCAAACAATGCCGTGGTGATGAGAATCTCACATCGAAAGATTGTGAATTTAGAGTTTAGTTTATAAGAAATGACAAATCGCTTATCAAAAAAAAAAGAGATGACAAATCTCTTATTATCAACCTAGGTTTTAATAGAGAGTTACGTTCAAACTTGTGATACTATACTTGAGCCCCATATCGTGTGGTGGGTATTCAACTATTCATCTCCTGGTTCACTTGGTTGGCATATTGCTACAAGTTTTTGTTTTTCTCTTTTGACGATTCTGCCCTCGCAATTCAATGAGACGAGTGTTGGGGCCGTTTATGGTTCACAATATTTTAAAAAATTTAGAAAAAATATTATATTTGTGAGTTCAACAATATAATTTTTTCCCTCAGACAAAATTAAAATTTATAGTGAGGGAGACATATAATGTTCGCAACGATTAAAAATTGTCATTTTTTTAATTTTGAACTTTATTTTTTATTTTAAATAAATTATAAAATTTTTGAAAATATTATTTGTGTTTGGATTGATTTTATGAATTCAACCATATAAATTTTTTAATAAAGAATTAAAATTCATTATATGAGTGACATATAATATTTCAATTTATATCCAATAATTAAGAATTGTTATGTCTTTTGTATCTACAATAGAGTCCCGACAACCCAATAAGGCATGCTTTTAAGTAATTAGGTACTAAGAATCAATTGATTAATTAATATTTTTTTGTAAACATCAATTGTTTAATAATTACATTACTTAAAGAAGATTATACTTTAAATTAAATTAATCATTTGACAAGTGCATGATGAAAATCATTGTATTGAAGATAAAAAAAAAACCTTTAATTATAATCAGAAGTAGCCTTACGTGTCTACTTCCCTCTTTCTTTTTCTAACTTATATTGGAAGCCTATAAATAGTTTGCTATACGTGTCCTTCATAGTTCATACTTTTTTGAGGAGCATTAAAATTTAGTTCAATAAATAATTTTTTATTTTATGTATGTACTTCATCTTGAGCAGCATCCAATTATAAAATCTTTAGTAGAACAGGAAGCATGTATTTGTATATAATTTGCATAAATGCGCAAGTATATTTGTTTTGATAATCGAGAACGGGATCATATAAATTTGTCCTTTGCACATTTGATATGAGTCTAAACTCGAGTAGTCAGGCCCTCGGGTACAGGAATATCTCACTTGACGACATTATAAGTTGGGTGGAAAGCCTAGCGTATAGCCACTAGGATATTACTTATCGTGAGAATCGAACTCGAAATCTTCTTCTTCTGAGTCCAAATATATTTTATTAGTGCAATTGAATTTTTTTATCATAATTTTCAAAATGTCTTTCAATTGTGAAAATATATTTACTTCTTTATTAGTTTCTGTTTTTTTTTTTTTTTTAGATATACTGACTTGCTTTCTAGGTCAAACCATGTTGATTTTAGCTAGATACTCTTTGAATTAAATTTGCATTGTATGTATTTTCTCTTTGTCTGTGCATTGTATGTGCATAGAAAAGATGTATGGTGATTGTATGGGCTAGAAACAATAACAAAGATCTTGCATATATGTTGCTCTGTATCCATGAAGCTTACAGGCTTTAATAGCTCATAACATATTAATCAAGGGAGATATTATATGTTTCTAAAGAGAGATGTTGGTTTATTTTCATACGATAGGACCCACAGCCATTATATTTGGATGCGCACTTGATAAGCCCGTCAAATCCTGACGGAAGAGTAAGACTAACATGCACTTTATCACGAGGCCAATACTATCATTGAAGAGAGAATATCAACAGATTTTAGGTGGTAATTGAATAGAAACTACATAAAGTAGATTCCATTTCCATTGATCTTCATTGAAACGCATACAAATATTTATTGAAACAGAAATGCATAACTGTACATAAGTAGGTTGAGCAGACTGAGCAGAGGCTAATTAGAAAGCAAAGGACCTAATTAAAGTAGGATATAAAGCTTCCTACAAAGAAGTTGCATACTACTTTTCACAAAAGCATGGATGTTTCACTTGCCCATTCTACATACAGACCGACACTTACCCACTGCTTATGATATTCTCTCATGAGTCATGACACTGACTTATGCACCACTGACCATTTACAAATTGCAACCACTTGAGAGTTGAGACCCTTTTTTTCTTCTTCTGGATGGAGATGTGGATATGAACAATCAAAGAGAAGAACCAGCCTCTACTCTGTGGCTGCAACAATTGTTGGCCCTTCCACCTGTGGTTTCAACCCACCAACTCGACAAAAAGTTAGTTGAATTCAAATACAAAATAAGTGGCTTAGGATAATATTATTATTGGGTCATAGTTGAAATGAAGAATTGATGGACCAATGCCACTATAAATATCTTATCAAGAAAAAGGTTGGAGCACGTAGGGACCATGGTTGTTAATATTGGTCTCTTTTGTCTTTACAGCCTTCTGTCCACCACTTGAAATGGTGAATGACACCGACGAAACCGTTGGGGCAATTAAATGCACAGAAACTGAAGACTAAGAAAAAGAACATAACAGCCTTGAGAAATTATGTTATTCTGCCAATATTGTTGAAATTCCCAACCCAAATACGGAAGATATTGTTCACTCTAGGCCACAGCCTCACACGGATTTAATTTATTCTTATGGGTCATCGCCATGGGAATTTAGACTTAGAAAACACATCTATAACTGAATTTTGCTTACACACTAATCGATTGAGTTATGTCAGAGTGTGAGACAATGTGAGATTTTTTTAGTCTTTCATATAATAGTAATCTAGATATGAATTATTAAGGGGCCTACCAAATAATGCTTTTTCACTAGAACTGTATGATTATGATCAACAAAAGTGGAGTTCAGTACTATAGTATGCATAACCAGGTAAGTAGCATTCAAATGCAATGTGTACAAAAACTGGCCTCAAAATTTTAGGATTAGAGTACTCTTTTAACATTAAATGACCATATAGTATGCATGTATGGATGTATGCATGCATGTTAGTATCTATAATTGTATATGGATATGATATGGCATGAGAGGGGTGTTACTGCTATGATCATAGAAGATATGTGAACCATGAAATTAAAGAGAGATCTAAACCAAATTGCAAAATATATGTTGAACCTGTAAAAGAAACAAGCATCCTTTTACCTTGAAGGTAGCACCCCAGATCTCTTCCTCGCTAGCAGGAACCGCGGTTATCCTGTTCTTAGGATTCTCATAGCTTCTCAGTTCTCCAACAGCCGTGGAGAAGAAACATCCTGCAAACACATCGAAGATCATTGTCAAAAAACCTAAACATGTAGAGAAATTTAGAAGTAAGTTGACATGTTTTGAGCAATAATAGTATTCACTTGTCAATATGGTTGACATAATTGATGGGAAAAGACACAATATTTCATATATAGAGTGGTCTAGGGCCAATAATGTATTCCTAATATGCAAAATATTTTGGTTTACCCACCTTGAGGAAAAGAAGCAAGTGACTTGCCACAAGCACCTTTGAGTAATTCAGCATCGTCGGCAAAGGCCACATATCCATCAGCAGTGATTCCCCAATAGAGAGGAACTTTTCCAAATTGATCCTGTCATAATCAAAAACCAACCCAATTGCTACCAGAGACCAACTAAGGCTATGAGCTTTGCCAATACATTTTATAGGTGGTAGGAATAACTTACAGAAGCCACAAACAAGGTGGAAGTGGACTTGTCAAAGACAATGAAAGCAAAATTCCCACTGAGGTGGCCAACAACATGGTTAGCAGGGTAGGGAGCCCGATCGCGAAGGGTCTTGTAAGCCTCAATGACCAAAATCACCTCATTTGCGGACTTGGCAAGTCCATATTGCTGCCTCAAACTTCCCAAGTTGTGAAGCACTCCATCGAACAAGCAGAATATCTCATCCTTGACAGCAAATGATCTGCCACACCCAGCACCAGAAATCTCAAAAAACACATTTAAACCATATGGTTTGGGTTGAACTAAAATTTGTATGAATAATATATGCAACCCCATTTGATTCCAAGAGAGAACCTTGAAGTCCCATTTGTATAGGTATTTAGAGAAGAGTTGAAGCAAAATACTAACACAACGCTTCAGTAAAGTTCAACACATATAGCTCAGACTACAACAACGCCACATTAGACTCGCTGACCACTCAATACCCAACCCAAGCCAAAAAAAAAAGAAAAAAAAAGAAAAGACCAGTACTCAATCAATACCACACATCAGTAAAGCTCAACAGCTATTGGTTTGACCCACAAACACCACATCAGTAAACGTCAGACTACCAACACCACCACATTGGTCTGGCTGACCACTCAATACCCATGCCAAACAAAAAGACCAGTACTCAATCCCCATAAAAAAAAAAGTAGGTAGGGAGGTAGCCCAAATCCATAACTGTCTTATCTTAAGCATATACTTTTCCATCATCATCCTTGGAGCATGAGTTCCACATACTTTTTTTTTTTAACTATTTAACAATTAAGCACAGAAAGAATCCCTCTGGATTGGGAATCCTAGGCTGTGGGACCAACCTATAAGTCCTCATAAAAAAGGATCAGTTCAGTCCTTGATTTTTTTTCTGTGTCAAATAAGCCCCCCACTTCAAAAAATGGTACAAAGTAACCCTTTCCCACTTTATCCTTATCCTTATCCTTATCCTTATCCTTACTTTACCCAATTCCTTTGCCATGCCTTGGCAGAATGTCAAAGAATAGTTGACAGTGAAAACCATCATAGATACAAATTCAACGATTGATAAATACAATTTAATTAAGCTTAAACACTGCCTTTTACTTCAGTCTACTCCAGCCCAACCAAATTGGTTTCGACTTTCAAAGCACGGCCGTTTACCAAACGTCCACGTTGTGCAAGATATAATCACGACCGTCCACGGATGACGTGTGATAACTAAATCGTCGCATCAAGACAGATCTACAAAAGCAGGATGATCGACACGTGGAAGTCGAGAAATTGCTTGACCCCACGCACCCACATGATTGATTAATTCTCCGTAATGATCATGCTATCCGAATCCCTCTGTTCATGTTTATTTTTATTAAATAATGTTGAATAAATAATAATTCGTATTATATTGCACATACAAACAAATTTATCCTTCTTTGTTAGTACTGTATAACTTTTTAGCCGGAGAAATTCAAGCGGATATAGATCTACGCATGCAGGCAAGAATCTCCGGTGACTATGTTATCAGTCCCAAACAAGATCACGCGCTCTCAACGATCTGATCGCACGACTGTTCCTCTCACTTTCATAGCCAAATAGAGGATCTAAGCACCGGATGATCAAGAAATATGGATTTACTGGACAGTAACCACAAATCAATCAAAATTTGTGAATTATAGAAAAAAAAAACAATTTACGGTTCGTACGATCGGTTATCACGAGGTGTTCTGCAGGAATTACCTGGGCTGCAGAGGGGACTCATTTTTGTGTGTATAAGCCAGCTGGACATGGTCACCGATCTGGACGGACACCGCCGAGTCATTGGTCTCAAGGAAGCGGTTCACCAGCGCCGACGCCTTGATCTTTGGGGACGGAGTACGGCAACCGGCTGCCACAAGCTCGTCCGGCGGAGAAACGATCGCGCTGCTGAACACTCCCAACATTCTCACACAAACAAAAGGCCTCTCTCTATCTCTTCTAAACAATCAAAAAAACAAGCAACTACCCTCTCTAGCTAAAAAGGTCAGAGAACGGACGTGGAGATGGGCCTTTCCATTTATAGAGAAATAGAGAGCGGATATATTTGACATTAAAAGAAAGAATAATGTTTGAGAACCAAAAAAGTGATCCCAAAAGACCTCCATTTAATATGGAGTATTGGATGTGAAGTGGGTCATCTATGTCTATAATAGTTATTTTAATCATACATAGATTTAGAATATTTTTTAGGATCATATTTTAGGGGTCTCTAGCATTGTCCTAAAATGAGGAGGCATGTGTGTTGAGGACCCACATGCGATCATTCTTTGACAGGTTCAGAAGGGAGAGGACAGGATAGGAGGCTCCAATTTTGCTATCGACTTCAATCCTCTCTAAAATTATGTTAAATTATTAGTTAATTATGTTAGATTATTAATTAAAATGTGTGATTGAGTATTTTAATATTCATAATATTAGAATATAATAGATTTTGAAAAAGAAATTCTAAAAATTAAATTTTAAACCATAAATTCTGAAAACTAAAAATTAATCATAAATTCTAAGGGATTGGGGGCTCCAATTCTTCCCCGAAAATCATGTTAAATCATGAATTAAAATGTGTAATTAAGTATTTTGGTGTTCATAATATTATAATATAGTTGATTTTGGGAAAAAAAATTATAAATAATAAATTCTAACCCCTAAACCTTGAATCATAATCTCTAAACCCCAAATACTAAAAATTAAGTTATAAACCCTAAACACTAAATTATAAACCCTAAACACTAATATGTCATTTTTAAAAATAAAAATCATGATTTAACATGATTTTTGACGGAGTATTGGAGCCATACATTGAGTTAGAATTGGAACTCCTTTCATGTTAAAGAGGCGAAGAAGACGTGGGGTAGTGGGTAGTGGTGGGCCTGCGATGGTATCTGTTTTTAGCCGTTGATGCGAATGTGTCAATCTGCTGATGAGAGATCCGTGGATGGGTCTATAATCAGAAGTGCACAAGAACAGGTGTTCGTGATTAGAATTGGTAAATCTGATTGGACAGATCCATTTTTGCCGTATAAAACATGAATCATTTTGTCCAACGAGGTTAAATGCGTAAAATACTATTTTTGTACATAAAATATCAATATTTTTTTTATAATATTCTATGATAAATTATTGGTCGTAACGTAGAAGAGTATGATATATTTGTCTAGCAATCAAAATTAATAGAGACGGGTCCAATCTTGTTACACCAAAAACCATGGACGGACCAATAAGTTTCCAGTGGTCTGATAGCAACTTCAACCTATAAAAAAAAATGAATTTTTAGAGAATCTTTTTTAATATGGGTGAACAAATGGGGGAAATACCCTAACATATTGAATCATTATTGATGCTTGTGGGTTTGAGAACATATATATATATATCCCCATATATAGAACATGTGTTATTAGAAATTGGTGGAAAATCATTTCAAGGAATCTAATATTTGACGGTTAGATCTTTTTATATCCATGTATTTGAGTGTCTTTGATACTTCTAAATTTAGTCAAAGATTTTGATACATAGATCAATAAATCATTTAGGGGTGATCCATCCAAATTTCGACTCTTTTTATCTTTATATTACGTTTATCCAAAAAAATTGTGTTACACCGAATTGATCGCTCATCAAATTGATCGATTGATGAGTTATTATTAAATACATGTCAGTGAGGATCAATCGAAAAACCGAGAAAACCAACAAAATCATCAATAATTCACCAATTGATCGGTTAATATTTTTCAAAAAACTGAAAATGTGAGACAATTTGTAATATTTAAAATTGGATGGATCACCCCTAAGATATTTATTGATCTAAATTAGTATCTTACATTTTTTTTCATAAAGTAATAACATACAATTTGTCAAAGTAGTTGTAAAATGTGAGATGATTCGAATACATGAGGTGGAAAATTAATGCGCGCGCAGATTTGATGACGCAAGTTATTGGATATTAAAGAACAAATTTATAAGGTGTCATTATCGATTAAAAAAATATGACCCATATGGGCTTTATGTTCAAAAGGAAGAAAAAAATTGTGCATTTTTTTTTTATAGAAGAATTTTCACATGCGTACCGACTTTACGTACTTGAAATCTAATGATTGTAATAAAGCACAACAAAAGTGGGATCACACATTTGTTGTGATACCCATTGTATCTATAATTCAAAAACAAGTATGTATATTTGGTCTAAAAAATGCATATAATTTCCTTTATAAAAAAGGATATGTTGAATCTAGGATTCCTTTAAATAGGAATATGATTTAAAAAGAAAATAGAAAAAGACAGACTGATTTAGTAAACATCGTTGAAAAGAATACTTACGATTAGGGTTAGGACCATGATTACGGCGTTAAGCCGTTAACTATGAGGGAAAAGCTTATATGTACCGCACTCATACACAAAGAGAATTATCTTTATTGATCTAAGACGGTGGCTTCGTTGATTCTACGGTCGAGATTGAGTTGTTTGTGTGGAGACCCGCAACATGGAGCGACTAAAAGGTTGAAATTTCTGTGTCTTGTCTAGTCATCATGACATGATACGTTGCACCATTGAAATTGATTTATGATTCCTTGTAAATTTACAAGGTTTTCAATGGGTAATTTTGTTAAAATGATAAACCCATTCAAGACACGGTCACATTAGATCACGTCCTACATAATAAACCTTGGACGGGTAAGTCCTACCATCACACACACATACCATGTTACGAAACATCAATGTTCTCTTTTGTTCAACCTTGACTATTATTGTAAGATATTGTATATTTTTCCAATTTTAGGTCCAAGCCCAAACCACAAGGCTTTCCAGGATATTTCAATGCTTATGATTTTAAAACACGTCTTACTAAGTTAAAGAACACGTGGACTTATAAATTATCCATCATAACTTTATTTTACTGTTGTGAGACTTTTTCTCAACTATCTCCCCTAATTGTAGCGGAGGTCAAGCCCACTAAGTGGAACCAATACAACCAACATTTAAGTTGAATAACCTCGCTAATGTTAGGAAACACCAATAAACTACCTTGCCCAATCTTGATATACTATCATCTTAAGGTAATCTGGTAATGTCACTTTCTTAAGTCGATATTCAAATCCAACATATCTGATGAGATCCCATATGAGATCTCATCAAACATCACAGGATTTCCATAGCCTTCCAAGACTCACGGCTTTAAAATACGTCTAACTAAGTTAAAGAACACATGAGGTTATAAGATACCTATCATATTTTGATTTTTGCCATATGAGACTTTTTCCTCAATAAACCAGACAATTACATGGCTTTCAACCCATGATGTGGCTCCAAAGATTTTCTATGGTAGGGATGGCTTCTTCCAATTACGGGATTTAAATTACCTTGTATCAACCACTAAGGCATTATAAGGACAAACATCATTGCAAGTGAGCCGTTGATTGAATGACAATCATTAGTGGTGAATCAGTAAAATAAATTAAGGGGATTTGGTTAGTGATAGAGTTAGAATTGTATGGTATGAACCAAAAGAGGACGGGGCGAAAAAATTGTTTAGAGCTATTTATTGAAAATAATCGAAAATAAGTAAATATTTATATAGTCACTAAATTAAGTAAATATACAGATAGTCATTAAATTAGAAGTCACAAATTAAAATATAAAAAGGTTCAAGATAACAAAAAACTATCTTTTAAGTTGTGTTAGATGATTTTTTAGAAGATTTTTTATTGAGTAGAAATCTATCATCATGTATGAGTGTGTATCAATCAATAATTATTCTCTTGTCCTTTCAAAAAAAAAATTTGTTCTCTTGTCTAAATGTCTATCAATTAATAATTACAATTTCTATATAAACTATATATATTATATAGTTATTATAATAATTTTGTTTTAAAATTTAAGGTTATGGAACTCTATCAAAGAGGAACATACCACTATTAAAATTCACTAATAAAACCCATTGTTTTTAGTTATATAAGTAGTTTTAGCTATATAAAATTATAAGTATAGAAGTAGTATTTTTTTTTTTTTTAAAAATTTTGGCGGGCTTGAGCCCCCTTTGTTAGTGGTAGATTCGTCACTGACAATTACGTTGCATGTAAAGGATTGATCCATCTATTAGGGTATGGGTTTGAGTTCCATACTTCCGTCCCCCCAAATCACTGTTTAAAAAAAGAAGGTAAACATTAGTGATATCCCACTAGATTAAAAAATAAAGTCCTAATTTCCGATTGCATAGTCCAACAATTCATGATCCACATAGTCTAGATTGCATAGTACAACAATCATGATCCACATAGTCTAGTCTAAGATAAGATTTATTTAGGGTTTAAGTTTTTTTTTTTAAATCTATAATATTTTAATATTATGAGCATCTAAGATACTCAATAACATATTTTATTTTAAATAATGATTTAACATAATTTTGAGAGAATTGTAGTCAATTCTAGCTAAAAGAATGGTAGTCCTCTATCCCGATATATCATGCACGCATTCAAATATAATTTATTTGCGTTGAGAAAGTTTTCAGGTTCAATTTGTACTTTGAAATTTGAATTCGTATATAGAATTGTAAGAGTCTGTCCCTCTGCACTAGTAATACTTTATCTGCTTTGGGTTATCCATACTGACTTGCACGACTTTGTCTTCCTAGGCTCAAAACCAGTAAGAAAAGTTCATGTTACTACTTGTTAGTTTGGAAGTTTGGCCTATTATATCATATATTTTATACCACCAAACTTGACACTGCACCCACTCGAGCTTGGTGCTACGAGAATTTCCGTCGACTTATTTGTTATGTGTAGTTTATGAATTACCTCGAGAGTTTATTAATTTATTCAATACATAATCAAGGGGCAGTGAATGTGAAATCATATTTTAACTTTTCTAGTAAATTTCCCACGGTGAGAAAACAATATGACAATTTGTTTCACAAGAATTGTAAACCTCCAATATATTTTTCCAACATTCTCAACAACAAACATTCCTAAAACCACTTTTAGTTTATTATTATAATGGCATTATAAAAGCATACATTTCGAAATGATTAATTGTAGATAAAAACTGTAATAAAAATGAGAACTTACAGTTATTGATGTTGGGGCTAAATTCAATTATGCGCGTAGTTTGAGAATCCAAACAAAAGAAAACAACGAGAGATCGTTTGATTGACAATCGATTGGGTTAAATATATGTCTATTCAATGTTCGATTTCAATGAAAAACATAATTATTTACGGTATTTTTTTTAAAAAAACCGTACTTTTATGAAAACAAATCACAACCACTCGTTCCAACCACAGAGACCAATTAAAAGTGACACCACATATATGCCTTCTTCCACTCCATGGACCTAGGAGAAACTTGTGACGCATTCACATTAAACCTACTTTGCCAACATGTTTTGATAAAGATACCATTAAAAATATTCACATAAAATATATATATATATATATCTATCCCCACTTTGGAATATCAAACAAATTGCAGCATAGCATCTCCATTAATTTTTGTCTACCATCCATAGCTTTATGTCACTTTCCTTTCATTGTGCCAAAGCTTAAAAAAAAAACCTTAGAGGAAAGACTCCTAAACTATCATAACACTTCTTTGGACCTAATTTGGTGGCAGAATATGCAAATTAATTTGCACTTTCGTTCCATGTACTTGGCCCTAATTGAGTGGAAAACAAAACACAATCATGTAACTTCAAATATACACGTCGGTGTTCAGTTCAACTAGCTAACTATTCGAGTATTTCTACCCATTGTGCAGGGTTCGAATCCTGCAGACTCTGAGTGTGTAACAACATGTGTGTGAGTATGTGTTGTATGTGTGTGACAATACCTTTATGGCCACGCGCTAGCCTTAGACCTAATTTATCTTGTCGACAGGTAAAAAAATTATGTACACGATGATTTAACAACCCGAGTTTAGACCCACATCGAATGTTCAAATGGTAACTTGTATGGTGTCACGCTAGATTAAAAAAAGTGTTGCACGTGACTTATATGTGCCATAAAAAACGTAACTTCAAATACATGTAGTCTATTTTTTCCTTCTTTAAATTAGAAACATGAAAGTCCATTTTCCAACCTTCAAAATGGATGATACGTAATTTTCCATTAAAGAAAAACACACCCTCCCACCACAAAAGCTTCCAATAAGACGGCCCTTCTGGAGGAAGATTGTGGATTCAAAGTTATTTTCAGAAAATAATCCTAAGAGAATCAACTTTCAGAATCTTCACCTTCAAGTTTTTGACATTAGATGGGCCAACAGAACCCGAAAAACGAACACATTGCGGGCTCAAGCCCGGATAATGTTCTAAGCAAGTTGGGCTTTGTTGGGCTTAGAAGCTATTCACAGCATTACCTCCTACATGTCGTCGAGGGAGGGAGAAGACTAGTGTTAGGAGACTGTCTGGTACTACAAGGTTGGCGTTGGAGACGCAGCAGTCGATACAGAAGAGCGCCCGCCACTGCTCCTAGAGTCGGGCCAACGATGTATATCCATATGTCATTGAAGTTCAAGGAAACTATTGCAGGGCCTAATGACCTTGCAGGGTTCATTGATCCTCCTGAGACAGGCCTGCAATACATAAAAAAAATAATAATTACAGACTAGACTATATGAATGTGCTTGCTAAAGAGTAGAATTCATCGGTACCCGGTAATAAGTATTGCAAGTCCAATTGCCATACCAACAACAATACCAGATAGATGACCTACCTGTAAGAGAGAATCAAATTCAGGGTTAATAATCTTATTTGAAGGTAACAAAGGAAATGATCAGTCTCAAAAGACTTCCATACCATGTGAAACATTATTTCTCACAAAAAACTACTTACTGATTTAATTTCATATGTCACTGATGCGGCTAGGAACATAACGATGAATGTCGAGATGAGCTCCACCCAGAACGCGCTACCACAGCCATGGAGTGGTCGAGTAGCCATCAATTCTGTGCTTATGCCATACACAGATTTTCCGATGAATGTGGCCAACACAGAACCGATGATTTGTGCCACAATGTATGGTATAACCTGTTTAACAACAAATCCATGTGTCAAAAAAAGTGGTGCAAAAACACTTCTCATTGATAGTGCTAGCTAGGATGATCTTGTACCATTGACCATGGGAAATTACAGAAGATTGCAAGAGCTAAAGTGACTGCAGGGTTGATATGTGCACCAGAAATCTGTCCTATACAGAAGACTACGACAACGACTGTTAGTCCTGCAGTTGCTGCATATTCCAGAAGACCCACTTCACCCCTGGTTAGCTGGGTACTTGCAAGGATTCCACAAATGCAAATCATTAAAATGAAAGTCCCAACCAGCTCTGCCATAACCTGCACATTTAAGTTTAAACACGAGAATTATAAAATAAGAAGAATAATCTTAAACTCAACCTCAGAAAATGTTAGCATTTACTACCATCCGAGCAGGATTTAGGTCTTTTCCATGTTGAAAGCAACAGAAACCGGGGTTGTCCAAAAAAGTCTCTCTGTTAGTCCTAGGCGACGTAGTATTTGAACGTGAATCCTGATCATCTCCAGAAGTGCCACTGGAAGTTGCAATATTTGTGATTTCAGAAGATTGTGGTTGCTGTTCAAGGAATTCCTTCATTTTCAGGATCAAACTTCCCATATATGCGATGCGAGCACAGAAAGGAGAAGGCCTAATTTCACAGACTTCGAGCCAAGTCTAATGATCTGAAGAGATTAAGAGACAGAGGAGGTACAAAGAACATCTGGAATAGAAAAGTTGAACTGCTTCTTTGGCTTTAAGTATTGGGAATGTCGTTCACACGGTGTGGACTTTGAAGGGCCTCAACACAATTCATGTGTTAGGCACCCTTATACAAAGGGAAAATAGTAATTGTGCCTTCTAACTGTATACGCTTAAAAATTTAACCATGTCCTCCATACACACTTAAAATTTGGTAAAGCTTTCTTTGGCTTGTTTCATCTCCTTATTAATAGCAATAATCCGGATTACTCGCTAGATTGTTAGCAACTTAGCATCCTATAAGAAATCAACTTTGCACCTGCATTATTACTCCAGTAAATCCAGTCATCAAATCATGTGCCTTAGCCAAACTGATCAACAAAAGGTCTTGTATATATAAGGGTTTTAAGTCCTAGATTACTAGTACATGTATAGAGTAACTAAACAACAATTAGTAATTTCGTCTAATTGGCAAAGCATGAATACTAAAACATAGTAAACCTATGGGGGCATTTAGACCCTCATCAGTCCTCACCACTTTCCCTTTCCTCAAAGCCTGAGGGTTCAATATATCTTTCACGGCCAACTTTACAACCTGAATTGTAGCAATGGAGAGGTGCCATCAAGCCCTTCGGAGAAATAGATAAAGTACTTGCATTCTTGAGAAAAAAATTCCTTGATTGGCTTGCAAACCATGGAGTTATTCCCTGGTGAAATTTGGGGCCTGAAGAAACTTACCACTGAAATTCTTGGACCTACTAAGTTTGCAAGTACTGTGCGAGTGGCACTAATGAACCTGTCATTGGTGATGAGCTACACAAACAAAGAAATATTATGGAAAAATTAAACCTTTTGTAGAAGAAAAACATGATATGGAATGCTTCAAATGAAAGCACAACTAATTCGAAGTACTCACAAAACCGACTACTTACAAAAATGCATCGAAATGGATCTTAACATAACAACTTGCCTGAAGAAGATCTCCAATGCTCATCACCAAAGCTCCATGTATAGGACGGACATCAACCCATTTATTTTCATTGAAAACTTGAAGAACCCCCAATTGATCCAGTAAAAGTACTGTGAAAACGAACACGAACCATCAGTCATCAGTGTGTTTGGAGGCTCCCATGGTCAGTTTTGGTTCAGGACAGGCTGGATAATGGTGAGCACAACCCATGTCTTTTAAATGGCTTAGATTAAGTCCAAGAGCTTCAGACAGTAATTCAAACAAAGAAATTCCAAGGTTCACCACGTGCCCCTTGTACTCAATTACTATGTCCCTGGAATTCCGTAAATTCATCAAACAAATGCCGTGCATAAAGCAATTGCTACTATTTAGTACCACCAGTTACCTGCAGACATCAGGCAATTCTTCTGGGTTAGGTACATTCGGAGCCAGAAAGCAAGAAAATGTGTCTCTCCAATTAGCAGCTCCAGTTTGGTACAGATCAAAATTGAACATGTAGAAAACCCTTTTCGAGAAATCGCCAGGGTAGAATTCTTTCTTGACCCCAGAATCCTGTTCGTGGAATCTGCGTACACCCTCAATCACCTCATCCAAAACACAAGTTGGGATTCCATGATTGACAAACTGAAAGTAACCCTCTTTCTCGGTTGCTTCACTAATTTTTTTTCAGTGATCTTGTTGCGTGAGTTTGTGCCTTCATGGATGCATTGAAGTTCTATGATGGGAATACCGAATTGGCATTTAGTCACTGAAGTGTAGTCCTCATCAAGGCTTGGTTCTAGTAGTCCCTTAACAACTGCTTTTGTATCATCAAAAATCTGCAGCTCTCTCTTTTCTGTCACAGTTGGACTCATTTTCTACAGAGGCTCTGTTTTCTGCAAATAAACTGAAAACAGAGGGGTCTTATGAAAGATAAGTTCAAAGTGGGGTCACTTGAACAAATAGGATAAACAACAGGGGTCTCTTTGTAATTGGCTCATCTATTCCGTCATTCGCGATGAATTTCCCAAGAGGGTCTGTGAACTGATTGACAAGTGGAACACACATCTTCACGTAAAGAAAACGTAAATCAAATTGTCAGTCTCTGGGGGATTCGCGGCTACATAGGTGAATTTTTTTCTTTTCATTCCTTGTTTTCGTATTCTCTGTTCTATTCTGATCTCTGTAACACAGTATCAAAGTAATTGGAGCGCTGTAGTATTGTAGACATTTCTGAATTTGGTGCTGATGTATTTGTTTTGGAATTTTCGGAGTAACAAGGGTGATCATTTTTCCGAACTGAAGTGGTCTGATCTTTAGGGTTTGTTAGTTGGATGTAAAATTTGTGCATTTTTAATGTCAATTGATAATAATGGAATTCTTTTTCATTTTAAGAGATGTGGCTCCTCTCTGCTGTTTAGCCACATTGAGAATATGTGTGGCACTGATCATTCGATGTTCTTTGAAAATGTGAGATATTTTGGCTTCAACTTGGTTTTCAATAACGTTAGCTCATTCCCTCTAATGCCGAAAGCCTTGTACTGATGATGTCTCGAGTTTCTGCCAATAGTGGAGTTCTGGTCCTTTGCTTTGAGCTTAACCTTGGACTTGAAGTTTTTAGTTTCTGTATTGTATATAACCTTTGCGAAAACCGTACGTGCTTACTCAATTTTGAAAACTGTTCTTATTAATGATCAGTTAACTTATATATGGCAATGTCAGAAAATGATATCTTCTTTTAAACATATGACTGAAGACTATTTTCATTGTGGGAAATTCCAATAACCTCACACCTTGAGGCTTAACTGAGGCTGTTCTTTCACGTTGGGATATCATGATGCAGGTATATGGTATTATACTGGATGATACAGTGCATAGCAGTTCTTTAAGTAGCATCTGATATCGTATGGTTTCGTTGTGTTTAGTAGACGTCTTTGTTATGTTATGAATACTATGGATACATGGCTTTGCTTTTGTTTTGTGCTTATTCTTTGAACTCAATAGTATATACATAAAACATGAATATCACCTTTCCAGTAAAGGTGGAAAATAAAACTTCTTTGTGCTCGCTTTGAAGGAAAAAGTGAGAGAAGGACGAGGCTAGTGCCCATGGAACAGATTGATGATGCTCGTAACCGTAAGAACCAAATAGCAGCACTTATGCGGGTGTTTGTTTTGTCAAAATCTTTTAAAGAAGACAATATTCCATGCAAAATGGAAGAGGTACTGAGGTTTCACGTAAAAATCATTTGTAGTGCTTATTATATAGTATTATCCTGGTTTTTTCGGCATGTGATCTGTTAGCTGAATTTTCTTTACTCTTGGTGTCTCAGGGTCTGTTTTTGGGTTCTCTTGGTGCTGCTAATAACAAGTTTGAACTGAAAAGATTGAATGTAACACACATTCTAACAATGGCTTGTTCGTTGCCCCCTGCACATCCGGATGATTTTGTATATAAAGTTATTCCAGGTGTGAGAGGTCTTTCTTCATGCGTGGAAGTTGTTTTCTTGATTTTTCTTTCATTTTTGGAACTTGCATTCCAATAATTTTTTCATCATCCTTCTTGGGCTTCTGTTTTTTCTTTGTATTCTGCTTTACTTTGCATCTAACACACTCTTTACCTGGAAGCAATCTTCATCTAACGTTGTATTCTAACTTTGAACCAGGCATTTTTGTGCATTCTATAAAAACAAACTTTGAACTAAGCATATGATGAAGCTTAATAAAAAAAAAAAAAACTTGTTAACCATCTTGTATATTGTTTCGTGCTTATGCATTTGACCAGCATTGCATACCCAGCTACAGTTTCTGATGGTAGTTTCTTTTATAGAAATTTAACCTTGTACGGCTTTTTTTTAAATGCTATACCCTGTTGAGATTCTTTCAGTGCTTACATTTTCTCAACCTAAATTGAGCCTTCTACAAATTTAGAATATCTTACGGTGTTAATTCTGATTTAGTTATGGACAGACAAGACACAGATTTGAGACAGTACTTTGATGAATGCTTCAGTTTTATTGACGGGGCTAAAGAAAAGGGTGGTGGTGTTTTGGTTCATTGCTTTGTGGGAAAGTCAAGAAAGTGATTTTTCTTTCCCTTGTCTAGGTTAGTCGCTTAACGAAGCCATGTTCCTTTGTATACTAACCAAAAAGCCCATGAAATTTCGAATACTTGACTGTAATAGGTAGTCCGACAAGAAACTTCTTGTTTGGGATTAAAACTTTGGCTATGAATATTGATGATTGGCATTAACTTGTGGTTTGGAATATTTTAGCTGCGTTCTATAGCCATAATTGCACTGGACTAATTAAGAAGGCATGCTTTTGCAGATGTTAATTCTGATTTTAACATATTTTGGAAAATATTTTTTGTAAAACAACATACCTTTGATTTGTCGACCAGCTTTCAATTGAGGTTTCTTTGAAGCACCTAGAAACTCATGCTACTCTTAAGACTCACACGGTATAAATGCTTGAGCGAAAGAATATGCCTTGGAAATGTTTTAGATTTGAGACAACTATGTAATGAGTTTATGTGTATTCTTTCTCTCAGCGCGACTATCGTTATTGCTTATCTGATGAAAAAGCATGGTATGAGCCTCTCTCAGGCTATGGAACATGTGAAGAGTATAAGGCCTCGGGCTGGTCCTAATGTTGGTTTCATGAAACAATTACAAGACTTTGAGAAATCTCTTCAAGGTACATAACTTTTTGCTTAAAATAAGATAATAAACAGCTTTTTTTGTACCCGAGTTTGTTTGCAGTGAAGATGTTGGTTTATCAAAGTAATATGGTGGAGAAATCTCTTCAAATCTCATATTTCTTCTTTGAAATTTCTAGTCAAATTTTGAATGCAATACAAGTATACAACTCTATCAGCAAATGTGAACGTAGTCAACAAAATAGTTTGTATAGATAGCTTACTCGAGCAAGTCATGTCATGCTCCTATTGTATCTTAGATTGTGGCACCGTAACATCTTTTGAAAAATTCTAGGAAAAAGGTTGTGTTGAGACTTTTTCCTATTAATGATGATCAGGTTTGGAGAGGGAGCTCTCTTATGTTCCCTCTTGCTCATCTATATATCTTGAAATTTCGATTATCAATCTCACCTGCGCTTAAAATATTTATTTTTCTTTTCATTTTTAGAGCAACATGGGCATAAAATATTAAAATTTATGTAGAGGGGAATCCTATACTTTGGGATTTATGGATAACCTGCATTATAGTCTGTGACAAGAAGTTAATCTTCTTGGTAAAAAAGGTTGCCATAATGCATTTTTATTTAAGTTTCTTGACTAGTCTTTGTTTCACCCAATTTCCTACATCGCACTTTACGTTCTCTGGTTCTCCTAGCCTATACCATTTCCGCTGATATATGTTTCCTTGTAATAATCCCCTTAATGTAATTTCTGATTTTATATTTTATTTTGTTTGCATGACATTGGTTCAGATCAGAATGCAGCAAATGAAGAAGAAGATATGAAGTCATACAAGTCGAAAGGCTTAGCGCTACAGAGTTCAACTTTTGCTCCTTGAACTTGAAAGATATGATCACATTTTCTACAACAGCTAATAACCCGTGATGCTGTCGATATAATATCCAGTGAAAGTGTAGGAATATCATGCATCATTGGTAATTCCTAATGACAGGCGTTTGAAACAGTGATGCAGGGGAATTTTTGTGAGCTTTGTTATTGACTTGGGTTCTTCGGGTTGAGCAACACTTCCAGAGTCCCTCATTTGTTCTTGACCATTAGTCACAAGGATTTCCTCATTACTGCTGCTCTTATTTTTGGAATTTTATGCAGCAAGGCAAGTGGAAGACATCAAGAATTGGGAGATGAGATCATTTGTGTTTTTAATTAGTCTCACAGAAGAGGAAAAATTTTGACGATGCAGTGTGGTTTCGTCTTATAACACTTGACCTTAGATTTCTCCTTCGTTCTCAGTAACTACATTAGAGGTTTCAAGCTGCCCTTTATTGTGTTTTGTACCACATGTTCATTAGTCATTGCATCAAAAAACACAAGTAGACTGGGCACTAATAATCCACCAAATCTGAATTGGTTTAAATTCGAACAAATAAATCGGACAATAATCTAATTTAGATAAATATCTAGACAAATAAAGTAGATAATATTTGTGTGTTTAGATCCGGATTTCGGTTTTAAACTGTACATATTTGGATCTGAATTTCGAACATAACACTTTCAAACTTAGTTAAATTCCGATCGAACAAATTTCGGTCATCCGGATCTAACATAATTTTGGCCCCCCTAATTACACGGAACGATATAGTCCCGACCCTACCAGTGCACCGAACGCACATTACCAGTTAGCACCACCAGCCTCCGAGCCCACCTCCCTCTGTTCTACAGCTGAACTCGCCAAAAGCCCTAGAATCCCCAATTGCTGCCATTCTCCCGTAAATGGTAGAAACCAAGAGCACTGACGAGACCCCCTCATTACCCTCCAAGCGGAAACCCGAATTTCCCGTGGAAGACCAAGAGGATCACCCTAATAAAAAGAACCCTAAGCTGGAGAAACCAGTGGATCGCGATTCATTGGAAGAAATATCCCCAAATCAAACCTTGGTGTCTTCTGATAACAACAAATTGGAACGAGAAGAGGATGACGAGGAGGGGGAATATGAAGTAGAAGAAGAGGACGAAGACGACGGAGATGGAGAGGGAGATGAGGATGAGGATGAGGATGAGGCGGAACTGAATGGGGATACTGAGGTGGACAGGAAGGGGAAGGGGATAATGAAGGAAGATAAGGGGAAAGGGAAGGCCGTAGCAGAGGAAGACAGCAGTGACGATGAGGACTCTAGTGACGGCGGCGGCGAGTCCGGCGATAGTGATCTCTCGGACGACTCGTTGGCGGAAGTTGATTTTGACAACATTCTTCCATCGAGGACCCGAAGGAAATCTGTGCAGCCTGGCGTTTACATCGCCAATGATCGTGGTGCGGATGATGATGATAGCAACGATAGTGATGCATGAGGCAGAAGAAGGTTAGAGACTAAGTAAGAAAAAAGGTGATCTTTTTAAAGAATTCGTTTCAGTTATTGTTAGTATATCTTTGATGAGGTAACTCTCTGTGTTGTATGAAGAACAATACAGCAAATATTATTAGCTCTTGTGTTTCTTGTCTCTCTTTCATGTCGTATGGAGCTCGGAAAACAGCTCTAGTGTTAATCCTGCCTCACATTACTGTTATATTTCTCATTCATATCTTGTTTTGAAAATTTTGGAACTACCTGATCCCGTTTGTATGAACCCTAATATAAGCTGTTATGAACCCTGATGTAGTCATTACAGAACTAGAAAGAAACTTGAATGGGCTGCCATTTTATATTACCTGGAATGAATTACTGAAGACAACTATAGAAGAGAGGTAAATCTTTAATGAAAGTCAATGAGCTGATTTCAGATACCATTCTCCACAAGAAAACAAACCGAGAAAATGAGTGTATGCCATAGATGTTCTTCAATGCCCTCTTTATTTTAGCAAGCGTTCCTTTTACAGCTAGATCCTTCAATCCCAACCATGGGAATGAATGGATAAATCTAATCTTAACCTGCTACTGCTTTATAAGCTTGTGACATTGAAACTCCTTGTTCACAATGTGCAGAAAGGCTCGAGCGGAAGAGATGACCATAATTAATGTTGTTTTGAGTCCCTGAATTTATAGGATGAGAAGAACCCTTTTTTTTTCCCTGGATACTCCTCCAACGAAGCTAGATTTGCAATATAAACTGGTTTGTCCACTAAATACCCCTAAATGTAAAACAGGGTTGTTTTTAATTTTTGAGCAGGATTCTATTTGGAATCACATTGAAAGCACAAATCATACATTTTGTTTCTTCCATTTGTTGTGGTGTCATTCTTGCAATAGGACGTGTACGCGTGTAGGGTTGATGAAGTTTTGGGTAATGTCGGATTTTACGCAATCTGGCACTTCCAAAGTCATTGTTAAGCTCTCTCCATGCTCAATTCTTGAAATCTCTTCTTGATTGAGCATCTTTGCACAATGATATTCAAACCCTGCTTTGTATATCTCACTATGATTTTCTGTCCACACTTTGTTAACTCTTCCATCGGCTCATCAAAAGTTGATGGCCATAAATGGATTTGCATATTCCTAACAAGGGGTTCCCAAATGGTCACATGTACAGATGCCTCCAAATCTTGAAACCATAAGGTTCCGCCTTCCACATAAAAGGTAGCCATCTAGACCCTTGAGTTACTAGAGTTTGTTATTGAAATAATTATTGGTTGGCCTTGCCCTATAAATCCTACTGGAGGGATCATTGCCATGAAATTTTAGAAAATCTAACCTAATACCCTTGATCAAAGATTTGTTGCCCTCATTTTCTTGTCTTGTACCCATTGGTAACTCTCTGTTTTTTTTTCCAAATGAAAAAGAGAATTTTTTTTTCGGAGGTTCTGTTAGACATTGATTGTGCTTTAAGACATGTAAATTCAAATTCATCTACTCCAAACTTTTTGAGAATTTCTTCTAAAGCCTTCTGCTAATATCACAACTCTCTTGTTGATTTTTCTTGCAAGGATTTCATAGCTTCTACGGAATCCATCAAACAATATGTCATGGCCCAAGTTTACTTCCGCCCATCGACAAGGGAATACATGGTGCTCTATGTGTATAGCGTATTTAACTGCTTTCAGTACATGGTACTAAGTATGGCTACAAAATCTTGGAGACAACTATCTAGAGTCCCTTATGGACCTTCAATGTCTTCAAGGTATAACCCTGTAATTCTAAATCACACGCTGTATTGGGTCATCACACATTCTCATGAAGGAGATGAATCGGCCTCTTGCACAGACTTGGTTTTGAAGTTCAATATTAACACTGAAGACTTTACTTAAATGTCATGCCTCATCCGGAAAATGAATGCTGCTCACTGAATGGGCACAAAAGAATGAAGAGTTTGGAGATGGATGGTCTTCTATCTGTCTCAGCAATGTATTCTATGGTTTTGTAGCTGCAGTAGTTTGACAAGTTCAATTTGACATAGCCGGGGCCTTTAGGAGTGGCTCTGGTTGTCTGTTAGCCGGTTGGCTTTTGTAGGCTTGCTGCCCCTGTTTCTTTCATTTGCTGCCTTGGCCTTGAGGTATGCCCCTCGTATTTGTACAGTTTCTTTCTTTTTATACAAAGCTTACTTACCCAAAAAAAGGAAAGAGTTAATTTGACATCTTGAGTTCCTAAAAACTGATCTTCTGGTTCTATTTGTTGTGCATTTATAAGATTTCTCATCGAACGATATGGTAAGATGGGTCAAAGTGTAAATTGAACTCAAAACCTTATGATTTGGCACCAAAACGATTCGACACAAATCGAACTCACATCTCTTTAAACTCTAATCATTTATTAAAGGGGGGTCTAACAATCATACTCAAGCTTGTTCATTTACCGAACAAAATATTCAAGCCTTTATCGAGCTCGAACCAATCCCTTATTCAATGTGTACGCTTTTCTTTTCTCGATCAAAATCGCCAACCACAAGAATGACTGTCATGGGTTATTTGGTAGTCATTTAAAGTAAATGTCTCATCACACACAAAATGTGCATTCAATATCAAGATATATAATACATGATAACTCTAGAGGGATACACACACACACACACACATATATATATATATTTATGGGTGTAAATATGCATACATGTCACATTAACCCTCCAATGTTTTTAACTCACGAGGGGAATGTAATTGTTCCAAGATCATAACCGTGAGACCTAATATATACAACACATACATTGAGAGACTCTCCAACAATAACCTCACGAGACTACAACACATTGCATTTAATATCATCAACAACCCAAGTAGAATAAGTAGTTGTCGTTGCTTAGCCTATAAATAGATTAACACTTCGAATTCAACTCAAAACACAAACAAAGCCACTACACATATTACATATAGCATCCTTGTTGTTTCTTGAGACCAAAACGATGTCTCATATGACTGTGGAGAGAAACCGAAGAAGGCAAATGAATGAGCATCTCAAAGTCCTGCGATCCTTGACCCCTTGCTTCTACATCAAAAGGGTATGTTGATTAGAGCATCATCATTTCTCCTTCTCTTCTTTGTATTAACATCGTCTCTCTCCAAAGTACAAGTATATATGAGCGGGGCTTCTCCATGTTAGAATTCAAACCCAAACATAACAAGGATATTGTCCATTCTGAGCCAAAGGTTTGCACCAATTTTTCTTCAGGGATTGTCATCATTGGCTTTAGGCCCAAAACGTGTCTACTGTTTGAGAGTTGGTATGACTTTACTTACATCACTCGATTGGGTTATGCCAATCCGATATGAGATATAGTCTTGACACTCCCCCGCACTTGTGGGCTGGATTATGCCAGACCCAACAAATGAGCAGGTAGAAGTCACGTCCAAATGTTGATGTGATGCTTTGTAGAGATATCGAGTTTAAATTGAATTCAGAACTTGATCTATCTTTGTTTTGTTTTGTGATGTTTTGTTTTTGATTAGGGAGACCAAGCATCTATAATAGGTGGTGTAATTGAATTCATCAAGGAATTAAACCTAGTTCTACAAGCATTGGAAGCCAAGGAGAAAAGGAAGAGTAGTCTAAGCCCTAGCCCAACTGGTACTCCTACTATTCCAAGGCCAATATTGCTAACACAGGCACCTATGAGTACTCCTCATGATCATCATACTCCTTCTGGGTTTGATCTGAATTATGGTACCAAGGAACTAGTTGCCTGCTGCAACTCTCCGGTTGCGGATGTCGAAGCGAAGATCGAGGGTTCCAACGTGATCTTGAAAGTGACATCAAGGAGAATTCCTGGACAAATAGTGACGATGATCAGCATGTTGGAGAGATTTTGCTTTGAGGTTCTTCATATCAACATTAGTAGCATGGAAGACACTGTTCTATACTCTTTTGTCATCAAGGTATATATGTTTGTTTGTTTATCATGATCAGTCAATATATTATAAACCCAAAGCTTATATGGATCTGGTTATAGATATATTGATTGTCTATGAAACCCTAGCTAGCTAGGGGACCATTTATGCATGCATTGGACATCTAAATACTCAATAGCGCTGCAACATCCAATTACTAAACCATTTTTTAACTATCATATATATATATATATATATATATATATATATATATATATTACTATAGCATTAGCTTATATGTTTTCTAAAAGATTCATAAATTAGAGTAGCTATATGAAACTCATATTTTGGTTGCTTGATTTGATATATTCTGTGTTACTGCAGATTGGGCTGGAGTGTCAGCTGAGTGTGGAGGAACTTGTGGTTGAAGTTCAGCAAAGCTTCTTTGCAGAAACAGTTTAATTATGCAAACCATATATATATACATAAAAATTCTCCAATATGAACCAAACGAATGAATCAACTTTGTGAAGTTGAAATTCAATTATTGTAATAAAAACATAACAAAACTGGGGGTCACACATTTGTTATGGGATCCACCGCATCTATGGTTTAAAAACAAATTCACAAAATTGATTCATACTTTTAGTTCACATAGAAGAATTTATGTGTATATATATATACACATACATGGTCTTAAAAATATTATGAGCACTGAAAATTATTAGTCTTATTCACGTACTGTGGCTCTCATGTATATGGACAGGAAATATAGACGGATATAAATATATGGTTGCTTAATGTGTGTGTGTGTATATATATAAGCATGAAATTATTTTAAAGATTGCATGGTTTTTATTATACCCTATGTCTAATTGTTAATTAATTAACATCGATGCAAATAGTATGACAAATTGCAGGGACCAAATTTCCATTCAACCCTAAGGACGCATGATACCAAAACATGGGCCTGGGCCTGGGCCTATGATTCTTTCAGGATAGTTGTGTTGTGTATATATGGTTGGGCTCGATGACCATTTGATTGGATAAGATTCTGTGGGCTGACATAGTTCAGACTGGCTTCAAGCCCAATAAAAACACTTTTGAAAGCCTTTCACAAGGCCCAAAAATATTCCCATCCAATCAAAAGCATCCATGGGCCCATGATTGGGCTTGCTAATTAACATGCATGGTTCCTTTCAAAGAGTGATTGTAGTGGATATTTTATTAATTTTTTAAGGGAAAAAAAAAAAGAACCACCGCAAGAAGTAGTAGATATAATCATACAATTACATCTCGTAATACCAAAATACCCCTCCAATAAGACACTAATACGTGTCACAACACAGAATGAAGAAGAGGAGATGGACTAGGGAGCATCTTGGTAAAACTAGATGCCACCTGGATCTTTACTTCTCGGTACTGCCTGACAAGCATGACCTTAGGAACCCTAGATGACCAAAATAACTCGAGATACCGAATAGCTCACCAATTAGGAAAAAGATCTTAAGGAGATGACCCCAAGAAATCTCCCCTGCAATCAACTAATTTCAAAATTCATATAAAAGAAACCTCCACTCAAATAAATCCCTCTAACACTTTTACTATTCGCTACTAGTTAATTAAAGAGAGAACTCTAAATACCAAGATGTCTTACTAACCTACATTTCTCATCAATCTAATTTGAGCGTCGAAGCGTCCCCTGAGATATACATTGGAGACCCCAAAACTCACGTTTTCTACTTATGTAGAGACAGAACAACAACCTCCTGATACCTAGTTTGATCAATTGAGACGTTTATAGAACCGAATAGTTCAAGAATCGGTCCAATTTTGCACCTCATCAACTCCTTGAGCTTGCCTTGTCAGTATTAGAAGATATAATAATTGAAGTAACGGGCCCATATATGGTTGGGCCCTAAACACTTGAACAACTAAACCCTCTATATATACATACATACATACATATATATGTTTCTTTTCAAAAATCCAGCAGAAAATCCAACTGGCACTTTCGGAAGCCAAAGCTATTTTGATTTGTGGTACAAATCAACCAATCAAGTATCACAATTCAAACAAAAATAAGGTACTGATTTTGATAGTCTACAAAAAGCTTTATGAATTCAGACACAACAAAAAGCCAAAACACACACACACACAATTATTCAACCGAATTTCAAATTATTATCAAATTTAACTATTTCAATAGCAAAATAAAATAATTATCGTCAGTGATATTAGCTAATCGTTTGAATCATTGTACTAAAATCTTATTGCGGGAACATGCCACGTGTACGGTCTTCGTACTCTCTCTCTCTCTCTCTCTATTTTGTTTATAGAGTATTGTGTGTGTGTTGCGAGTCATTATGAGGCGTGATGCTGAGTGCGTACTGTGTTTCCTGCGTGGGTCCCAGACTTAACCCCAACCGTACAGTAAAAAGATTCTCGGCTTCTTTTCTTTGCAGGCTAACTGACAATTATCGGCGTTAATAAGCTTCCGTCATCTTTTTTTTTTCTTTTTTTTTGCCCCCCTCTTTTGACCCCGCAGTCGCCGCTTTGTCTTTTTAGTTTTTTACTTTCTTTAACCCCCCCCCCTCATCTGTTTGGAGCCAGCGGCACTCTTTCGCGCTCGCCTCGGCTTCACGAGCCTGTTTGTTTAAAATTCGCTTGCATATCATATGAATTGTACGTATACTAATGTATTTATTTATTTTTATTTTTTTTGCTCTGTCTATATTTATTTTTAAAAAAATGTTTATAAATATATTCGTATTACACTATATTATAGTTTGTTACATCTGAGCCACTAATTAGAGTAAAAAAAATAGTGGGTATCAATTTGATGATGAAGGTTCGAATCCCATTCTCCATTTTAAAAAAATATATAATATAATTTATTATCAAGATTTTAAAATATGGCTACTGAAGTGTAGCAACTTTGTGCTCCAAATTGTGACGTTTTAGATTGCAAAAACCTTGAACAAGTCTACTCTAATGGAGGGGGAGGGGGGAAGAGAGAAAATGTTGATTTCTTTATTAGTTGGAGTTGGAACAATATGTACGACAGACTTGCACCCACATTAATTATCTCTTGCATCATTTGATTGCTAACAGTGATGGCGGTCGTACTAGTTAAAACAGCAAGCTTGTATTGCATTACAAATTGAGAGCTATAACCTTTAATCACTGGATCTAGAAAATGGAGCCTACCATAGCTTTCAAGAGAAGAATAAATTGGAGGTAGATGGTATGTTACGGCAAATGCAATGGTAAAGTATTATTGGGTCAATAAAGATATTGTCTTTTGTTGATGTGGTTGTATTGTAAAATGTGTTTTGCTTATGTGGTTATATTGGGATAAGTGTTTTGCTGATGTGGATGTATTGATATTTGATGTTTTGGTATAGTTTTATTGTGGATAATATGGAGGAATGAAATGTTGTTGGCCTCCATGTTGGGTGGGAAGAGAAATTGTATAAAAATTTGTGTTTTGTTGATGTGGTTGTATTGAAAAATGTGTTTTGCTGATGTGGCTATATTAGAATACGTGTTTGACTTGACTTTTTGTGTAATAGAGGTGGGACCGGTCAATATTTTTGTTGGCCCAACAATAACAAATCATTACATTTGCCCTTAACCTTTGTGGTTACGTGCAAGGTTTTATTACAATATATTTTTGTCGTTAAGTGTAAAATTTTTGTGTTTATAGACGTGACGAGCTAAATTTAAATACAAATATTCAAATGACAAACTTATATGTTATAGCTATTGAATACCAAAACATGTACTAAATTTGAAGTATTTATATTGTGACAACCTTCTTATAATACCCTTTCAAAGCCATCAGCTCATAGGTCACTTTGTGATCTTTGAGATAGTTTTAAACGCAAGACCTTATTGTCATAACCCGCACCACGATGACATACACTTTATACCGGATCGAAGTTTGTGCAGGTAAGTGGGTTGCAAGGCCCATGGAACCCTTAAGAAATATCTCAACTAGTTTTGAATTTTCAACCTCGAGCACCTTTAATTCTCAAATCCAGAGAGGTAATGAATGAGGCTATCGCCCCTCAAAACCTAAAACATAAATCCTAAATTAGATGTGTCTTTTTTTCCCCTAAATTCTCAAATACAGTCGATGAAACAATCTAGAAAAGCAAAATTGTTGGTGTTCTCTTCATAAGCATTGAACTAAATTGTACATCATATGATATCATAAATGTGTCAAATTCAATCTTCCTCCTCCTGCTAGATGGAGTTCATAAAAACAGAGATAGTTGGCTAATTATATAATGCATGGAACATGAATTTAAGGACAATGTCGGTCCTCTACCAAATAAATTAAAAAAAAAAACCCATTACACGATTTATTCTTTAGATTATTATTTAAATAGAACCCATATGGAGTAATTAGTTACTTAATTATATACACAGAGAATATTTATTAATCAATACCTCATGTCAGAGACTCAGAAGTCAGGTGATTGAAATTATTCTGTCCCCAACACACACACATATGGGGGATATTTAGGGGGTTTAAAGAACAAAGAACTTAACCCCCATTGTCAACCAAAAAAGACTCCAAACCCAAGAGAGTCCTAGGATAGGGTGCACTGTCCCAGCAAGTAATTAGCCAAACATGGTTCCCATGTGATTTACTGCTCTTTCATTCCTTGGTCTTAGTGCTTTGAACTTTTCATTTCCACACTTTTTTGACTTTCATAAATCTCTATAATTGGTTGTCTACTAAAACATGCATAGATACATAGTCCAATACCCCATTTGGATGCTGGTGTGGGTGTAGTAGGATCTTGAGATCTTCACAGACAGTACTCATGTCATGTCTCCCACTCTCCTGTGACTTGTTAGTGTACTCTTCCTAGTTTTATAGTTGTCTCATCTGTCTAGGCATCTTCACATACACACACAAGTCACAACCAGAACTTGAATTGAGTCATGGGCCCTCATTATTCACCACTCAATTGGGCCCAAATTAGGTTAAGGCTTTGTTTGGTTCACCAATTAGATAGTCAATGTAATGTGCATTGTCATCATTAATTGTGATTAAGATTGATGATATATCATTATGTAAAATAATTATGCACTAACATCATTGTAATAAACATCGATAGGTGGAGGTAATAATGGCACTTCCTCACCCAAGTGGGGTATGGCGTGGTGTCCTAATTCATGTGTTCTTTTTTTGTTTACAATAATATCCAATGTTTCACGTTGCACAGGCAAAGAGCACTTGACTGGAGTTTATCTGAAACTTCATTTTTTTTTATATTTATAAATAATTGTTATATTATATAACTTATGTATAAAAGATATGATTTGGACAGTAATAATAATTTGTACACCAATATATATAGACACACACACACATATAATGAACAAAAGCAAGCTAACAAGTAGAAAAGTCGGTGTGTATGGACTGAAGCCACTAACTATATATATAGATATAGTTATGTCAATCATGCATGATGATGATGATAATAATAAGAGGAGGAACAGCCAGCGAGTCGTCTCATGCATTTGTTTTTTTTTTCTTTTCAAAGCATTATTATTAGTCTCCTACTCCCACCATGTCCACAATTATATATACATCTCCTTATCCTCTACATGTTGGCCCCCTACCTGCGTACCCAGGTATCCAACCTAACTCAATCTTCATGTCTCTTGCCCACATTTCCACTATCCATAGTGATATATGTTGGAATGCAAGCCTCCCAATCAGAAAGGATGTTCTAACTTATCGCATGAGGATAATTAGTATAGTATAACTTCATGACTTTGGATGTTGTGAGAATATGTGAAGTATATTTCTTGAGTAAAGCTTTGTACATGAGGTATTGTGTGTGTGTATATATATAATACAAGAATTAGTATAAGGTAACCCTAATTCTATATAAGGTAACATCCCTAAATTCAAAGTGGATTGACGGAAGTCAAGTTGAGTTTGGAAATAAGAGTGTGAAAACGTTCAGGTGGGTGACCTTGGTGAAGAGATCAGCGGTTTGTGTGTGTGTGTGTGGGTGTTTATATATATATATAATAATTCGAAGTTTAAAGTTGAAACTGCTTTTTGGGTAAGCAATCATCGAAAGCAAAAGGATTTAAGACAGCAAGATGGAGTAGAATTCAAGAATTTGACTTGGCATAAAAGTTGTAAAAGAAAGAGAAAGATGAAAAAACCAACGTGACTATGTCTAAATTTATTTTATCTCCTTAATTAATTAATTAGTGTTAATTATAAGCCGATTAGTACTTGTCCAAATTCCAATAAGCATTTCTTTATCTCCCTCCCCCATAAAGAAAATATAGAAAACTATACAAGCACAGTACAACGTAGCAATAGAAGAAAAGAAAAGTCGCACGAGTAATGATTCTATATTCTTGTTCAATATATATACAGAGACAGACACAGCTGGGTGCATGCAGGAGGTTTGCTTTAGGGTTTCTTTGAGTTTAATCAACTGATTTTAGGACAATTCACAATGTAATTATTCTCTGTTTGATATCCAATCTGTCCTTTTGAATCTTAAAGCGGCAACACTCATGATCATAACTTCGTAACCCACACTGGAAATTCGTTTTTGTAAGCAGTAGATAGTTTTACGGTATGACTATAAAATTTAAAAAAGCAAAGCATACTTTTAATATTGAATATTCAAAATTGGAAGAGACTGTACGTGAAGCAGTATTGCTTCCATCAGAAGTTGGAATATTGTGCACTACTGCTTGTAGGAAGTTTAATTGTATGAAATCTGTGTGGGAATTTGCTCAAAAATAAGTTAGGTAAAGTCGTACTTGACGCGAATTAGGATTGTTATAACTAGAAAATTTGTAGGGTTTTATTATTGTAACAGAGTAACAGACTATGGTGCCCCAGGTGCACAGGTGGGCGGGGCTGGGTGCCTGTCAAGCTACTGCTTGCGGGGAATATCTCTCATTAAATCCCACATCACCCAACGGATGAGGGAAAATACAAAATATAATAGGTCAAACTCTTAAATCAGTAACAACCGATTTTCCTTAGAGTGTTTGCACCAGATTCCATTTAAACTCCACAATTAAGCATGTTTATACGAGAATAATATTGGGATGAGTGACTCTTGGGAAGACAAAGCTATGAGGGTCAATTGGGCCGAAAGCGGACGACAAACAATGCCAAAGTGTAACTATACTTGAGAGGGTGAGTGGTTACAATCGCGAGAGAGAAAAATAAAGGGTGAGCGAGCCTTCTTTAAGAGAAAAACATTAGTCCTCTTGTAAGGTGCGAGTTTCACTCATTATAATCTTCTTCAATATAATTACATAATGAATATGGATCTCTACTCCCCGTGATCTTAAGACTTTTGCCGAGCCATCTAAATCTCTTTGTGTGTGTTACCGTTTTTGTTTGATTTTATATCTTCAATTTACTTGAATCTTGTTATTAGTTTAGTCGCTGCTCCTTGTGTGCTTTGTTGAGTTTGATTTAACACAACAATCTGCACCCAAAAGAAGCAACTGTGAACACACCAACAAATTAAGACGTGCGAGACCCACTTTGATAATATTCAAGAAGACATGCATTCATTTCTTATATCATATCATCTAGCTAGTAACCTTTGAAAAAGCAGATCCTGCTTTGAAGTCAAAGTGTATGCGTAAGTGTGTGTGTATATCATGCTATTAATTCTTATTTAAAAATGAAATGGAAAGAAAAAATTGTCCCCACTTAGTGCCTGCGAAATTTTGGTGCCACACTTGCGTGTCGGCATGGTCCACTATCGAAATTAAATTTAACGTGAAAAAGATGTAGAATTCTTCGACTCTACTCAACGATGCACAATTAATACAATTTTTTTCAAGTTTGATTTAATTTTTTTTGAAAAACAAATACCCCTTACTTCGTAAAGACAATCAAAACACATTCACCATTTTTTTTAGTGAAATTAAAGTGTTGTCTACTGTAAATTTTTTACAACCGCTCATCCCACACCATACTTGCTAGTTGTGGAGATACATATTGGCCATTTACAGTAGACCCCCCCGCTAATCCCACACTTGCCAGTTGTGGCAGATATACATTTGGCCTTGTATTGAGGATGGATCCATCTTTGATTGTGACACAACATTGTATGATGAAACGGATGCAAAAACATGGATCCACTCAAAATATTGGAATTTCTAGAGATTCCTGCGTGTTTTGATCACTTGGTGCTGTTCATTATAAGGACAAAATTACTGACACAATAATGTTGGCTCCTCATCTATCGTTCCTATCATTGAAATCATGCATTTTGGCTTCTATTGGATTTGAGTCAAAAATCAAAAATTAGGGGTTGGTACAATGAACTCATGAAACTCATTGGGTTTCCTTGATTTAAGGCACCATTAACTGGAGAATGTGGGTGGTGGGTAGTCTGTAAAATATCAAATCAGGTTTGAATTGAAGAGTGGGATGGAATTTGGTCATATAATTAAATCATTCTAGCACAACTTGTTGAATTCAACCAACCAAGGACTCAAGCCCCTATCCCCACCCAACACTACACAGTTGATGTTATTATATACCCAAATCTTTTGCTACTTATTAGTTACTTCAGTACTGTGTGTGTACTTACCCCAAGTGTAGGGTATCGTCAAGTAATAAACCGGTGAGTCCGGTATCGATCCACGAGGAAGCAATGCAAATTTGAAGTGAATGATATGCAAATGACTAGCTAACACTAATAAACACAATGAATATCAAATAAAAGCAAGTAAAAGAAATGGGCCGAATGACTCGGTAGCATGAGCGATTTTGTAATCAAAGTAAGCACAAATTGGATTTAAAACAATTAATTAAAAACCTAGTCTCTAATCCGTCCCGGTGGTTACTCGGTTCTCATACTCAAGGTATCATTGCAAACACACACAACCATACACAATGCATTGTGTGATACTATCAATCATGCATATGCAAAGAGAATTGGGATATAAGACTTCAATTCATACATGTAGGCCATCGGGTCTCTTAATCTACGATGAACGCAAAGGGATAAGCACCTAATATTATGGATTAATGTTCCCCCTTGGGGCTCGGCTTGGCTAACACCCTAGTTTCACACTCAAAGATCAATTAACCATAACTCTCCCATGCACATTCCTAAATTAACCCAAAACCCCATCATCAATACACATAATTAATAGCTATGCAATGGAAAACTCAATTAATTAAGGAAATCATGCAATGGGTTTAACAATTCTCAATCAAACACATTAGATGCAATCCCTAGACTAGACAATCCAAGAATACAATCAAATATGTCATTCTCATATATCCACTCACACAACTATCACGAAATTAAAAGAGAAGAATCGAAGCTACGATTCTTTGAACATACCTTCAGTAATCGAAACCTTGCATCCACCTTTCGGGATTAGAAACTAGAGAAGAGAACTACCCACTCATGATTGTTGCAATAAACATCCAATCTATTGTCATCTAAATCAGAGTTTATACAAAATCAAGAGAAAGCACCAAAAACAACAAAGAAAACTTAGAGAGAGAAACTAGATCTACACTACTCCTATGGTGGCTTCCTCTTGGAGAAGTCAATGAATAATCATTAAATCTCAACCTTGCAATATGTAGCCGTTGCACTTGCATTATTTTCCAAGTCTAGCTTTGCAAGATTTGAGTTGTCATGTGCACTTGCAGCCATCTTTGACCATTTGATTAAACTTGCACCAAATCTTGACCTTGGTATCTCCAACAATTTTGTCATCTTTGACCATTTGATCAAACTTGCACCAAATCTTGGCATTGGTATCTCCAACAATTTCCTTTTAAATGTGTAGCAACTTGCAGCCATCTTTGACTCCAAAAATCAAGTAAGATCTTCTTTTAAGTCAAAAATTGCAAGCAAGAATGTTGTCTTATGCACAACCATTGGATTCACCTTTAAATGATCATCTTAACCCTTCAAGTCTTGTTGTAATCTAATCCATTCATAATTCAAAACAATTCAATCTCGGCCATAGATTAGTGTACCGTTGGAGCTTGTAGTCTTCAAGAATATCTTCATAATCTAAGTCCCGACACCTCACAGCAAAAAGTGCCCAATTCAGTCATTTAAGCCCGATTTCCTGCAGAACCAACGGGAAACATGTATAAGGGTAAAATTACTTTATTTAAACACAAATGAATTACTATAAGCACTAGAACCTCCTAATTAGATAGTATTAGGACCTCAAAATAGAGGTCCGGTCACACCCCCCAACTTAGACGTTGCTAGTCCCTAGCAATGCAAACACTTCTAAAAATAAAATCCTAACTCACTGACGTAGGCATCACGGTTGCATTTAGCGCATGCAACAAGCCTTTAAACCCCTAGGTCACCCTAGTGGACGAGTTGTAGTCTCGTGAGGGCTTATCAGAGCGATACCCACAAACACTTGCCAAGGGATCCACTATTACTTTGAAAGCACCATAAATGATTCTTAAGTTCTCACATGCAAGAAATAGAGCTAATCCCCCAATTTCCCCGCTAGTTGAAGACATGCAAAATCTTTAGAAAATCAATCTCAAATCCCCTCAAAGATGACTAAGAACATTTTATAATATGTAAAATATATGTGCAATCAAGCAAGACAACTCAACACATTCACACAAGTAAAACCTTGTTATGGACCCTTTTGGTGTTCATAAATCCGCAATCCCAAATGTACACAAAAACATAAAAGCATTGTGGTAAGTGAATGACTTACACAATTGAATTAAATGTATGTGTTTATAAAAGATAATTTGGATGGGCATAGCTTTGAGAAAGAAATCACCTACAAGAACAATTAATGCATCCGCCAACTCACTTGTTTACCTTGAATCAAATTCATCAAAAGGTTAAATGGTTTGTAATGTGGCTAAGGGACAAGGTAGGAAGAATTTGGAACTAGGTAACAAGTTGCAAGGTTAAGTTCAAACATGTGAGCTAAATTCTCATTTTGTCACCCCTTCCATTGCACCACAAATCCAAACACTTCTCATCCTTTACACACAAAGGATTAACTTTATTGCATACACCTCTTTTTGATTTTTTTTCTATGCACTTTTTTTTTTCCTTTTTTTCTTCTCTTTTCTTCTCGAAAATGAACAACATTTGAACAACAACCCTCAAATTTTTTTTTTCAACATAAGAAAGGGTAATATCACTACCAACTTATTTTTTTTTTTCAAGCTCCTACTCAACCTTGCAACCAAAAGTGGGAAGTATTTAAGGAAGTGGTGCACACAAGGCTTGTAAGTGAAATAAAAAGGCTTAAAGAAATTTAGGCTTATAATCACTCACAAAGGAATAGGCTAAGCTCAAATCTCTCAACCTAATGAATCATTCAATCCTAAGTTCACAGGCAAGTGGCAAAATACAAAAATCACACTTCTCAGTAATCAAATGTAATGGATGCAAAGCTATTGAAGAACACGTACATAAGATGTCAAATGAATATCAATGAATAGCATCACCCAGAACCCAATGTATATCAAGGAAGAATGGCTCAAAAGATTGAGAAGGGATAAAAGGTAGTTTTCCAGACAAAATGATCCAAAAAACGTAGTCATACAAATGCTTCAATGCCAAGATGCCCACTTAATCACAGTTTTGATATCAAACTAGGTCCCAATCATCCCAAGAACGATTGATCATAGTCATCCTACTCAATCACATGCATCGACTTCACAAAAGAAATCAAGAAACCTACTCTACACTTGCACGTTCGAACAAGAATAATAAATTAACGTTGAAATTGGTAGTGAATCCCAAAAGCATCTACCATTCCCTTCCTAAAGTCCATCTAGCATGTATGAACAACAAAGCACAACACAATATAATAGAGGGTAGGAAATCATACCATACTCTTCAAAAGTGATCGGAATCATGAGAAACGAAGCATATCCTGAAAAAGTTAATACCAACCACACTATCCAAGCATGACACAACAAGAAATTTTTATTTTTTTTTTTCAAATTTTTGATATTCACAAAAGCACACCAAAATAAAGCAAGTTTCACAATGAATTCACAATTCCCTCACCCCCCAACTTAAATGAGATATTGTCCCCAATGTCAAGAATGGAAAACAAGGCAAGAACAAATTGTGAAATGCATTGTGAACATACAAAAACACACCAAAATTAAAGGGTAAAAAAAAATCAAAACATAACACACAACCATGTCACAATTCTCACCCCCCAACTTGAATAAGTGCACAATGAGCAAAAATTGTGAAATGGATTTTGAGCATACGAGATACACAAAAATAAAAGTGATCTCTAAACCAATCCTAAACATATATGTACAAAAGTGGATCAACCATAACACAAGAGAGGGATGGGATCCTTGAGATCCCAAGAACATCCTCAAAATCACTACTCCCACTTTGAGGAACATGACGAACCACACATGATTCGGTCCCCTTTTCTCCAAACTCACCTAAAAAGAATTTTAATCGTGGTTTGGGATGCCACACTTTTCTAATTTTGGTAAATATTTTATGTGTGACATGATGTTTAAATGATTCTTTAAATCCACTTGCAAAAGGTAACGTTGTCAATTCTTGAGGATGCACTTGGTATGCACCGACTTTGATTGGGAAAGCCTCTAATGCTCCTAAATGAAGGGGCAAATGTTCTACACTATAAATAGTCAAGAACTTCAAAACTTTTTTCATAATATCTCCCTCAATCAAAAGTCGACTACCTTTCTTAATCAAAACTAGCACACCCTCAAATGAATTCTTTGCAAGTGTCATCTCTAATTTATCCTCAACATGAGAGTGAATATAAAGCTTAGGGATGTACTCAATTGCCCTCCCACGGTCTAACTCATTCCCTTTTGATCTCACTTTGTTCTCCTCTTTCTCTTCATTTCTCTTCTCTTCGCTCTTTTCCTCAACCTTTTCAACTTGATAATTGTCCTTGTCTCGACATGATCTATCTCCAACTATAACATTTTTCACCTCACCACCCACTTCTTCCACTAATTTCTCATCCTCACTTACCTTAGGAGTCATGGTATTGTCAATTACTATCCCACTCCTTGAGGTAATGATGGGTTGTTCTTGTTCTTGCACATTCAACCCCTCACTTGAAGTTTCGAATTGAAATTCTAATGTTTGAGTGATCTTTGTCAATTGGCTTCTTAAATCTTCCAAGGCTCTATTGGTTTGCTCACGAAATTCAAATCTCCTTTGATTAACCTCCAATTGAGCTTCCATGAATATTTGAAGCGTATCCTCAAGTGATCTCTCTTGGGGTGGGGTGCATGGTTGGTAAGATGGTGGAGCTATACATTGGTGTGAAGATTGTGCTTGCCTAAAGGGTTGGTACTCATGTGCATGAATGTAGTCAAAAGGAGAAGGTGCATGTAAATTTTGTCCGAAGGGAGCATATTGTGGCACTTGTGGCATTTGATAATACATAGGTGGGTAGACATTTTGTGGGGCAAATTGCGCCGCATTGTCTTGTTGAAGTGGTTGAGGTGCATTTTGCAAAGCATGCTCAACTTGAACATTTTGCAAATTTTGGGCATTGTCAATTTGGACATCTTGCCCTTGCACCGGATTCATCAACTCATCAATATTCACATGTTGTAAAAGACGACGCAATGCATCAAGATTCATATCACCCCCACGTACACTCCCCGCATCACTCACATTTATATCACCACCTATCCCATCTCTATTATACCCATGCCCACTAACATTATCTCTAGGTTGAGACATGATGGCAAGGAACAATAGCAAGTAACACACAAAAGTAGCACTCAACCACGTCAAGTAACACAAGATTTTTTTTTTTTTTTTTTTTTTTAAACTACACTAAATCGACTACACTACAAAGCAAGTAAAAGGGAGGAACGAAGTTACCCTTGAAGCGTGACCGTGCTCCTTCCTTATTTGATGGTGTTTAATAGCATAAAGCTAGCATCTACAAGCCACCCAACTCCGTCTTTGACACTCGCTTCCCCGGCAACGGCGCCAAAAACTTGACCGACACCAAAGTGTGTGTGTACTTACCCCAAGTGTAGGGTATCGTCAAGTAATAAACCGGTGAGTCCGGTATCGATCCACGAGGAAGCAATGCAAATTTGAAGTGAATGATATGCAAATGACTAGCTAACACTAATAAACACAATGAATATCAAATAAAAGCAAGTAAAAGAAATGGGCCGAATGACTCGGTAGCATGAGCGATTTTGTAATCAAAGTAAGCACAAATTGGATTTAAAACAATTAATTAAAAACCTAGTCTCTAATCCGTCCCGGTGGTTACTCGGTTCTCATACTCAAGGTATCATTGCAAACACACACAACCATACACAATGCATTGTGTGATACTATCAATCATGCATATGCAAAGAGAATTGGGATATAAGACTTCAATTCATACATGTAGGCCATCGGGTCTCTTAATCTACGATGAACGCAAAGGGATAAGCACCTAATATTATGGATTAATGTTCCCCCTTGGGGCTCGGCTTGGCTAACACCCTAGTTTCACACTCAAAGATCAATTAACCATAACTCTCCCATGCACATTCCTAAATTAACCCAAAACCCCATCATCAATACACATAATTAATAGCTATGCAATGGAAAACTCAATTAATTAAGGAAATCATGCAATGGGTTTAACAATTCTCAATCAAACACATTAGATGCAATCCCTAGACTAGACAATCCAAGAATACAATCAAATATGTCATTCTCATATATCCACTCACACAACTATCACGAAATTAAAAGAGAAGAATCGAAGCTACGATTCTTTGAACATACCTTCAGTAATCGAAACCTTGCATCCACCTTTCGGGATTAGAAACTAGAGAAGAGAACTACCCACTCATGATTGTTGCAATAAACATCCAATCTATTGTCATCTAAATCAGAGTTTATACAAAATCAAGAGAAAGCACCAAAAACAACAAAGAAAACTTAGAGAGAGAAACTAGATCTACACTACTCCTATGGTGGCTTCCTCTTGGAGAAGTCAATGAATAATCATTAAATCTCAACCTTGCAATATGTAGCCGTTGCACTTGCATTATTTTCCAAGTCTAGCTTTGCAAGATTTGAGTTGTCATGTGCACTTGCAGCCATCTTTGACCATTTGATTAAACTTGCACCAAATCTTGACCTTGGTATCTCCAACAATTTTGTCATCTTTGACCATTTGATCAAACTTGCACCAAATCTTGGCATTGGTATCTCCAACAATTTCCTTTTAAATGTGTAGCAACTTGCAGCCATCTTTGACTCCAAAAATCAAGTAAGATCTTCTTTTAAGTCAAAAATTGCAAGCAAGAATGTTGTCTTATGCACAACCATTGGATTCACCTTTAAATGATCATCTTAACCCTTCAAGTCTTGTTGTAATCTAATCCATTCATAATTCAAAACAATTCAATCTCGGCCATAGATTAGTGTACCGTTGGAGCTTGTAGTCTTCAAGAATATCTTCATAATCTAAGTCCCGACACCTCACAGCAAAAAGTGCCCAATTCAGTCATTTAAGCCCGATTTCCTGCAGAACCAACGGGAAACATGTATAAGGGTAAAATTACTTTATTTAAACACAAATGAATTACTATAAGCACTAGAACCTCCTAATTAGATAGTATTAGGACCTCAAAATAGAGGTCCGGTCAGTAGTCTGTAAAATATCAAATCAGGTTTGAATTGAAGAGTGGGATGGAATTTGGTCATATAATTAAATCATTCTAGCACAACTTGTTGAATTCAACCAACCAAGGACTCAAGCCCCTATCCCCACCCAACACTACACAGTTGATGTTATTATATACCCAAATCTTTTGCTACTTATTAGTTACTTCAGTACTGTGTCTCAGCTCCCCCATAGTAAGAAATAAGAATCTCGGTGTTTTTTATTCCAATTATATCTTAATGTTGAGATGGACGTATAGGATTCATGTGAAATTGTGGGTCTTGCAAGTTTCAGATGATCCATATGAAATCGTGTATGTCTATCTTATGAATATTTGAGATAATTAGAACAAAAAAAACATTGATATTCGTAAGAATGGTCTAAGTTAATGGTTCTATTGAAACACATGATTTTGAGGACTTATTTCACTAGAAGTGTAAGATTAGTAACTCATAATTACTGAGAAATTAATTTATTTATTGAAAATGGAATAAAACGGCAGCGGCATCTTTTGACCCATGACGGCGTGGAGGGGAAGCCCTAAATCCCCATATATCTCAAAGGTTGTCGTTACCGGCGTTAGTTTGCTGGTTTCCGTTACTATCGCGGGTTGTCGTAACCGGCGTTTGTTTGCTGGTTTCCGTTACTATCGCGGGTTTTTAAGCTTTTGTTCTGTAATACGCAGCGGGGCCCAGCATAGAATGGATGTTCCCTTGGTGAGGCCCGTGACGAGACCAAACAAAAGAGACTGTGGGCCCCTACTTCATCTTTGGTCATTCTTACACTTCTCCAAGATATTTATTATTTTCGAGTTACACTATTAAAAGTAAGGTTACATTGTTTATCAAAAAAAAAAAAAAAGTAAGGTTACATTTAGTAGGGAGGTTTGTGGACATTGGCAAAGAGAGGTTCAAGACGTACCATTTCTACAAAACTAGAGTCACTTTGGGACTCAAAGGGTACCATCGAGGGGTGTGTTACTCCGCCCAAGACCGTGAAGGCGTGAACTCGTACGATCTAATTTCATGATAGGGTGACGCCGACGCGGGTGGAAACAACAAAGAAGATCAAACCAATGTTAAATAAAAAAAGAACATTGGAATCCATTAGATTTGAGAGAAAACTCTCTACGTTTTTTCAATATATATTCCTAAAATCAATGTTCATGACCATTAGGGCCGGCTACAATCCTAAAAGATGAGAAACACAAAAAAAAATAAAATTACTATAATACCCCCGAAACATAAAACGGTTCATTTAGGGCCATAAACGATGGAATTTCATAAAAATAGGGTGGAGCTAGGGTCTTGTTCACCACGTTGTTCCGAGTCACCCAATCGAATTTCGTCCAATTATGATAATGTTCTAATTTTGAATCCCATTAAGCGAAAATATAGCAAACTAGTCCTATATCATAGGGTTCGTTAGAAAATCCTGTCCAAACATATCAAAATGACATTGTCCGTTTTGGGTCAAAAATCATCATGAATTTGTTTTCTTATGCCGTCCCCGAAGTATTTAGGTCTAGAAAATGCATCACTTATGTGAGAGAGACTGAACCTTTATTTATATATCACTCAATCTAGTTATGCAAATCCGATATGTGACTACAAGTCTTGAGAGGGTTGGATAAGGAATTCTTTGGAGAGATTAGTAAAATGGGTGTAAACGGCCAATAGGAAGTTAATAATATACTTCGACCCAATTTTCTACTCAAATTAAGGCTAATAGATTCTTCTAGGGACAAGAAATGTGAATAACAATGATTTGAGTGTTATTTGTCGCATTCATGCATATTTGTTATTTTTATAATTTAAACCAATCAACGTCACGGATTGAAGATTTTGAGAGGCGTTTAGTGAGATTTGGAGGCTAAAATTTCAAATCACCATCTCACTCTTTTTGCTTTAATGTTGTGAAATTATAAGACTTTGTAAAAGAGGCCATTGACAAGACCAATTCCCTAACCCAATCCTTTCCATGCTAGAAAACAAATATTATTGTTTGGATTATTTAACTTGTTTTGGTAATAAACATAAAGTGTCGAATTCATTGAATTAGGGTTTTGGTTTCAAGCATTATCAATCAAAATCAAAGGGAGTGAGATCATCAAATCGAACGGTGTATATACTCCCAACCTTTAGCCAAATAGTTACAAACAACAGGGCCCACGTGAAAGATGACTAGATGAGTAATTGTTTAGTCAATATTCAGGAAAAAAAAGGGAAAAAGTGAATGAAAGAAGCTGTTTCGTGTCATCTTTGTCATGATTACTAGCACCTTCTTCTACTTTTTTTTTTGCCTTTACATCTCTCTATCTTTGTCTCTTAATAAACGTTTAAAACAAGTAACAACCTCCCTACATTTCACTGGTTTTCTCCCCAAAATATGCTTAAAAGTTGACACAAAAGAAATGTTAGATATAAATCAAAGTCCCAGCTAGACATGGGAAATATGTTATTGTTGGTTTTAAAAGTGTGGACAGAATCTTCACTGGTATGAGGTTTTTTGGTAGAATCCAAGAGCAAATTCATGCGGGTCTAGCCGTCTAGGTCCAAAACGGACAATATCATATCAATATGGAGATATATGGGTTTCATAATCCCAACAAATGATATCGGAGTGAGGTTCAAGACTTAGCCGTGTGGATGAAATCCTCGATGTCGAACAAAAGTGATGTGCGCATGTTAGCTCGCGATGAATCTATGTTAGGGCTCGAGGCAGGTGGTAGTTCTCTGATGCTTCACGTAAGGTGTGTCTCCCAACGCAACAAAATAGAGTCCACCATGCAATTGGTAATGATGTGGAGTGTTGTTCAACTTATTCTGGAAATTAATTTGAGGTGAGTATTATACTGATATTTACTTATGTTAAGGGTGTTATTCAGATTAAAAAAGCTCCTTATTTATCACCATATCATCATGTATTCGCTCGGCCACTCTTGATACCGTCTTTCTATTGATAAGACTAGACGCTCACCAGAAAGAAAGAAATTCGTGTCGAGTGTTAGATTTTCGAGATACAAAGTAGTTAGCTTGTCTTTGTCAAGGTTTGTTTTATATAGTCTAGTGTGAGGCACTGTCACTGTGGACTGTCCAGCAAAACCCAATAATGTTGCAATGCGTCCTCGTCATTCATTCGCGCATTTTATCGAACATGTGGCGGGCGTAAACGTTTTAGCTATATTTACCAAATACACTGTGACTGTTTGGTAATGTGTTCGCATTGCTTTTCTTGGCTGTGATGAGGTGCATCATAGTTTTTTTTGTGACACACTAAATGCATTTTGTCAGTAGAATTTGTTGAATAGAGTTAAAGATTTACCCAAGATTTACTTTATTGATTGAAGACTTTATTGACAAACTCAATATTGATTGAAGACTTTCCTTAATTGAAGATTCGGCAATCAATATTGATTTGTCTAAGTTCATAATTGATGCCTCAATTGTTGACTAATTGATGCCTCAATTGTTGACTTTGATAGTGACTTTGATAGAGATTGTAATTACGTAGATCATTGATTGTAAACCAATGTAATAGCTATATAGGTGTTTCCCACTTCAATAAAAGATATTGATTGCAAAATTAAGTTGGTATCGGAGCAAGGTTCTCTTAACATACTACCTCTCCATCACCGTAGCTACTAGGGGCCGACTGCTCCAACCATCCGACAGAAGCCGATTGCTTCGTCCATAACAGGTGCCGATTGCACCATTGAACCAGAATCTCATCCAGAAATTACAAACAACTCATGGCTGAATCCGGTGCTCTTATAGTTCCACCTGTGGTGACGCCAACTCAAGAACCAACCTCTATTCCTTATGGGATCAAACTGAATGGCTCAAATTTCACTCTTTGGTCTCAGGTGGTTACTATGTTCGTTGCTGGACGAGGAAAGATGGAATATCTCAAAGGTACGACCTCGAAACCTACTGTTAGTGACTCTACATATAACAAGTAGATGATGGAGGATGCTACTGTAAAAGGCTGGCTTATTGGCTCTATGGAGGCCGATATAATGAATCTTTTTATTCGTTTACCCACTGCGAATGATGTTTGGGATGCTGTGTCTCAAACATATTTTGAGGGTGCTGATAAATCTATTTTGTATGATCTGTCTCGAAAAGCTATGACAACTAAGCAGGCAGGGCGACCTGTGGCTGCATACTATTCCGATCTTAAGGTTATTTGGCAGGAGCTTGATCATCGTCGTCCAATTACCTTTACTCAGCCAGATGTGATTAAGACTCGAATGGCTGAAATTGATGAAGATCGAGTCTATTCTTTTTTGGCTGGGCTTGATGATATATATGATTCTGTTCGGGGAGATATTCTTCGTACTAATCCTCTACCTGGACCTGATAATGCTTTCTCAACTGTGAGACGTGAAGAACTTCGCCGGAATACAATGATGTCTTCAGAAGTTCCTCAGATGGCTATGGCAGTTCGAAAATATGGAACTCCAACAAGTTCTTTGTCACTGTCAGTACCTACTGGTGGTAAATGTACTCATTGCGGCAGCACCAAACATATTGTAGATACTTGCTTCAAAAAGCATGGATATCCCGAGTGGTGGCAGGCTCACAAAGAGCGATTACAAGCTCGAAAAGATGGTAAAGTTGCGCTATGCACCTCACCTACAGTCCCAATGGCACCGACTCCTTCTTCAATGGATACCATGGCTTCCACTACTCCAGTTGATATCACTCACTCTGTGGTAGATCCTACTCTTCTCCAACAGTCAGGTAGTGTTGGTCTAGCCCTTCTTGCAACAAATTCTGAAAAAGATCCCGGTTGGATTCTTGACTCTGGTGCGACTAATCATATGACCTTTGATGCGTCCTTATTACATGATGCTTGTTTACCAAATTGCTCTACTGTCACCAATGCCAATGGTGTTTCATATCCGGTTACGGGCGCTGGAAGGGTTAACTTAACTCCTTCATTATCCTTGGAGCACACTTTATTGATTCCTGCTCTTTCCAATAATCTTTTATCTGTGCCACAAGTTACTACACAACTAAATTGTTTAGTATTAATATATCCTACTTTTTGTTTCCTTCAGGATCTCTGCAGCGGGGAGATAATTGGGCGTGGTACTAAGAGAGAGGGATTATATTATGTGGAAGATGTTAGTATGGGACGATCTCTATCAGCAAAAGGGTCATCTAGGGCATCAGAAGATCAGATTCGGTTATGGCATCATCGTTTGGGTCATGTCTCCTTTGGTTACTTGAAATATTTATTTCCTACTTTATTTTCTACATGTGAACCTTCCAATTTTCAGTGTGATACATGTGTTTTGGCCAAGAGTCATCGTGCTACTTATTCTGATAGTTCTAATAAAAGAGTTGTGCCTTTTGCGTTGGTTCATTCGGATGTTTGGGGACCTGCCCCTGTTACTACTTCTGCTGGCTTTAGATGGTTTGTATTATTTATTGATGATTGCACTCGTATGACTTGGCTTTACCTTATGCGTCATAAGAGTGATGTGGCTGCTTGCTTCCGCACGTTTCATACCATGATCAAAACACAATTCTCTGCTAATTTACAAGTTCTTCGATCTGATAATGGTGGTGAATTTGTAAATCAGGAGTTACAAGCTTATTTTCAGACTCATGGAATTTTGCATGAAACCACTTGTCCTTATACACCACAACAGAATGGTGTTGCTGAGCGCCGAAACAGACAAATTTTGGAGATTACACGTGCTGCCCTTATTGGAGCCCACATGGCACCACGTTTTTGGGAAGAAGCTGTTACCACAGCTGTATATCTTTTGAATAGGGTACCCACTCGTGTTCTACAATTTCAGACACCACTTGATAAATTGGCATCCTATGTAACACTGCCATCGCACCTCACACTTCCTCCCCGGGTGTTTGGTTGTGTTGTGTTTGTACATTTACAGAAACATCTCCGCACGAAACTTGATCCTTGTGCCCTCAAGTGTGTATTTGTCGGTTATCATCCTTCACAAAAGGGTTACCGTTGTTTTCATCCTCCTACAAGTAAGTTCTATGTTACTATGGATGTCACCTTTTCTGAACATTAAATGTTTTTTTCTTCACCCAATTCCACGCTTCCGGGCCCGAGTGGTGATACTGTTGTTGAAGCTCCAAATTGGATGGAGTTGTTTCCTGATCCACTGTGTGTTGCCGATACTGTTGCTGAAGCTCCCTCTCTCTCATCTTCGCTAGTACCCACTCCCGATACTCCTCGTACAGATCCTCCTGAGGTAAGCATTGAGTCTGATGTTAATACTAACAATATTTGTGATAATACTTGTGTCTCGATTGAAACTGACAGATACGTACTCCCACCAAGAAGTACTCGTGGTGTTCCACCAGATAGATTTTCACCAGAGGTTGTGCGAAAAGTGAAATATCCTATTGCTCAGTATGCATCCACTCACCGACTGTCAAAGGAATGCCGAAGCTTTGTCAGTAATATGACTGTCATAGATATTCCTACTAAAGTGCAAGAGGCGTTGTTGGATCCAAAATGGGCAACTGCAATGACTGAGGAGATGACAGCACTTGAGAAAAATCAAACTTGGGAATTGGTGGAGTTGCCGAAAGGAAAAAAAGCTGTTGGTTGTAGGTGGGTGTACACCGTCAAGTGCAAGCCTGATGGTTCGGTTGATAGGTATAAAGCTAGGCTTGTGGCTAAAGGATTCACCCAGACGTATGGGGTTGATTATCAGGAAACGTTTGCTCCTGTTGCAAAAATTAATACGGTTCGAGTCCTAATATCCCTAGCTGCAAATTTTGATTGGCCTCTACAACAATATGATGTAAAAAATGCTTTTTTACATGGTGAGCTACAAGAAGAAGTTATATGTCTCTGCCCCCAGGATATGAAGCTCCAGGTGATCAAAGTGTCGTGTGTAAACTGAAGAAAGCCTTATACGGGTTGAAACAATCTCCTCGAGCTTGGTTTGGTCGATTCCGACTTGCTATGAGAAGATTCGGCTATAAGCAAAGTAATGCAGATCACACTTTATTTTTGAAAAGAGTTGGTGATAAATTAACGGCTCTCATTATTTATGTTGACGACATGGTAGTGACAGGCAACGATTCTGAAGAAATGCGTAAACTGAGAGACTATTTGTCAACTGAATTTGATATGAAGGATTTGGGAGGATTAAAATATTTTTTGGGCATTGAAGTTGTTCGTTCTGAGCAAGGCATATTTTTATCCCAACGAAAGTATGTGCTTGACTTATTAACAGAAACTGGTATGCTTGGATGTCAGCCAATTGGATCTCCTATGGAACAAAATCATGGATTGGAAGAGTCTTCGAATCAAACTTCAATAGACAAATTACGATATCAAAGGTTAGTTGGGCGTTTAATCTATTTGTCTCATACGAGGCCAGATATTGCATATGCGGTCAGTGTTGTGAGTAGATTTATGCACAATCCTGGTAAACAACATATGGATGCAGTTATTAGAATTCTGAGATATTTAAAATCTGCACCGGGAAAAGGCTTACTTTTTTCTAAGAATGGGCATGCAGACGTATGGGGCTATACCGACTCAGATTGGGCAGGTAAAGGAGACCGAAGAAGATCAACCACTGGGTATTTAACTTTTGTTGGAGGAAATCTGGTTACTTGGAGAAGTAAAAAGCAAAAAGTTGTCTCATTGTCTAGTGCAGAAGCCGAATACAGAGCAATGGTGAAAGGTATTTGTGAGTTGTTATGGCTCAAACGGCTTATGGGGGAGCTGAGTTTGTCAATTAAAAGACCAATGAAATTGTATTGTGATAATCAGTCAGCAATTAAAATTGCTGAGAACCCAGTGCAACATGATCGGACTAAACATGTGGAAATTGATAGGAATTTCGTGTATGAAAAGTTAGAAGAAAAAATAATTGAAGTTCCGTATATGAAGACCGAAGATCAGTTGGCTGATGTGTTAACCAAGGGAGTGTCAAATTCAGTGTTTGCTGATTCACTTGTCAAGCTGGGCATATACGATGTCTATGCACCACCTTGAGGGGGAGTGTTGAATAGAGTTAAAGATTTACCCAAGATTTACTTTATTGATTGAAGACTTTATTGACAAACTCAATATTGATTGAAGACTTTCCTTAATTGAAGATTCGGCAATCAATATTGATTTGTCTAAGTTCATAATTGATGCCTCAATTGTTGACTAATTGATGCCTCAATTGTTGACTTTGATAGTGACTTTGATAGAGATTGTAATTACGTAGATCATTGATTGTAAACCAATGTAATAGCTATATAGGTGTTTCCCACTTCAATAAAAGATATTGATTGCAAAATTAAGTGAATTCACCTCACAACACCATAGTTTTTTTACCTCGTAACACCTTATCTCACAACGCCAAAATATAAACATTCTCAAATGCTTTATATCATAACGTAAAGTATTTTATTTTAAATTAATATACAATACAAATATTAAGTGATTTTATATTAATATTATTAATCATTTAATATAACCGTAATTTAAATATGTCAAACGCACCTTACCACAGTTTTTAAAGTGATGTGTCAAACAGTTTTTACGTTTGAACTTATCTTACAATACCACAATTTTATATCTCACAACAAAATACAACAGTTCACGATACTCCCAAACCGCTACACTGTCTACGAATGGTGGATATTGGATTCAAGCAAGTATGAAGCCCCACCTCTTATCACAAGAGCACATGATTTCACACACATCGAAACAGTGAAGCATGTAAAAATGAAAGAAAACAAAGAAGCACGTGAGTGGGGGGATTTGGGAGAGAAATGGGCTTTTTTTTTTTAATAAACCCGTTCTCCATTTTCTCATCTTATTTTTGTTTGGCAACATATGGACATTCTCAACAAAAGAAAAGAACCCACTTCTTGTTACATCTTCACCTTCATGAACTACTCCCCCTATTTTGATAATTTAAAACCCTAATTCAACTTGGGATTTGAAGCAAAAGTAGAATTAAAAAGAGAGTTTGAACAAAGCTTCCAACAAAGCTCTTGCAAACTTTTAGATGCCAAACCCAGTGTCAAAACATTTCTTCACATCGGGAATTAAGTTTTGGCCTAAACCAAATCCTCCCATTTAAGACCCATGGGTTCAAATCCCCCTGCCCCCTTCGCCTATATGTATAATTCTTCACATCACATTGCAACTTGATGGGTTTTCATCACTGAACATGTTGTATGGGTCCGAATGTGGGGGCGGGTATGGGTATGGGTATGAGTACGGGTTTGGCGGGTATGGTTGTGGCATGTAGTTGACAGCGGGTGGGGGTTCTGGCATATAGTTGACGGCGGGTGGGGGTCGGGCATACATCATGGGTTGGAACCTCTCATTAGCCATTGCACGCTGTTGGTTCATCATAGCCATATATTGCTGCTGTTCTTGCTGTTGTTGGCGGTGCGGGTCGCCGGGCATAAGATCCGGCCCAGCCCCTCGGAAATAACCACCAGGAACGCCGGCACCGACACCACCACCACCACCGTTCATGGGCAGTCCTTGAACAGCTGGAATGTTACCAATTTGACCCATAGGAATGCTACCACCCATCTCACCCATGGGCATGTTCATGTTACCCATCTGGGGCCCACCCATAGCACGGAACCCATCATTCAGTCCACCGCCGCTGCCGCCTCCGTTCCCCTTTTTACCTCCGCCGTTACCATTCATGTTGTTGACATTAGCACTGCCGCCGCCATTATTGCCATTCTTGTTGTTATTGGTCCCACCGCCATTTTTGCTTCCTTGATTTTGGTTGTTATTACCTCCACCTCCTCCACCACCTCCTTTCTTACTGCCATTTCCATTTTTGCCATCACCACCACCCATATTTACCTGAACAGGTACAGCACCACCACCACCGCTTCCTCCTTTCTTACCGACATTACCACCACCATTGGCAGCAGCTGCAGCGGCGGCAGCCTTCATGAGCTGGGGGTTGTTCCCATTCATCATCATCATCATATTAGGACCTAGAGGACCGTTTTTACCCATCATGGGATTTGCCTTGTTCGGTACCGGATGGCGAGGATCATCCATTTCATCATCATACTCATCGTCTTCAAAATCATCGTCGTCGTATTCACCATCAGTCGAGTCATCTTCCTCAGGCAGGTTGAACTTCGCAGCTTTCTGGTTGCTGTTATTGTTGTTCTGAGTTGGTGGAAATTTCTGCAAGTCCGTCAATGGAGGCAGCTTCAGATCTTGGAACCCTTTCATTTGCTGAAACTGTTGCAGCTGCTGTGGGTTTAATTGGCCCCCTTTCATTTGCTGAAGCTGTTGCAGCTGCTGTGGGTTTAACTGGCCCCCTTTCATTTGCTGAAGCTGTTGTAGCTGCTGTGGATTTAATTGGCCCCCATTCATTGGCTGAAGCTGTTGCAGCTGCTGCTGGTTTAATTGGCCCCCTTTCATTTGCTGAAGCTGTTGCAGCTGCTGTGGATTTAATTGGCCCCCATTCATTGGCTGAAGCTGTTGCAGCTGCTGTGGGTTTAATTGACCCCCTTTCATTTGCTGAAGCTGTTGCAGCTGCTGAGGGGTTAATTGGCCTCCAATTAATTGGCCCCCTTTAGGCTGCTGGCTGTTGTTGTTGTTTCCACCCTTTTGGCCTCCTTTGTTGTTGTTGTTGTCACCACCTCCTTTGCCATTGTCAATTTGCATGTTCTTAAACTGGTTAGGAAGCTGGTTCTGATTGCTATTAGCCTTTTGGGAACCCCATAGCTCTGCGTGCTTCCCTGATTTTGAAAGCTTCTTGATGAGTACAGCTGGGTCTACATTCCCTGAGACTGTGACCTTTCCTTGCTCTGAATCTATTTTGGTGGTGTAAACCCCTATCCACAGAAAATCAAGAGATGAGGATTTGGGTAAAATTTTAGTAGAGAAAATAGTAATTTTTGGGGTTTAAGAGGGAAGAAGGATTACCGTCAATTTTCTGCAAGATTTTCTTGACTTTCTGTTTACACCCATCACAGTGTATGTTCACTTTGAGAACACAAGTCTGCATGCACAAGAAAATAAAAAAAACAGAGCAACCATATAAATGATGAATGTCATACAACAAACAGAGAAATTGACAATTGACCAAGTTTTGCCATGAAAATGAGCATAGGAAATGCCGGAAGTAATGGAAGAAATTGAAGAACAAAAAGTAGATTGAGCACCCAAAGCTTGAGTTCAAGTAAAGCAAAGTAAACTGGGAATATAAAATAAAATAAAAAATAAAAAAAACCGACAACGAAGGAGCAAATGTAGGAGTGAGTGAGTGAGTGAGAAGACTAGTACCTGGATCTGCAAAATCTCTTCTTTACTCATATCTACCACTTGAAATGGAACAAATACAATGCTCCAATTACAGGCAGAGAAAAAAGAGTAAACAACGGATCTGAGAAGACGAATTATGAGAAACTCCACAAATGGGGTTGTTGTTGTCCTCTGTTTCTTTCTTCCAAGCACACAAACGCACACGGAAAATGAGAGAAAACAAATGGGTCTGAGGCACTCTCTGAGCAGAGAAAGTTGAGACCACTAAACACCAAGTCTCAGTCTTGAAGAAAGAAAAAAAGATAAAGAGAAGGAAAGAGAAACAGAGATTTTTCAGAGGAGGTTGTTGCACATTTAACTCTGCTTCCCTCTATTTCAGGGTGTGAGAGAGGACAGAGAAAGATAGAGAGACCGGTAATTGAGACTTGAGAGAGTGAGTTAGATGCAAATATTCTTTCTTTTGGGGCTTTATTTAAGGGTTTTTTCTTATTTTCTTGTTTTTTCCTTCTTTTTCTTTCTAGTCAAAAATACCTTTTATGCTTGGCTTCTAAGGGTTGTTGTGACTTCAGTGTGGGCTTGGCTTGGCTAGGCTTAGGTTAAATATCTATTATTAATATTATCAGCAGATGTGAAATTTTTTTTCCAGAGTAAGGGACACAAGGGCGGGGAAGGAGGAGTAGGCTCCAACTTGGGGTTTGAGATTACATAGGATCATACCAATCAGCTGCGCTTTGGTGTGTCAATTTGGGTTTGAGAGTATATATACGGATGGGCGAGCGGGCTTGTGCTCGATTTTTAGGACCAAGTCCGCCCTGAAGCCTTGGGCCGAATTCTGATTGGGCCGAGCCCGAGCCCAAGGCCCGGCCTGAAAAATCACTGAATGTTAGAAATATTGCCACATAATTGAAGCTGAAGATGTTATGCATCCTTTGATTAACATTCTAAAGCAATCTGAGGCCTCCGAATTTTTCATGAAAAAGGTTCGTGCTTTTATCTTGCTTCTGTTTTCATGCCAATCTTCTGAGTGGTGATTCTGATTTCGTATTTATGAAACCATGTTGGATCTTAGACCCTGGTAAAGAATTGAAAGCGAAGGTTAGTAGTCGTTGTTTCTAGCAGAATATTGTCAAATTTTTTCTTGTTGTATATGCTTTACCAAGTGTGGTGATGCATTCCAGTTTTATGATGATCCAGTTAATGAGCCTCGTTTGATTCATGTAAGATCGAAATCAATAATAGAGAATAAACGAAAATCAAGCAATCGAAAACAAGACACAGAGATTTACAAGATTCGGTCAATTGTGCCTACGTTCTTGGAATTGCATGTAGGGTTACAATCACACATATGTACCCTAATCCTACTTAACACTTGGGCAGAAAAATTACATTAAAGGCCTCCAAAAATGACTTTTCCTGAGTTTGTGTCCTTGTTATGAGCTTAGCTCCTGTCTTTCGCCAAAATGATATCCTTCAATGTCCTCCTTTGTCTTTAGTTATTGCCGTTGTGAATATATATAATACATCATCAATTAAGATCCACAGAACCAAGCCTATGCCACTACCACATGACCATGCACGCCGCACCTATATCTCATCATTTTCACAGCCCAGAAACTCACACCGAAGTAGACAATAGGACCACACATCTTCACCCAACAGCACTCTCATCTCACCTCTCCACTCCGAACGGGTTCCTAGTACAAAACTCACACACCTCACCAACCATGATCAGATCTTACATGTAACCCAGTAAATATCAGTTAAAATCCACAAAACCAAGCCTATCGATCCCACTACCCCATGGCCATGCATGCCGCACCCTTATCTCAGTAGTCATCTTCCTAATCCAGATACCCACACCCAAGTAGACAATAGGACAACATGTTCTACACCCAATGACATCCTCATACCCACATATGTTTTCAGATGCAAAACTCATATCACCTCTCCCCTCCAATCAGGTTCCTAGTAAAAGAAAGAAAAAAAAACTCACTCACCATCCAACCATGTTCAGGTGTTACATGTAACCCTGTAAATACCTACACTATCCAGATATCAGGATATAACAATGATGGGACACACAGAAATAAAACAGAGGGGAAGATACACGAGACCACCCAAAGAGAGGACACATACAGAAGGGGCACACGCACACAAACGAAAGGGAAGAAGTGGGACTCGCGCACACAGATTGAAACTCATACACAGATTAGGAATAAAACGTACAGACCAGCCATATAGAGGGCATACACGGAGGGGACACACATACACACACATTTTAAGAAGATGAGGGACTCACGCATAAAACCACCGCACAAAATATAATGTTCTTCTGGTTCCTTCCTTGGCCAAAACATCAGCAAGCCCATTCCTCTCTCTTAGTACGTATACCGTATTTTGTTAGCAAGAAACCGTCGGTACGCAGTTTTCATGGTCCGACGGATAGTGCGATACGATTGTAGAAACTATGTGTAAGATAACAATTGTGGGTCAACACGAATTACGTAAAACTTTTAAGTAATCATGTTATTGTTGCTCGGAGAGTTGTTCAAAGCTCATATCTTAGTTAAAAATTGGCATTTGTTTTTGTTTTTTTTTTTTTCCTTCTATAGGTAGCAAAAAATAGAAAAAGTTCAATAATAAAATTGCATGCCTAATCAATTATTCAAGCACATAAAATTGTGTCCCAATCAACAAATCTGCAATTTTAATACTGTAGTGACAAAAAAAATCGTATGGGGATTTTGACCATGCATTAGGTAACCCAACTCATTTAGTTACAATGTTGGGCCTTTAGGCCCAAGACCTAGCATGGGCACATCAAATCAGGATCTCAGTCAAATCTTTAATTATTATCGTTGCATAAATGCAATAAGTCCTTTATCCAAGGCAGTGGAATTCTGACGATCCACTTTCCTTCCTGTCAAGTCAAGTCAAGTTTCATCCACTCGGCCACGTCCTTTCTACCAGAGGATACATATAATCTCCTCCAACATTCCACAAACTATAAAGAAAAGTGTTTGTCCAATCATTCCCCTCATACCAGGCAGTTTTTGAGGTCCTCATTAGGACCCGTCTCTTGTAACCTTGAGACCCACAAGCATATGATTTGGGACGGAAAATTCGGTCACAAATCGCCTATTTTCTTTGTAATGGATTCCATAAAGATTTATCACTACACTAACACTATTACCCAAGTGCTTTGGTTGTCAAAGATATTGTAATCCTTCTTATCTCTTGAGCGTTACTGCTGCTATGTTGACATTAAAGCAGCATATGAAGAATAATTCATCTTTGATTTTTTCACACATATATTCTCCTTGTATAGATGGAAGTGAAGTCCTATTCATAAAAAAAGGAACAAAGATACTCCCAAAGTATGTGACAAGTGTAGTATAGTAAGTAGGCTTCTCTTGATGGATACAATAATACAGTTGTGTCTTGAAAGTATGCTCAATTAGGGACGTAAAATTGACGTGATCATGTCGCCATACAACAGATGTAATAATACAAGAGAAACCAACTCCAGATTCTGGAGATATTTTGTAGATGTGAATCATGTCATAAAAAAAACAGAGTAATTGAAATTAGGGGGACAAAACTATATCCGTTCGGATGATCAAATCTATTCAACTAAGATTAAATTAAGTTTGGATATAAGTTATATGTCCAAAATTCGTGTCTAAACACAATTTTTTTGTCTGATTTAAAACCGGGTTTGGATCCAAACATAAAATCTTGGATCCTAACCCGAATTAGGTTATTATCCGGTTTATTTGTTCGGATTTAAACTAATCCGGGTTTGATCAATTAAGTACATTTAAAATCAAATCCGAGTTAAGGTTTAAATATGTAATTATTTCGTAAATACGTGATATTGACCGACACGAAACTGATTTTTTTTTTCTTACCCTAGTTGAAATGTGACAGAAGATGGGATATGTCATGTGGCTTGGTTTATTTAAACGCTCTTATTCTTCTTCTTCAATAGCAAATCGCATCGACTATTTCATTTTCTTCTCCTTCCTCTCCTTATATTTACAGTTACAATGGCATCTGCAGCCAAAGAAGTAGCCAGAGAGATCCCTCATGTGGTTCGTGTCTACAATGATGGCTCAGTGGAACAACTATGTGGCTCGCGTTACGTGCCACCATCACTTAACCCAGATCCAGAGACTGGTGTGTCATCAAAGGACATAACCATCTCTGAAAACCCCAAAATCTCTGCTCGTCTCTTCCTCCCAAACATACAACCACAAGACCAAAACCTCCCAATATTGGTCTATTTCCATGGCGGTGCCTTTTGCGTTGAATCTGCATTTTCCTCAACTGGCCATAGTTACCTTAATCGTCTAGTCTCTCAGGCCAAAGTTGTAGCCGTCTCTGTAGAATACAGACTGGCTACAGAGATTTCTCTCCCTGCATCATATGAGGACTGTTGGGCTGCTCTCAATTGGGCCGCATCCCATTCAAATACAGCCCAAAACGATGAGCCCAATAAAGATCCATGGTTGTTGAAATATGGCGACTTTGACAGACTTTACATAGGAGGCGACAGTTCCGGAGGTAATATAGCTCATAACGTAGCCATGAGAGCAGGATTTGAGAAATTACCTAATGATGTGAAAATATTGGGTGCTTTTATCAATCAGCCTTATTTTTGGGGCTCAAAGCCAATTGGGTCTGAGAATGATCGTGATAATCCCCGGCCATACGAGATTTTGGGCTCAAAAACTTTTGGGACAGAACCTGGTGTTGATCATGAACACACCTTCCCAGCTTTGGTATGGAAGTTTGTGTACCCATCAGCGCCTGGAGGTCTTGATAATCCGATGCTCAATCCAGAGGGTCTCGGGGCGCCGAGCCTGGCAAGGCTTGGGTGTTCGAGGTTGATGATTTCTGTTGGTGGGAAAGATGAACTGAGAGACAGAGGTGTTCGGTACTATGAACTGGTGAAAGAGAGTGGTTGGAGTGGTGAAGTTGAATTCTATGAAGATGAGGGGGACATTCATGGTTCTTCCTTTCAAGAGACCGACTCTGCTAACCAGATGTTCAAACGATTGGCTTACTTTCTCAAGTAATTAATCTTGAGAAATCTATACGCTTCTCAATCATATATGCTTCACATTGAATGAGAAGATCAAGTCTACATCTACTGTTAGTCTTGGAAAATTACAGTCAAATCAATTCTGGCCGCAGATCCTCATCTAACGGCTATATTACTTCTCTGATTCTTCAGTCCATAATGGATACATTATTGTCCTATCATGCATGTGTGTAGCTTTCATTAGTCACTTGTATTAGTTTTCTATTTCTTCACGCCTTTCTCTTATCATATTGCTTTTCATAATATGTCATGTCCCTCCCCCCTAGTGACAATTTGTTGACCAGCCCATAGCTTCCGCTCGAGTTTATCTTCCTAGACCCTTCATCACCCGTCCATACTAGAAAAAACGTTTGTTAGTAGTTTAAAAATTATAAAGGTTTGTGGTTCCGTCCACTTAAACTGGATACTACAAACTCCCCTTTAAGGATCCATGCCCCTATGTGGCCCAAACTCCTACAGCCGCTCATGGGTGTCCACACCTTATCCTTGGGGTCCCAGTTTTGATATCATCTATAATATTTCTCTCCTCCGCATGCATTAGTAACACTACGTCTGCTTTGAGCCAGTCCATATTAGCCCGCACGATTTCATCTGCTTAGGTCTAACACCAGTCCATTTAAATTTAAGCCTTGGGATAATCTTATTACTAGTTTGATAATTTGATATTATATTCTGTACTTTACATTATCGCCAAACAATTTTGGACAAAAAAATTAAGTTATATCAACATTTGATATCTCGACCAATACCATCAAACTTAAAACTATAGAGGTTTGTGCTCTCACTCACTCGAGCTGGTGCTACATATCCGGTATATAGTCAATAGTCATTTGAAAATTCTGGACAGATGAAAGCGATTGGATATACAATAGTCATTTGAAAAATGGCTATTTATTTGAAAATTCTTGACTCATGAAAGCAATTGGACAGTAATGTCGTGCTCATGCGTTTATGGCTCCATTTAAGTGGGCTAAGTGTAATTATCCTCAAATACACTTTTTAGTTTTTTTTTATTGTATTATTGAGTATTTTCATGATCATCATGTTAAAATGTAATTAATTTTGAAAAAAACTAATCCGTCCAGTCTAAATTTTAAATCCTACAGTAAATCTAAACTCTAAATATTAAAATCTGACTACTAATTAAAGTTATTTTTTTAATAAGTGATTAATTGCATTAAAAGAAGAACATGCAGTTAATTACAAGCTCTTTTCCCATTTTTAGATGGGTGGGGCCAGATAAAGATCAAACTAGGGATTTGCTCAATTTTTTCTCTAACGTCTTTACGTTTTTCTGTCAGCATGCATTGCCATATGGACCACATGCACCAGTTTTCTTTCCACATGCACCAGTTTTCCTTGATGCAGAACAGCAGAAAGCAATGTGGATAGGTAGCCCATTCCAATATTTATAGGTGATTTACGAGCTCAAGAATTGCAATTCACATCTGCCATTTCATTCTCTTCTTCTTCTTCTTCAGTTTCAAATTTCAATGGGATCTGCAGCCAAAGAAATAGCCAGCGAGCTCTTTCATCTGATTCGCGTCTACAAGGACGGCTCAGTGGAACGCCTAGAAGGCTCGCCCTATGTGCCACCTTCACCAAACCCAGATCCACAAACTGGTATCTCATCAAAGGACATAACCATCTCTGAAAACCCCAAAGTCTCTGCTCGTCTCTACCTCCCTAAAACCCAACAACATGACCAAAAACTCCCAATCCTGGTCTACTTCCATGGCAGTGGATTTTGCCTTGAATCTGCCTTTTCATTTCTTTTCCATCGTTACATGAATCTTCTGGTCTCTCAGGCCAATGTGGTTGTGGTCTCTGTGGAGTATAGGCTGGCTCCGGAGCATCCTTTGCCTGCGGCATATGATGATTGCTGGGCTGCTCTTAATTGGGTCGCGTCTCATTCTTCTGCAGCCAAAGACGAACCCAATAAGGATCCATGGCTGTTGAACTACGGAGACCTTGACCGGCTTTACATAGGAGGTGACAGTGCTGGTGGTAACATAGCTCATAACATCGCCATGAGAGCAGGATCTGAGAATTTGGAAGACAATGTAAAAATCTTGGGTACTTTGATTTCTCATTCATATTTCTGGGGCTCAAAACCAATTGGGTCAGAAAATGATCCCAATAAGCCCAAGCCCTATGCGACTTTGGAATCAAAATCATTCGCTTCAGATCCTAGTTTGGGTCATGAGAAGTCCTTCCCATCTTTGGTTTGGAGCTTTGTGTACCCATCAGCGCCTGGAGGGCTCGATAATCCGATGCTGAATCCGGAGGGTCCTGGGGCTCCGAGCTTGGCAGGGCTGGGGTGTTCGAGGTTGTTGATTGTTGTGGCCGGAGAAGATGAACTGAGAGACAGAGGTGTTCGATATCATGAATTGGTGAAAGAAAGTGGTTGGAAAGGTGAATTGGATTTCCATGAAGACGAGGGAGAGGTTCATGGATTTCATGCCCTTAATCCTGAGACTGTGAAAGCTAAGAACCTTATCAAACGCATCGCTTCTTTTCTCAAGTGATTATTGTTAAGGTGCCGTTCTTTAAGCTGCCATTACGTCGCTAATAGCCTTATCACCTTGCTAAATGCTAATAATAAACGTTTTTTTTTCCTTTTCTTTTTAATAAGCAATGTTTATTCGGTTTAAATCTTTATTCTAAGCCACTTATGTATTTTGAAGAAAAATATGCTCTGTCATCTCTTAAGGGACTGTGGGGCATTTTTCTAGGCCTAGGGACCCATTCAACCCACATTCAGGTAATGTGTGTTCCGGGCTAAGTAAGGTCGCAACTCTGGTTCATGCCTCTACGGCTCATTAACTCGCTACGCATTTATTTCAGGATAATTTAATATTCTCGCCTCCCTCACTCTGCTAGAACACATGACTTCTTTGAGTTGGGAGAGTGAGTACCCATCCTTAAGAGTTAGTAGAGTGAGTACCCAACTTACCATCTAGTCTAGATACGGCCCATCAATTCCCTACGCATTTATTTCATGATAATTTAATATTTTCGCCTCCCACACTTCTAGAAACCATGACTCCTTAGAGTTGAAACAGTGAGTACCCAACTTATCATCTAGTCATGGGCTCTAGAGGCGTGGACCAGAGTCGCGATCTTACCTAGCCCAGAATGCACAATACCTGACTGTGGATTGGATGAGTCCTCAGGCCCAGAAAAATCTCCCACTGGGGCTATCATAGTACAATAATTATAAAGATCCAACAAAAAATGGCACGTCCATCCCGGAGATAATGTGGCTTGGTTGACATGCAAGTGAAGTGGGATCACTTCATCTCTCTTTCAACCATATTAGACCATTAGTATTATGCAATTTAACTTATTAGTAAATTAGTAATTAGAACTCTCAAGGATAGTGTAAATGAGGAATCAGCTTTTAAATTAGATTTTATGTAATTTTCAAAAGATTATGTGATCAATTCCTACCTCAAATTTCTATCTCAAGCCCGTACATGAATATTTATGTAGTTGTATGCCATAGCCCATATGTGATTTGTTATGCATGTGTGATTTGCAATTTATCACATGACTCCATACGTTTATTACGTACACAGTTACACTTACGCACCCCAAAAATCATGTTTCTGATGTTCATGTCAAAAACAAAACGTAAATAACAAGTCAAAAGGCTTTTTCAAAGTCTATCTTCAAAATGAACCCTTTCTTCTTTTTCTTCTTCAGATGATCTACCACTTCATTGGCCATCAAGATTGAGTCCATTATTTGTCTTCCTTTAATAAACCCTGTTTGAACTTCACTGATAACGGAACCCAAAGACTGTTTTAGCCTATTTGCAAGAGTTTTAGAGATAATCTTATATAGACTGCTAATTAAACTAATTGGCCTGAAATCCTTTAGGCTCTCAGCTCCTTCAAGCTTAGGAACCAAGGTTATAAATGAGGAATTAACACCTTTAGGAAGATGACCATACTGATAAAATCTCTCCATCATGCTCATTATGTCTCCAGAGACCATCTCCCACATGTTTTTATAGAACCCCATGTTAAAACCATCCGGACCTGGTGCTTTGTTACTATCACAACTCCAAACAGCTTCTCTAACTTCTTCAAAGGAAAAAGGAAGCTCCAGAGAAATTCTCATTTCACTGCTGATGCAATTAAAAGTCAGACCAGGCATCTCAACCAAGTTTCTACCATTATCAGAATACAATCTTTGAAAATGCTGAAACACTTCATCTCTGATGGTGGTTGGATCTGCAATTCTTCTTGAGCCAGTGACTAGAATAGTAATCATGTTCTTCTTACCTCTAATAGATGCAACTGTATGAAAGTATCTAGTGTTTCTATCTCCTTCCTTAACCCACCTTGCACGAGATTTTTGTCTCCAAATGGACTCTTGAAACTTGCTTAGATACCATAAAGTAGACTGCAAACGTTTATAATTATCTTCTTCAAGGCCCGATAATATCCTCAATTCCTTCAATTTTTCCAATTTGTCAATAGCATCCTCCACTTTCCTCAAATTCTCATCAATATGACCAAAGACACTAACATTCCATTCTCTCAGAGATTGCCTCAGCCTTTTTAACTGGGGAACTATACTGTAGTGTCCCCTTATTGAAATAGAGATTCCAGCCCAAACAGAGCTTAAAAACTGTCTAAATTGAGGATGATCGCACCAGCAATTTAAACATCTAAAGGGCCTAGGACCCCAGTTAAGGTTCATCAAGGAGATATGAAGAGGGCAATGATCTGACAAACCTCTGCAAAGACCTTGAAGAGAAAGATTGGGGAATTTGCCAAGCCAATCAGAATCTATAAAAACCTTGTCAATGCAACTCATTGATGTTGCATGGGATCCGAAATATCTATCATTCATGCCATTTAGCAAATAGTCGTCACACAAGACACATTAATGGTATGAGAGAATCAATATTTAAAAAATATACAATTTTCTTCCAATTTTAATTTATTAAGAATTCTTTCGGTATTATTGGACTGCCCTATACAAGGACTGGATACACATTATGAGACACTAATTGTGAGTACATGAGTCCCCCGTCCCACATGCATCAAACATTTACAAGGCCTTAGGTTCATAGGAGTGATTGCAAACAAATTTCTTGATATGCAAGTAGAAGTTAATAGAAGTGGATGAATATATGATCCATGATATAAATGAAAGTCGAAAAGAATACACACGGTAAATTTCCATTGATATTCTCATAAATTCATGTAGCCGACTCCGAATTTTTAAGACAAAGAGTTTGATGATAATAATGCCAGCTGAATTGTTGGGCTAATAACTCTTTTTTTTGGCAAAGGTTTATCTTGAAATTTTAGCACCAAGCCAATCCATTGTAATTTTATGAGATGGTAATTGTGGGGATTTTTTCTACCCCTGTGGGATCCACACCACACCTAAGGTATTGTCCGCTATGACCACTTGTGCACCGGTTAATCCAGTCTCCTATGGGATATACCAATGTTGTTAAAACCGACCCGAACATCGATCCGGATAAGGGACCGGGTCATTGGTTCACTGGTTCAACTAGTGATCATCATGTTAAAATGTAATTAATTTTGAAAAAAACTAATCCTTCCATCCTAAATTTTAAATCCTACACTAAATACTAAATCCTAAATATTAAAATCTGACTACTAATTAAAGTTATTTTTTTAATAAGTGATTAATTGCATTAAAAGAAGAACATGCAGTTAATTACAAGCTCTTTTCCCATTTTTAGATGGGTGGGGCCAGATAAAGATCAAACTAGGGATTTGCTCAATTTTTTCTTTAACGTCTTTACGTTTTTCTGTCAGCATGCATTGCCATATGGACCACATGCACCAGTTTTCATTGATGCAGAACAGCAGAAGGCAATTTGGATAGGTAATCCCATTCCAATATTTATAGGTGATTTACGAGCTCAAGAATTGCAATTCACATCTACTATTTCATTCTCTTCTTCTTCTTCTTCAGTTTCAAATTTCAATGGGATCTGCGGCCAAAGAAATAGCCAGCGAGCTCTTTCAGCTGATTCGCGTCTACAAGGATGGCTCAGTGGAACGCCTGGAAGGCTCGCCCTATGTGCCACCTTCACCAAACCCAGATCCACAAACTGGTATCTCATCAAAGGACATAACCATCTCTGAAAACCCCAAAGTCTCTGCTCGTCTCTACCTCCCTAAAATCCAACAACATGACCAAAAACTCCCAATCCTAGTCTACTTCCATGGCAGTGCATTTTGCCTTGCATCTGCCTTTTCATTCCTTTACCATCGCTACATGAATCTTCTGGTCTCTCAAGCCAATGTGGTTGTGGTCTCTGTGGAGTATAGGCTGGCTCCGGAGCATCCTTTGCCTGCGGCATATGATGACTGCTGGACTGCTCTTAATTGGGTCGCATCTCATTCTTCTGCAGCCAAAAACGAACCCAATAAGGATCCATGGCTGTTGAACTACGGAGACTTTAACAGGCTTTACATAGGAGGTGACAGTGCTGGTGGTAACATAGCTCATAACATCGCCATGAGAGCAGGATCTGAGAATTTGGAAGACAATGTGAAAATCTTGGGTACTTTGATTTGTCATTCGTATTTCTGGGGCTCAAAACCAGTTGGGTCAGAAAATGATCCCAATAAGTCCAAGCCCTATGTGACTTTGGAATCAAAATCATTCGCTTCAGATCCTAGTTTGGGTCATGAGAAGTCCTTCCCATCTTTGGTTTGGAGCCTTGTGTACTGTAGAAAAAATAGAAACAATTGTAGAGAATAGAGGCAATATTTGGTGTGTATGTATATTGATGAAACATTACAATTACAATCTCATATATATAGGGATCAAACATTACACCCTAAGACAAATGTTCCATAATTTGAGGAGCAATTTATGGAACAAAGGTTCCATAATTTGAGGAGCAAATTGTGGGACAAAGGTTCCATAATTTGTTCCATAATTTGAGGAGCAAATTATGGGACAAAAGTTCCATAATTTGTTCCATAATTTGAGGAGCAAATTATGGAACAAAGGTTCCATAATTTGAGGATATCAATAAGGTCAATAAGGTCAATACTCCCCCTCAAGCTGGATCAAGAGGATTGATTGAGCCAAGCTTGGACAATAATCGGTGAAAATGACCAGAAGACAAAACCTTTGTAAACACATCAGCAAGTTGATCATGACTTCGAGTGTAAACTGTTTGAATAATGTGATTCTGAACTTGATGACGAATAAAATGACAGTCAACTTCAATATGTTTTGTGCGTTCATGAAACACGGGATTAGCAGCAATATGCATAGCAGCTTGATTATCACAAAAAAGAGTCATAGGAAGACTACTTGGAAAACCCAAATCTGCGAGCAAACCCTTAAGCCATATGAGTTCACATGCACCGGAGGCCATTGCACGATATTCAGCTTCAGCACTAGAACGAGCAATCACATGTTGTTTTTTGCTACGCCAAGAAACAAGATTTCCACCAACAAACATACAATAGCCAGTAGTGGACTTTCGATCAAGAGCATTTCCAGCCCAATCAGAATCACTATATCCTGTAATCCGTAGGTGACCGTGCTTAGCTAGAACTATGCCACGACCAATAGAGCCCTTGAGGTAACGTAAGATTCGTTTGACAATGCCCAAATGAAAAAGAGTAGGAGCATGCATGAACTGGCTAACAAGACTTACGCCATAAGCAATGTCAGGCCGAGTAATAGTGAGATAAATGAGCTTACCAACCAACCGTTGGTAATCACTAACTGCTTGTAAAGGTTCACTGGCTGTATCAAGATTTAATTTGCTATCCAGCGGAGTAGATGCTGGCTTTGAATTCATCATTTCGGTTTCCTCTAGCAAATCAAGAATATACTTCCTTTGATTTAGAAATAAACCTTTGCTCGAAACTGCCATTTCAATGCCAAGAAAATAATTTAAGGAACCAAGATCCTTAATAGGAAATCGAGATTGAAGAGTGGTTTTGAGTTGAGAAATATCCTCAATACTGCTCCCAGCAATTATAAGATCATCAACATAAATTAGGATCACCACTATAGCATTGGAAGAACGGCGAATGAACAAAGAAGACTCAGCTGTACTGCAAGAGAAACCAAACTCTTTTAGAACAATACTTAACTTGGCGTGCCAAGCACGTGGAGATTGTTTCAACCCATAGATTGATTTGTGTAGGTGACAAACCAAAGAAGAGTCCGAACTCTGTGGATGTCTTGGAGGTAGTTTCATATAGACTTCTTCTTCAAGATCCCCATGAAGGAAAGCATTTTTGACGTCCATTTGACTCATAGACCATCCACAATTTACGGCAACTGAGAGGAGAGTACGCACTGTATTCATCTTAGCAACAGGAGCAAACGTCTCTTTGTAATCCACACCAAAAGTTTGAGTAAATCCCTGGGCCACAAGGCGAGCTTTATGCCTGTCAATGGTACCATCCGAGTGAAATTTAGTTTTATATACCCAGCGGCTCCCCACTGGTTGTTTTCCAGGAGGAAGTTTAACAACACTCCAAGTCTGATTTTCAGCAAGAGCTTGAAGCTCTTCACCCATAGCTTGTCGCCATATTTCCTGAGAATTTGCTTCCTTGAAATTCTTAGGTTCATGAACAGTAGAAATAGCGGTGAGAAATGCCACATGAGCTGAGGAAAGACGATGATAAGTGACATACTTGGAGAGAGGATGACGAGCAGAAAAAGTTACGTAATCTTGAAGTTTTGTTGGAGGAACGCGGTTTCGAGTAGGATTCCGTCGAACCAATGACTGTGAAACCTCAGGATTATTAGTGGAAGCAAGCACATGCACATCTTGGAGACTCTCAGGTTGTTCAGCTGGAGGATTCTCAACCAGATTTTCAGCTAGCACATTTGGACGGATTTCAGTCTGTATATCTGGAGGATACTCGGCCTGGTGTGGAACAAGCTCAGCAATATTAGGCTTGTGAGGAACCCCTTCAGAAATATTCTCGGATATAGGCAAGGGAAACACGTCCTCTAAATCATCTTGAGAATTTGTATAATAAGGTGTTGCTTCTTCAAACACAACATCTCTGGAGACAAATAATCTTCGAGAATCAGGATGATAACATTTATACCCCTTCTGGGTCGAAGAATACCCCAAAAAAATACACTTAGCAGCTCGGGCATCAAGCTTATCACGATGAGCTGCTTGTATATGCACAAAGCAAGTGCAACCAAATACTTTCAAGTGAGACACATCAATAGTTTTCTCCTGCAAAACTTCAAGGGGAGATTTAAAAGACAACACTCGGCTCGGAAGCCGATTGATGATATAAACTGCTGCTAATACTCCATAAGACCAAAAAACTTTTGGAACATGCATGTGAAGCATCAAAGCACGAGTTTTTTCCAACAAGTCTCTATTTTTACGTTCGGCTACTCCGTTTTGTTGAGGAGTACCAACACAACTAGTCTGATGCACAATGCCATGAGAATATAAATACTGTGTCATAATTTTAGACATGAATTCTGTGCCATTATCAGAACGAAGTGTTTGAATTTTAGAGGAAAATTGAGTTTGAACAAGCATATGAAAATCTTTGAAGATATTCATAACTTCACTTTTTGATCTCAACAAGTACACCCAAGTAACACGTGAGAAATCATCAATAAATGTAACAAAATATTTAAAACCATCAATTGATTCAAGAGTAGGTCCCCAAACATCAGAGTGAACAAGTTCAAACATTCTAGTAGTTCTAGAAGAAGAAGACACAAAAGGTAATCTAGTAGATTTTGACAAATGGCAAATATCACAAGAAAAATGATTGGTATCAACATTTGGCAACAATTTAGTGAGAATATTATCTGAAGGATGTGCTAAACGTTGATGCCAGAGAACATGATCTGCCGAGGAAGAAGGAAAAAATGAGACTTGAGTACTTTTGCTAGGTTGAAAATTTCCGGAGATGTAGTAGAGGCCTTTCAGAAAAAAACCTCTACCAATGATCTTCTTGGTGACAAGGTCCTGAAAAAGTACCGAATGAGGAAGAAATATAGCACAACAATTTAAATCCAAAGTGAGTTTGCTAACCGAAAGTAACTTGACTGGAAAGGATGGAACATATAAAGCTATTGAAGTCACATCTTTAGATAACAATTTAAGTTTACCTTCACCAAGAACAGGAACACCTTTTCCATTGGCAATTGACACATGAGGTGGAGTAGAAAATTTTTTGAAGTCAGACAAATTTGTTAATTTATTTGTCATATGATGGGTGGCACCAGAATCAACAATCCAAAAATCATGCACAATATTAAATTCTATAGCAGTAGAGAGTGCACTGAAAATACCTTCAAAGTTGTCATTGAATTGATGTCCCGAGTCTGCTAAGAACCCAGCAAACTTACCAAGAAGAGCTGTGAAATTAGAGTGTTCTGTACCAGAAACTCCATGTCCTCCCTTCTCTTGAAGATAGGTTGCAAATTCATTTATAAGAGAAATTGGATTTGAGGTGTAATTTACCATATCTCCATGTAATGTTTTTGCAACATGGACTCTTGGTTTAGAAAGTCCCTTATCCTTAGCAAACTTTGGTTTCAATTCTGGATGGAGAACCCAACACCGTTCAACTAGATGTCCCAGATGATGACAATGTTGGCATTTTAAATCCGGTCGCTTGCCTTTGTATGATGCATAAGCACGAGACTCAGAAAGGTTAGGCCTTGCTTCCACATTCATGACTTTCCTTCTTAATTCTTCTCTCTGAATCATGGAGATGACAGAAGCAAGCGATGGAAGTTCTGGAGACATGAGAACTCGGCTGCGGAGATCTTCATATTCAGGTCCAAGACTTGCTAACAACTGAAATATTTTGTCCTCCATTACACGATTGCGAAGAATCGTGGCATCAACTGTGTGAGGACGATACAACTCAAGTTCGTTCCACATCTTTTTAAGACAGCTAAGCAATTGAACAAAAGGTTTTCCGGCTTGTTGAAGATTCACAATATCTCGCTGAAGTTCAAAAATTCTGGCAGAATTATTTTGTTGGCCATACATATCACGAATTGCCGACCACAAGATAGAAGCAGACTCTGAGTAACTAAAGATCTCTGCAAGAGAAGAATCCATGGAATTAAGAATCCATGACCGCACCAATTGGTCTTTTGATAACCATGCTCCATAATCTGGAGATTTTTCATCAGGAGAAGGAATCTTTTCATCAATAAAATCGAGTTTAGATCTTCCACCAAGAGCCAGTGTAATAGATCTGGACCATGGAAGATAATTAAACTCATTAAGAAGCACAGAGCACAACCGTTGATTTGGATTGGACTCTAACTCAGGAGCACTTGAAGCACCTGTAGAATACGACTTTGCGCCAGAGAAGATAGAATCGTCGTTTGCCATAATTGTTGAGCAAACAAGAACTTAAACAAGACAATAAACCTCCTCTGATACCATGTAGAAAAAATAGAAACAATTGTAGAGAATAGAGGCAATATTTGGTGTGTATGTATATTGATGAAACATTACAATTACAATCTCATATATATAGGGATCAAACATTACACCCTAAGACAAATGTTCCATAATTTGAGGAGCAATTTATGGAACAAAGGTTCCATAATTTGAGGAGCAAATTGTGGGACAAAGGTTCCATAATTTGTTCCATAATTTGAGGAGCAAATTATGGGACAAAAGTTCCATAATTTGTTCCATAATTTGAGGAGCAAATTATGGAACAAAGGTTCCATAATTTGAGGATATCAATAAGGTCAATAAGGTCAATATGTACCCATCAGCGCCTGGAGGGCTCGATAATCCGATGCTGAATCCGGAGGGTCCTGAGGCGCCGAGCTTGGCAGGGCTGGGGTGTTCGAGGTTGTTGATTGTTGTGGCCGGAGAAGATGAACTGAGAGACAGAGGTGTTCGATACCATGAATTGGTGAAAGAGAGTGGTTGGAAAGGTGAATCGGATTTCCATGAAGACGAGGGAGAGGTTCATGGATTTCATGCCCTTAATCCTGATACTGTGAAAGCTAAGAACCTTATCAAACGCATCGCTTCTTTTCTCAAGTGATTATTGTTAAGGTGCCGTTCCTTAAGCTGCCATTAGGTCGCTAATAGCCTTATCACCTTGCTAAATCCTAATAATAAACGTTTTTTTCCTTTTTTTTAATAAGCAATGTTTATTCGGTTTAAATCTTTATTCTAAGCCATTTATGTATTTGAAAAAAAATATGCTCTGTCATCTCTAAGGGGTTGTGTGGGGTTTTTTTGGGTCTACAGACTCATCCAACCCACACCTAGGTATTGTGCAATCCGAGTTAGGCAAGGTCGCGACTTTTGTCCACGCCTCTACGGCCCATCAATTTCCTACGCATTTATTTCAAAATAATTTAATATCCTCGCCTCTCTCACTCCTAAAACTCATGACTTCTTAGAGTTTGGAGAGTGAGTACCCAACTTACAATTTAGTCTAGATACGACCCATCAATTCCCTATGCATTTATTTGAGGATAATTTAATATCCTCATCTCCCTGGTCATTGCTAGAACTCATGACTCCTTAGAGTTGGGAGAGTGAATACCCAACTTACCATCTAGTCATGGGCCGTAGAGGCATGGACTAGAGTCGCGATCTCGCCTAGCTCGGAATGCACAATACCTGACTGTGGATTGGATGGCTCCTCAAACCCAAAAAAATCTCCCACAGGGGCTATCATAGCACAATAATTATAAAGATCCAGCAAAAAATGTCACATCCATCTCAGAGAATATGTGGCTTGGCTAACATGCAAGTGAAGTGGGATCACTTCATCTCTCTTTCAACCTAGTGTTCACACCTTCACTGTCACTCTCTCAGAATCGCACTAAAAACTCTCGACTCTCTCACACACATTGTTGTCGATTCACTTTATTATATTTGGTTCGGACATATTCTAGACTCTTTTTATGTTCGTAAATTTTCATACACAATCCCTCATTTTTGCATCAGCGTTCGTCCGTTAATCGATTCTCTATTTTACTCGGTCAAATATCAACTGTTGACAATTTATAATATCTTTATTCAACAATTGTATCAGGCTCCTAATTCAATTTTCATATAATTAAAATATTAGTTTCTTTGCCCTTTACGAATCATTTTTTTATATTATTTAATTTTAAGGAAAAATGAAATTATTTAGAAATTACATAATAACTTATAACTTATATATTAAAAATAATTAAAAATATGAAGTATTGGGTATGAAATTGTGAGATCCAAACTCTATTGCAAAACACAATTTGTCCAAATCTTTGAGTTTCTATTATAGATATTTGCATCAATTTATAGACGATCTGATGCAACTCAAACTTGAGCCACCATATTAGACTATTAGTAATCTTTGAGTTTCTATTATAGATATTATAAATTGCAAATCACACATGCACAACAAATCACATATGGGCTATGGCACACAAATACATAAATATTCATTACATGACTCCATACGTTTATTACATACACAGGTACAAATCATGTTTCTGATTTTCATGTCAAAAACAAAACGTAAATAACAAGTCAAAAGGCTCACCATAGACTTACAATAGCATACCTTAAAAGAAAAGGGTATTCATAACGTATGACATTATGAGTATGATTCATTACATCAAACCACAACATGACATGTGTTATGAACACTCTCTCAACTAATTTTTTAAACTTATAATACGTATCTTTTGTATATTTCAATGCACATTTTCATCCTTATCTAGTGTCCTAAGGGCACACATTAATGATGTGAAAGAATCAATATTTAAAAAATATACAATTTTCTTCCAATTTTAATTTATTAAGAATTCTTTCGGTATTATTGGACTGTCCTATACAAGGACTGGATGCACATTATGAGACATCAATTATGAGTACATGAGTCCCTTGTCCCACATGTTCCAAGCCAATCCATTATAATTTTATGAGATGGTAATTGTGGGGATTTTTTCTGTCTCTGTGGGATCCACAACACACCACATCCAAAAAATATGTATGCAATATTGACATTTAACAATGTAATAACGATATATTATATTGATATATTTTGATAAGTGATAACTGATAATTGATATACATGTATTGATATTATCATATTATATGTAAAATAATGAAATACATATAATGAAATTACAAAAAGAATTCAATATTTTGTAGGCATTTAATTCTAAAAAATAACCTCTCCAGTTCATATAAAATCGGCCAACTCACTGAGTTTTCAGTCTGACCGTCCAGTTTTATCGATTTTCATTGGGTCACATACTCACATGCTCAAAAGTAATATTGACAGAACCATGCTGGCTTGGCGATTGGATCATCGGGTTTTTGGTCTGACCGGTCGGCACTGTCCAGTTCTCACAAAACTGAGGTAGACTGGCCTGCAAACATACCAACCTCACAGATTTATTACAAGATAATATTCAATTATCAAGAGGTCATGAGTTTTAACTGTGAGGAATGTGGGATAATTTTTTCAGGAAAGTAATCCCAGTCAAATAAAGTCAGCTAGCATACTTTATTATAGTTTATATAAGAGCTCCTTAATTCCTATTCGACCAATCAATTGCATTATTGGCCGGCCAATAAGTATATCAACCTCACGAATTTATTACAGGATAATATTTAATTATCAATAGATCATGGGTTTTAATAGTGAGGAAGGCGGGATAATTTTTTTTTTAAAAAAAAACACAATTCAGGAAGGTAATCCCAGTCAAATAAAGTCAGCTAGCATACTTTATAGTAGTTTTGTATAAGAGCTCCTCAATTGCTATTCGACCACTCAATTGTATTATTCGCTCTCTCTTTTTTTCTTTTCTTTTTTTGGAGATACTTCATTCCCTCCTCCAGTTCCGATGGGCTCCTCAGCCAAAGTAGTAGCCAGAGAGCTCACTCATTTGGTTCTCGTATACACCGATGGTTCAGTGGAACGTATTCCAGACCCGCCCTACGTTCCACCATCAGCAAACCCAGGTCCAAGAACAGGAGTCTCGTCCAAGGACATAACCATATCTGAAAATCCCAAAATTTCCGCTCGTCTCTACCTCCCAAAAACCCAACAACAAGACCAAAAACTCCCAATCTTGGTCTACTTCCATGGTGGTGCATTTTGCCTTGGATCCGCCTTCACATTTGTTTAACATCGTAACATCAGCCGTTTAGTCTCTGAAGCCAAAGTTGTTGCAATCTCTGTTGAGTACAGGCTAGCCCCAGAGGACCCTGTCCCTGCAGCTTACGAGGATTCTTGGGTTGCGCTCAATTGGGTTGCAGCTCACTCCAGACCCCGGAACGAGCACAATCAGGATCCATGGGTATCGAATTATGGTGATTTTGATAGACTTTACATAGGAGGTGATAGTGCTGGTGGTAATATAGCTCATAACATCGCCATGAGAGCGGGATCTGAGAATTTGGAAGGCAATGTCAAAATCTTGGGTGCTTTTATTTCTCATCCTTTTTTCTGGGGCTCAAAACCAATTGGGTCGGAAAATGATCCTAATAAACCCAAGCCATGTGGGTCTTTTGATTCCCAAACAATTGGGACAGAACCTGGTGTTGATCATGATAAGACCTTCCCAGCTTTGGTTTGGGACTTTGTGTACCCATCAGCTCCTGGAGGTCTTGACAATCCAATGCTCAATCCTGAGGGTCTCGGGGCACCGAGCCTGGTGGGGCTTGGGTGTTGGAGGTTGATGATCTGTGTGGCTGCGGAAGATGAACTGAGAGACAGAGGTGTTCGGAACTATGAATTATTGGTGAAGGAGAGTGGTTGGAAAGGTGAATTGGAGTTCCATGAAGATGAGGGAGTGGGTCATGGATTTTACGTCATGGATCCAGAGACTGTGAAAGCTAAGAACATGTTCAAGCGATTGGCTTCGTTTCTCAAGTAGTTTTAAGTGTTGGCAGGATAAAACTATGTATGAGCTTCCCAGTAATCCAATAAATAAGCATTCTATTTTCTGGTTTTGGTATTTTAAATTAAAAGGAATGATTGTATTGACTATTTGTATTGTACATCTCAAAAGTCAAGGGCTCATGCATGGGTTCAATTCACCTTGTATGAGCGCTATATACACTCCATGATTTACTGTGTATATTCTAAAATCTCGTCAAAATGTCTAATCTTTAAACACTCTAATATATATATATATATATATATGATAAGCGTTATATAAACTCCATGATTCACTAACTATTAAGTACACTCTAAAATCTCGTCAAAATGTCTAATATTTAAACACTCTACTGTTCCTACCATATGAGCCCCAAATCATTCCCACCTTCTTCTTCCATGAAACCCTAAAAACCCAAATCAAAAACCTTAAAAAAATCCAAACTCACATGCCAAGAAGCTTTCCCATATGGTTGGGGCACTGGTGGTAGTGGGAGTGGTGGTTGCAACAATAGTGGCTGGGGACAAGATAGTGGGGGTGGCATCCATGAAGAAAATGGGATCACTTATTATGGACACGTTGAGAATGATTCTGATCTAGTTCATGATATATTAGAAGTAGAAGGCGCATCAATTCTAATTGGATAATGATGGAGTGACATTGCAAATTTGCATCAATTCTAATTCGAGATAAGGTAGTGGTGGGAGGAAGGGAAAGGTGGGGTGGAGTTTTTGAGATTTGTACCATTCCTCTTTTTTATTTCTACTCAATAGACAACTAGTGCCCTTTCAATTCATCAAGAAAATACTCATAGGCCCCTCAAAGCTCTATCAAATTGCATCTTCGCTAAAAAAAATAAAAATGATTAATCAGCGATACATCTCTAAAATCAAATTTTTATTCTAATAGGTTCACTCTAATTTTTTCATGCCATACGATTCATACGTGGATGAGATTTAGGGGGCCCCTTGACTACTCCTCTGCAGCATGATTAATTACCTTAAGTGGGTGAATGAACAATAATTGATATTTTCTCAATATGTAGAGATATATATTGAAATTTATCCGCACTAAATGTACCTATATTATTTTATTTGCATTATCTATTGGGGTTTTTTATGGTTGGTATATATTGAAATTTATCTGTATTAAATTTATACTGATAAATTATACACACTACACATAAATTATATGTATTGTACATAAATTATATACTTTGTAGATAAATAGTTGTTATACACTATAGATAAATTATATGTTGTGATGCAGTGCAGATAAATTCATTAGAGTGCATAAAAATTATATGTAGATAAATTTATATGTAATATAAATAAATTAAATTTATTTGAGAGATTTTTTTCGTCTCCGAATATATCGATGAATGATATTGTTTGAAAGAGTTTTTCACGTTGATTTAGAATATATAATTTTTTTTCAAAATTCGTTGTATTTTGAGAGATAAATCGGTTTAAAGTTTGGTTTTAATAAAAAATTCAAAACCAATGATATTAATTATGTGCACATTTGTTGGAGCAAAATTGGGAGAGAAAGTGGTTGATCTTTTTTAAGTAATTCTGTGAAATACAGTAGGGCATATAGGTAATTTAAAAAGTTTGCGTTGTTATTCGGGTGTCCTTTTTCGAAAAATTGTTCTTCGCAGTTTGTTGCCTCATCTAAGTTCAGTTCATTTATTTCAATCAGTGTATTGCTTTTGTATCCTCGTTTCACTTCCTCTACAATTTCCCGAGAACCAAACAGAAAATTTTTCTCTCTTTCCAATGGCATCTCCAGCCGAAGAAGTGGTAAAGGCGTTCTCTGCTTATATCCGTTTCTACAATGATGGTTCAGTAACTCGCCTCCAAAACTCGACATACACGCCACCATCACCAACCCCAGATCCAGTTACTGGTGTGACATCAAAGGACATAACCATCTCTGAAAACCCCAAAATCTCTGCTCGTCTCTACCTCCCTCAACTCGAACAACAATCCCAAAAGCTCCCAATCTTTGTCTATTTCCATGGAAGTGGGTTTTGCATTGAATCTCCATTTTCATTACTTCATCATCTTCACATCAATCTTCTGGTCTCTCAAGCCAATGTTGTTGCGCTCTCTGTTGCGTACAGGCTGGCTCCGGAGCATCCTCTGCCTGCGGCGTACGAGGACAGCTGGGCTGCTCTCAATTGGGTCGCATCTCACTCAAATTCAGCCCAAAACAAGACCAATAAAGATTCATGGTTGTTGAATTACGGCGATTTTGGCAGGGTTTATATAGGAGGTGATAGTGCTGGTGGTAATATAGCTCATAACATGGCAATGAGATCAGCATCTGAGAACTTGGAAAACAATGTGAAAATCTTGGGTGCTTTTCTTGGGCATCCTTATTTTTGGGGATCAAAACCGATCGGGTCGGAAAATGATCCTAGTAAGCGCAAGCTGTATGTGATCGGGTCAGAAACATTTGCCTCAGATCCTGCTTTGGGTCATGAGAAGACTTTCCCATCTTTGCTTTGGAGCTTTGTTTACCCATCAGCGCCTGGAGGCCTTGATAATCCGATGCTGAATCCGGAGGGTCCCGGGGCGCCGAGCCTGGCGAGGCTGGGGTGTTCGAGGTTGCTGATTGTTGTGGCTGGGAAGGATGAACTGAGAGACAGAGGAGTGAGGTATAGTGAATTGGTGAAAGAGAGTGGTTGGAAAGGTGAATTGGAGTTTCATGAAGATGAGGGAGAGGATCATGGATTTTATGTTACGAAACCTGAGACTCTGAAAGCTAAGAACCTGATCAAACGTCTGATTTCTTTTCTCAAGTGATTAGTGTAAATCAGAGGTTCTGTACTTGGATGCCGTGGTTAATATGCGGCGGTTACAGACCTACGGTGGACGGCAGGAGAACGGCAAAGCTTCTTCCAGTCCAGTAGTAAGGTATTGTAGCCATTTACGTATATTATGAAAATTGGTTGTGGAATTAAATGGTTTTGCTGCCAAATCAAGATCTAAATGGTCCAGACTCCAGACAACTTTTCTTCTACAAGGACATGAAGATGTGGTAGAGAAACTCCGATGGTTCAGAGGACGCTAATAATACAAAAAGACTTGGATCGAATCGAATGCCTCTCGTAAATACATTTGCATATCTTGATTTTCATGTCAAAAACAAAACGTAAATAACAAGTCGAAAGGCTCACCATAAACTTACAATAGCATACCCTAAAAGAAAAAGATATTGATAACGTATGACCAAATGAGTATGATTCACTACATCAAATCACAATGTGATATGTGTGATGAGCATTCTCTCAATTAATTTTTTAAACAAGTACAAACACAATATACGACACACCACCAGATCAAACACAATATACGACACACCACCAGATCAAGCCTATGAAAGTACAGGTGTCAACAGGCCCCACGCAAGAGGCACAAATCAAGCCCACGCAGGAGCAAAACTATCAAGCCCACGTAGGGGCAGACGAAGCCCACACACCTCCTTGTAAATATTCGGAGGAGGTGAGACTAGAACCCATGACCTCAGTCAGGGACATGCAAAGTCATTGCCACTCAACCAATGGCTCATTTGCTAATTTTTTAAACTTAAAATACATATTTTTTTCATATTTCAATATGCACATTTTCATCTTTATCTAGTGTCCTATGCGCGCACACATTAATGGATGAAAGAATCAATATTTAAAAAAATACAATTTTCTTCCAATTTTAATTTATTAAGAATTCTTTCGGTATTATTGGACTGTCCTATACAAGGACTGGATACACATTATGAGACACTAATTGTAAGTACATGAGTGCCCCGTCCCACATGCATCGAACATTTACAAGGCCTTAGGTTCATGGGAGTGCATGCAAAATTTTTTCTTGATATGCAAGTTGAAGTTAATAGAAGTGGATGAATATATGATCCATGATATAAATGAATGTAGAAATGAATACATGAGGTATATTTCCATTGATATTTACATAAATTCATGTAGCCGACCCTGAATTTTTGAGACAAAGAGTTTGATGATAATGATGCGAGCTGAATTGTTGGGTTAATAACTCTTGTTTTTGGCAAAGGTTTATCTCGAAAATTTAGCACGAAACCAATCCATTATAATTTTATGAGATGGTAATTGTGGGGATTTTTTCTGTCCCTGTGGGATCCACACCACACCCAAGGTATTGTCCGCTACGGTCACTTGTGCACCGGTTAGTCCAGTCTCCTATGGGATAGACCAATGTTGTTAAAATCAACCCGAACATCGAACCGTGTAAGAGACCAGGTCACTAGTTCAACCAATGGGTCAACGGTTTAACAACAGATTCACTTAATAAATTAAAAAATATATTATAATTAAACTTAATACTAAAAAATAAAAATAAAAACCAAAATAATCAAATACGATCATCAAAAAATATATATGTAATATAGACATTTAATAATGTAATAACAATATATTATATTAACATATTGATTATATTGATATAGTTTGATAAGTGATAATTGATATACATATATTGATATTATCATATTATATGGAAAAAAAATGAAATACATATAATGAAATTACAAAAAGAATTCAATATTTTGTAGGCATTTAATTCTAAAACATAACCTCTATGGTTCATATAATACCGATCGACTCACCAAGTTTTTAGTCTGACCGTCGAGTTTTATCGATTTTCATTGGGTCACAAACTCATATGCTCAAACAGTAATATTGATAGAACCATGCCAGCTTGGCGGTTGGGTCACTGGGTTTTTGGTCCAACCAGTCGGCAAGGTCTAGTGGGATAGACCGACCAGCAAGCACACCAACCTCACAGATTTATTACAGGATAATATTCAATTATCAAGAGGTCATGAGTTTTAGCAATAAGGAAGGTGGGATAATTTTTTTAGGAAAGTAATCCCAGTCAAATAAAGTCAGCTAGCATACTTTATTATAGTTTATATAAGAGCTCCTCAATTCCTCTTCGACCAATCAATTACATTATTAGCCGGCCAATAAACATATCAACCTCATAAATTTATTACAGATAATATTAATTTATCAAGAGATCATGAGTTCTATGCCGTATTTGCTTTGTAATCCACCTTTTAGTGGCACGAGTGGCTATTCGTAGGCCTCCTAACAGTGAGGAATGGGATAATTTTTTTTTTAAAAAAAAACACAATTCAGGAAGGTGATCCCAGTCAAATAAAGTCAGCTAGCATACTTTATAGTAGTTTTGTATAAGAGCTCCTCAATTGCTATTCGACCACTCAATTGTATTATTCGCTCTCTCTTTTTTTCTTTTCTTTTTTTGGAGAAACTTCATTTCCGATGGGCTCCTCAGTCAAAGTAGTAGCCAGAGAGCTCACCCATTTGGTTCGCGTATACACCGATGGTTCAGTGGAACGTATTCCAGACCCGCCCTTCGTTCCACCATCAGCAAACCCAGATCCAGCAACAGGAGTCTCGTTCAAGGACATAACCATCTCTGAAAATCCCAAAATCTCCGCTCGTCTCTACCTCCCAAAAACCCAACAACAAGACCAGAAACTCCCAATCTTGGTCTACTTCCATGGTGGTGCATTTTGCCTTGGATCCGCCTTCACATTTGTTGAACATCGTAACATCAGCCGTTTAGTCTCGGAAGCCAAAGTTGTTGCAATCTCTGTTGAGTACAGACTAGCCCCAGAGGACCCTGTCCCTGCAGCTTACGAGGATTCTTGGGTCGCGCTCAATTGGGTTGCAGCTCACTCCAAACCCCGGAACGAGCACAATCAGGATCCATGGCTATCGAATTATGGTGATTTTGATAGACTTTACATAGGAGGTGAGAGTGCTGGTGGTAATATAGTTCATAACATCGCCATGAGAGTGGGATCTGAGAATTTGAAAGGCAATGTCAAAATCTTGGGGGCTTTTATTTCTCATCCTTATTTCTGGGGCTCAAAGGCAATAGGGTCGGAAAATGATCCTAACAAGCCCAAGCCATATGGGTCTTTTGATTCCCAAACAATTGGGACAGAACCAGGTGTTGATCATGATAAGACCTTCCCAGCTTTGGTTTGGGACTTTGTGTACCCATCAGCTCCTGGAGGTCTTGACAATCCAATGCTCAATCCTGAGGGTCTCGGGGCACCAAGCCTGGCGGAGCTTGGGTGTTGGAGGTTGATGATCTGTGTGGCTGCGGAAGATGAACTGAGAGACAGAGGTGTTCGGTACTATGAATTGGTGAAGGAGAGTGGTTGGAAAGGTGAATTGGAGTTCCATGAAGATGAAGGAGTGGGTCATGGATTTTACGTTATGGATCCTGAGACTGCGAAAGCTAAGAACATGTACAAGCGATTGGCTTCGTTTCTCAAGTAGTTAAGTGTTGGCAGGATAAAACTATAAGCTTTCCAGTAATCCAATAAATAAGCATTTTATTTTTTGGTTTTCGTATTTTAAATTAAAAGGAATGATTGTATTTGTACATCTCAAAACTCATGGGCTCATGCATGGGTTCAATTCACCTTGTCCAACATGAGCTCGTGTGTATATGATGAGGGCTATATACACTCCATGATTTACTATGAACACTCTAAAATCTCGTCAAAATGTCTCATCTTTAAACACTCCAATATATGCATATTTACTATGAACACTCTAAAATCTCGTCAAGATGTCTCATCTTTAAACACTCCAATATATGCATAGGTTCAATTCACCTAAACCACATATATATATATATATATATGAGCGTTATATACACCTCATGATTTATTAAATACACTCCAAAATCTCGTCAAAATGTTTAATCTTTAAACACTCCACTGTTCCTACCATATGAGCCCCAAATCCTTCCTACCTTCTTCTTCCATGAAACCCTAAAAACTCAAATCAGAAACCCTAAAAAATCCAAATTCACATGGTGATGATGAAGATGGTGGTGAAGTTGGTGGTGAAGTGAATGCGATTCAGACAGCAAGTATCATTCTATATCCATTGTTTATTTTCTTTCTTCAGAAATTTAAATGGGGCACTGCCATCTCGGTCAAAACTACTTCAATGATCTGTTCTCGCTGCGGATTTTCCAATATCATCATCTTCATCATCACCACCTTCACAGCAAGGATGAAAGATTTGGGTGGACCAAACTCTCAAGTGCTAAGGTTCAAAAGTCTCTAGGCAGAGAAGCTTTCCCATATGGTTGGGCCACTGGTGGTAGTGGGAGTGGTGGTGGCAACAATACTGGCTGGGGACAAGATAGTGGTGATGTGGGGTTGGCAGCCATGAAAAAAATGGGATAACTTATCATGGACTCGTTGAGAATAATTCTGATCTAATTCATGGTTTATTAGAAGTAGAAGGCGCTCTGGTGGGATCCTCACGGACAAAAAAAGATTACAGTCAATTTGATAATGATCGAGTGACATTGCAACAATTCTAATTGGAGACAAGGTAGTAGTGATGGTTGTGCAGAGGAAGGGAAAAGTCGGGTGCAGATTTTGAGATTTGTAGCATTACTCTTTTATTTCTACTCAATAGACAACTAGTGCCCTTTGAATTCACTAGGAAAATACTCTTAGGCCCCTCAAAGCTCTATTAAATTGCATCTTCGTTAAAAAAAAAAAAAATGGGTTAATTAGCCATAGGTCTCTAAAATCAAATTTTTATTCCAGTAGGTGCACTCTAATTTTTTTCAACCCATACGATTCATATGTGGATAAGATTTAGGGGGCCCCATTGGCTACGTCTCTGCAGCGTGATTAATTACCTTAAATGGGTGAACGAACAATAACTTATATTTTCTCAATAGGTAGAGATATATATTGAAATTTATCTGCATTAAATTTATTTATATTATTTTATTTACATTATCTATTGAGGTTTTTTATGATTGGTATATGTTAAAATTTATCTACACTAAATTTATAATGATAAATTATACACACTATACATAAATTATATGTATTGTACATAAATTATATTCTTTAAATGCTTTGCAGATAAATTATATACACAACAAATAAATTAAATGTTTTTCAAATAAATAGTTTTTATACACTATAGATAAATTATATGTTGTGATACAGTGCAGATAAATTCATTGTAGTGCATAAAAATTATATGAATTTATATGTAATGTAGATAAATTAAATTTATATGAGAGATTTTTTTCATCTTAGAATGTATCGATGAATGATATTGTTTGAAAGAGTTTTTCACGTTAATTTAAAATATATAATTTTTTTTCAATAAATCGTTTTAAAGTTTCGTTTTAATAAAAAATCAAAACTAATGATATTATGCGTACATTTGTTGGAGAAAAATTGGGAGAGAAAGTGGTGGTCTTTTTTAAGTAATTCTGTGAAATACAGTAGGGCATATAGGTAATTTAAAATTTTGTGTCGTTATTCAGGTGTACTTTTTCGAAAAATTGCTCTTCGCAGTTTGCTGCCTCATCTAAGTTCAGTTCATTGATTTCAATCACTGTATTGCTTTTGTATCCTCGTTTCACTTCCTCTTCAATTTCCCGAGAACCAAACAGAAAATTTTCTCTCTTTCCAATGGCATCTCCATCCGAAGAAGTGGCAAAGGCGATGTCTACTTATATCCGTGACTACAATGATGGTTCAGTAACTCGCCTCCAAAACTCGCCATACGTGCCACCATCACCAACCCCAGATCCAGTTACTGGTGTGACATCAATGGACATGACCATCTCTGAAAACCCCAAAATCTCTGCTCGTCTCTACCTCCCTCAACTCGAACAACAATCCCAAAAGCTCCCAATCCTTGTCTATTTCCATGGAAGTGGGTTTTGCGTTGAATCTCCATTTTCATTTATTCACCATCGTCACATCAATCTTCTGGTCTCTCAAGCCAAAGTTGTTGCGGTCTCTGTTGCTTACAGGCTGGCTCCGGAGCATCCTCTGCCTGCGGCGTACGAGGACAGCTGGGCTGCTCTCAATTGGGTCGCATCTCACTCAAATTCAGCCAAAAACAAGACCAATAAAGAAGATTCATGGTTGTTGAATTACGGCGATTTTGGCAGGGTTTATGTAGGAGGTGATAGTGCTGGTGGTAATATAGCTCATAACATGGCAATGAGATCAGGATCTGAGAACTTGGAAAACAATGTGAAAATCTTGGGTGCCTTTCTTGGGCATCCTTATTTTTGGGGATCAAAACCGACCGGATCGGAAAATGATCCTATGCCCAAGCTGTCTGTGATTTCCGACTCAGAAACATTTGCCTCAGATCCTGTTTTGGGTCATGAGAAGTCTTTCCCATCTTTGCTTTGGAGCTTTGTTTACCCATCAGCGCCTGGAGGCCTTGATAATCCAATGCTAAATCCGGAGGGTCCCGGGGCGCCGAGCCTGGCGAGGCTGGGGTGTTCGAGGTTGCTGATTGTTGTGGCTGGGAAGGATGAACTGAGAGACAGAGGTGTGAGGTACAGTGAATTGGTGAAAGAGAGTGGTTGGAAAGGTGAATTGGAGTTTCATGAAGATGAGGGAGAGGATCATGGATTTTATGTTACGAATCCTGAGACTCTGAAAGCTAAGAACCTGATCAAACGTCTGGCTTATTTTCTCAAGTGATTAGTGTTTAATCAGAGGTTCTGTACTTGGATGCCGTGGTTAATATGCGGCGGTTACAGACCTACGGTGAACGGCAGGAGAACGGCGAAGCTTCTTCCAGTCCAGTAGTAAGGTATTGCAGCCATTTACGTATATTATGAAAATGGGTCGTGGAATTAAATGGTTTTGCTTCCAAATCAAGATCTAATGGTTCAGACTCCAGACTACTTTTCTTCTACAAGGACATGCAGATGTGGGGTAGAGAAACTCCGATCGTACAAAGTGCGGGGAAGAAGACGCCAATAATACAAACACTTGGATCGCATCGTAAATACATTTGCATGTCTTGATATTTGTGGGCTTCCTTTACATTTTGCTTTCTACTTCATTGATTGAATGGACCCTCATGTGGGAGTGGTATTGTACTATTGTTTTCACAATTCAAGAGCCCATCGAGCTGGTGAAGATATATCGTCATCCATGACAACATAAGAACAATCAGAATGGCCCTAATTTGTTAGGGACAATGCATGAGACCCTCAAAATTTGACTCTTAAAAGTCCCTCAAATCTATGTGGCATTAAAATAACCATTGATTAAAAACACATATGTAGGGTCCACTTCACATCCAACACTCCATATTAAATGGAGATCTTTTGGGGGTCACTTTTTGGGGTCTCAAGCATTATTCATTTGTTAGGGCATGCATGTTAAAAAGTAATATTTTAATGGGTCAATAAAAATTTTCATGTTTCAACAATGTTAATATATTGGCTTAATTTTGGTGTGGCTTATGTGGGCATGGCAAATGTCATGCCCATATCTTTGCTCTCAGGTGAGTCCCACAGCATAAACACTCATATTTTTTTACATAAAAATCAATATCGGACTCCACCTCTATTATATAAAAATCAAGTAAGCAAATTTAAACAATTATATCAATATATTTTGTTGGCTCAGTCACATTATCTAATACAATCACATCAACAAAACACAAATCCACATACATTACTCATTCCCCATCAAAAAACCACCATTGTGTTGCTCTTTCACTAAGCAACCACAACGGCATAAATTTATTGCGGCAAACAAAATGTATTGTTACATATAAATTTGTTGACTTAATTTTTATTGACCTAGTATTTATTTACTTATAGATGTGAGTGTGTTTGTTATGAGACTCAATAGATCCGTTTGGTAGAGCAGTTGGATTGAGCTTAAACCTTTAAACAAGTGAGAAGACCACGTGGGCCCCACATTTTTAGAACAATCTTTTTCCTTTGCTATGGCTCACCAAAACAAGATAAATTTAGTTTTGACTCTCCAGTCTCCCATTTTCCAACCATCTCTCTTCACTACATTTCAAAAAAATAAGAGACAAAATCGTCACTTTCTCAAATAAAATTTTAATAAAGAATAATTCATCCACACAAGTTTTTAATAAAGAATCCTGTCAAAAGTTAAGGGGGAAAGAAATAATTGGCAGAAGACAGAGGTCTCAATGAGACCTGAAATTTTGTAATTATGCCCTGAATCGCTCAACAATTCATAGAAGACATCGTACAGAACCAAAAGGCAAAACCTTCTTTTACATCATCTCTCACATTTTGCATGCATAGTAATGCATTTAGTACTATAACGACACCTTCTCAGCAAACAATAAGAGATCTGATATTGCACATTAGCATAGAAAAAGATGCATCTTTTACTGAAAGCCATTCAGCTGGTTTAGGGAAGAATTGAGTCGTACAACCAACACGGTACATAGAAGTTAAAAAAAAACACGTTGGTGAAGGCCATATTCCTGCAAGATCTAAAACAATGGAATAAAAAAAACAACTTACAGCTCGCGTACATCATAACTCCAGCATCAGGACTGATAATGAGCCCTGCTGCAACCGATCTAAGGGAACCTTCAAATGGCTCAAGAACAACGAGATCTACCATTTTCTGTACAATGGTTTTAGTTAGAGATCAAGAATCAATGGCAAGCCTTCTACAAGCGCAGGGTGTGGGGGTTAGGTTTGGTAAGTGCTTTGGTAAAGTAATCATGAATCTCTGGTAAGATACGCTGCATCAGTTGGGAATGCCTGAAAAATTTTCAACACAAATTTATGAGTTTTCAAAAGTTTACATGTCAAGTATACTGTTCATGAGACAAAATAAACATCATCTCTAACTGTACACAGCAAGTTCCCAAAATTAGAAGGCTAAAGCATTAAACAAAATGAATTCCAAAAAACGTGACAATCTAATTATCTAAAATATTACACTTTTGTTACGTTGCATACATCTCTCAGCTATAGCTTCAAACATTCCAGTTCAAAAAAACAAGCAACCTAAAAATAGTCCAAAGCAGCAAATGGTATACGCTTGTCTCAAAACGGTTCTTAAACCTCCCCAACAACAATCTACCAAGATTTTTTCTTCAGAATTAGTACATTTGAACAATTTACCTTAGCAGGTACCCACATTGCAACTTCCAATATATATCAAGATATCCCCATCCTCTTATGGTGCAATACAAAAAAATTCACATGAAAGTACTGACCACTGAGAATAGTCGGAACAAAAACCAGTTAGAGGGAGCACATACCCAGGCCTCCGACTCAATTTATAAAACTGTTCAAGGATAAACAAAATGCATGTGTTCCTCAGTGACACAGCGTGGAAGGCTTCTGAGAGTTCATACATGCTTGCAACATTTTCCAGTGATATATCCTGAAGTGGAAAATAACAGCCATCAGATATCCACCCTCTGAAATACAAGCATGTCTAGCATATTTTTTAACAGTAGCAGGATCACTATAACTGATGCCATTGAGTTCACCGCCATAGAACTCAACAGTTACACCTACTTGCTCGACACTATACTTCTAACTTCTAAGGGCAGATGAACTAGGCTGCACACAGGCCACAGCTCACCTGTGCAATGGTATATTCACAAAGTCGCTTTAGTCCCTCCAAGAGATACTGATCTGCTGCTCTTAGAAGATCTTGCGCAATATCAAGTGAAACGACCACAGACCCAGTATATACAAATCTGTTGAACGGAAATAAAACCAAATAAATTTTAAGATTACATGGACTAGGATTTCCAAAAAACTTGGGAGGACCATAGAACTTATAAAACCTCATCATCAACTCAAAAACCTCCCATCTAATGTTGGGAATTTCAATGTCTCTTGCATCCTTTTCCTGTAAAACATGACAACAAGTGCAAAATAAGAAATCTGTTCAATAATGTGTGATTAGTTTCAAACGATAAAACAGTTTATGCTACAATTATGAACTATCCAGCCATTGACACAGAGCAAAGCACAAGGCGGAAAAAAATCTAGATGCCAAAAAAACAAAGGATGAGATGTATGTCAAACTTAAAACGAGGCCCCAAGATGCATAATTTGAAGAACACTATATAATGTAAAGAGAAAATCACCCTATAGCCACCATCAAACATCGCACGGAATGCATCTGAAGAAGCAAGTAGGCAAATTCTGTGGGCATAGAACCGTCTTCCTGTGGAAAAATAAATGATAATCTCATAATCAATGATGTCATTCATAGCCGTACAAATTGCAAGAAATTATCTTTGAAAAAATTATTTAATACCTTCAACTAGAAAGATAACATCAGACAAAGTTGAATTGTTCACATACTGCTCCCCTAAATAGACCTACAATAAGAGTAATCTGTCATTTCAGGCACCAATTCAAATAACTTAAATAGCATCTTCAAAATAACAACTGGATTTGGCAAAAATTTTAAAGTGCAGAACACATGCTTAAACTTTCAACTATGAAATTTAGCAGGCCCCAACAAATAGTCAAAGACGTTCAAGTATTTGGAAAATTTTCTCCTTCAGTTAAGGTGAGCAGGTTCAGAAATTTGAGTTTATGGAAGATCAAGTAAATGCTTTCAAACTACTGGAAATACTCAGTTAGCACTTTTATTTTTTCATTGTCAGTTCCCTTTTATGCTCCTTTTCTTTTCCTGCCAGACAGAATTCCCTAATTTGTAATCGCAGACTGTAGACCGCTGTGTTTGTTTGGGGAAAAAAAAGGTGGATTAAGTTTTTCAGCTTTCGAAAGAACCTAGAAATCCATTTGATTAGATTTCTAGTTATTCAAACCCCAATGAAATCACAATTTTAATAAACATACACGTGGATTCACCAAGTACTTATTTTATCTATTGCTTCATCAAGTTCAATTATTTTGCCCATGGACACTAAAATTGGCATTTGCAAATCCTTATAAACAGTGAGTAACAGTAACAAGGAGTTACACAACGGAAGATTACCTGTGGAGTCGGAGATGGCGGAGCTGCATCCACAGGGGATAGAGTTGTTGCTTTGTTGGCCAGCTTATAGAGAGCCACGGCACCATCAAGTTGTTGTTTATTGTTCGTAGAACCAAGAAGCCCAAGAAGCAATTCCAATCCTGCATTTTAAACCAGTTAACTGAGCAACTGCTGACGAGACCAGCATTAACATTTATCTTATTACATAGGCCCTTGATCCAGAACATTGATTTTGTAATAAAAAATTCGCAGGCGAAAGACAAAGAATGACATGCCATTGTTGTCGATGAATATTGTTCTTGGATCATCTGGAGAACAAAGATGAGCTAGCGCCAAAGCGACGCGCCTTTGGACAGACCTCTCTGCTACGCGCAACAGATATAACAAGTGTTTTAAAACCTACATTAAAAATTGATGGATTACATTTCCAAAAGCTGCATAGAAATTTTATGAGACATTATGCCATTATGAAACCAACAGATTTACTTATTTACAAAGAATAAGGAAAAGACAAAGCAAATGGAAGGAGAAAAAAAGCAACTAGTGTACAACTTACCCGGCCATGAATCTTCTCCTCTAATCTTTTTAAAGTCTTGGCTACACAGTCTTTAGTTGCCTGCAAGTACATTAGCCAGATCTACATCATGGTACAACCATTAAGCAAGTAAGTAACAAATCAATCACCAGGAATTCATCCAGGGTTCTACGTGTGCAATTATACATACTAGTAGTTTTGATATCAGTGGTGAGGAACATATCATGGAGGAGAAGAAATAATAGCTATGTTAAAGACGAACAGAAAAATGAACATACCTGCACAATGAACTCTCCATCCTGCAGCTTCTGGACACCTCCCACCCTAATAAAATCGGATACATTATCCTATGGGATAAGATAAAATAACACATAAGATTACATCTGAAGTTTCTCAAAGGAATTCTCGATGAACTAGGTCATCAGGATATTCAAAGACTCTCATCAACAATAATATGAATCCATAGAGTAACATACCACATTGTCTGCCAGGCCATAAAGTGCAAATGCAGCATTATGTTGCAGAGACCCATTTTTGGAATCTAGAAGTTTCAGCAATGGCAGTAAGCCGCCACTGTGTGCTATACCAGCTTGATTGTGTGCATCCTGAAAATGAATTTCTTTTTGTCAAATTAAAGTAGAGCTATTATTCCAAAACGGGTTGCAAATATTTATTTCAACCTACTAATGAATAATTTCTCCACACTTTAGTTTTAGATTTTTGCTAACTGCTAAGAAATGTACAAGAAATTATAAATTATACATTCAAATAAAATGGTATAAAAGTAAGTTACTTCACATGACTCAATTCTGCATTCTAGACATTATAAGGTAAATTTTGTATAAATTACAACGTCCACAATGACACAAAGTGAGGATGTTGAAACAGACTTATTTTCGAGGAAAAAAAATCCACTTTCTTGGAGGGAACACTACTTAGTGGAGTTGTGAAACATTGAACTCAACAAAAAAAATTAAAGAACAGAAAAGATAGTAACCTGTGCCAATCTGCCCAATGCAAAGGCTGACATTTCCCTCAACTGCACATCCTCAGACTGAAGCATATCAATTAAAGGTCCGACAGCACCCCTTTGTACAATGTGGACCTGCATATTTCTCACTTATTTGAATTACAAAACTCAAACCAAATAGAATCAACATTTGATGCAAATTCAAGGAAGTTGGAATGGTTAAAGCAGACAATGTGATGTAAATCCAGGCCCAATCCCAGCAACAAGCAGGCCCTAACTACCCACTAGAAAACCGGTTAACTAGTGTTAGGATTGGCCCACTTATATACTGCAACTTAGAACCTGAATCCACAGATGTGGGATTCACGAACAATGTTTACATCATTCACACCCTCTACGACACGCCGCTGCTACCCCTCCGGGCCCCGGCTGACACGTGTTTTCGAAACCTGCTCTGATGTAAATCCAAGCCCAAGCCCAGCAACAAGCAGGCCCTAACTACCCACTAGAAAACCGGTTAACTAGTGTTAGGATTGACCCACTTATATACTGCAACTTGGAACCTAATCCACCGATGTGGAATTCACGAACGATGTTTACATCACAATGCTTATTCTATCACCTTAAGTAATAACACTTGACACTATTTTTTCCAGCTAAAAGGATGAAGAGAACGAAAAGAAGAAGGGGGAAAAAAAAAAGGAAAAGGAGGAGCAGAAGGAGGGGGGATGTTATCAAAGAACCATCCAATCCAGTACAATTATATATTTATTTTCCTTACTTTTTTTTGCGTTCTTCTTGACAGTTAGACATAGCAACAGGAAATTCCATTGAACCAAAAATGAGAATAATAATAATAATAATAATAAAAGGGGATATAAGACAATCCTCAATGCACCTTGCAATCTGAGTCTGTCGCAGCAAATTGTCCAAGTAACAAAGCTGCCTCCCTCTGGCTTTCAGAGCAGGAAGAGCTGTCATCCAATAACACAACTTAAGAATAGAACATGATAACTCAGAACAAAGTGGGGAAAGATATTACAAGGAAAAGGGACAGTTTCTGCAGTCAGCTGCCCAGAAATATTTATATGCATATAAAATAAAAAGAAAAGAAGTATGCTAAACCAAGTATGAAGGTATCATAAAGTTAAAATACTAATTGCATTTACCTGAGCAAAGCAATAACTGGTTGCAAAGCTCCGGCACTAAGAACTTCTTTCTTAATATTTGGTGATGAATGTACCAGATTTCCAATCACACCAACCTGCAACCATCAGAAAACATCAGATGCTGCTGTTAACGTGATCGGTAAATCAAACTCCTTAATCAGTGAAAAGTTCAAAAGCTATACAGCTCTCTGATAATTTCCTACCGCTTCATAGTGGATAGCAGCATCCTCAGATAGCAGCATTAGAATGAGTGTCGGAAGAGCGTTGCATTCAACAATCTGCAACATCACAGACACCGCATTAACCACCAATACTCAAAAATCAACACTAGAAACCAAATCATTACAAGAGTCAATACCTGATTCTTATTCTCATCATTTTTAAACGCAAGGGTCCGCAGAGCTCCGGCAGCTGCTCGTTGCACCTTTGTATCCGTAAGTTCAAGCAACTCAACAAGAGGAGGAATCCCACCTTCCAACCTTTATATCAAATAAGGATGATTCATAAGGCCGTGTACCCAATTCCAAACATTAAAACCACAAAAGCTATAACGCACTCGAAAAATTTGCAAACCTAACACGGGTCTTGATGCGGCTGTTCTCATGAGCAAGATTAGTGATAGCATCCGCCGCTCTTCTGATGACACTATTCACAGCCCGAGAACTAGAACCATCATTGTGTCTGTCCAACAGATTCACAAGATGCAACAAAGCTCCATTGTCAACTATAAGTTGTTGATGCTCTGGCTGTAAACAGCAATCACGTTGTAATATTAGAGTGCTACCACTTTGCCAGAATTTCATCATTATTTAAATAGCTTTCTTTGCTTGGCCTTCTTGGCTTTAGAGTTATTCTTTGTTCTATTGTATATAGTTCATTAGATATCCTCCAAGAAACGAAACAGCAAATGAAAGCCTACAGTTGCATTACAAATTCTGCAGTCCACATGCTTTGAATCAAGAAGGTTGGCATCTGAATGCTTCATTCATTGCAAACTGCAGTTCCAGCTCTAATTTATATTCGTTTGCAACTTCATCACACGGTTCACTCATACAAGTTATCTATTTCATTTTGGAAAAGCTCTCAGCTCTAACTTTACTAGATGATATCAAAAGGTTTTCATCAATGTATGAGGAAATAAAAATAACCAAGACGATAACCAACCTTCTCAATACCTGATATAAAAAAAGCAGATACAAGGAATAAAAAGCAAATTCCAGATTAAAACAGGCGATCAAATAACCTTTACGGCAAGGAGCCCCAAAGCGAACGCACTCCCCTTCTCGACCTCGTGCTCAAACGGCTTGAGGCCACGGTCATCTTTGCCCGGCGGCGGGGACTGCAGATGCTTCACTAGTGCAGGGACCGCACCACCTTCAACGATCCCGTTTACGACTTCCTCTGCGACAATCCTAACTCGTGAACAATAAAGTAACATAAAGAGATCTTGATGGAAAGAGCAAGAACACGTCCTACACACTAAAGAGATAAAATAAGAAACTGTTCAAAATCTAACAAAGCAGTCAGAGGATTATCCAGCACCGTTCTTGGCGAGCTCAGCGAGGACATGCGTGGCGCGCTTTGCAGCGGCTCGGTCGGCTTCGTTCCAAGAAAAAGCGGAGTTAAGAATATTAACCTGGGCAACCACCTCAGACAGTAACGCCTGCCGCGCATCACCGGAGGCCATCGAGATCTCTCGCTCCTCATCAATCTCCTCCTCCAGTTTCCGCTTCTGCCCTTTCCTCTCCGAGGAGAGACCCTGATCTTCGCGCCTATGCAACTCCATCAACAGAGGGAGAGGGACCGAGAGAGAGAGGCTGATAAGTAGTGGAAAATGGGGATTTGAACAGATACAGATCAGGGGTACTTTGGGAATTCAAATCTGATACTTTCTTCTTTTTTTTGTGATTTTGAGATTTTCTTTTCTTTCTTCTTTTTCCGAGAAAATTGAATATGTCGGATTTCAAACCGGCACAATATTTTCCGGTTCTGCATACGCTCCCATCTGAATATGAGAGTAAAGTGAAGAAGATGCTAGCATACGCAACTGGGCCACACCGAGGAAGCCGGGCCCATGACAATACTGCGGAACCAGTTACTTGCATCTTTGGGGCCCATCGCATCTGACTAACACGAGGAATAAGAGAGCCCCCTCAACCCAGCGAGCGCGGATTTTTTTTATTTACATATTAATCATTTAAAGCCCTAGTCGGCAGGGAAGGGGAGGGCAATGCGGCCGGCCTGTCCATTGGACTTCCGTGGCCCATATAGAAAACAAATTTTGGTTTACGCTAGTTGAAACTAGGGATGGCAATTTGTGCCCGACCCGTCCCGACCGGCACGGATTTTCTCCGATCCGAGACTTGTGCGGGGCGGGGATGGGGGCAAAAATTTTCAACCCGCGCAGGGGCGGGGCGGATATGCCTCCCGCTCCGACCCGACCCACCCCGCACACCCACCCCGCACCCCGCCCCGCAATAAATGTTTATGTACATAGTATATATATGTATATGTATATATATATATAAGATTTATTTTATAATATAGATAAATATTTGTTTATCTAAACATTTATTAATTTGATATTATTATTAAAATCAAAGTAACCCTTAAACTTCTTTAATAAGATTTAAGTACTTAAACATTAAAACCCTATACATAATATTTACAATACTCCTATACTCTTCATTAGATTGATTATTGAATAAATATTGATAAAAACATAAAACCCTAAATCTTAAATTAAATATAGTCTACTCCTAATTCAATTGAAGTGATGTTGATAAAAAATAATTTAAGATTCCTAAACCCTAACTTAAATTGACTTTATTTGAATTTTGAACACATTGATTCTAATATAGTAATAAACTAATAATGTCAAAATAGAGATTTGAATGCTTAGTTTTAATCCAATATAAATAATCCTTAAACCCTAAGCACTAAATAATCCATAAACCCTAAACCATTAAACCTAAGTACTAAATAATTCATAAACCCTAACCCCTAAAGCTGAGCGCTAAACCCTAAACCATATAATTAATCCAATATAAATAATTCCTAAACCCTAAGTCAATTGAATTGATATTGATAAAAATATAGGACCCTAAATCTTAAGTTAAATATGACCCTATACTCCCAAATCCTAATCTCCAAAACCCTAATCTAAACCCTAAACCCCAAATCCTTAAATACCCTAAATCTCTAAACCCTAAAGGCTTTAAACCCTAACGACTCTAAACCCTAAAGGCTTTGAACCCTAAACCTAAGCACTAAACCCTAAAGCCATAATATGACCCTCTACTCATTAATGTTGATAAAATCTTTAAGACACTAAGATTTAATAAAATAAAGTATAAAATTAAACAATTTAAAACTATAGATGTGTATAATATAAACTTTAAAATCAATACCATTAAGTAAAACTAAAATTATTTAATGGTGTTAAAAATATAATAGGTGGTATGTAAAGATAATAATTTAATTAGTTGGCAAGTGTAACATGAAAATAGCTTGGGCTTGTTGGTTAGTTCATTACTTTCCCACCTAGAAGTCCCATATTCGAATCCTAGAATGTGTAATTTAATTTTACAATTTTCAAAGATGTTGATAGGGGCGGGGGGGCGCGGGGATCCGCGGGGTAGGGCGGGGCGGGGCATAAAAGTTGCCCCGAGGTGCGGGGCGGGGCGCCACCTGGAGGTGCGGGGCGGGGGCGGGGCGACCATGATCCGCCCCCGCCCCGCTCTGTTGCCATCGCCCCGCTCTGTTGCCATCCCTAGTTGAAACGGTGTTATAAAAATTGAACCGTGTTGGCTGGTTGACTGTAAAATCGCTGATCAATCACTAAGTCGGCACGGTTTAGTTAAAATACCAGTTAAACAATCAAGTCGAGAAAAATTGATAAAATTTGATGGTTTTTTAAAAAACCGTTAATCGTGCCGGTAAAACCGAACTATTCTTCAAAATATTTTGAGAATTTTTTGTTATATATTCTTTGTGAAATTTGACTTCTGCATGTATTGGGTATATTGTTCTGTATTAGAAATGCGTAAGTGACATGAACTTGATTTTCTAATTTTTTATATTTTTATGAATGATCATATGATATTTATTTTTAGCAAAATTTTTAATATTAATATTTTTATTTTTTAAATTAATCATGCGATTCGACTGATGACGTATTGGTTGAACAAGTGAACCATTGGCCCAGTCCCCGCTCGGGTTTATGTCCAGCATGGTTTTTATAACATTGGTAGAAAATCATAATTGATAGTTTTAAAAAAATAAAAAACAACTTCCATGGTAATCCATGAATGATGCACTATTATTCATTACACAAATATATAATAGCACCGCCTTGTCCAAGCAAGGCTGAACTTGCCACATGGATCATTTAAGCAACCAAACACACATAAATAATGAAGTATTAGGAATTTAGGAAGTCAAAATTCAAAAAAAAAAAAAAAAACCCAACAACCAAAATAACTCAAAAATAAATAAATGAACAAAATTGAATGGAGATAGCTCAGCTCCACTTTTCAGTACCTTTAATAATGAAAAGACAGTAGCTGAATCATTCACTGCGAAACATGATGGCAAACGGACAAGAGTAGAGAGCAAAGGTTAGGGATGGAAAAAAAAAATCAATTCGGGAATATCCTGTAGATATTTGATTAATTAAAAATTAAAAATCGATCTTATAAGATTTGGAAATGTATTTTTATCTTCAAATCGTCATGATTTTCGGATGAGTTTTTTCATTTCGGGTTTAGGATATCCAAACTGAAATCGAAACAAATAAAAAGAAATTATAAATTCTACTAATTGGTATGATTGGAATCAAACCAATAACATTATAAGTTATAATAATTGTTATGATAACTGCAGCGCAATTGCATTTTATTTGCATTTTTTTATGGTAGCATTCCTCAGTCCTCACTGTCAATCGGTCATGCTATACTAACCAACTTGGACTTTTGAGGTTAACAGGTCATTAACGATTGCACAACATTGGATCGACTTTGATCGAACCCTACAATGGACAATCTTCGGACTTTTGAAGTTTAAACAATAACCTTCAACCTCGCTTCAAGTGGCTGAGCCCCATCGATCGAGCTTTGTTCCGTTTATCAGATTGAACTAGGGGTAACAAAACTCTATCCGATTCCGATGTTCGAATTTGTCCTAGTCGGATTAAATTAAATTTGAAAATAAGTTATATGTTCGAAATCTGGGTCAAAACACAAAATTTTTGTCTTGTTTAAAATCGGGTCCAGGTCTGATGAGGAGTAAATTTGTCTTGACTTACTAGATGTCTCAGATAGATTAAACCAAGTGGAGTACAGTGGACTTTGAGGCTGAGAAGATGAACAAACGTAAGGCTAAGAGATCAAACCCAAAGTGTTTTCATTAGGAAAGACCCTTCGATGCTTGAGTCAAAAAACAAGAAGACACATACTAAGAACCTGAGGCTTCAAAGCTCTTAGCACAAAAGTATGCGAAATTGTTAATGAACGAATTACCTTGTAAAAATACCTTTTTATGGTGTTGGAGCATACTTACCTTGTAAACATGTGATGTTGTTCAATCCATAACCGATCTGAAACATATTTTTTTTGTGAATAATACTTGGGACCCCCAAAAGACTCTCATTTAATATAAAATGTTGGATGTGAAGTGTGTTAGACATGTGTGTTTTTAATCAACACATATTTTAATGTTACATAGATTCGGAAAATTTTTGAAGATCAAATTTTTTGAATGTCTCTAACATTGTCATTTTTTCTTCCACTCCAAGACTAAACCCACGTATTACTTGCAAAAATGGGCTCACAGGTAGTTGGCCTAGTACAGTTAGTGGGCCTGGTCCAAATACTCAAAAGAACCTCCCAAGTTTTGAGTTTTGACTCAGGCATCGGCGCATAAACCCGGCGAACCTCGCTCCATCGACACATTGGGCACCAGCGTCTCTTTCGTTTTATCCTCTGCTTTCTCTGTTTTTCCTCTCTCCCCTGCATCGACTAGCTTTACGCTTTTTCCCCTCTCGCAAACCCTAATCGCGTCTCACTTCCGATCTGAAACTCGATCACGCCGGTAAGGGTTTCAGTTGCTCACTTGGCTTATTTTGTGACAGGTAGCTCTATCTCTTCTCCCCTCTCCCTTCATTGCAGCTTCAAGTTATTCGGAGACCATTAACGAAGTTTCCAGCAGGAGCGGAAGGTATGTAGTTTCAATCAACAGCCACTGCAACAGAAAATATTGCTGTCATACATACAGTCGAAATCTCAGACATATAAATATATATACACCTAACGAAGTCACCTCACTTTGAATTCGAGTAAATATCATGTAATTTCTGCCTCCATCTATTCTTTTGTTCTTTTATATGATAAATGAGTAGTTTTGGGGATGACATTGCAGTTGATTGATATTATTGCCTATTTGGGGTTCATATTTGGATGGATGTACAACGCGGATGATGTGGAATTATATTAGACAGTGAAACAGAAATTATACTTTGTCCACAGTTTGCTGTTGGAGCTAATCAATTTTGAGATCCCGGTGCTTCATTCAGTTTTTATTTATTTATTTTATGATGTATTGTTTTTATTTTTGTTGATTTTTGACTGACTGGGAACAAGTAGAAGGTCAGGAAAAAAAATGAGCTACTTAGAAGAGGATAATGAGAGGGCTGAAAAGGAGAAGATTAAGGAGGAGAAAATAATGTTAATTGAAACTATGAATGCTGAAGAAGAAAGAGGGAACAAAAAGGTGGGTAAACATAAAAAGAATAAGAAAAAGATGATGCTAACAGAAACAGCGGAGTTGGTGGAACGACAAAAATCTGTCGAGAAAGATACTTCAAAAAAGGGGAATGCAGTGGCTGAAAACAGGGGAAAGGAAGAAGAAAAACAATTTTTAAAGGAAGTAGCTGAGGGTGCTGGGAAAGAAGAGATTAATGGAGTGGGTCCTCTGGGACAGAAGAATCAAGAATCAGATGATGGAAAAGCAGATGTTAGAAAACACAGAAAGAAGAAGTGGTTGCTGGAAGAAGCGGCCAAGGCTGATAGGCGAGGAGTTTGCTATTTGAGTCGCATTGCTCCCCAAATGGATCATGTGAAGCTTCGTCATATTCTATCCCAATATGGAGAAATACAGAGGATCTATCTTGCACCTGAAGGTCATTCATCAGTAACTTTAGATGTTTGTTCTTAATGTCTCAGTTGCTTTATGCCTTTATATGTAACTGAAATTGGGTTATGTGGTCCCATGGTTGATCAATTGAACATGATATACAGATACTACAGCTAAAGTGCGTCGTAAAAAAGCTGGTGGGTTTCGTGGACAAGAATTTTCTGAAGGGTATGTTTAGTCGAAATTACTCTCTGCCTGGCCTTTAAAAGATGCGTTAAGTTTTTTTTTGGCCGGAATATAATAATTACTTGTCTGTACTTTGTAGGTGGGTTGAATTTACCAATAAAAGTGTTGCTAAGAGGGTTGCTAATTTGTTGAACGGTGAACAAATGGGTAAGTACAAGTTCTGATATTTAATTTTTTATCATTTAATTTTCATTTGTAATTTGTTGTTGCTTTTCAATATACTCATTTTAACTCGTGGTTACTGACTTTGCAATGAAAGAAACTACTGAAACATGTTGTGATCAAGGTTCTCTTTTTGACGTATGATTTCGTTTCATTTAGTTCTGATTTCTTTATGGGGAAGTCAATCCTTTTTGGCTTTGGCTCTGGTTTTGTCTTGACCTTTTTACTTGTCCTGCACCCCCAATTTTCCTTTTATTTTGTCTTTTAGGTGGAAAGAAGAGGTCACAATTCTATTTTGACCTTTGGAATATCAAGTACTTGAGTAAATTCAAGTGGGATGATCTTACTGAAGAGATTGGTACAGAACTCATCTTTCTATTGTTTTGTGCTGATTGGGGCTTAAGCAGTTCCTCCCATCTAAGTTAAGATGTGTCTGATGCAGCTTACAAAAATGCCATTCGGGAGCAAAAATTAGCTTTAGAAATATCAGCAGCAAATAGAGAGAGGAACTTCTACCTCGCTAAAGTTGATCAATCCCGAGCTTTGAGTTCGATAGAGGAACGATTGAAGAAGGTACTGAATACTGATGGAAATAATTTCTTGTATCACTTTCTGTAGTTTCTGTAGTATTATTATCATTTACTTTATAGTTGGTGCATTAGATGCAATTTAACATTGCCAAGTTTATTGATTGACATACTTTTGTTGTAAAAGCTTTGAATCCCTTTTGTAACCCATTTAAGAATGCCCAATGAGCAGAGATGGTTGTCGCGGCTAATTTTCATTATTACAGATGGTAAACATATTAAGCATGAAGTTCAAACCTACGAGCTGGTATTCGAAATTCCTAATCAAGCATTTCCCATAGATTAAGATGAGCAAAGAAATTGTTAGTATCTTGATTGAATGGATTGTTGTCTTCAAGGAATTGTTATCTATACCTCAGCATCACATATTCTTTTATGGAGAGGATTCCAATCATTACATGCAGTTGTGGCTTTAAATATGCTGAGAATGTTTAGGATATGTTTTCCTGTGTGGAATCAGTTTTAGTTCTTATGAGAATTGACGAATTTTCTTTTCCTAAATTTACAAGAAATGTTCTATATCAGTGCTTGATTATGCGAACACAGTGAAAGCTTTTAAGCCCGAGCTAGTCTTCTTACCACCTACCGCTTACTTTCATACCAGGGAAGCCTAGTTACTTTGAAGCCTTGTTTAGTATACTTTTTCGGTGTCAATTTGTGTGTCTTCATCTATGCTATCATAAAGAAAAACACTTCACTTTACATTCTTTTGTTAGTGCCATATTATTTTGTTCTTAATGGTCAGTGTGTGCTCTTCAACAAAATTGTATCATGTGTCTGTGTAGTGCAGTCACTATAATTACTATTATGCTTTTGTCTCCACAGCATGTGAAATAACATATCTTTCATCCATTATCTGTAGAAACAAAAACTCCCACGGTTGTTGGGAGACAATCTTCAACACCCTCCTAGTCCGAAGGCACCCAAGGTGATTCGTCAATTCCCGCAGAATAAACTATTTTCAGATGATGCAACACAAAACAAACCTCGACTCTCTATAGAGGTCCTGGCTGGGGTGAGTCATTTTCCGTATATAATAACTTCCAAATGTTTGGTCATTGTTTTGATCCCTGAATCTTATTGAAAAATGTGTTTCACAGGTATTTGGTGGTTCTTAGCTTTCAAGCTTAAGTTGTGGATCCTGTGTGTTCAAGTTGATGAGCCAAAATTTAAGCAAGTGTTTTTTGTGTCAGTGTTAAGCAAGTGTTTTGATGATATTACTGCACAGCGTTGTATTTTTCAGTTATTTTCTGTTCTTTTCTTATCCAGAATTTCAATTTTTCAAAGAAATTTTAATATATTTTTTAATGCAAGTGGGCCTTTCTATGTGTGGGCTTGCGGCCTATATGATGTCACGTAGCCAAACCCAACAAAAGCGGGCCAATGTTCCCAGCCCACACTCCGATGGTATTTAACATGTTATTTTAATCTTAAATTAATGATAAATCTCAACAAAGAGGAGGTACATGTCCTTTGCTACATGATTGCATTCAAGACAGGATAAGCAGCCACATTTGGATCGGCTCTGAGAATTTTGATTGTTTGCAAATTGTAGGTAGGCGTGGAAAAAAAAAGTTGGTTTCAAAGTGGTATCGGCTTGGATAACAACACATGTTTATAAAATATTTATACGTCTGGACTTTAATCTAGATTGGATTTTGGATGTACTTAATTGATCAAATTCGGATTAGTTTAAATCCAGACAAGTAAATTGGACAATAACTTAATCAGGTTAAGGTCCGGATAAGTAAATCGGGCAAGATTTACGTATTTGGACTCGAATCCTATTTTGAGCTGAACAAAAATTTCATATTTGGATCCAAATTTTGAATATATAACTTATATCGATAAACTTGTTTTAATTCGAGTGGTACAAATTGGATGATTCAGATCGGACAGAATTTTATCACCCTAATTGCAACATCTGAATGTGATGGTTCCGTTATGTTTACGTATTGGAATTGCATATGTTTCTGGAGTTTTTTAAAAAGTCCTTGCAGTTGATGGTCCAGTCAAACCAACACGTCACATTCCCACTGACAGCGAGTTGAGACTTAAGACAGGTGCGCCTTTTTGTCTACACCATTCAATAAAGCGCACAAGCACAGAAAGTACTCCACGTCATCGTCCGAGGCGTTCAATCAAGAAAATCACGCAAAACAATTGAGAGTCCACATGCACCCGCGCTGTACACAATAATAAGACCACCACTACTTCATCGCAAAGCAAACGGAGTTCAGAATTCAGATTCAGAGAGTCAATAGGAAGAGGGGGAGTCAATCACGAGTCTACGCCGTAGTCAGCTTCATCTCTCTCTGTCTGTATCTTGTCTTCGTTGCGAGAGATCTGCTGTTTCGTTTCTTTTTGATATTGAATTCTACGCTTGTTTCACTTTGTGATCCGTAAGAAAGTGAATCTCAAATACTTTGCCAACAGAAATTGTTTGTTGCTTCGAGAGGGGTTTGGAATTTAGGGTTTCTTTTGTCTTAGATTAGGGCTTAGGGGGGTTGGAAGAGATTGATTGGTGAATTCGGTGATGTTGTCGAATCATCTGCAGAATGGAATCGAGACTGCAAAGCTGGTTTGGTCTCGGCTCCCGAATGCAGACGACAGTGATCAAGAGGGGATAGGCCTTGTAAGCACTTGCGATAAAGGAAGTGGTGTTGAGAGTCTTGACTATGAAGTCATCGAGAATTACGCCTACCGAGAAGAGCAGGTCTCTGCTTTTTATTGGCATTTTAAGAGTTTAAATTCTGTATCAAGTAGTTGTTGAATTGTTTCACGACTGATTGCCTGCTTAATTGTGTGAATGTGACTCTTTGGGATTGACAGGCTCAAAGAGGGAAGCTGTATGTGGGATATTTTATCGCCGTGAAGTGGTTACTTTCTCTCCTCATAGGCATAGGTAAGGATGTTGCATCTTGTGTTATGCATCTCAAGTTTTTGAGAACCTTGACTCGTAGTGCATGCTATGTCCATTTAAAAGTGATAGGACCTAGTTTCTGTTATAGTATTTTGCTTGTTAATTATGGACATGGAACATTAGTAGCTATTTATTATGTATTGTGTTGGTCCCAAAATGGGTAGGCACTGAAAATTGGTGTTCTTGGTGTAACAACTAACAAGGCTTTCATGACTACATATACTGTCGTAGAGATTGATGAAATTAAATAATTTAAGCTAGGAGTCGTAGAGGTGATGAAATTACGTAATTTAAGCTAGTAGGGTAATGGAAGACTAGTTACATACATCACTTCACCACCTAATTTTATACTCTTATGCTACTATATTGTTCTAGGTCATTTCTTAAACCATATGTCCACTACTACCATTCTATGTTGTGTGGTTAGACTCTCTTCCAGAATCACTTTCCAGTCCTTACAAAGTCTTCTATCTATCTTTCGCATAAGAATGAAATCTATTTGGCTAAAGTTATGCCCATCCCTCATCATTTTTTTTTGTTAAAGAAATTATTTCCATTTTAATCATACTCGATGTTGCCCATTGTTTAAAATATTTTTCTTGATTGTTTTTTTCTTTTTCGTTTTTGCTAGTTTAATTTCCTTTTGAATCTTGGACTGCTTTCAGGAACTGGATTGGCAGCCGTTTTCATCAATATTTCTGTTGAGAACTTTGCTGGCTGGAAGTTTCAGTTGACATTTTCTATAATACAAAAATCATATATAGCTGGTTTTGTGGTGTACATATTAATCAACCTGGTTCTAGTATTTTCTTCGGTGTATATTGTCACACAATTTGCACCAGCAGCAGCTGGATCTGGTATCCCTGAAATCAAGGGTTATTTAAATGGTAACTTGAAGTTGTGGATGCACTTTTTAGCCTTTCATGTTGTTATATTTCAAAGCATGAGATTCGAAAGGACTTGTTTTGTTCATATGTGCAGGAGTTGATATTCATGGTATCCTTCTTTTTAGGACCTTGATTGGAAAGGTGTGACAACATATCTTGCTGTATTGTTGTGTTTATTGTAATTTTATTATAAGTTGGCTTCAAATGAAAAATCTATTCTTTGCCCTTTGCAGATATTGGGAAGCATTGGCTCCGTGGGAGGTGGTCTAGCTTTAGGGAAAGAAGGTCCGCTAGTTCACACTGGGGCCTGTATTGCGTCGTTGTTAGGCCAAGTAAGAATTTATTGCGTGGATTTAAGTATAATTTATCAATTTTGCATCTTTCTTTATTTTTCCAGGCAAGTAAGGTTTAAAAATCTATTAATTCAGGGTGGATCTACAAAATACCATTTAAGTTCCCGGTGGCTACAAGTTTTCAAAAGTGATCGGGATCGGCGTGATCTGGTGAGTAGCGAATTTATCTTCAGTGTATTCATGCATTTTGGATATGTTAAGTGATTGCATTTTCTGAATTCTTCCGATTGTTAAAACTTCCTCTCATTCTTTCCAAGGTCGTGTTCATCGCTTCTGCTTTATGTAATCTCTTTAGAGCTACGTGTAAATAGCATTTATGACAACCTCATGAAGGTGCAACTTATATTTTTTACTGCAGGGTTTCCTGAAAGAATGATGTGCTATTTCTATGTTTTTCCATTATAGCTTCCTCTATTTACAGCTTTGAAGTTCCTTTTGGATTAAGCTTTTTAAAGCTTTCTTAGTCTTACATTTTGTTTGCCTTTGGAAAGCTTGCCACTCCGGGAATTCTTCACTGACCATGCTGGTATCATGCCACAGTAAGGTTTATGGATAGTAAATAGTCGTGATATGTTATCAGGTTTCGTTTATATATTAGGTCTAGCTGTATATATTAATTTGAGAATATGTAGGCATGGTGGCATACCTAGGTTATAAAAGCAGAAAATTCTATATTTTATGATTCAAATTCCCATTAGAATTCGATTTGATTTCTTCGCTATTTTTTCTTGGTTGTGTGTTATATATGTTCTCAAAATTTACGGATTATAATTCATTTTCATTCAGAAATGTAATCATTCAATTGATTGGAAATGCTTTTCTTCTATGTCATGTGCAAGTATTGTAACTTTAAATTTCCGTTCGTCTTACTTCCAAGAGGATGTCTTTTTATTTACATTTAGGGAGGAAAAAAACAGGGGGGTCTTTCAATGCATCTTATTTGTGCCTACCGACCTACCAAATTCCTATTGTCATGAGGTGACATGCCTCTTTATTGGGCTCATTTTTGTACTTTTCTAATTTTTGAAAAAGGTGACCTGTGGGTGTGCAGCTGGTGTTGCTGCTGCCTTCAGAGCTCCAGTTGGTGGCGTATTATTTGCACTGGAAGAGGTCACGTCTTGGTAAGATTTGTTCCTCTTTAATAGCTGTTGTTTCATTGGCACGTTTCTGTGTCTAGTACATAGAAATTTCTCCTTTAAACAAACAAAATATGGTAATGTATAGCATTACTGCAGAAGTATGTTTTGTGTGAACCACTGCAAGCGAATATAATGTGACTAAATGTATCTGCCTGCCTGTCCACCTTTTTACACTCCTCTTTTTTTGCTTTAGTAGTATCTATCCATTTTGTGTAAGAACTCTGTGTTTGCTTTCGAAGGTGGAGGAGTCAACTTATGTGGCGTGTCTTTTTCACTTCTGCCATTGTGGCTGTTGTGGTGCGTACTGCAATGGGGTGGTGCAAGAGTGGAAAGTGTGGTCATTTTGGCTCGGGTGGCTTCATAATCTGGGACATATCAGGGTGAGTATCTTGTCTTTCTCCTCTCAAATACTCATGCGTGCTTGTGCTGGTTGTCTAACGTTGTTTCCTTTTCCTGAAATAGTGGTCAAGAGGACTACTCTTTTGAAGAGCTTTTACCAATGGCAGTAATTGGGGTTATTGGAGGTTTACTTGGTTGGTCTCAGTTGCCTGTCATTTGCTGCTTCCTTTTATGACATCTTCATTGTTTGTTTTATTGGTTTATTTTCGCTTTTCTTCAGGGGCTTTATTTAACCAGCTCACCCTATATATAACTTACTGGCGTCGTAATTTTCTTCACAAGAAAGGTAACCGAGTTAAGGTAAGAAGGTCTCCGTTATCATGTTAATTGTTTGTTGTTCTATAATAACTTGTTGCTTGATACGCTTTCATCCAGTTTTAAACTTTCAGCATGCTTCCCCCCTTATCTTCCCAGGCCTCATAAGAAAAGGTTGGTTGCAGATTATTGAAGCTTGCCTCATATCTCTGATCACCTCGATCATTTCCTTTGGACTTCCTCTTCTAAGAAAGTGTAGTCCATGCCCTGAATCAGATCCCGACTCCAGTATTGATTGCCCGAGACCTCCTGGAATGTATGGGAATTATGTTAATGTAAGTTCATGCCATGGGAACTACTATGCTATGGTATTCCTTCTTTTGTCTTAACGTGCTCTTGCATGATATGTAAAAATTTGTTTTCGTTTCTGTTTGTAATCACTTATTACATCATGAATTAGTCACTCAAGCTTGAACTTCTCTTTGTTCTTTATTTTGTGAAGGAGGAGATACAACTAACCATCAATTATTTATCAAAGTTTAAGAAACCTTTCAAGATAAAGTAACTCTTAGTTTCTGGGACAATCTTAAGTCTGCTAATTTGTGGCTGCCATTTTCTTTTTGTAATTTTTTTTGTCCATGTCTCTAGCACCCAAGTTTTTGTCGAGAAGGATACGTGGCTCACCCCCAATGCTTTCTCTTTGCACTTATCAATATGTAGCACTTTATAATGCTGTGCGCCTTATGCTGCTCTTTAAGCTAAACAAAATTTTGTTGTCCACATAATTTGTCCTCTTTGGAATGTATGTGATATCTTATTTGCATTATCTCTAGGTTTAGATCTAGGACATACTTATGATTTTACGCTGTCTACAGTTCTACTGTGGTAAGGACAAGGAATACAATGATCTTGCAACAATTTTCTTCAACACTCAGGTTTTATTTTTTGGAACTCTTCGTCATTTCCATGATTTCTCCCATAGTTTTTACCGAAATTAGGCTTTAATAAGACTAATATCGTTGTCGCAGGATGATGCCATAAGGAATTTGTTCAGTGCAAAAACAATTCACGAGTACAGTGCCCAAAGTTTGTTGACCTTTTTGGTAGTTCTTTTAACTTAGCTTATGCTATTGGCTAATTTAACAGTACACTGATACTGCAGAGTCATCATCTTCTTTTCTGCTTCAAATTGTCAGGTTATGTTTTATACCTTAGCAGTGATGACATTTGGTACTGCAGTTCCTGCTGGTCAATTTGTTCCAGGAATAATGATAGGATCAACATATGGACGTCTTGTGGGCATGTTTGTTGTTAATTTCTACAAGAAGCTCAACATTGAGGAGGGAACGTGAGTTTGTTTTCTCCTGAAAAATTCTCTGGTTTATCATATATAGGGCTTCTTGCTTTCTTTGTATTCAAGCTACTGTGTGTTCATTGGTATGAGGCATGAACATTGGCTTGGAAAATGGTTTTTCTTGGTTTAAACCTCCTTTAAAAGTTTGAATGGATTTATGGGTTTTAAAGAGGTTATGAGAGAATATTTGAACTGTTCCAATATGAGATGTTTTGGGCATGAGTTTATCATGAAATCAGGCTATTAAAGTCAACCATACATGTACCTTTAATATCTAATTTACAGCTTCTCTGAGGTTAGCTATGTCAGAGCAAAATGTTCCTACTAGGTTTCCTGCTTTTACAAACATTGATATTTTTCTGCAAAAGTAAGACTAGTTAGTTTTCTTATTATGGCACGCCTGAAAGTCTCTCTCTCTCTCTCCCCCTCCCCCTCCCTCTCTCTCTCTCTCTGTGCACTTGTTGGCACATACTTATGTGTTTGTAATTCGACGTGTTCTGAACTTTGTACATTGGTTAGCTGCGGCATCATCATTTTAGTTGATGGTAATGCTTCCCTGTCCCAATTCCCCCTTCATCTTCCTTTTTTACTCCCTTGTTGATGCTGTTTGCTTGTAGAGTCATATACTTCTATGCCACATGGAGAATTGTGTTAGGTATTGTATGTCACTTGGACTTAACATTTTTTGTGTAAATTTTGGTCGAAATTCTAGGTATGCACTATTGGGGGCTGCTTCTTTTCTTGGAGGTTCAATGCGAATGACTGTGTCCCTATGTGTTATAATGGTTGAAATCACAAACAACTTGAAGCTTTTGCCACTAATCATGCTTGTTCTTCTTATATCAAAGGTATGCTTCAGAATGACATTATATATTTACTGGTGAATGCAGGATAAATATACTGACCTGTTTCTTTGGCAGGCTGTTGGTGATGCTTTTAATGAAGGTCTGTATGAGGAACAGGCACAACTGAGGGGCATTCCTTTACTGGAATCAAGACCTAAGTATCAGATGAGAAAAATGACAGCACGGGAAGCCTGTGGAAATCGGAAGGTGATTTTTATTCCGTGCTCATGAATCTTTTTGCATCAACTCGATATGAACATCAATTCCTCTTTTTTTACCTACGCCAGTTCCTTGATGCATAGAGAAGGATTATGTCTAATGTGCCTATGACATGACCTTTGCTATGAAAATGGGAATCGACTCTGATAGAGTACATTATAGGTTTAGGAAGTTCCTTCACAGAGTTTTCAAAGATTTAAACTTCATTCTGCCTTTTAATATGGCTTATCAGCAAGTTCACATGCTTCTGAAGTCAACAATGTGTCAATGCCTCTCCTCTGCAACCCTTTGACAAAAGCAAGCACAAATATAACCTAGTTTGTGCTTCATGTTATGTCACATAGTGTTGTAGCTCAAACCATTAAAACTAAATATGTTGCTGATATGGAGTCATATTGAACTCCGACTTTCTCTAGCTGATGGTGAAAGAGAGAGGAAAACAGCTTGATAGAATTTCTTCTGATAGACAAGTATGATGAAGTGATGATCGTTGAGGTTCTTTTGGCAACATAAGCTAGTGATTGAGGACTTATCCAACTTGCAAAAAGAGGATTTGAAAAGTTTGGTTAAACTCTTCGGCAAGCAATTTATTGTCTTCATTTATGCTTTTCATATTATAAGGAAATACCCTTTCACTGCCTTTTTTTTTCAAAAGCCAAAAAAATCATGAACACGGAGAGAGGATTCTGCATGGAGCAATTGTTACTCTTATGTTTCCAAATGTCTAATCTATGGATGGATTCTCTGTTGCTCTGCTTTTTGCCTTCATCCATATTTTCTAGCTGCAGTTTATACTTTGTTGCTTCTTCTACTCATATCTCATCCATATTCTGATTCCATATTTTCCCTTATCACTTTCCCCTGCTGCCATTGAAGGTTGTCTCCTTCCCCCGTGTTGTTAAGGTGGGAGATGTTGTTTCTATTTTGAGGAGCAATGAACACAATGGCTTCCCTGTAAGCTCTTTCTTCCCGCTTAAATAATGTTTTCTCTTCAATGTATAGGATTTATAATTGTCTACATATTGTTGTTAATGTTTTTGTCCACTTAGGTTATTGATCACACAAGGAGTGGGGAAACACTTGTCATTGGACTTGTGCTTCGTAGGTAAAAAACATATTGCCATCATTGTCCACATATTTATTTATATGTTTCAGAAGCTGAAGCATGTATTGGTTTATGATGCAGTCATTTGCTGGTACTTCTTCAGAGTAAAGTTGATTTCCAGCATAGTCCTTTACCCTGTGATCCTAGTGGATCTAGGTCAATCAGGTACATTGATGAGGCTAGGAATTAATTATCGGTTGTGATTTTTCACTGGTTTTTTCTTCAGTTGGCTTGAAGATACTTTCACCTCCCTAAATCCAGGCACACTTTCAGCGAATTTGTGAAACCTGCTTCCAGCAAAGGAATTTCTATAGATGATATACATTTAAGTGGAGATGACATGGAAATGTACATAGATCTTGCACTGTTTTTGAATCCTTCTCCATACATTATTCCTGAAGATATGTCTTTAACAAAGGTGACATCTTAATATTGAGTTGTCCTCTTCAAGTATGGCATATATTTCTGTTATGTATAACTGCTGGACTTGCTGGTGCCACAGGTTTATAATCTTTTTCGCCAATTAGGACTGAGGCATATATTTGTTGTTCCTCGTCCTTCTCGAGTGATAGGTTTGATTACCAGAAAGGATTTGCTAATTGAGGTATTCTAACATGTTCAGTATTTCGCCTTTCTCTATGTTATTGGACTGCATTGTGATTTAGGTTTGATCCGCTGTATTGCAGGATAATGACGATGCAGGTACCGTAGAGCTTCAAACCACCAGTGTAAGGTCTCTATGCTGCTTTCCTCATGTTAATTTAATCATACAAATATAATATTCAGTTGTCAGAATGATCTATATTTCATTAAGGACACAGCTATTTTAAAACATTGATCACTTTTATCTGAGTTAACGATATGAATTTTATTTTGATAAAAGCTGCTTAAGAAAATGGGGATCGCTCTCCATTTATTCTTTTTAACAGAAATGGTGACCACCTTTATGAGAGTATGTAACAGACAACTGGTGGAGTTTTTTCGTAGCATGCACAAGGGTGTATTGCCATTGGAGCATGGGGCTAATGTCCTTTTTTATGGTCGTACTCAGAAAATCTCTTTGGGAAAGAAAGGAAAGGAAAAGTAATAAAAAGAACATTTATGCATTCTATAGTTGGATTAACTATCCTTGTTCTAATGGATTTTTTTGCATGGCAATAGGGAGGACTGCGTAAATTTTCCTAGTTCCCTTCCTCACTGTTATTAAAGGCCAATCACCAGTATATGGCCTGGCCATATCAGATTCCTAATGAAACAGAGACCAGTCCTGCTCATCATCATTTGATCCTTTCATTTTTTTATGGCAGACCTACACAGCTTCATGAGAGAATATTGTTCTCAAGGAATACGGATTCTGAGTCTCCACTTCTCAATGGTCTGCTAGTCCAAGATCACGTTCCTGGCAGACACTGAGGTCCAATCTTCTTCACAACAATTTTTTTTTTGCCTTCCTGTGTTTTTCGGCACTAAATTTATAATTCCAAAACACCCCCCCCCCCGCCCCCCCAAGCGGAAGGTAATACGGGCTCATGTACTAAACTTTTGGCCATTGCGTGTGGGGGTTGTATGTACCAAAACCATTGACCTTTTGTATCTCTCATAAAGTGATAGAAAATGCAATCTTGTCAAACATGAACTATTTGCTAGCGGAAATGATAACTGGAGTCTAATTTCTTGATGCAATGCAAGAGGGTACACTATTTGTTGGCAGTATGGTGGTGAATCTGGTGTAGTATGACTGGTAAATTTGCTCTTAAAGAAACTTCTTCTGGCAATGAGCTTTGGTAAGATTCTTATTGTTTGACGATGTGCTCTCCTTAGTTTTTAACTGATCTTGAAATTTAAGGGAACCAGTCTACCACTCTACCTACTTCAAGGGTTGAACTAATTTGCTTGTTCCTTTGTTACTGAAGTGTTCTTATTGCAAACTTTGAGATGCTTTGCCATATACATATATATATATATATATATATATATATATATATATATATATATATATATATATATATATATATAGACTTTTGTGAAAAAAAAGAGAGCTCCATTAGAACAGTGAGGTTTTTGGTAGACTGTTAATTTATTGTGATGTATGAACATGTTCTATTATTCTATTAGTGACGTGGCTCGTTCTTCTGGCCTGTTGTGCTGTTCCTCCTAGGCATGCCTTAGATCCATGCATGCGATATATGTATCTTGGCAAATATGTGCCATGGAAGCTGCAAAAACTTTGCCTTCAAATGATAGTTTTACGTGAATCCTCCGTGATGTCTTCAAATTCAAGGGCGAGCTTAAGTTAAGCTCTTGTTTAAGTTATGCTCATGAATGCGTCTTCAATGTGAGAGTAGTTGGGCTTTACTTATAAACTACTCGGTTGTGTTCTGTCAGATTGATGTATGATTTTTAGTCTTAGACAAGCCACGTGTTTAGATTACATGAAGCAAAGGATGATTACTCATACTAATTGCGTTATTTTAAATTTAAAAAAAAAACAAATACATACTCTTATACGGTTATGGGAGTACTTATATAACCGCATATGGTCTATAATAACGTTACAAACCCTAAAGCTTAACACCACTGGATCAAACAAAAGAAGATACAATGAAGGCAAAGATGGCAAAACCAAGTTCTTGAAGAAGAGCCATTGAAGGCTTCAAAGATGCCGCATTATTTGGAGAAGGATCAGTTGCTTCGACGGCGGGAACTGAAGGAGATGGGAAAGCAGCAGCAGCAGGAGTTGGAGCCAAAGCAGGAGAGTAAAGTACATTGATGTCAACCTTTTGTCCTGCTTGGCAATGACCAGCGACACCGCAGAAGAAAAGGTGGTGGCCGCGCGTCTTGATAGTAATGGAATCGTTGCCGGTAGTGTACGTGGCCAGTGGTGCCGTTGCATTGCATGTCTTGTACATGGCATGTGTTACTCTCATCACATTGTGATACTGTGCATTGTACTCGAACACTCCAAAAAAAGAAAACATCCATATTGAAATTAGTAGATATCACGTAACATAACCGGATAAAAAGATGAACTACATTAATACTTTCTCTTTTATTTTCAAAAATTATCGCACATTCTTTTCTTTTTTTTTAGCAGGCAAAAGCTTAAAAGTCAAAAGGAAACAAACCAAAGCGATGAATAGGGGGATCGCAACCACTATCTAACCAAACCTATAAATCTGGTAAAAAACAATTGGGAACGCTGTCGGAAAAACCCCCGATTGCGGCCCATTTGGCTAGACTATCTGCCTAAGCATTCCGACGTCTGTTAACTTTTGCAATAGACCAACTCCGAACCCCAATCAACTTGCCTCTAATCTCATCAATCAAATTCTCAATCTCTCAAAACGAAACCAACTCAGGTTTGGAGATTGCATTAACAACTAATAAAGCATCACAAAACGAAACCAACTCAGAAGGAAATTATCGCACCTAACACTCACAATCCTATTTAAACAAACGAGAAAACCTTAAAATCGAAAAAATAAATGTCAAAAACAATAAAATTGAGTTGGAAAATGACAAAGAGCCCAACTTTTTCATGACCCAAAGAGCCCAAATCTATGTGGCTCTTAATTGACACTGCCATGTCATATGTCAAGCTGGAAATTGTTTTAATTTCAAAATTTTAATGGATTTCAAACACATAAGGCAGATACATAGATTATCTATGACATATTAGGCATTCGAGTCTTTTCTAACACATCGCGAACCAGTAGCTCGAACTTCGGGAGTTTGTCTTGCAGATCCGTATTGTTCTCTCTCACTTTCGTCAAATATCAGTATCACAGCGCCGGACTTGGAAGACACAGCAGCGGCGCATGTCAAGTAAGACGATCTGAGAAACCAAATCGACCCCGTGAGATCTACTTTGAGAGAAGGAGAACGACATCTTCGTGAAATATCAGTATCGCACCGGGCTTGGAACATGGAGAGGTTGGGTATTTCGTATGTTGTTTTATATTTTCGAATGGAATGCTAGATATATGAATTTATTGGGTTTTGTTGAGGAAGATAAACTCACTGGGAAAGATTGAAATGAACGATATGTGTGAGCCAGTTTGTTGTGTTCTGTACTGTTATTGCTGTTTAATTTCTTTACGAAAAAATGACTCAAGTATCTGATGAAATTTAATATTCCATTGTTTATATCGATGGCATTTATTATTCCATTTTTTTTACTTGTGGAAGATATACATGGTAGTGATTATTCCATTGTGTTAATAATGTTTTTCATATGTTTCAGGGCCCAGAATTTGGAAGATAGTAAGTTCAGAGATCAAGAAGTTATTGGTCTAAACTGCCAGAGCCCTGAGGTTGATGCCAGTTGCTGGTGTGGAACAGAAAAAGACCTAAAAGTATTTATGCCTGCGCGTGGAATGTTGTTTGATCGTGAGGAGGAAATGTTTGAGTTCTACAAAAAATACGTTGAGGTAAATGGATTTCCTGTGAAGCGGAGAACATCAAACAAGGACAAAGACGGCTTGTGCAAATATGTGACTTTTACGTGTGCTAGAGCAGGTGTGTTTATCATAAATGGAAATGGAATATCTGAAATTTTTTTATGGTAGTAATCTAATCTCTCATTCATATGACAGTGTAATTTTACTTGTCTTGTCATTGATTAGGTTTGTTAATTAGTCGTGCCAAGAATATTATAAATCATCGTTCGAGCCAGAAGAGTGGATGTAAGGCTCGTTTAAGAGCTCGGTTATCTTGTGATGGTAAATGGGAGATTACTTCGTTTGAGGATTGTCACAATCATGTATTGAGTCCCAGCCAGTCAAGATTTTTTATATGCAATCGTGAAATCAACCCACATGTACAGAGACAACTAGAGATTAACGACATTGCTGGAATTAGGCCAAACAAGAGTCACAGTGCGCAAGTTATTGGAGCGGGTGGTCATGAAAATTTGACGTTCTTACAGAAAGATACACGAAATCTAATTGCTAAAGTGAGGCGTTTGCGGATGGGAGAAGGTGATGCGAAGGCATTGCAAAGTTATTTTGATAAGATGCAATCTAAGAATGAGGGTTTTTACTCTTTGATTGATTGGGACCAGGAAGGACGTATGAAAAGTGTTTTTTGGGCTGATCCACGTAGCCGAGCTGCATGTCATGAGTTTGGTGACGTTATTACTTTTGATACCACGTATTTAACAAATAAGTATGATATGCCGTTTGCCCCATTTGTGGGTGTGAATCATCATGGTCAATCGATTTTATTAGGATGTGGGTTACTGTCTAATGAAGACATTGATTCATTTATATGGTTGTTTAGAACTTGGTTGTCATGTATGCATGGGGTAGCTCCAAAAGGAATTGTCACGGACCAAGACAGGGCCATGAAGAGTGCAATTGAAATTGTTTTTCCTGGTATTAGGCATAGGTGGTGTTTGTGGCACATTTTGAAGAAGGTGCCTGAGAAGTTAGGGTCTTTAAAGGATTACAATCGTATAACTTATTTAATTGGTGATGCTGTTTTTGATTCTCAGAGTATAGAGCAGTTTGAAAGTTCTTGGAAATTGATGGTTGAGAGTTTTCGTTTGGAAGCAAATGTTTGGCTGTCATTATTATACGAGGATAGGGCTAGGTGGGTGCCAATATACTTGAAGAATTTTTTTTGGGCAGGTATGTAAGGAACTGACTATTTGTTTTTTTTTTTTTGTAGTACTGGATTCAATTGAATATTATTAATGGAATACTGGATTCCATTTAATATTACAAATGGAATACTAGATTCCATTCAATTTTTGAATGGAATACTTGATTCCATTCATTTATTCAATGTTATACTGGATGCCATTGATTTCTTTCCATAAATGGAATACTGGATTCAATTGATGTTCATAAATGGAATACTAGATTACAATCCATTCCATTTATAATCATTGATAGGTATGATAATACCTATTGTTTTTGGTAGAAATATCCCCCTCTTAAGCTTTCTTTTGATAAATAATGAGTGTATTTATGTGTTGATTTGTATTTTGATAGGTAGATTGCGGTTTGGATGAAAAGCGACGGAAAAAGGGCTGAATTGAAGAAAATGTCCACCGACCTTCATGTGTTCAAATAGCCATAACTTTCTGTCACATTATTGTAATCGAGCGCAACAAAAGGCATTGGAAACTAGACATCTCAAGCTTTCCGTAGAATCTAAAATCATGCAAATCGGAGGTCATCTGGAGAAGTTATGGTCATTTGAATCATATGCCTTGGGGTAACGCGCCTAGGCGTGGCACGCCTAGGCGCACAAATTGTGCACGCCCAGGATCACTTCTGCACGCCCAGTCCAGAGAGTTTGACTTGAATTTGAAGTTGTGCACGCCTAGGATTGCGCCTAGGCGTGCGCCTAGGCGTGTGCCTAGGCGTGGTGCGCCTAGGCGTGAAAACAACGCGCCTAGGCGCAAAAAGCAATTTTCTGGGATGTTTTAAGTCGCGATTTGTCCGAGCTGCGGGGACTTCTAGACTTCGAACAGATTTTCTGGAGAGCGAAACCAGAGGGGGAAGGTGATTCTTGGAGCTTGGAGGAGGAATTCTTCAACCCAACTTGGATTATCTCAATATTTGGGGTTTATTCATGCCACTCTCTTCTCTCTTTGTGTTTTTCTCTCATTATGTGTAACTAAACCTCTTTGCCAAGGCTAGGTTGAAGCCTTGGGTTTGATGACTTTGTTTATGACTTGATTTACATATATATGAGTTGATTTGGGTATAAATCTTGTGTTTCTATGTTTGATTGCAATTTCTTCATGCTTGTGGTGTTTGGCCAACACTTTAGGTTTTTGAATGAAATTGTTTGGAGAATTTGCTTAGACAATAATACGTCAAGTAGATTATGCTTCTTGAAACACTTGATTATGAATGTGTCTCCCTTTAATTAGGTGACAATTTGTATGAATTCTAATCTCCATAGAACTCCATGAATTCCTATGCATGTTTAGACCAATAAGATGGCTAGAATGTATTTAGGAATATCCGACCTAGACCAATAAGATGGCTAGTAATCGATTTTAGGGAGATTTGGCTTAAGTGCGCTAAAACCGACTTAGGTACGGATTCGTTATGCCCGAATTAGCAAATATGTGTGTGAATTTGTGTCATTGCAAGTCATTTCCCAAGGGGGATTCCAAAGCCTTGGTGTTCATCTCATATTCGTTAACTCATCTCATTTGCATTAGTTGCATCCTTATTCTAAGAAAATACCAAAAACACTTTGCTATTTGCTTGTTTTAGTTTAATTACCAAACCAAACAATCTTGAGTTGAACTTTACTTTTGATTGCATTGTCCATATATACATACAAATATACATTTGGATTAGACATAACACCGTCCCTGTGGATTCGACCCTTGCTCATCATTGTGCTGTAGTCGCCGACTAGTACACTTGCTAGTAAGGTTAATTTAGACCCAACAAGTTTATGGCGCCGTTGCCGGGGATGGTAGCTTACGTTTGATCCATTTTTATTATTTGTCCATAATTTTTTTTTTCTTTTCCTTTGTTTGTACATAATACTTGTACATAATATTTGTTAACTAATTTTGCTTTTGTTGGCATATGCTTCGAGATGGAATATCCTCCACCATGTGCTTATCAGGGAGCAGGTTTTTATGGGTCGAGCTTATATTTGCAAGGATATAATGCAAGGACAACTCCTCCAAACCATGCCCCATATCCACCATGCAACTCCTTCTCCAACACTTATAACTCTGGAAGGTGTGAACGACCTCAATTCCTATGGAACAACTACCAGCATCAATTTGTTCCTACACAAGCAGCACCACCACCATTGCTTGAGCAAGCACAAGACTCATCTCTACAAGACGTACTAAATGCATTGGTTACGAGTACCCAAAAGTTGAAAGCAAAAACTCAAGCTTGTAGAGAGGAGATGTGTCAATGGGCTTCACCACCACCGCTTGAGCAAAGACATGAGTCATCTTTGGATGACATACTCGATTCCTTAAATGAGAGTACCCAAACTTTAGAAGAGGCAACGCATAGGATGGTATCAAGCAAGAATCAACTTTACCAACCTATGATGAAAACAAGTGAGGGGGAATGTATATGTGAGACAACTCAAGCAGTTACATTAAGTAGTGGCAAAGAGTTGGAGCTTAGAGGAAAAGTTGAGTATAATTATGTGGATGAAGAGGAGTATGAGATAATGCTTCTCACTTCACTTTCGGAGATGGATCCACCAATGAAGGAGGGCATGGATTTAGAAGAATCAAAAAATTCTCCATCAGCTGCAGAATGTGAGATAGTTTCAATCGAACAAGAAATTAGTGGACCTACATGGGTTGAGCAAGATATAGAAGAGAAAGCTCTTGTCGATTTTGAAAAAAATTTGAAAGCTGAAGATTTGGAGAACAAGTATGATGATAAGGTGGAGGAAGAATGTGATAACTTTGTAGAGAGGCATGAGGATAACACACTCCACAATCAGGTGCTATCACCATTTGAAGCACAATTCATTGACTTTATTGGAGTTGAGGAGCCTAATGTAAATCTCAGTGCTTCCATAATGCAAATCCTGGAGGAAATTTTGCCAACAAAGAAAAAATGGAAGCTTCAACAAAGCATGGAGAGCTACATTGCAAGATCATTGAAGAAGCTTCCCCTCTACTCAAAATATCTCTTCCATTGGCATGGAAAACTACAATTTCAACCAAGAGGGCCAAAGGAATTTAGAGATAGAATCTTTTTGATGGGCACATCAAAGAAGGATATTTGTGCCCTATTTATTGAGCCACTGCAAAGTGGTGGATCTCGTCTAGCTGAAGACAAGAAGAGGGTGCATATAGACATTGAAGAATTGTGGCCAGGCCAGCACCTCAATCCACTCGATGCATGACTCCAACCCCCAGGTTGTATTGTTTCAACTTGTCCTCTTTTTAGTGCATTATTACATTGTTATGTTTTGCATTGAGGACAATGCATTCTTTAAAGTGTGGGGTGGTGGACTGCATATGGATTATCTTGTGCAAAATTTCACATGATTTTTGTAGTAGCTGAATTTAAAAAAAAAAAAAAAAAAAACAAAGAAATTGAAAATTTAAAAAAAAAAAAAAAAAATTTAGTGCTTGAATCTTGCATATTTATGGGAATTTTCTGTTGAATTGAGTGCTATATTGAAATGCAGCTAATCTTGGTTTGTGGAACCCATCATATCCTTCTATATGCTTGACATCTACTCTATTGCACAATCACCGTAATCACCTGCACGAGAATGTGTGCTTGTGGGGTATGACTTGGGTGAATAGATGTTGGATGTGGACTTTCTCTAAGATGATCTAGAACACCGTGTTAGTTATATTCTTGGCACTAGTTAATTACATGCATGTTAAAAAAAAAATGAAAAAAAATAAATTTGATGATGATTAAAAGCATGTTCCGCTCTTGTGATCTTGCCGAGTAACCGGGGCTCTTGTCTAACCAACTCGAGTTTCGCGTAAAAAGGTAAGACAATCTTGATGAACATACTAGGCTAGCTTAACTTCGAAGCCTTTTCAACTCGAGTGATTGATCCGAGGCGTGCTTTATCACATAATGCCCTAAACCAACTGGTTGGGAGTCATTGGTTGAGAACTCGTTACATGGGTTGACTAGAAAGCTTAAAGGAGTGAGCATTGCACGGGCCTAGTAAAAAAAATAATAAATAAATAAAATAAATAAATAAATAAAAATAATAAGAAAAAAGAAGAGAAGTATGTATATAAATAAAAGTGCCTTGGTATTACTACTTGACTGTTCTTGGAATTCTTGGAATGTGACTATGTTTGGCGCCTATGAACTCTTGGAAGCCAAATAATTATACATTTCTTCTTTGCACGCACTTAATGTAGACGAAGTGATTGAGTAGACGGATAATCTTCATTGAGTATATGTTTGGATGAAGTGTGGGGTCTCCACATCTTTTTGATTGCATGGCATTGATGTATATTGTTTCGATTCTAGTGATTTCCCTCCCATATGTTTGATTTGAGTTATCTTGAAACGTTTGTGGGTGTCGTTCTTGTAAGCCCTCAGGAGACAAAACTCCTCCACTAGGGACACCTAGGGGTTTAACGGCTTGTTGCATATGCTAAATGCAATCGCGATTCCTGCGTTAGTGAGTTAGGATGTTAGTTGGTAGATGTACTTTGTTTAGTTTTACTTGAGGACAAGTAAGGTTTAAGTGTGGGGTGTTTGATAGGTATGATAATACCTATTGTTTTTGGTAGAAATATCCCCCTCTTAAGCTTTCTTTTGATAAATAATGAGTGTATTTATGTGTTGATTTGTATTTTGATAGGTAGATTGCGGTTTGGATGAAAAGCGACGGAAAAAGGGCTGAATTGAAGAAAATGTCCACCGACCTTCATGTGTTCAAATAGCCATAACTTTCTGTCACATTATTGTAATCGAGCGCAACAAAAGGCATTGGAAACTAGACATCTCAAGCTTTCCGTAGAATCTAAAATCATGCAAATCGGAGGTCATCTGGAGAAGTTATGGTCATTTGAATCATATGCCTTGGGGTAACGCGCCTAGGCGTGGCACGCCTAGGCGCACAAATTGTGCACGCCCAGGATCACTTCTGCACGCCCAGTCCAGAGAGTTTGACTTGAATTTGAAGTTGTGCACGCCTAGGATTGCGCCTAGGCGTGCGCCTAGGCGTGTGCCTAGGCGTGGTGCGCCTAGGCGTGAAAACAACGCGCCTAGGCGCAAAAAGCAATTTTCTGGGATGTTTTAAGTCGCGATTTGTCCGAGCTGCGGGGACTTCTAGACTTCGAACAGATTTTCTGGAGAGCGAAACCAGAGGGGGAAGGTGATTCTTGGAGCTTGGAGGAGGAATTCTTCAACCCAACTTGGATTATCTCAATATTTGGGGTTTATTCATGCCACTCTCTTCTCTCTTTGTGTTTTTCTCTCATTATGTGTAACTAAACCTCTTTGCCAAGGCTAGGTTGAAGCCTTGGGTTTGATGACTTTGTTTATGACTTGATTTACATATATATGAGTTGATTTGGGTATAAATCTTGTGTTTCTATGTTTGATTGCAATTTCTTCATGCTTGTGGTGTTTGGCCAACACTTTAGGTTTTTGAATGAAATTGTTTGGAGAATTTGCTTAGACAATAATACGTCAAGTAGATTATGCTTCTTGAAACACTTGATTATGAATGTGTCTCCCTTTAATTAGGTGACAATTTGTATGAATTCTAATCTCCATAGAACTCCATGAATTCCTATGCATGTTTAGACCAATAAGATGGCTAGAATGTATTTAGGAATATCCGACCTAGACCAATAAGATGGCTAGTAATCGATTTTAGGGAGATTTGGCTTAAGTGCGCTAAAACCGACTTAGGTACGGATTCGTTATGCCCGAATTAGCAAATATGTGTGTGAATTTGTGTCATTGCAAGTCATTTCCCAAGGGGGATTCCAAAGCCTTGGTGTTCATCTCATATTCGTTAACTCATCTCATTTGCATTAGTTGCATCCTTATTCTAAGAAAATACCAAAAACACTTTGCTATTTGCTTGTTTTAGTTTAATTACCAAACCAAACAATCTTGAGTTGAACTTTACTTTTGATTGCATTGTCCATATATACATACAAATATACATTTGGATTAGACATAACACCGTCCCTGTGGATTCGACCCTTGCTCATCATTGTGCTGTAGTCGCCGACTAGTACACTTGCTAGTAAGGTTAATTTAGACCCAACAATCATCAATGGAATTCAGTATTCCATTGATATTGGGAGGTAATTTACTTTATATAACTCTTTGGATTGAATCTGGTATTTTTGATGACTTACATTAATTGTGTTTTTGCAGGTATGTCAACAACTCAAAGAAGTGAGAGTGTTAATGCATTTTTTGATGGTTATGTGAACTCCAAGACTACACTAAAACAGTTTGTTGAGCAGTATAATAATGCTCTGAGGGACAAGGTTGAAAAGGAAAGCCTTGCTGATTACAACTCTATTCACAGGCAGCTACAATGTGGAACTTCTTTAGATATGGAAAAACAGATTCTCAATTTGTATACTGAATCGAAGTTCAAGGAGTTCCAAATTGAGCTGTTTGGGATGATGTACTGTGGGATTATATTGGTTGAGAACAATGCGGAGTTCATAATGTTTCATGTTGAAGAAGATATTGTGTTTGGTGAGAAAGGTAGGAAGAAAATTGTGTTTAGTGTGTTTTTTGATGAAGTAACATGCTCGGTGAAGTGTAGTTGTTGCAACTATGAATTTAGAGGAATATTGTGCAGGCACGCAACCATTGTGTTGATCAGGAATCGTCGATATTTGGTTCCAGATCAGTACATATTTAGGCGATGGAGGAAAGATGTTAGGCGATGTCATTCTCGAGTCAAAATTAATTATGAGGGATGGATTATCACATCAGAGCAGCGCCGATATGATGAGTTGTGTAGATTGTTCACCTCCGTTGCAGACTTGGCAGCAATGAGTGAAGAAAAATACAAGTTATTAATTACCTTGATAGAGGATGCATCAAGCAAAATGACAACCAATGTGGGTAATCATGTGTTGCCTGGGCCAAGTGAAAATGATCCGCTAATTAGAAGGACGAAGGGACGTCCTCGTAGTTTGAGGAAGGAAAAGATATTTAAGAGGAAGCGTGTTGGCAATGCTCGAGATGAGGCTACATCATCAACCGCACCGACTTAAGGATTTGATTAATAGTATATTTTGTTATGTATGATCTGTTTAATTATATTGTTTGAATGATAATTTGTCGAACCAGTGGATTTATTGGTTATATTGTTTAAAGTTATCTATTTTTTTATTTTAATTCATAATTACATTGAACGAAACAATGGAATAATTGAAGTCGATTTTTTTACTACAGATGCACTAAGTGTCCCATCGAAAATATAAATGGAATAAATCAATTCCAAATGTTCTTTTAATGAAATTCTTAATTCCATTAAACAATGTAATGGAATAATTGAATTCCGTTTTATTGATAACATTTGCACAATGTGTCCTGTTGAAAATATCAATGGATTTGTTTAATTTCTAATGGAATTACTAATGCAACTCAAATAAACAATGGAACAGGGATTTACATAAGTAAATGTGATAATAATATAAAAGCTTAAATTTAATAAAACTTGGAGTAGCTAAAGTAAAAGTAATGTTAATAAAACATAGAACTAATGGCACTAAATTTCATTATGTGCCAACATTAAGGTGTACTTATGGATGTCTTCATTCCATGAATATGGTCCATCATTGAGGAATGTGTTCAGAATTGAAGATCTGAATCGAGCAATATCTTCAGGTGAGATCTCCCTTGGGATGGGGGTGTGGCTGAAGATGGAAGACATTACGTACATGACAATTATCCCACAGTCCACTCTGTTTGACAACAACAGACACAGATATCTAATTAAGAAAACATTTACAAAATGTAAGTGTAAGTAATTGTAAATATAAAGGATGTATAATGGAAATTATGATTATAATTTTATTTCTTACGATCCTGGTGGCTGTTGTGGCGTCTCCATTACTGTCATCGTCATAGACCCGGTTGGGTTGGGTTCAATTTCGCCATTCATTACTTCGTTGAAGTATTTTACCTGAAGCACATAGTAATCATTTAATTATTGAATATAGAAAACAATGTACTAACATATTCCATATGGAAAACAGTGTACTAACAAAATCAAGAGCATCTTGCAGGTAAGGGTCTCTGCCACTCTTAACCCTTGGCATTAATGAGTTGTAACGCCGCCAAATTCGATCCTTTTTGTCCAGCACAAGCAGAGTCCAATGATTTGCTTCATCATGGTCTCCCTTTGAATGGAGAGGGAAATGGAGGTATCTGTAATCTCTATGCACATTTTTTATCTTGGATGTAAGAAGTTCTTTGATAACTTCCTCCTTTCCCAGTCTTATGTAAGCCTATCAATATAGATATATATATAAACTGTAAAACACTTATGTTGGCAAAATAAGCAAAGTACTATGTGTTATTACCAGGCAGGAGCTTGTGAAAGCAAATGATCTTCCCATCCTACTGATTATAGATTCTCCTTTGTCTTGTTGCATCCTTGACAGAATCTCTGCATATGCATCAATAACCTGATATGAAAAATAGATGAAAAAATTGTTAGATTGTTGTCATTTATATTTGAATTAAAAGGATTGGTAATGACATATAATTAGTTACAGTGTTGGTTGCCATGCCCGTGCCAGCCAAAGCTACTGCATCATTGTAGTTAACAGCAATATTACCAGACCAAATGAATGTGCTGTACAGAAACAAATAGACAAATGGAATTTTGTTATCCCACTAATAATAGTAATGGAATAATCATGTTTCACTTTTACAAGTAATGGAATTGAGTATTTCCAAATATGAATATTGCACAATAGAATTAGTGGCAGGGAACAAACTTACCCGTTGCTTCCAATAGTAGAAATTTTGACCAATTTTTCCCAGTCCTCATCATTGATGTATTTACGAGTAAATGACTTTGACGGGAGTGGCGTTGTCTTCTGCACTTTTTCAAGCATTTGCAAAGTTTCGATATCGATTGGTTCCTTTCCTTTACTGGGGACAACTCTCATCTTTTTCTGCTTCTTGTTTTTCAAATCATACTCGAAATCATCATCTAATTTTTCTGACCTTTTCCTTTGCCTCACACGTTTGATCATCGAACGTGTATGTTGTGTTGTTCCTCTTCCTCTTCCTCTTCCCCTTGCTCTTCCTCTTCCTCTGCTACTTGTTATTCCTATTGGGGTTGTGGAATCCTTTACTAAAGCATCATCAGATTTTTCTTCAAGCTTTTGAATTTGATCCTCTCTTGACTCTGTAAGGAGTTGCAACTCAGCTGCAAGTATACTTGTTTCCTTTTCCTTTTGAACGCATTCTTCAGTCAAGATCTGAAGTTTAAGAGTAAGAGCAGCATTCTCGAGATCTTTTTCAACCAATGCAGCTTTGAGTTTCTCAATTTCAGGTTGAACAACTTCATTATCTCCAGATTTTGTCTGTTCATGTTGCAATTCAAGTCTCAAACTCTGAAGCTCAATACATGCCAATGATTTCTCCCTCTCTGACTGAATGTTTTCATCTGTGAGGGTTTTTAGATCAACAATTAATTGGTCTCTATCACGATTTGCTTTTTCAAATGCAAATTTCATATCTGTGTATTCTTGACGTTCCAAGTTGCGTTCATTCTGAAGGTATTCAATTTGCTTAAGTGCTTCATCGAGTGCTTTTTTTGTGCTGTCAATATCCTCCAAATATCCTCCAATGGCAGTATTTGTGTCTGGAAAGTCTAATGATAGTTGTTCACGTAGTTCTTGTGTATTCTCTGGTGTTTTATAATGTTTCCCATCATGACAACACCCTTCATCATAGTGTAGTTCTTCATTGTCTTTGCTCAAGTCCACAGCGTCTTCATGATATGTGTCCTCAGCATCTCGGTCGTTATCATCCTTATCTTCCTTATCATGTTCTTCCTCTGCCCCATCATGATCATCAGATTCTTTGCCTTTGCCATCATCATTATTGGATTTGTTCTCATCACCAGTTTCTTCACGAACATCAGATTTTACTTCATCTCTTTCATTGGATTTGTTATCATCACCAGTTTCTTCACTATTTGATTCTTGACCAACAATATCGTCACCATGTCCTGCATTTGAGCTAGAGGCACTTGGAACTGATGATATGTTTGGTGTAGAATTAGGGTTGCTATTGTCTTGCAACTGCTGATTTCCTTCATTTGCATCAATGAATTGTTTTTCTTCGTCAGTTGGTTGTAAGTCATCTTCAACAACCTACAAATATTTGTTATTACAGTTTAAAATAGATGAAGGGAGTATGATACATATGTTATTCCACTTTATGTTTAAGTTGAATATGATAATCCATTAATAACACAAATGGAATTCGTGTTACATGTAATTCCACTTACTGTATTAGTGGAATATTATATTTCACTTTGTGTAAAAATGGATTAAAGTATTCCACTAATAAACAAATGGTATATGATTTAAAAGAGCAAACCTGTGACTTTTTAAGCTTTTGTAAGTACAGAAGTTTGAACTCGACTGCACTTTTTGGGCATGATTTGGTGTCCCACTTTAAAAACCTTGGGAAGATTTCTGCATCAATTGGGCTGAAGACATTGGTGTGTTCGAAAAACCAGTACTGCAAAAGGCAAATAAAACTTGTTATTCAATTACCAAAAGATATTAAATGAAAATACAATGGAAATGATATTCATTATACTATATACTATTACCGTTATCACGGTGACACAACCTGTAACCTTCCCAGGGTTCAACTTAAATTTCTTGATTGATTCAATCAAGTTACTTGCTATTGCCCTGGACCAATTGTAGGTGTTCATTTCTTCAATGTTATCCACATATTGAATAAAAGACCATGGAAGTGTATCGCCTTTGGTAGAGAAAAACAAAGATTCACAAATGTATAAAGTAAGCAGTCTTGCTACGTCGGATGCGTCATTTTCTGTATTGCCTGGAATTGCTGCTGTCAATGCTTCTTTAATGTTTCTTGATCGCAGAATACTCACATTTGTGAATCTCCTATTCACAAATTCTAAATTTGAAGGTTTTGACTGCCTTGTCAAACTCATTAGTTGCTTGCCTGATGACACACCAAAAATGAGTGTGATATCATTATCTGTAAGGCTAACCTTTTTGTTTCCCAGGATGAAAGCTCCTTTAGTAACATCATATGTCTTGATTATTTCACAAATAATCTGATCAGGCTTCCTGAGCTTGACGTTTGTGTCTTTGCCAATCCACTGCTTAAAGATATTCCAAAATGGAGTTTTCTGCAGCATTTCAATATGTTTCGGTGTTAAGGTCAAGCTTTTAACTAGCTTCCATATCCCTTCCAGTGTGGACTTGTACTGAAGGGGATAAACTTTCTTATCTTCAGTGTTTTTACTGCTTGTTGTGACTGGTTTTGCTTCCACTTTATTATCAATAACTTTTGTTTTTATCGACCCTTTCCCTCGAGATTTCACAGCTCTTTCTTTAGTCCTTTTTGTCATCACTCCTGAAATAACAAGTGTAATAAACCCAATAAAAAGAAGGAAGCTAGACAAATTCAGTTAATGAAGTAATGGACTGCATATAGATAAGTAATGGATTTCAGCTACAGGACTAATGGATTTCAGTTATTCCATTAGTATTCACATTGGAATATACAAAAAACAACTTAAAGAACTCATGGATTTCGAATATCATATAGAGAACTAATGGATTTCAGTTACTCAATTCTTCATAATACTATAATCTAGACAAATGCATGTAAATAACTAAATTATTGCAGATAGAGAACTAATAGATTTCAGTTATTCCATTAGTAATAAGTATGGAACATCATATGTTTTGTAAAGATATTATGGATTTCATATATAGAACTAATGGATTTTAGTTATTCCATTGGTATTGGATTTCAGTTGTATAACAATGGATTTAAAATCCATAATATCTTATTACTAATGGAATAACTAAAATCCATTACAAAGAAAAAACAAATTACCAGTTACATTGGTAATAATAATGGAAAAAGACTAATGCATTTCAGGCATTTCAGTTGTATAACAATGGATTTAAAATCCATAATATCTTATTACTAATGGAATAACTAAAATCCATTACAAAGAAAAAACAAATTACCAGTTACATTGGTAATAATAATGGAAAAAGACTAATGCATTTCAGGCATACATGAAGGAATTTCAATTATTCAACAAAAAACAGTGGAATAAACAATTTCATTGTTAATATTAGTGGAAGCTAAACATAAAACTCGTCAAGATCTAATAGATTTTAGTGTGAGAACATTATGCATGCGATATTCAATGCCTTTTTCTAATGATTTATGAAGGTAGACAAATAACCCAAAGATTTATTCGATTGCAGAGTAAGAAATAGAACAATGGAGTCATACCTAGACAGGTGAAAGCCGAGTTGATGAGAGACGAAACAGAGAACAGTGAAAGTCGATTTGATGAGAGAAGAAACAACGACGAGCCAGACACCGGTGAAAGCCGACTTCCTGAGAGACGAAACGGAGATGAACTATAGACCAGTGGAACAACAAGCCGACTCCGTGAGAGACCAAAAAAAGTCGAACCAGATGAGAGCGGAACGAGAGTGGGACGAGAGACGTTGAGGAAACGTATAGAGGAAGTCAGTTTTCGAAAACTGGTCCATATCCCACTTCTTTTGATTTTTCTCTCTCATATCATCCCAATCACCATCCCAGTCAGCATGCCACCTGTATTTGGGTTGTTTTGGGCTTCTAAAATTTGGGCTACCTAGCATCACTCAATTGAGTTAGGTCCACAAATCAATTTTACTAGTAATCCAGAACGAGATATAATTGACGGAACGCGATTCGAATTTCTAAATACAATGATACAAAAGAAATAAATAATTCTTAAAATGACAAAAAAAGAAAAAAAAAATTAATTTGGAGATCTAAAGGATGGAATTTGGCCAAAAAGTGGCAAAATCAATAGAGCATTACATTAGTCCAATGCTAATCCATATTTTGAGTTAATCAGTCAAATTTCACGCAATTTTACTTTTCGAGTAGTCCAGAAGGTGCATAAACCTTTCCGAAACATATTTGATGTAGATTATAAATCTTGAAAATGTCAACATAGTGGTAATCTTGGAATTCAGGGCAATTACCCTAAATAAAGGACAAATGAGAAGGAACCCAACTTTATAAATTGACTTTGGTGATAAGGTAATGTGACTGGCGACACATTTTCTTTTGTCTCAACTCCTAAGCGAAAGGTCGCACCATTCAAAGCGTGGAACAAACAGCATCAGTGAGGACAAGAAGACATTCAATGGTACTGTCCCACAAGAGTTGTTTGTACTTTTGTAGGTCCCTTATTATGACACCTAAGCTTTGGAGGCCAACCACGTGTACAAGTGGTTTGTCCATGTGTCACCCATCCTTTACTCATGACTTCATGAGGCATTGAGGCTTATCTGAAACATCCAATTCTGATCCCAATGCATTAGATTTATAATTCCAAATCGACGTATTTTATAAGAAAAGTCCACCAAATCAAGAAAGGTTTTTACTGGACTTGAGTATCGTTAAATGAAACAATTTGGAGAAACAAAATCATACGGGTCAGGTTAAATTTATTCACAATGAATCGGTAAATTCAAAATAAAAAAAATTCATTCATTTAAGTGGATTGAGATTTTTGATATGGTATCCGAACAATGTCACGATCCTGTTTTACGGGTCTCTACATATTCATTTATTGCGTTTGTCATAACCCAATTTACAAGTGTTGGGTAGTGTTAAACTTGTAATCTCATATCGCTTGGAGAGGATGGGCCTATGCTTATCAACTTGTTGGAATAAAAGAAATCAATACATGCTTTTTTGTTGTGATAAGAAAATCAATAAATACTTTTTCGAGACCTAAGTAACGTTAAGCAAGATGGTTCATATAAACAAAGTTGTGCGCAGACTCAATGTATCCACAATGAACCAATAAACTCAAATCCAAAGCGAAACCCATATCCAAATCGAAAGCGGAAAATATTTGTTGGGAGTGACTCAGATTTCTAATACGATCATCAAATCAAAAGAACAAATGAATCCCTAAAGCCATAAATATAAACAAAAGGAAAAAAAAAAACACACACACACACACAATCACAATGGTTTCTTCCTCATGATCAACAGATGATGTGAATGGACTAAAATTGCCAGTCAAGTGAAAGAAGGAACTTACGGATAACATCACCAATTTCGAAGGTTTTGGTAGATGACCACTGCTTGTAATCGACATTTCCAATGGTGGTCCAACCAGCAGAGTCTCCAACCTTATACACTGCAGCATAAGACAATTCCAGTACCACTGCCATTACCAACAGCAGAGCCAATAAGGCCCTTGGTGCCAAAGCCATAGCAGGGGAAAAAAACAGAGGACTCTGTTTGAAGCAGAGTTTGGGTTGTGAAAGCTGGAGGGACTTTTCAGTCTTGAGCTTTTATAAAGCTTTTGGACTGACCCGGCTTGGTGGTTGTTTTTGGTCGTTGAGGATTCATAAATCAAGGGAAAACTTTCAATTTGGTCCCCCTAACTTTTTAATATATTATAACAGGGCCTTTTTGTTTGGGAAAATGACAATTGTGGACCCAATAAAAGGCTTGTTTTCATTTTTCTTTATTGGAAAATTATCAATATTTAAGCAACCAAAAAAAAAGTGTCACCGTTTTAGACTTATATAATTCCACATCATCTGGAGAACAGCAAGTGAGGTGTTTATAAGACAAGGTCTAGCTTCTCTCAATCAATAAAATATATTTTGAAGGCTCAAGTAATGCGATTTATAAAAAAAAAAGAAAGAAACAAATGCGTGCTAATTCGATTTATCCACGATAAACCCAAAACGGATAATATTTTGTTTGTTTGAGTGGAATGAGATTTTGATAAACCGTGTAAGCATAGGGAGATATTAATAATGAAGAATTTGGTAGTTGCATCCTACGGCCAACCTGGTTGTGTTGTTCCATCATGATTCATGATTCATGTTTATGGGGGTTTGGTTGAAAAACTTGTAAGGAAATATTGTAGGGTTTGCTTGTAAGTGGTGGTATAGCACTGGCCGATGCATGTTGCTTTCTATAGTAGAAAGTGTGGTGTTGCATCAACTGTTTCTTATAGCACTAATACAAGCAAACCCATTCGGGATTTTCATGAATTTTCAATTGACATGACAACTTCTCTGTTTTCTTAACCTGTAATGAGGGACAACTCTATCACTCACACTAGCAATTTAGTTAAGCAGATCAATGGAAATGGTTGGTTTAGTGGATACGTAGTCACATGTTTTGTTGGTGAACAAAGTTGGTCGGGTTCATGCTTTGTAGCAAACAATGATACAGAGCTGCATCCTTCATGTTTGTTTAAAGATAGCTCGCTAGACTTAGGGGTGGCAAAATATCGTTCGATCCGGATAATCGAATTTGTCCGGCCCAAATTAAATAAAGTTTGGACATAATTTATATGTCCAATATTCATGTCCAAATACATAAATTTTGTTCAGTTTATTTGTCCAAACCCTAATTTGAATTACATTATTGTCTAGTTTTAAATTAATCGGGGTTCTGTTAATTAAGTACGTCCGAACCCGATTTTTTTTTTTTTTTGCCACCCTAGCTATACTACATGGGTTTTGCTCAAATTTTGGTTTCAAGCATTCAATTTTTATCTTTCAGAGCATTACAATTACTGAATGAAAGTTGGCGGTCCATCAATGAAAATGGGCCAACTGGGTTGATTTGCAGATCAGGAAGCCCAAGAACATACGATTGATTTGCATATCCTTGTAAGCCCAAAACCCAAATCCCAATGCTCAACGTTGACCGGTGTGAAAGATCTCAGCAGCAAGGCCCAAGAGGCCAATACAAACAAAAAAATGAGGATTTTTCTCATATATGTTGAAGAAGGGCGGAGCCACCCTTAATAAAGGGGACAGCCGCCCCATCGGTAAAAAACTAATTTTATATGCGAAGTAACGATATATTTACAAGGGTTCGTGGGATTACTGGTTTTGAAGACAATATTGTTGACTTGTCGTGATAAGGTATAACTTGGTATATCTGCTTATGTATAAACTAATAACACTAGTATTGACTTTTCCTATGACAACTATAATCGTAGAGATGGCATTTTTGAGTTATGAAGATTGTGATGGAACGATTGCGAAATTGAATAGGAGATGAATGACTTATTAATTGTCTGGTTACGTACATTGAGAAAGAAGTGTATGATTGAATTCTCAATATGATTATTATGCAATATCAAAACATGAGAATTTGGGAAAAAAAAATTGTAAACGTTTTAGAATATGATTTTTACTTTTATCTTAATATTAACAAGTGATACTAAAAAAAAGAAATAAAAAAATTCCAGGGGCAGTACCGTATTAAATTCTATCCCTAATGTTGAAGCATTCTCTCTTACGCACAAAAGTGTGATAGAGATCCCAGCAATTTGTATCTCAATGATCCAAGTTACTCAATTATATGCGTAGGATTTAATGTGTATCATGTCGAGTCCATACCTAGTGATTCACCATGCCACTAATAATGTACAAAAATAAATGTAATGCCCACATATATCAACATTTCATGAAAAGCATTTTCAAACATGTCAATCAAGCTTGACATTTCCAAAGTTTAATGTACAATAATTAATCAATTATAGAGATAGCAAATAATAGGAATAAAATAAAGACTCGGCCCTTTTTGAAACAAACAAAGAGTAGTCCAAATGAACTTACTAAACCAAACAATAATATGATATCCAAAGAGGAAATTCAAGGCATCTTTACGAAATTTGAAGAATCCAACAAAAATGGAGAAAAATATCTACCTCAAAGTGAATTACAAGTTCTTACCACAATCGCAACGTATACTCCACGTAAATTCACTAACCTATTCAATAAAATAAGCTTTATTAAATTTCCATATTCCTCAACCCATTTAAGTCTCATATTCCATATTCTACAATCCAACCCATTTCTAAATATTCACATTCTACCTTAATTTTTCAAGGTTAAACCATTAAAATTCTATCACAATATTATTTTCATCCTCACCCAATTTTAATTAGAACAATTTGAGTCAAGAAAACTTACCTTGAAACTTGTTAGTTTCACCAAATCAAGAAAGCAAAGTCTCCTCTTGAATTAATTCAAGAACCACACTTGAACCTAATAATATAAGAAGATTAGAGCCTAATTTCGAGTTATTGAACAAAGAAAACTCTCTTTGAGTTAAAATCCCAAAACTCATTAAACCCACAACCCTAGGTTCAATGATTTACCTTAATACTTCTATTTTTCTTTATGCAATTGAATTTGGGTGTAGTTTTAACTTTGGAAAACCCTTGGCCGGTCAGAAAACTCGTTGGAATATCGCCGGAAGTGGTGGAAATTAAATCCTAGGTTTACATCACTAATTTTATTTTATTTTTAACTTATTCGAGCCTCTAGAAACGTCCACATAGCCGTCCACGTTCGTTATTGTCCCTATCTTGTGGTAGTAATCTATAGATACAATGTCTGAAAGCTACGTCGCCATATTAGCCCTAATAGTATTGGCACATGCGCCGTCACCTCCTATTACTCCACTTAAAGAAAAATAAGTATGTGTAAATAAATAAATTAGGTACAAATCCATCGGATAAAGATTGACAAAATTAGGTAAGAATATAAAAATAAAATATTAACGATGGTGTGTTAGCCGTTAGGTGGGTCACATTCAACAAATATCTTTCAAGTAACAAGGAATTAAATGATTAACTAGTTACCATATCAGCATCATCATCGTCCGAGTCTTTATCCCCAACATTTTGAATCGACTGCAAGAGTATAGAGAACATCCCCAAAAATCCATCACATGTATTTATTTTCTACATTCATTTTTTTATATATAAATTCTCTCAATCCTCCTTATCGTCGCATCATTATCTCTACATTAAACATGTTCATACCATCTGAAATGGTTACCATATGAATCTCTCGATATTTTCCATTTCAATTGCTTTATCATTCATTCATTCATTCAAACTATTATTTAATTGTTTTTTTATTTTTGACACTAGTCAGCATCACACATGGGTCCCACTTCATACTCAATCAAGGTCTTGTTTGGTATAGTGGATTGAATTTGATTGCTCCTTTAATGAATTCTGCGCCAGATTCACTCTTCTTAATTATGGAAACACTTTCATTATTATTGTATGAAATTAAATAGTTTTCATCACATGTTTATTTGGACTAATTCATGATATTACGACCCGAAAGGCCTAAACTATTGTTTAATTTATTATCATTAATTGTCACTGGCAGTGACGTGGATTTCATGCAATAAATTACAAACTACGTCATAATTATCTGCCATTAACGATCGACTTATTTACTTGTGTTTTAGCCAATTGAGTGCATTCAAATTAACAATTCTTGAATGGCATAATTAACATTAATCCTCCACTTAAATAGCAGTTTAAGTTTTCATTACCGACGATCGAGATCCCAAATAAATCTGTCATAATTTGTGGGCTCCATATTCTCCCTTGCAAACCGGTTTGTAATGGTAAGGAAACCCGCATCATATATTCAAGCCCAAACTTGTCAACTCAAACGATGTAGGATAGATAACTATGAGGTTCTCACACTCTCCCGCACGTGTGAGATGGAAGTGACATTCAATAGCTTAACACGTGGAGGATAGTGCATCCCATCTAGATCTAGACCCTGGGCCCGCTCTAATACCGTATTAGAAAATTCAACCCAATACACATCAATAATATTGTCTGTTTTGGATTTTTCTGGTTCCCGTAGATACATCGGGCCCGCATAGCTTTGCATTCTCAGGAAGTCACTCATCCCAATAGTGCTTTCGCAAAAATATGCAACTGTTGAGGGTAGAAATTGAAATTATCTACATATTAACAAAATCTATTGTTTTAAATTTTAAATTACTTCGTTAGTTCTTTGTTTTGAAAGAAATAAAAAAAAATAGACTATTGTTTGTGGAATTTCATATTAATGATATGTTCAGGAAACAAAAATGCTTTTTATTAGACTGAAATCATTATTTGTCTCATTGTACTCGATTAGTCTATTATTTTCAATAATTATTGGATTGTGATTGTTCTTGGTCATATCAAATTACTTTCACATGGAAACTTGTACCGTACTTTGGGAGATGATGGGCTTTGCATGACTATCTTTGGGCTTGCTAGCCAATTTTAATGGGGGCCCATACAGTGGCCCAAATCACTCTTCAATGCCCTAGAGCCTCTATTAATTGTAGGGCTGTTATTGGTACGGTTACCGTTACCAAACACTGAATACCGTTACCATACCAATTCTTTCGGTAACTCAAAAAATGTTACCGTTACCGTTACCGGAAAAGTCGGTATACCGATGGTCGGTATACCGATCGATCGGTAATGGTAAGTCGGTAATTGGTAAATTTACCAATTCTTAAACTTATTTAAAAAAGAAAAAGAAAAAAAATGCATCAAGTAGCATTGTGCTTAATAGTCATTATATGAAACTACAACACTTTCATCTTGCCTACAATACCAATAATAAAAATGATAGATTAATGAGAAGGATCATTGTGCTACATGTGAATAAGAGAAAATACCTATCAATCGGAGAAAAAAAGAAAGGAGAATTCACATAACATTATTCCAACAATCTATAACGGAAAATCTTTCATTTCATTAATTTCTAATATTTTTAGTATCCGAAGTGTTTTAAACTCCATAGCATGAAAGCTCGAAGAAACAAGATAAATAAAGATAAAAGACCATAATGAAAATGGAGAATAAAAGCATGTAATCAATACCAACAAAGCATTTTGTTATGTAGCAAATGCTGCTTTAAAGTTAATGAAATTGCTACGAGTGATATATAAATGATAACCCTAAAAATAATCAATGGTCTAGATTAAATTAGATCAATCTAATGGTCATAATTAAATAAAACTAAAACTAAAAATAATATTAATATATATTTAATATATATGTCGGTAATCGGGAAATTTACCGGTTTTGAACTTTGCTTACCGTTACCGTTACCGAAATCATCGGTAAATTTACCGTACCGAACAATTGGTAACGGTATACCAATCTTCTGCTATTTTCGGTAACCAATTGATCGGTAATGGTATACCAATGGATAATTTACCATACCAGTAACAGCCCTAATTAATTGCCAGGTCACCTTTTTTGTCTCTTCTTTCTCCTATCCTTTAATTTATACTTAGAAAAAATCATGGGTATTGATATATATATTTAAATGATTTGGATAATAGAATTTGTTAGATTAGGAATCGATACAATTTAATATAATAAGTTGATGATTCACTATTAACCTAGTTAATTGACTTTGATAAAAATAGTTTTGTGCTTTGATTTCTTTATTCTAATTGGCCCCTATAATGCCATTATTGTACTCCATTAACAAGCTAAATGGAGTTTCTTAATTAGTCTTTAAAATGGAGAGGTAAGAAATTACTCGGAAAATCGAACCCAACGATTAACCAATGGTCGGTCGGTCATTTTCAAAAAATATTTAGTGACAATTGAATGGTTAAGCGATCGAATAACTAAAACAATCACCGACGATTGATTAAATTTGTTTAAAAAAATCGACCAAAATCGACTATTTACACCCCTATTTTAAACCGCCTTTCTTGGTCGTACACTCATTATTCTCTTCCATCAACAATTAATAGAATAGAAACTTCATAATATTCAAATCAAAAAATAAATAGCAATCAAGAGAGGGACCATGGACCTCCACGTTAACCAAAGGGTGAGAATATAACTAACCCTAATTAATTTCACAATATTGAGATTTGTAGATCATGACACGTGGGCATATATGCACGTGTCTCCGTGGAAAATCAATGACTATACCACGTATCACATGGATCGGGATATGTGACATTGTTCATTAGAAGACCTATCCCGTGCCACTAACATAACTAATTAATATTTTATTCAAATACATATTAAAATTATATTAAGGGCCCCACTAAGTCAAAATAATGCAAAATTAAAATAAAATAAATAAAACCTAACAAAGTAGTTTTAGAATTTTGTATGTATTAATGATAGTAGGGCCTCCTTTTTATAGGGCTACATTACAAGTGTCGGGTGCATAAGATAAGATTTGAAGATTATAATAAAATTAATTATTTTAATAAAAAACAAAACACATCGCAAAGTGGTGTAAAAGTCACTATATGAAGCTATACACTTTGTCCCACTTTGTGGACTTTTTTTTGGTCTAACCAATATTAAAATTTTGTTTCTTTGAAGATTTCACCGTCCCAACTTAATTATGTGTTTTTTTATTTACATAATAAACTCTAATTATCTATTTTCTATTATAAAAAACAACGAAATCAAGGCAGCAACAAAAAGAAAAAGGGTCACCCTCCCTTGTATATAACTTTAATAAACTGGATAATTTATTTTTTCGTAATCGAGAAGAACACTATACAACTTTGTATTTTGGACATTCGATATGAGATTAAACTCGGACCGTCAAATTTGCGTGCATGAACGTTTATCACCTGACGATAAGATAAGTTGGGCCAACAACTTCACACGTGGCAATAAACTTATTTTTTCAAGTGATAATCGAACTCGTAATCTTCCTAGTTCATGCAATTGATTTTAGAGAGATTTATCACTAGACTATTATCAAACTGTTTGAACAAACTGAATATGCTTTCAATATCAATGGCCAAACAAATAGCCGAATATTAATTGGCTATATTTTATATTTGTGTGTTGTGAGTAATTAAGGTCCACCTAGCTCAGTTTGCCAACTTGTCATTTATTGGTAGTTTATATGAGTATTATACCCTTAAATTATATGATATTATAACCTAGATTAAGTATAATAATGTTTATTAGCTGTTAACAAATATCCATATAACTAAGCCATTGCTTTGAATATTTAATGGTTTCTTAATTAAATAATGGGTGGCATCCATAACTAATTAATAACAGGGAAAAAAAAAAAAAGGGGGTCACAATCTACTGTCCCTAATGGTTCATGACCTCTTTATTTATTTATTTTATAAAACCATGTTGGCATATAAACCAAATCAAAGTGTGCCAACTGCCAAGTGAATGGACTCTCAAGTATTCTTTTATACAGAGAAAAATTGTACAAACTATATACAGCCGACCCAAAAATGATTTATTATTATTATTATTATTATTTATATACATAAATAATCTAAAATAACTTAGAAATTCTCTTATGTGAATAAAAAATATAAGTCAATTTTATAAACTTATTTTCTAACCGTAGATGTGACGGATCTCACAATGAATGTGTAGCCTCACTTTTATTATGTTTTATTATGATCATTGGATTTTCGTATTCAAAAAATTGGTTCACACTTATAGTGAATATAAGAGAATTTATGTAAAATAACTAATTAGCATAATAAGTAATGGGGAGGTACTGTTGATGATGGTTTGGTACTTTGGTTCATTGGTTGGTTCCGAATACTGCCAAGGAGACGTTATGAAGTAGCATAGTGACTGTACACGTGGCACTGTTTGGGATTTGGCAATAACTGAAAAAAAAAAAACCGCAGGAAAACGACAAAAGGTGGAGAAAAGGATCAATTATGGTGGATCAACCATTCTTGAGTGGGTCCACTGTGACACGGCCACATCGGGTGCCGGGGCTCTGCTGTAATAAAATTACAACAGGCCCTACTGTAATAAAATTACAACAGGCCCTACTGTAATGGCAATTTGAGACAAAAAAATATTTTATTTTATTTTGAAAAAATTATAGATGTGTAGTTTATAGTCTAACGAATCCAACGATATATTTTTTATTCAAAACAAAAATCATATGCTACATGAAAAATGCTTAACAATTTTAGACTATCGGATATAAACTCAAAACATTCAGTGTCTGGATCATGATGAATTTGATTTTTGTTTCGAATAAAAAATATACCGTTGAATTCGTTAGATCATAAACTACACATGTATAATTTTTTCAAAATAAAATAAAAAAATTTTGTGATACAAATCATCTACAATGGGATTTGTTGTAATAAAAACTACAGCAGACCCCTGCCACCCTGGCCACATCGGTCTCCCTAAAATATTATTATTTTCTCAAAGGGTTTTATTAGTCTTACGAAAAAACCTCTTAACAGGTAGAAATTTCGCGGGTGGCAGGGGTCTGCTGTAGTTTTTTACTACAGCAGACCCCGCTGTAGATGTTTTGGATGACAAAATTTTTTTATTTTATTTTGAAAAAATTATAAATGTGTAGTTTATGATCTAAAGAACCCAACGGTATTTTTTTGTTTGAAACAAAAATCAAATTCATCTTGATCCAGACACCGAATGTTTTGAGTTTATATCCGACGATCTAAAATTGTTAAGCATTTTTCATGTAGCATATGATTTTTGTTTTGAACAAAAAATATATCGTTGGATTCGTTAGACCATAAACTACACATCTATAGTTTTTTTAAAATAAAATAAAATTTTTTTTTGTCTTAAATTACTATTACAACGGGCCTGCTGTAATTTTATTACAGCAGAGCCCCGGCACCCAATTTTCGCAGCCCCCCTTTGGTGCCAAAGTAACCGTCGTGTGATGTTATCATTTCTCCACTTTAATTGAGATATTTACTGACATTTGTGGGCAGGAAAAGTGGGAGAGCAGGAGCAGCCAAATGGCCCAATACCAAACAATGAAGGAGACTATAGACACGTGTTGGAATTCTGGGATGCCACATAAGGAGAAAGACGCCACCACGCTGGATTGCTTTTGTCACGTATCGGGCGTAGCTAAAATAGGGAAGTCTGCGTCATAAAAGCGTGGGGGCAAAAAACCGGAAAATTGGACGGCTTTTTGGGTAAAAGATATTTATGTTTGACAGTATATGGGAGTCCATAAAGTTTTTATTTAATTGATTTAATCAATGTAATAATTTTATTTCCACTATTTTATTTCATAATTTATTCTTTAAAATTTATTCTTTTAATATAGATTCCATTTTTTTTTAAGAATTCATTGTTTTAATTCTAAATTCTTTGTATTTGAAAATTTCATTAAAAAAAAAATAAAATTAATATTTACCCGATAAAATTCATCTACAATGGATCTTATTAGCAAGAACTTTATGTGACGATTTTAGATATATAGTTTTTTAAAAAATCTAATATGTATTTTGAGAGTTAAAATGTTTTAAAATCTATGAACGTGACAATAGGGCAACGTGAGGAAATAATTTCTAGATACCTAGCTACCATACTTCTCTGAAAGTTCCGCTACGATAAAATATTTAGTGGTTTTATGCCATGTCATATGTTGACGTGGTATTTTACTACCAATAATATCTTGACATTACATAGAAGTTTTGATATTAATTATTGAATAATTGAGAGTGGTTATCAATTTGAATTATAAAGTAACTACTATCATCTCCAACTATCCATGATTTAACATCACAACTTATGAATTTTCGTCATTTTAGTGGTTTTGGCACGTCATTTTAGCATGTCATGGCTTATGGCATCCAATACTGTCACTCTAATTATTGCCATCATATACAGTTTTAGGGGTGGGCAGTAACACACCCCACATCTTTTTTAAAATAAGTTATATATATATATATGAATGAATTATCTTTTTAACCATTGATTTAGAATATGTAGAAGTAAAAGAAGTGGACTCCACTTGTCATTCACTTATCCATATCTTTCAAGATGGACTCTTTGTGACATAAAACTCTCATTCACGTATTGAAGCTATCTATCTACTGTCCCATGACTACTCAAACTGTCTGGACAACATCTATGTTGTTCGTGTCTACTGTCTGGGCAAACCGAGCTATTCGAATATATACGCATCTGCCAGATTTTCACTCTGTCTTTAACACTCAATTTTTGATTAAAATCCAACACGAAGAAGATCGAGTGAGAGCTGCTAGTAGCATAGTCAGTTGGGCGTATGGAGTATTTGATCGATCGACCATGGTGCTGTCCGGACAGGCTCCCTTTGCTATCTAGATAGCAATCACCCAATCACACTACTTTAAGTTGTTATCATGACAAAATTTTCATATCAAAAACTTTGTTTTGATGGCTTCTTTCTAAGATTTAGAGTGTTATAAAACCTTGGGAGAACCACACCTTCAAAGCTAACTTATAAGGTTGAAAAACCCAATGCCCATATAAACCCCACACCATAATCCCATGTTTCCAATATGGGACTTGCAATCGTAACATAGAGAGACAAAAAATTAGAACGGGGAGATAACTTTGCAAGGTCAATCTTGAGTGAGCAATAGTGAGATTTATTGATAGTTATTCAAGAGACTCAGTTTTCTCATCTAATGGAATAATCTCACAATTCCGTAGACGTAGGCTTGTTCTAGTCAAATATTGTAAATATATATGTATGATTCTTTGCTCTCTATTTGATTTACTTAGGTATTGTGTGTGATTATTGTTTGCTAGATAGTTCAACCTTGTCCCGATTAATTTATACTTGGATATTAGTTCATCCAAATATCTGGTGTCATCCAGCAATGTCTGACGATATTTGATTTAGTGTTTGTGTTTTACTACTTCATTTTTGTTTTTTTAGTCCTTAGGTTGTATTTCATCTTTATGGTGATCTCGAGTATCTATGGACATCAGTTACTCAATTTATTGGGTAATTTAATACAATGAGGATTATGACTTTCTTTTCATTAAAAAAAATAAAAAATCACTTCTTGTCTCTTCTTTGACTGCCACGGTTCTGAGTGGACATACAGACATACAGCCCTAGTCTGGAGGAAACGGAGGGTCCAGATCTGACGCACTGATCGACACGCACGAGCCTCTTGCTTCGGTGCCAGCTCGGATTTGTCCTTTATTAGGAATCTCGGTTAGGAATTTGTTTAAATTGGAAAAGCCCACGGCAGATAAAGATCCAACGGCGACTAAAGTTACTTTTAACGGCCGTGGGACATCATGTCCGTTGAATTGCCAATGCGTTGTCTTCAGCCTGTGTCCTACGTGTCTATTTAAAGTAATTTATTCCCCTCCATAATAACCAAAAGTATTAAAATAATCTTAAATAAGAAACGTGGAACGGCAATAATGAAGTTGACCGGTTTGGACGATATTTTCTACGATTAGCTAGATTATTCTAACCGGTAATAGCCGGTCACCACATCACTTTGGGAAATTCAAGGTCCATTCGATCGTGATTCGTGGGCAACAATGCTATCAGAGTAGTACAATTTTAATATTATTTAAATTAAAAAATTTATTAATATTTTTAGAATATAATAAATTATCAAATCGGTAATGGTGAGGACATGGAAACTTGAAGGAAAAGTAAGTGGGTGTCTGTGGCAGCAGAAAAGGTTGAGGGACGACAGATAAATGGTCCAGATTTTGCCATGTTGGTTTTCGGCACACCACAGTCGTCAGATAGATGATTGGACCAACGGCTTGGATCTGATAATATCTTGTCAGCTATTAATCCTATCCGTCCACGGTGCTCTCGAGTGGGTTTTAATGAGAGTGAAATGACGAGGAGATTATGAGAGAGAGCAAGAGAGAGAAGGGGGGCGAGAGAGAGAGAGAGCCAAGATCTCTCAACACTGATAGATTTCAATCGACTGAAGATATTTTTGATTACAAAGTCAATTCTTACTCTAATATAGCTCTGAATCTTCGAGCTCCGGTGATTTCTGTTCTGGTAAGCGCGATTCATGGCAGTTTTCCGGGGATGAGGGCGCTGGATTCACTACTTTTGGATGATAGCAGGTTCGTCAATCGAAGATCACAAAACGAATGGACAGAAATAGAGAAGGAAGAAGAGTTAATATGGCGGCATCAAATGGCTTGTCTAGAAGAAGACACAGAACTAGCAGTCTCATAGACTCACCAGGTTTTCATTTTTCTCCTTCAGATCTGTTATTCTTTTTCGATAATTGATTGGTTTCAGATAATTTGATGGTTTTTTGTTTGTTTTGGTGGCAGAGGGGGATTGCTCTGTGGAGTTGCAGGAAACGGCGAGATTACGAGATCGAGGCAGCGTTAAGAAAGATCGAGATCGTGAACGGGATAGAGACCGTGACCGTGACCGTGAGCGAGTGCGTGACCGTGACAGAGATCGGTTAAGCAGGAGCAAGAGGAGGAGAGCTGAGAGGTTGATGCACGGGAACAACAGGGAAAACGGCGTTGATGAAAGCACCGAGGAAAGTGTGAATGACGAAGAGGAAGAAGACGACGACGATGGCGGTGGAGGAGCGGCAGAAAGAGTTGGAACCTCCATGAGACTGCTTCCGCCAAATCCTCCTTCTCTATCTTCTTCGTCTATAGCGAATCATCTCCATCGAAAGAGCTTTCCGCCGCCGTCCACAAATTTTAAGGCTGCGACGACCTCCCCGTGGAGACCCACCGACGACATGATTGGAGTGACGGTGCCTAGAAAAGCTCGGTCAGGTAGCGAGGTGGAAGTGATACGATGATACTAGATTTCTTGATTTTTCTCTCGTTTTCTTTTTTTTTGGCCTCTTGGATTAGGGCATTTGGGATTTTGAATGTGTTTTTATTAACGTTTTTAAAAAAAATTTTTTTTTTGCAGTATGCGCTAATAAGAGGTCTCATGATTGGATCTCAAGTGTTAGTGGAGTCGGTGAAGAGCAATTTCACCGGCAGACATCGACATCTCCAGCAAGATCCAATGGACCAAATATCCCGGCGATGTCATCTACAGCTCCGATCTTACCATCTTCTTCTATGGCTTCTCTGAAAAAGAAGATGGTCAGTCCGTAGATTCCGTTTTTCCGTCGTGTTCTTGATTTTTGGTCTTTGACTATTGATTGGTTCTAATGAATGACAAGTTTTTTCTTTGTCGTAGAAGCATAATGGAACGAAGCAGAGGCCACTCAAGTCAAGTTCGAAGTCCTCGTCAGCTCAGGACGAGATTGAGATCGAGATTGCGGAAGTGTTGTACGGGATGTTAAGACAGCCACAGGTACCGTCAAAGCAAGAAGCCATTGGAAATGATTCTGCCAAGCTTGATTACGGGGAAGTTAGTAATAATAAGTCTTCCGCGGATGCCAAATCAAGGGTATCCTCTCCGATCTCCAACTCGCCATCCACTGCACCGCAGTCATCTTTAATTCTGCATACAAATGGTAGCACGGCACCAACTAACATGTCCGCAGTCGGTGAGTTTATTGGAGTTCTGAATATTTGAAGACTATCTTTCAATTTTCATTCAGCTGATGTTTTTTTTTGACGGAAATTGCAGCACCCAAGAGGAAACGTCCTCGACCGGTGAAGTACGAGGATGAGAATCCTTCGGCTTTTACAGTTAGAACTGGTGGTCCCGTTACATCTACAACCAAGGTTGAGATTGACCCGTCCGAACAGCCAGCAAAGGCCGAAATTCCGTCGCATAATTCCGATAATGGCGGAATTTCGTATGATTTGGTTGCCGGTCCAGCAGCATCAGCTCAGGCAGAGCTGCCATTGGAGGCGTCGGATAAGCCAGATGGTAACTTCATATCCGATTCTAAGCCCTTGACTGAAGAATCGGAGATTAGAGATTTGGGTGAGACCAAAGAGGAGCCGGAGTCTCTAAAGAAGGAATCTCATTCTAGGCTACAGTTTGATGTTAATCGTGAAAATCTGAATGCGACAAAAGCGTGAGCATCAAAATTTGATGCCTTTTCGTTTTTTTTTCTTGTTACCTCCATGGAAGGGCACACTTTAAAATTTTAATCTTTCTTGGTTGATTATTCAGGAATTCAACACTTTCTCAGATTGAAAGCCAGCGGGAGAAGTTCCAGATAGATCTGATGGTGAGTATCTTCATCAAAGTGTTCAACTATTCAAGCTGTGATTTATTAATTTTATTAATTAATTAATTTTTGTATTTTGAAATACAGGCTCCTCCCCCAGTTAGATCATCTCCGGAAAGGGACGCTGAGATTGATTTTGTGGCTGTGGATGGTAAAGCGGTCACGGATGTAGAAACGGTGAGTGGGCCACCCATCTCAATCTTGATTATTTATTCACGGCTCTCTGTCTGGTCCAATATATCTTTTGGTTTTTATGTTCAGGAAACAAAGTCAAATGGAAAGGAAGATGTTAGCACAGTGAAAAGTTGTAAAGGAGATGTGAATGCAGAAGTTGAGGAGAACAAGGCGAAAGTGGCCGCCGAAGTTGAATCTGAGAAGCGGGTTGTTAGCAAAGATAACAAAACTCACCAGAATGGCCAAAAGCAACGGCAATTACACAATCCAGACAAAAATGGTAAATTCTCTCCCTTTCTCTCTCTGTGGCTGGTTCTCATAATCTTTGGCTTATTCAAGCTGATGATATTTCTGTTCTTTTTTTTTTCAGCTCAATCAAATTCTTTACCTCTGCCAGTGTCTATGTCTAGCTGGCCTGGTGGGCTTCCTCCCATGGGGTATGGTCTGCTTGATTTGTTGTGTTTGTGTGTTTATTCTCCTTTGGTATTTAGCACCATCAATTGTTGGGCTCCATGCTGTTCTTTACTTCTTTATGGAATTTGACACTCTTGAGTATCAGATACATGCCACCTCTACAAGGCGTTGTCTCCATGGATGGGAGCTCTGTTTCTTCTACAGCAATGCAGGTATGTCTGTTTTACATTATCTACTACACTGGGTTTTCTTCTATAGTCCTCTACTGATTTTTTTTTAAAATTTTTTTTATAGCCCCCGCATTTGCTTTCTAGTCATGCCCGGCCAAAGAGGTGTGCTACCCATTGTTACATTGCTCGGAATATACACTACCACCAGCAGTTTTCAAGGATGAACCCATTCTGGTCTGCTGCAGCTGGATCTGCCTTTTCATATGGGGCTAAGGCCTGCAATGTTGGTGTTGTGCCCTCTACAGAATTGCTTGCAAATATTCCTGCTAGGGGATCTGCACAAGATAAAGGACAGGGACTGGCAATATTTCCCGGTAATTCTGGGAAAGACAAAGGCTCCCCAGCTGTCAACATGGTGGATGGGGCCCAGAGAAATCAAATTTTACTTCAGCAAGCAGTACCCGCCGGAGGTTCGAGTAATATCTTGGTATGATTCTTTTCAGCCAATTTGATCCTGCCTATTCCTCTCAAGTTCTAAAGTATGTGTCTTTTAAAATTACTTGTCATTTCTTGTGAATTTCAGCATGGCCCTGCTTTTATATTCCCTTTAAGCCAGCAACATGCAGCGGCTGCTGCTTCTGTTTCAGTAAAGTCTTCTCCTGCTGCTACTGGACATGGAGCTTCATCAAGTACTTCTAGTACAGCAACAGCATCAGCAGCAGCTGCTGCCTCGGCAATGAGTTTTAGCTACCCAACTATTCCTGGCAATGAGACTCAATACTTGGCAATTTTGCAAAACGGTGCCTATTCAATTCCAATTCCTGCACATGTTGGAGCTCCTCCAGCTTACAGAGGAGCCCATGCTCAGGCAATGCCTTTCTTTAACGGGTCATTCTATTCTTCTCAAATGGTTCACCAGTCTTCACAACATCAGCAGCAGCAAATCCCAGCTACTCAGTCACAGCAGGGTCCACACCAACAGGGTCACCAAAATCCAAGCATTTCCAGTGGTTCTTCATCCTCCCAGAAGCATTTGCAAATGCCTCCCAGCAGTGGTGGCAACGGAAATTTGTTAGGCTTTTCTGCACAAAAGAACCTGACCTCACAGTCTTTACAGCTTCAGCAGAGGCACCAGCCACAGAATCAAGTTGTTTCTCATCAAGCTCGCCAACTTGAAAGTGAGGCAGGTAGTGTAGATAGCCCTTCAACTGGAGACAGTAGGGTTTCTCGTGCAAATATGAGTATTTATGGGCAAAGCTTTACAATGCCCTTCCCACCCCCAAATTTCGCTACGACGACTCCAGCAGCAATGAGGACTGCTACTCGCACAAATGGCAACCACATTGAGAAAAAACAGCATTCCCAACAGCAGGGCTCGAAGGCTGGGGTTGAATCTCTTCCATCTCAAGCTTTTGCAATGTCATTTGCATCAATGAATGGTGCTGCAACTATGTCAGGCCTTGATATTTCGTCCTTGGCACAGAATCATGCACTTCGCCAGAGCCTCCCCGAGTCTACAAGGCATGGCTATCATGTTATGGCAGCTGCTCAAGCACCCCAGCATAAGAAGAATTATCATGCTTCTGAAGAAGGCAAAACTGGTGGTAGTGATGCTTTGAACGTGGATGAAGATAGAAAGGCCATGGCTGGAAAGATTCCTTCAACTGTTGGGCAGTCTATTGCTTTCTTTAGGTCAGATGCAACAGGCTCAACATTACCTGGAAGCCCTGTTGTTGATAGTTCTGCACGCACAATCAATCTTGGTTCAGCTTCTCATCGTGCTTCAAATTCTATAACGTCAGCTGCTGTCAGCACCGTTGAGTCTTCCAGTGCTCAACAACAATTACAGTATGAAAGGTTTCAGCATCAGCACTTGATGGTTCATAAGCTTCAGCAGCAAGCACAAGCAGCTGCTGTTGCAGCTCGAGGAAAAACACCAGGGATAAGTAATGGAGGCATCTATCCTGATCAAGTCATTTCTTCATCCTCTGTCAGTGCCAAGTTTCCTAATGTATCTGCATTCCCACAAAGTCTTGTTCAAGGCAGCAGTAGTCCTGGCCAGTCTCCGCAGTGGAAGAATTCTGCGAGGACGGCATCCCAAGTTCCTTCTCCAACCACAACTTCTTCCTCCGTTAAAAATCTACCTCAACAGCAAGGCAGATCACAACAAAGCCAAACACAGATATCTTTTGCGTCTAACCCAAAAACATCAACGGCAGGGCAGGTGCAACTAACATCTGTTAGCAACCAATCACCATCTTCGCCAATGGTGGTTGGCTCACCCACATCATCCATTTCCAGGAGTACTGGTGGAAGCCCCAGGACAACTGCTTCTACCTCCACAGGCAACAAAGGTGGACAAGCGTCTGCCTTATCATCTCAGCCAGCCAAGAGCCCGTCGTCACTGCCTAGCCGCAAATCATCCCCTGTGAGTGGCAGGAGTGTTCCATCTTTTGTTGGGAATCCCAACATCTCATCTTCAACCACGGGAACCAAGTCTCAACTGCCTCAGCAACAACAGCAACAGCAGCTGTTGCAAAAGCATGCAGTGCAGCAAGCCCAGATGCTGTTCCCCAGTGCATATATGCAAGTTCAAGGTCAGCATGCAGCAAATACAACAAATGCCACATCAGCTTCAAGTGGGTTCTATCTCCAAAGACACCGCAATGAGCAACATCAGCAGTTGCAAAGCTCTTCAGCAACGTCGTCCTCTGGGATGTTGTCATTGTGCCCTCCTGTCGCACATAATACCAGCACTTCTGATCCCACAAAGGCAATTGCTGCTGCTGCTGCAGCAGCTGTGGCTGCTAGCAACATGAAAGGTGGCATCCTAACATCCCAAGGTCTCATGCGTGCTCCGTTTGCTGCAACACAGTCTTCTGCTAAGCCCCATCAGCTTGTCCCTACTGGCTTCTCCTATGTACATCCTGTTCCCACCCCAGTTCAGGTAAAACCAACAGAGCAGAAACATGAGTAGATTAATGTTCCCAGGGAACATGATGGAAAAAAAAGGCACTGATTGAGCGGATGGTCTTGCTTGGGGTTTTGTAGAATTATGGAGATGACGACAGTTTCTCCTGCCCTGGAAATGACAATCGAAATGCTCCCTGGCATCATGTGAAAGGATGAGCACCAAAGCAGGCACGCCATTAGCAGTTTAACACCCACAATTTTGGGAAGGAAGCAGCTGTCTGTAGTTGGGAATATTTTTTGTTCTGTGTGGAAATGGGTTCTGCAATGTGAAATTCAACTGGTTTTATGGACGGGGGGTAGTGCTGGGAAAGTAGTTGAAGATGAGGGAGATGGCGAAATACCATCCTTCCCTCCCTTCTTTTGGGGCTGTAATGGAGGTTTTTAGGTTTTTTTTAATCTCCTTTTTCAGATTTATTGATATCTTCTTTGTCAAGGTCCTAGAAACAGCGGTGAATCTTTCATTTAATATATATAACATGAAATGGAGGGTGTACATGTATCTGTCCGGCACATATAGATATACTAGCATCCCTCGTAATTTTTCTTTATTAATCTTTGGAGCCGCCTCCCTTGTCTTGTGCCGCGGTTGATGACACTCTCTTGTCTGATTATTTTATGATACAAGCTGCCAACCAACTTTACGTGTCTTGTTTTGGATCCACTCAGTCGATTATGATAACTAGTGGAAGATGGTTTGGGTATTGCGCTGTTTTTGAGGTGCTTGTTGTGTGTGTATGGGGATAGATTTGGGTGCAATATAGAGGTGTTTATATAAAGGCTAGAAGCTTCAATGTTTGTTTTTATTCTGGTTGTGGGGTCCTTCGTTCGTCTATTTTTCTCTTTTAATACTAGAAAATTATTAGTCCAAAAAAAAAAGTTGGCTTGTTGAAAAGAAGTGCGTGTCTTTATTGTCTGTATCGTACACGTGGCTCAGTCTATCTTTGAAGATATCGTAGAGGGCCGGTAGCTTTATCTTTCTTCATTATTACCAAATTTTACCCTGTCTATTCTACCTGGGCCCCACTTAAAGTCTTAAACTAGACATGTTTGCTGACAAAACTTTCTTTCATTCATACCTACTCTCAACTACACACGTGTTCCCACCTCCCTTATGAAAGAATGTTAGTGGGTCCCTCCTGTCTTTGGTGGGGTCCTCCTATTTTTGGAGTGGCATTACCTGAAAGTGCATAACATTAATGGCATGAATAATAAGTCTTTCCCCTCTTTAGTGGGTGTTATGATTTGATGTCCCACATCGGTTATACATTGGACAACCAATTGGTTAATAAGACCAAAACCCATCTCTTATATATAACAAGAGATTTTTTTAACCCAATTGAATTTAACTTTGATTCATTGGTTTCGGGAGGAACAAAATCATGTGGAGTCAATGTATTCTAGAGAATTGAATAATATAAAATCGATAATATTATTAATATGTATGGGGGTGTAGAAACAGAAACTGAGGCAGGGTGGGGATTCTAATATTCAATGCAGAGTTCAAATAAAAATCCAGGCTAGATTTCTCCCAGAAAGAGAGAGAAAACTGGATTTCTTCATCATCTTTATCTTTTTTTTTATTTACAGTTTAAAGTCGGTGTCGTAGTTCCTCGCCTTTTTTAGCTTCTGGAAATTGTTAACTTTGTGTAAACGCTAAGTGGGCAAATCAAAAAAGAATTAATAAATTAAAAGAAAAGTCAATACTTTATACCAAAAAAAAAAAAAAAAAGAAAATTGTTTGAGATGGTCTAGTCAAATTATTATTGATGTGAACAAAATAAACAAGACATAATATAATATAGTTTATTTTTAGTCAGTAATAATAAAGTTTTAATCATATTCTTACCTGTCAACGAATAAACTATTAATAAGTGTAATAGTTCCTTTCTATTAAAAAAAAGTGTAATAGTATTAACTTTCACACAATTGGCCCATTATGGTTGGCATTGTATAAATTACACAGATATAAAATTGTTTATGGTCAAATCATGGTCTGGAAAAGTATATATATATATAGAATATAAATATGGAAACATTTGGCTAAATTAAATAAATAAATCATTACAATGTATAATTTATACATGCCAACCATAATGGGCCAAGTGTGTGAAAGTTAGATGCTTACATATTAATCATAAGCGTTCTTTAATATGTCTATTTTACCCTTTTTCGTTCTTTAATATGCTTTTTTTTAAAGAATAATTCATTCAAGACACGGTCCAAATTATGTGAGTCCAACAAAGATTGCAACTTGTCAAGTAAAGATTGGTTGTATGGGTCCAAATTATGTTCTTAAATGACTCTTGATATATCACGTGTCCACTAAATTTAAACCTAATTTCAAGTGTTGACTTTCCTTCATTGCAGGCATCAAACACTTGAAACAAGAGGAGTATCAAGTGTTTGATAAACAAGATTTTCAACGTCCATTAATTGTAGACACTCTAACTACTCTACATTAAATAGTGTATGTTAAAAGAGTTCAATTGCTTAATCAGGGTTAATTAAGAAAATCAAGAAATTAACGGGGCGTGCATCAACATTAGGGCATGAATACAAATGTATATACAACAATGTAATTTTGTCGTTCTGATTTTGTTGGGAACAACATTAGGGAAGGGATTATGGATGATCTTCATGTTGGCTCCAGCATATGGGCTCCACTTATATCACACTCACAATTACACAAAAATCAATACTGGGTTTTACCTCTATTACACTAAAAATTAAGTCAGTAAATTTACACCATTGTATCAATAAAATTTCTTGGTCCAACCACATCAGTAAAATACATCTCCAATACAATCACTTCAGTAAACCATAAATTCTCATACATTATCTATACCCCAATAAAAAATCACCATTGTGATTGTTCTAATAGGCCTTGTGGAGTTGGGGGCGCATAGCCCAAAGGCTGATCATCCCTGTCCAACCACACTGGTTTTGAACGCATGGTGATCAAGCCAGACAATCACAAGAGAGAGAGGTTTCACAGGAAAAAAAGGTGGCAATAATGCAATATAGATGTATGGTCATAAAGATATGTAATGCATGATGACTGGGTAGTCATCCTATATATATTGTTGGCAAGCAACTGGACATCCACGATCTACTCAGGTTTATCCATGAATGCCAAGTACTGCTGTTCCTCAAAATGTTTTATGACTATCTGATAGTGTATATGTTCAAGCAATCTACAAAGCTGACAAGCATATTATGCTAATCATTACAATCATACTCCCAGTTTTGATCTAGAAGCTGGATATTGGGTGCCCAAGAGATGGAGAAACCCACTATCATATCCACCTAAAATTCAAATTGGCAGAACCCTCATCTTGTCCCAAATTGCGCACACATGTATAAGAGCACTTGCAATTGTGCAAGTTTTATTACGCCAACAAAATTGTATGAGATTGTATTGAAAGACGTGTTTTGTTGATGTGATTGTATTGGGAGATGGTGTTTTGGTGTAGTTTTGTTGTGGACAACATGGATGCATGAGATATTGTTGACCTCCATGTTGGGTAAGAAGGAATAATATATAAGAATTTATATTTTGCTGTTGTGACTATATTGAGAGACGTGTTTAACTTGACTTTTTGTGTAATAGAGGTGAGACCCAATATTGATTTTTGTTGGCCCAACAACACTTGCACCATTGCAAGTGCTCTCATAGATGAGAACCATAGCTTAGTTGGTGAATCTATATTAGGCGTAGCTGTATAGATTTGTGAGGTCTTAAATTTGATTCCACTGGGAGTAATAGTACATTTGTGGTAACGCGTTGGGTTTTGACCAAATTTATTCTGTCATCAAGTGGGAAACATCTGTGCACACGAGTATGACGGCTTGGGATACACTGCACACATGGCTTCATAGACCTTGGTATCACTCATATCAAAGGGAGCTAACAGGGTCGGCCTATATAGTGAACTGTCATCCCAACCAGTATATGAAAAAGGGTTGTCCATGGGCTTTGACTTTTGATTGGGTAGCCCAACTTTCAATTTTGAATAAACCCAATAGAGAGCCCAACTTTAACGCACTTATTCACGAACCAAAGACTCTGATTTTGAGACCCATAACGTTACATATGGGCTTACGTAACTGTATATCACACTTAAAAGGCCCAGTAATGCTGGTCTGGCAAGGCCGCAAGGAGTAGGGCTTGGTTTTGGAAGGCAAGATAATGCATATGAAGTGTCCATATAATATATGAGCATAATAGCCCCCCACAACACGTAAAGACTCCAACAATTCAATATTTGATATGAATTTATACTCGAGTCATCAAACTTACACGGATATTTTTTCACTTAACGAAAGAGTAAGTTCGGTAAAAACCCAACGGGTGGAAATAATCAATTTATTTTTATTTTTAAATATTTTCATACACCATTTTTATTACATGCTCAATCGAAAATCGAGTAGATATTAATGTTTTGATGACACATGTAGCAAGAAAGATATGCGAGGGAGGATTTGGTGTGGTCAAGATTCAAGAGAGGCAAGCGTATCAAAATCACACATTCTAATTGGTCCAACCCATATCACCTTATCCACAACCACACCCACTTAAATCTCCACATATTCCCAACCCAACAATCTTCCTCTTTCACACAATTTCAGATCACAAACTCAACCAAGCACCTTCACCATGGCCATGGCAAGCCAAGCCACTCTCTTCACCTCCACAACGCTCACCACCCCAAACCACAACAACCCATCACTCCTCCCATGGAAACAACCCTCAATCTCAACACCCTTTTCTCCCAAAACTCTCAAGCTCGCCACATCCCAACGCTCAATTAGAGCAGCAGCAGCAGATGGAAAAACAGAGGCACCAACAGCAGAGGCTCCAGTAGGGTTCACCCCACCCGAGCTCGACCCGACCACCCCATCCCCAATTTTTGCTGGAAGCACTGGTGGGCTATTGAGAAAAGCCCAAGTGGAGGAGTTTTATGTGATCACATGGGCCTCACCAAAAGAACAGATCTTTGAGATGCCAACCGGGGGTGCAGCCATTATGAGGGAGGGTCCGAACCTGCTCAAATTGGCTAGGAAAGAGCAGTGCTTGGCATTGGGTACTAGACTTAGGTCCAAGTACAAGATTAACTACCAATTTTATAGGGTGTTCCCTAATGGAGAGGTTCAGTACTTGCACCCAAAAGATGGTGTCTACCCAGAGAAGGTGAACCCTGGTCGTGAAGGTGTGGGTCTGAATTTGAGGTCCATTGGAAAGAATATTAACCCAATTGAAGTCAAGTTCACCGGCAAACAAGTCTATGACTTGTGAGGTGAGTGATGCTTTATGTAATTTGTGTGTATGCATGTGAGTATTTACCATTTACTGAAGTTTATGTTGTAATTTTTAATTTGTAATTTTCTTTGAACAAGCTACATGAGATTGTTATGAACTCTTGTTTATGTCGTACTGGCCATCATATTGTGTGAGAATTGTTGTTGGTGCTCACATATGGGAAAGTCTTAATTGCAAGGATTTTTCTTAGAGCGGGAATGGGTCGGGTCGGTTGATTACCGGTCAACAACTTACCCAACCGACGATAAAATCCAAAACCATTACTAGCTTGATTGTGTTTGTAAGCACTGGCATCATGTTCAGGAATATGAGCTGAATATGGCACCACATCTGCACACAAACAGAGAGATCTATTTGATTAAGATCTTAAAAAGCAAAAGAGGACAAGAAGTTTACTTACATTTGAAAACCTGGCCTGTTTTAGAGTGTTGTTAATGCAAGAGAACACCTCAGTATGGCTGAAAATTCCTGCTGATCCTGCCTATAAAGTTTTCAAAATTACATTAAATGAAAAACTTCTCTGTCCCTCAGAAATGAAAATGAGAAAAAAAAATTGAGAATGCACAAGCAGAGACAGGTACCTGTGTAACAAAAATGCCACCTGGGTTAAGTTTGGGCTTAATAATGGATACATCGATCCCGCAAGATTTTTTTTTTAATAGGCTATCATCAATGATACTTAGGCCCTAGCAATCATGTGGGCTCTGCCGGCGCAGGTTCGAATCCTGCCGCTCACGAATTTGTAGTTTTTTTTGGTCCACATTTGGATTGTTTGGAGAAGAGAAGAAGTAAGCGTGTGTTGAAGATGTTAACTAAGACCAAAATATCACGAATTTGTAGGTTTTTTTTGTCCACAGTTGGATTGTCTGGAGAAGAGAAGAAGTAAGCGTGTGTTGAAGATGTTAATTAAGACCAAAATATATCACATTGGAGTCTCTCCCAGAAATCGGAACCCCAAAGCGGACAATATGAAAAGAAGATAATTGTACTATCAGACTCTAGTGCAGCATTTCATTACACCAAATTTTACACAAATAATTAGTTCATTAAACTACAGAGATTGAGCTGTTAATGGAAAATAAAAAGTCGCAGTGTATCAATTGTGTTTTTGTCTGCATAAATATGAACTCTTACTCCTGCTTCAACAATGGATTGCTTTCGAAAAAGTTTGCCGGCCGAAGCTCGAATCCACCATGAAGTGTTGGCATCACTGGGAAATCTTCCTGGTATGGACTGTGATGGAACCCAATGGTGTACCATAGCACTATATCTTTGTTCTCAATCTCTCTATTCCTGCACATACTACAAAATCAATACCAACTCCAAAAATTAAAAAAAATGCTAATGATCTAAGTGTTTTTTTTAGTCTCGTTATCCCAAATATTAAGATGGACCCATAAGATTCATGTGAAATCATGTCCTCGATACGACCCATGTGGAATTATGTGCGTCATCTCAGCATTTCGGAATTCGGATAACTGAAAATGAAAATGAAAATGAAGTGACCCAGCATAAAACAAGATATATTACCTTTGGGCCCATACGGAAAGCCCATCATCTCCTCGGCTCCTATCCGCATAAAACCCTCCGGCCCATCTCTCTGACTTGTTATGGGCAGTCACCCACACTTGATACTTTGTATAATCTGCCCTAATCTGCGGATAATCGTCTTCAGACAGAAGAGACGAAGCCGGTTGTCCAGTAATCAGCCGGTAACCCACTTGATTCCCAAGCCTCGTCTTCCTATTAGGATTCACAACTAAAAGCTCGGCTGCAGGCTCCAAGCCGAGTCGAATCCTGGCCTCCGCCTCTGTTTTTGCCACCTCTTTGACCACCGTCCAGTAACTTTTTCTCGGTGTTTTGGGGTCAACCGCCGCTGCTCTTGTCGTCTGTAGTTTGGCTTTCACGAATGAGTTGCGGTCGCCGTCAACGTCAAGATCCAAGTAGTACGTGAGGTAGTGGTCGTGGTTAACGGCCACGGCGTTCTCCGTCACCAAGGTACCGTAAACGTCATTTGTAATTTGGTCGATAGTTGTGTATGACGTGGCTTTCATTTCTAGAATACCCGTCAAATCCACCTATCAAAATCAAGAGATGGACTGTAAATATTGTGGGATCCACTTAGTATTCTTAAGTTCCAACAATGGAAGCTACTGCATATTGGTTTAAATCCGGATTAAGATTCCGACAAATTTTTTATATTTAGACCTGAATCCATCGAATAAAAATTTTGTATTTATACTCAGATTTTGAATATATAATTTATGTCTAAATTTGATTTAATCTGGGTCGGATAAATTTGATCATTTAGGTCGAACAAAATTTTGTCACCCCTACTTAACCCGGGATACAACCCAAAATACTGAAAAACTTACACCAATGTTGATGGAACCACTTCGTTTGAACTCCCAATCAAGGATGTAGTCATAATTTCCAACTGTGGCAACCATCCTAACCACCAAAGTGATTTCAGGTTCTCCACTTCTTATCTGCAAAACCATACCATACCCACTAACAACAAAATGCAGAAGAGGAACCAAATCCATAAGCCAATCTAAAGTTCTAAAACATTAATGGTAGAACTACCTTACCACATTTCCTGGCACATTAATTTCAGTATGTCTCCAAGCAATAGCACCACCATATCTCTCAAAAATGCAGATCACGTTAGCCATCTTCTGTGCTCCCCCATCTGGACCTGCAACATACCCATCTAAATACACAGCATTTCCAGGGCAATCAATCAAAGGCTGGAGCGTATCAGCTGATCTTCCGAACCCGAATTCGCCAATGTCCATGAATGTCCTAAAGTACCATTCATTTGTAGGATCCATATATGGAACAAATGTTTCAGATGCATGACCTCTGTAGAGCACTTGTCTATTTTTCTTCATTCTGGCATCAAATATTGAGGCTGTTGAGATTACAATCCCTGCGCGAGCGTCGAATGATAGATGGAAGACCCAATTAGCCCATCTAACCACATGACCATCAATGGTGAAGCCTCTATCAGATTTGTTGCAGGTGACTAAATTAGGCTTCTCTGTCGATGTTGATCGAAAATCAGTGCGCTCGGCTTTAGGCAATGGTGCTCTGAATCTGTCTGAATATGATGTAATTTGCATCGAATCAACGTCAACAAACATGCTAATTCCCTCAATAGGCCTTGCAAAGACATTGATTGATCCTCCTCTGTAGTAGCATACAACTTTGAGTGCTCTTTTTGTGACATGTTCACCATACCAACCAACTGTGAATGGTATGCAAGAAACTTCAGACAAATTTAGGCCTCTTTTTGAAATAGAGTGTTTGAATTCTGGATAATTCAATGGCAACTTGCTAGCTCGAAAAAGCTCGATGAACGTGAATGGAGGGTAACCATGGCCTGTTGTAACGCGATCTGATGCTATAGAGGCAGTGGTTAAGTCCACAAGGAGTTCATGAGTCTCACCTCCCGCGCGAACGACCGCCTTTGCTCGGCGAGGAAGAGAATGATCAGACCTTGAAGATAGAAACTTGAGAACATCTATTTTCTCTGGTTCATCAATGTCAAGATAGTGAAAGGTTAGGTTAGGAAGAGTACCAAGTTTAGATTTTTCAACTATAAGCTTTATTTGGTTTATTTCAGATGGGTTGAGAGGGTCTAGTGGATGAGAAAAGCTATCTGTAAAGCAGCATTGTAAGGTGAAAGCTAGAACAAGTAATGTTATGGTCATGGATGATGATGCCACTTTATGAACTCCAAAAGAATTCATTTGCTTGTAGACAATGAATGTAACTGTTGTTGTGCAATATATAATCTTGTGATGTGCGTACAACTTAGTAGGTGAGATTTTTACTGGTCCCGTTCATGTGAAAAACGGGATCAAAAATCGTGCATCTATAAACCGTTAAATACTTGGAGTTGACTTTGACCAATGTCACGTGTCAATTAAATACGTGAATGGATTTAGAATACCGACGGGACAGTAAACGATCCCTTAGTAGGTGGGATAACTGGGATATCAGCTGTTTGTATCTCTATCATTGTATATTTTTAAAAAGCTACCCTTTTCTTGGAGTTGCAGCAAGAATCATTCTAGTCTTTTTGCCTAGGCCTTCCTTGTGAAATGATAAGCATGATCCTCTTTACAACTCTGCTGCTTCATGTTTCTTTTAGTGAATCACATGTTGCAACTTGTTGGATCCCTTGTGATGCTCTGAATGCTTGTAGTAGAATAAAAAACACTTCATGAATCAATTCTCTGATACTCAAGATCTTGAGTATACGTCACAGTACTTTAAGACACTAGTTTGAGCTTGAAGGTTTGTACACAACACTCCCGCATCAACAGGGGAAAAAAACAGAAGGTTAAGTTAGCTGTTTGAACCTCTTAGCGCATGTGTCCAGGAGGTCATAAGTTCTAACACCCACTCTAGTGTGATTTGACGTTATTTCCTCACTGAGTTTCGGCCCAAAACTTAATCGGTCTATGTAGTTTGCAGGTATTACTATTGGAGTAGAGTCTAGTAGGTCGTGCTTTTGGTGGATTCCCTCAATCTCTCGTCACTAAAAAAACCAATACTCCCGCATCACACATCACAGAAAAATACCTTGCTTGAATATGCAGCACGTCCATGACTTTGTTGATATGACTTTTCTCCAAATTTGAAGTTGATCTACTTCACCCAAGAGTTATCTAATTGATAAGATTTGAATTAGTCTACCTCGAGGAGGGAATCAAGATACATTTAATTAATTCAGCAAAAGAGGGTATTAGATGAGAAAAAGAAAGACAATTTTGATGATTTGTAGTGGACTTTAAGCGAAATCTCGTGATTTGAAGGTCCAAATACTGATATTTTCGTGACGCAATTTTTCTACTTTTGACAATTTTGAGTAGGGTTGTTACTGGTATGGTAAATTATCCATTGGTATACCATTACCGATCAATTGGTTATCGAAAATAGCAGAAGATTGATATACCGTTACCAATTGTTCGGTACGGTAAATTTACCAATGATTTCGGTAACGGTAACGGTAAGCAAAGTTCAAAACCGGTAAATTTCCCGATTACCGACATATATATTAAATATATATTAATATTATTTTTAGTTTTAGATTTATTTAATTATGACCATTAGATTGATCTAATTTAATCTAGACCATTGATTATTTTTAGGGTTATCATTTATATATCACTCGTAGCAATTTCATTAACTTTAAAGCAGCGTTTGCTACATAACAAAATGCTTTGTTGGTATTCATTACATGCTTTTCTTCTCCATTTCCATTATGGTCTTTTATCTTTATTTATCTTGTTTCTTCTAACTTTCATGCTATGGAGTTTAAAACACTTCGGATACTAAAAATATTATAAATTAATGAAATGAAAGATTTTCCGTTATAGATTGTTGGAATAATGTTATGTGAATTCTCCTTTCTTTTTTTCTCCGATTGATAGGTATTTTCTCTTATTCACATGTAGCATAATGATCCTTCTCATTAATCTATCTTTTTTATTATTGGTATTGTAGGCAAGATGAAAGTGTTGTAGTTTCATACAATGACTATTAAGCACAATGCTACTTGATGCATTTTTTTTTCTTTCTCTTTTTTAAATAAGTTTAAGAATTGGTAAATTTACCAATTACCGACTTACCATTACCGATCGATCGGTATACCGACCATCGGTATACCGACTCTTCCGGTAACGGTAACGGTAACATTTTTTGAGTTACCGAAAGAATTGGTATGGTAACGATATTCCGTGTTTGGTAACGGTAACCGTACCAATAACAGCCCTAATTTTGAGGTTGTTTGAGGTGGAACACGAGCCAAATTGTATAAACTCAGAAAATCCTATGTTTGAGTTCTACTTAGAGAAATATCATTGTAGTCATGCGAGGAACCTCTGAATGTACAGACCTAATGGTCTGACTTTAGTTTTATGTCGGATGTCCGAACTCTAAAGTCTAAAGTACAAACTTGTATGATATAGTTATGGGTTATCAAGAAAAAAGCTTTGAAAAAATGTAAGCATATTTATGGGCCAGCGGCCCAAAACTGAAATCCACACAGCTGGTCCGCCCTCTGACTCACGGGCTATTCTAGACCGGCCCACTAATCATTCTTGTCTCTTGACATCTCCCCACAGGCCAATAATCCAGCCCATTGGATCTAAATATGTCTCCCCTATATGGGTTCAAAAGCGTAAAAGCCCAATGGGCTTACCGGAATACCTCATAGTCGAAAACCCAAAAGAGCCCAAACATGTGTCAACTTGAAGCTTCTCGGTGCTGCTACTCATCTTCTTTTCTGGACCCTTCCCGCGAGCACCGAAACCGAATCATTACATCACTGCAGCAAAATCTTCTCTCTTACAAATTATAAGCTTGAGAGAGACATTATAGCAGAAGATGAGGATTGACAGAGTTATTGATAATGAAATTGAAAATACCACCTTCCCTCTCTATCTATAAAGCGCTTTCTCTCTCCAGGAAACTCTAGAACATCTCAGCAACTCTGTTTTATTTAAGTAGTCTCTCTCGGCTTCTGTACATAAGGTGCTCACGCATATCTTGTTCATTCCTTAACCGCTTCACTTCTCCTTATCTTTCATCAGAGTCCTCTTTCTTTCTCTACACATTTTGCTTCTGACTGTCAGGTAAGCCTGCAGCAAGGAACTCTTTTTCGATTACAGCGCATGATGATGGTTGCGATTTCGTTTCTCGATTTAGTTCATACCCATGAAATGGATCATCATTTGTGGAACTGGGTCGATCTTGTTTGCGTGACATGTTGGGAGTTTCTTATTTAGCTCAATTTAATTTAATTTCGTTTCTTTTTTGGGATATTTTGCTGCTTCTCTTCATGATTGTGCGTTTATTTTTTGTACCGTTATTGGATTACCGGCCGCTTACGAGTCAGCTAGGCAATTATTACTCTTGATTTGATGGGGTTTTTTTATGACCCTCGTTTTGATGGGTTATTAGATCATTTCGCTGATTCCAACTAAGTACCGAGTTCATACAGACTACAGTTACCATAAATAGAAGAAGCAACTAACAGTGTTTGTCCTTTACTTTGGATTGCATGAGGGATGGTGTTTCATTGTTCTCTTTATTAATGGTGTCTGGCGGTGTCATGATGAGATTGTATTATAGCTTTTATAGGTACTTTGTGAACGTCGTGCATCTCATTTTGTATTGTGAATCAAGCAAGACAAGAGGCAAGTATGTTTTGTTGTTGTTCTGATAGGGTTGGTTGGGGTTGTTTAGTAGAAAGACCTCATCCGACTTTTATGATTCATTATCATGACAGCCGTTAAGAATTTGAGCTTAAAATGTGTTGTTGATTTGACTATTTACTATATCAATTTGTGGGTGTTGGTTGGAGAAAACTTAGTGGTTTGCAACTCTTGAGAGAATGGCTCATCTGCGTCAATGTTTTGATGCAAGTATGCAACCAATGGTGGTTAACATTTTATCGGTGAATGTTCCCCAACTGCGATTTATCAGAGTGTAGGTTGTCAAGTGTTTAGGCAGAAAACCATTTCAAGGCGGAAGTCGTTGACCTTTTGGATATGGTTTCAAACTGGGAATCACAGCACCTTATATTGAATCAGATGGTTAGGCACTTAGGCTCAAGAATGGTTTATACAATACTAATATGATGTATCGATGTGAAACTTTCCGTTTCAGTGTTTCACTTCTGCTGTTAGTGCATTAAGCTATCATGACTGACTGCTTTGTGATTGTTCTTTTCATCTTTACAATTATTGATCTGGCAAGATTTCCATACTTTTGAGAAGCTGCTATGTCATTCATTCTCTTTTTCAATCCCCAAATTTACAAAGTGTGTTGAGTGGTTTTTCTGTGCTCTCAAAACTATTGAAATGCAATACACTAATCCAGAAATGTGGAAAAATTGCAGGAATGGCTCAACCAGCGTATACTGTAACATCTGATAGTGAAAATACTGGCGAGGAAAAATCGTCGGTTGCTTTTCCAGATATTGCCATCGGAATTGATATCGGCACATCTCAATGTAGAGTTGCAGTCTGGAATGGCTCTCAGGTAGAGCTCCTTAAGAATGCCAGAAACCTGAAGATGATGCAATCATATGTCACATTCAAAGATGATCTCTCTTCTGGTGGAGTCAGCAATCAACTATCTCATGAGCTCGACATGTTTTCTGGATCTGTAATCTTCAACATGAAACGTCTGATTGGCAGAGTTGACACTGACCCAGTTGTCCATGCCAGCAAAAGCCTTCCGTTTCTTGTGCAAACTTTAAACATTGGTGTTCGGCCAATTATAGCAGCTTTGGTGAGAAATGCATGGAGATCCACTACTCCTGAAGAAGTCCTAGCGATATATCTGGTGGAGTTGAGAGTCATGGTTGAAGGTCAATTGAAGCGTCCTATAAGAAATGTAGTTCTCACAACTCCAGTCTCTTTCAATCGCTTCCAACTGACTCGAATTGAACGAGCTTGTGCAATGGCTGGTCTTCATGTACTCCGATTGATGCCTGAACCAACTGCTGTGGCACTGCTATATGCCCAACAGCAGCAACAGACTGCTCAAGACTCTATGGGTAGCGGAAGTGAAAAGATTGCACTCATCTTTAACATGGGTGCTGGTTACTGTGATGTAGCCGTCAGTGCTACAGCTGGAGGAGTCTCACAAATAAAAGCTTTAGCAGGAAGTGCTATCGGAGGAGAAGACTTGCTTCAGAATATGATGCGGTATCTTTTTCCAGAATCGGAGATTATGTTAATGAGACATGGAGTTGATGATATCAAATCAATGGCAAAGCTGCGAGTTGCAACTCAAGATGCAATCAACACACTCTCGTTTCAGAATAGTGTTCAGGTTGATGTCGACATAGTAAGTGGAACTGAAACATGTAAGGTTGTCGATAAGGTTGTCGATAGGGAGGAATTTGAGGTAGTAAACGAGAAGGTGTTTCAACAATGCGAGATTCTCATTGTACAGTGCTTGCACGATGCAAAGGTTGATGTACAAGATATCGCAGATGTAATCCTCGTTGGTGGGTGCTCAAAGATTCCAAAGATAAGAAATATTGTCCAGGGTATATGCAAAAAAGAGGCATTCTACAAAGACATGAATCCATTGGAAGCTGCTGTTTCTGGTGCAGCCTTAGAAGGAGCAGTGGCTTCAGGTGTCAGTGATCCGTTTGGTAAATTAGACCTGCTGACAATTCAAGCAACACCGCTTGCAATTGGAATCCGAGCTGATGGAAACAAGTTTATACCCATCATACCAAAAAATACAACAATGCCGGCAAGGAAAGAACTTCACTTCACAACTGCTCGTGATAACCAAAACGAGGCCCTGGTTCTCGTCTATGAAGGAGGAGCGAAGATAGAAGAGAATTATCTATTGGGGTATTTCAAGATCATTGGAATTCCTCCAGCACCTAAAGGAGTACCGGAGATAACTGTTGGCATGGACATTGATGCCACAAACGTGCTGAGAGTTTTTGCCGGGGCAACCTTGCCAGGTGCTAAGGAACCATTCTTTCCGTTCATGGAAGTCAGGATGCCAACAGTTGATGATGGCAATGGTTGGTGTGATGAAGCGCTACATACAGCTTATGGTAACAGGCTGGACTTGGTGTCATTACCAAAGAAGATATAGAGTGGAGTTGATGATCCAGGACAGTTGGACTTGTAAGAACTCTGAAAATAGTAGTAAGTATGATGTTAAGTTTCCAAGTTTCAAAGTTTGCTTCAATATGACATATGTTCTGTGGTGTAAATGTTAACAGCATTCTGCAGTTCTGCAACTTGTTATGCAGATTGTTCGTTTTTTGGTGGGTAGAGGGGTGTATCTACTTTGCTAGCTGGGCTGGACTTAGGTTGAAATGGCACCATCCAGCTCGTCTTTTGACAGCCAATTGGGCCTGCTCGTCTTTTGACAGCAAGTTGGGCCAAAATTCAGGTCGCGTGTACTAAGATAAGTTGGATCGAAACTCAAAATCGATTCAAAACTCGGTGCGAAACCGAAAGATGATAGATAAGTTGCAGCTAGACTCTTTGTTCAGTTTTATTTTCAATTTATTTGATCAATGCACATGTATCAAATCATTGTACCATTTATGCAGAGGATGATGATGATGATGTCCATGTCAGTCAAGATCACATGAATCTTCCACTTCAACATCATATCACTGAGCCAAAAATCAATAAATGAGAGAGAGACACTATTCATGTAAACATCTGGTGCAGGGATTACTATTTACTTCCTCACTGTGCTGGGGAAAAAAACGAAAGGAATAGACACATTGAAACCCATAAACAGTGGCAGCGTTGGCAGTGCAAACTCTGCCTTAATTTGTCCACATTGAAGCCCACATTCACAAACAACAAAGAAAATACTCCAAGAAGTGACAGTGCCTGTGCACTTCGAACTCTGGGACCATTGAAATCTAACACATCTGGGCAGTGAATAGAAACAAACAGAGTCCAAACATAAGAGACTCCAAATTCTCCAACGTCATCATTACTTCACAAAAACCTTGATGCCTCAACGACACTAGGTATACGACAATGCTCCACGTTTGAGCTTACAGAATTTCAATTCCCAACGCCCTCTCCTCTCTCTCTAATATAAACGGGAGTACCGAAGAGTAGTCATTGTATAAAGAAAAATCTATAGCAGATGTCCAAAAATCTCGCCCCCAATTAAGAACAATTAATAATTCAAAATTTATATTAAAAACATTTTCATGCACGTAAATCTATCTCACATTAACACTAATAACTACTAACTAAAGAGAGAACTCTAAGCATCGAGCAATCTCAATAATCATATTGTTTACCAAGATGATTTGAGCATCGGAATGCCCCATGAGATACACCTCGGGGATTCCAAAGTGTTGGGATTTTGTATGGAGCATGTTCTTTTGTGCATGACAACTCGACCCGAGTAGATTATTGCGGATCCGAAAGTCAATTTTTGGGAGGTTTGCATGTGGTTTGTAACCCTATAGTCGACAAGTTGTACTCTCTCTGAGTAGTGGTGAAAAAATTCTTTGCGACTCTGTCAACGTAGACACAATTGATCGAACCCTGTAAATCTAAATCTTTGTGTCTTGATTTCGATTTTTTTAAAATTTTTGTTTATTCTCCATAGTAGTTTCCTTCCCAACACAAAGCTTACGTTTTCTACTGTCCAGATGCAAAATAATCACTCCTAGGCCCTAGTCTAATCAACTGATATATCTACAGAAAATCATTGATAATTAATTATTTATTTAAAAATTATTAATGCTGGACTAATCTTTTAACAATAACAGTCTGCCCCAATCTTATAAATAAACACACCCACTCGAAGAAGAAACTCTGGTTTTGAGTAGTTTTGACTTCTCAAACAACAAAACACTACGACACATATTCCTACCAAACACTGCCATCGTTGAAACCAACACAATTTAAAAATCCATCATCCAAGCTAAATACAACTACAACAATACAAAAGTTTCAAAATTTATCATATTATAAACAGAAGTCCAACAATATAAACAGAGCCTTAGATTATTCTCCGATACCAAAAAACTTCAAAGACCCAAAATAATTATATTAAAAAACAAAAAACAAACCCAACTTCTAATTGAAACATAGATTTTTCAACGCTTTGGTTTTCTTCTTTACAATGAAACCATGTTCGCCGTTTCGACCACGCTATCTTCCTCCCATGGAAACAGAGCTCAAGATCAGACATTGCTGCACACCCTTTCACATCCCACCTCGCACGTACTCTCCACCATTAATATGCACCATAAATTTGATTTGGAGATATTAATAAATAATTTAATTTATTATTACCAACAAAATGTCTTTGATTGACGAGTAGTTAACGTTGTAACTTGTAATAATAATAATAACAATAATTGGAGTCCTATGTACTTCGGTTTTAGCTGGGGGGTGATTCTTTAGAACCGTTGCGATACGGAAACGTGGCGACGCCTGATTTGCTGAGAGACGATGGAGATAAGTCCACCAAGTGGGGGCCGCATCTTTGACCTGTAAATCATCTCATCGTACGGCTTCCTGTAGAATTTCAAAAACGGAACGAACGACTCGCGAGACTTCTCGGTCCTGCTGACGTGGCACTCCTTTTTGAAAAACATGGCCGGTGATTGGAGGAAGGACGGCCGTGGGGTCCGCGGGGGAGGTGGTTTGATTGCATCAACTCCGTTGCTCCGCTGAGGCAATGGTGTGGAAGGGAACAGTGTCTTCCTTGCAAGCCGAGAGTGTGTACTTCCACCGTCGATGTTTCCACGTGGCGTTCTGGCTGCTGGTGATGCGAATGAGAAAGACCTGGCGTTGAGTGGGGAAATACGTGCGGGTCCCATTGGAGAAGGACTTGTCGACGTGTCCGTCAACGTGAGGTACCATGGTTTGACGGAGTCAAAGTGGTGCGAAACAGTGAAGGAGAAACGTGAGGATGCGCATGAACCAACCTTGGCCGTTGACTTAATCGAAGAATGATCGAATCGGAGGGACGAGGCTCGCGGGTAAGACGAGAAGTCATCGAAATCCAGTGATTCTTCATAATCAAGTGACGATACCACCATCGTCACCGTTGATAGCTCAACAAACGGACGAACACCCTACAACCACCAACACAGAAGAACCATTAATATAATGTCCGTCAACACTGTTGAACCAGCTTTTTGTCTGCACTACTTGTTCATATCAGAAACAAACAAACAAGATGAACAAAAAATGTTTGGCACACAATGATGCCATTTATGGCACAATGATCATATCCAATTTACGAACCCAAATGGGGTTAAGGGTCTTCTAGTGGAAGTGATTGCAGTTTTGATTACCAAAATTACCAATCATAATCAAACCAAATGATATTTGGACAGATCAATCGGTTATTTTTCAAAAAAAAAGTGTACATATTCATTTAAAGAACTGATTGAAAAAATAAACCGATAATCGACAACCCAAAAAACCGATAAGGTTAAATAAATTTATATCAAAAAATTGGAAAAAAAAAAGATTGATAACCGACCGTGCACAATCCTCGTTTTAATCACATACATTTAGTGTGAGATCCACACAACTTTTTGAATTTGATAAACATATTGTCTATCTAGGATAATCATTATAATGACTTTTACTACAAAAACCCTCCTCTGACCCAAATGCGGTCACATCTTGAATTGCATGTAAAATTATGATTAAATTACCTTCCAGATATAAGAGAAGAGTGAGGGAGGATCAATAACAAAAGCCTTGTAAAGCCGTCCAGGGTAATATTCTGCCATAATTTTCAATGCTGGGAGGAGTAGATTGATAAAAGCCGAAGCTGATCTGAAAAGGCCTGCATTATGAACCACTAATTAAATCAAAAAAGTCCTAGATATGGTAATAATGGGAAGAAAAAAAACAGCAGAAAAAAGGAGAATCCATGTGTTCTTGTGGAAAAGGATCAAATAATTTAAGCAAACTAGCAAAGTGACAGTGAAGTTGACCAATTCTAGGAGGGAATTAAAGGCTGTAAAGGTACTCCAATTCCCAATAATACCCCTAGACTTTAAACCAATGATGTGCAACAAAAGGGGGCAGTTCAGACATTGTCTGAAGAATATCTCAGTAACAGCCGGGGCTCCGACAGCTGCGTGCCTGTACGTTGTTCTCTTATTTATTACGCCTCCTTTTATTCCCCATGCGTGCTTACTGCTTAGAGTAAATTAAAATCCAAAAAGCACCCTTAATTTGAATATATGGTATGTTGTTTCTAAGACTTTATGGTCATTTCTTAGTAATAGTAGAAGTGGACTTACTTGCATCAAAGAGAAGAACCAACTGTTCTGTGCTCTTTGCCATTGTTCCAACGGCCACCTCCAATGTAAATACCAACAACCGAGTGAAACTGAAAAGGTTAAAAAAACAGGAATCACTTCAACATATACATACATATATATATATATAGGCACACCAGTATATCTAAATGCTCTGGGGATTACTCACAGTTTCTGTGAATGAAACTTCTGATAATCTTGTTTGATTCTGAAAATCTGTTGTAACAAATGAAAAAATAAGAAGAATACTTCAGTTGATTTCATTCCAAGGGAAGAGACTGAGAGACTGTGGATTTAAAATTACCAAAACAGGCCTGGAATCTTCATCATGACCGGCAACATAAGCAACGCCTTCGGCAAGCTCAGCAGAGAATTCATCAGCTATCAAGTTCTCTGCATAATTAATTCAAAATATTAATCTTCTTTCTTCTTTTATTTGAAATAATGAGTTGGGTGAGTCCAATGATTACAGCTGGGAGAGAGTACACTTTAACGCTCGAAAATTCAAAGACAAAAAAGGGGGGGGGGGGTGAGATACTTCCATAAGAAAACAAAAGGAAAAGAAAAGAAAAAGTTGAAAACATATAGAAACAAAATCGTTTGAAGGAATCAAGAAGAAGAAGCAGAGTGTAGGTGTACCAATGCCGATACTCTCTCTCCAAGAAAGACAAGCCCGTAGTTGCTTTGCAGCTTTCTTCACATTATCGCCTTTGGATCTCAAAAACCTCTCCACACAACCATAATTGCAGTACTTCTCCTGCAGTTATGAATAACGAATTCAAAATTATATAAAGCGAATCAAGAACAGTACTGAGTCGATCGATCGCGAGATCTGATACCTGTTTGACGGAGAGAGGGGCTTGTTTTTGAAGAAGATGGAGGACTGCTTCGACTCTCTCGTTGCCTTTCTGTTGTCGTTCTTTCTTCCCCATTTCAGTGTGATCTCAAGTAAAGGGGAAAAACACACAAATATACCAAACTTCCTGTTCACGCAACCATTAACAGTGCGTATCTCTGTTTTATAGAGAGAAGATGGAAGTGGGGGCAGTAGAGAGAGAAAGTGAGGTAGAGGGAGGGAGTGACGTTGAAAATAGAAATTTTGAATTGAGTGTGAGAAGCACAATAAGCGGTGTCTATATATAACAAATTGACGGCTCAATCTCATAAAACTCCGTTATCAAATTTCTTTTTGAGTCTCCACGTCAACAGTGTGTAGTCAAAAAAGCAAGCCTGCTGATGGGGCTGCATTCTCAGGAAGAACATCCACAGTAGTAGTAATATAATACAGCACTTCAAAATCATTATCTCTCTTCTCCTCTCTCCTATGTGGCACAATTTAATTGGATGAGTGGATCTCATAATAAATACTATTCATCAACACTCCATAAATTCCAACACTTTATATTCATTTTCTCTATTTTATCTCTCTTCCTTTTCAGCATCTCTCCCTTTCTTTTCATCTTCTCTCTTTCTTTTCATCACCTCTCTCTTCCTTTTAATCTTCTCTTTCTTTATTTTCATCACTTCTCTCTTCATTTTCATCATCTCTCTCTTCACTATTTATCAACTATATATATACTCCAACTCTCAAGTATCCTTTTTTCCACAACTAAATTTTCAAGTGTCATTTTTCACCCATTGTGTGCATGTAGCGCTATATTTATCAAAAAAGTAACATTTCAAGTACTTGAAATACACACCATTATACCCATTGTGATGGTATAGCACTATATTTATCCAAAAAGTATTGTTAACAATGTTAAATATAACACCATTGTGGATGCTCTTACTACAGTATAAAATCACTTCCCCTCTTTGCCCCATCACAGTCTCGCTATCGGGGTGTGGCTGTGTATACAATTAATTATATTGTTCGATTTGGGTTGTTCGGTTCATAAGAATATATCGAACTCATTATGAGCTATCCAATTTTCATTGATATATCAGGTTCGCACAGCTTTATTTCTCCCTAACTAACAATCTAACTAGGGAAAATGCCTAATTAGTGTTAAGGGGTGGGGCTTACCCCTTATAAGAAATTATATTACCACATCTTTTCGATGTGGTATTCTTATAATTGATCTTCTATATTTATTTATTTTTTCGCATTGTTTGAGCCCTTGCAGTTTCAACAATGGCTAAACAGACTCCTCATGCTAACTTTTGTTATATCGGAGCTAAATTGGTCGTTAAAAAGTTGAGCTGAATTTTCTACTAATTTTTTGTTTGTTGACTAGGCGGACACGTATTCTTTCCCTTGCGACAGATAAGAAAATAAGTTTTTTTTTTTTGTGTCTTGTTTTGGATGTTGAGGTGTGTCTTTTGTTAGACCATTAGGGTTGGGTAGCTAGGTTTAAGGAGCATGTACATTCATGCGAAGACTATTTGTCTCCCACCACGCTGAGATTTGTATAGTGCTTCATATATATATATATATATATATATAGATGAAGACATGGACATATTTGTATATATCATGTATAAAAATGTTTGTGCTTAGGACACTATATAAGGATGAAAAAAAATGCATTGAAATTTTACAAAGATACGTATTTTAAGTTTTAAAAGTTAGGCAAGAGAATGTTAATCACACATGACATAGTATGAAATGATGTAGTAATGTTGTGAAACAGGTTCCTCACAGATAATCACAAATTAAAAAACAATATAGAGAAGCAATCGAAAAATAGAAAGAAGATAAGAAGAACACAGGATTTACGATATTCGACAATTTACCTACGTTCTCGGGGTTTGCGACTGTTTTCAATACTCCCTCCGTCCCGTAAAGTAGTCATACTTCTTTTTTCACACAAATTAAGAAAATCTAATTAATATAGTAACAACATTCAATTTTACTCACATATTTACTAATACACCCCTAATTAATACTTAGATTATCCTAATTAATATTATGATAACAAAACACATTAAATAGGGGTCTTTTAGGAAACTAATTATATTCTAAAAAATGAAACAAGACTATAATTTGGGACAGACGAATAAAGAAAGTATGACTATCTTTACGGGACGGAGGGAGTATAAGAATTCCAGTAGTACATTCAGGTAGGGTTTTAACACTTATATGCCAGCTATCCAGGCACCCAAAATTCCAATAGTACATTCGACTGGTATGCTACGCTCCCCTCTCGCACAACTTTCCCTTTCCTAGAGCTTTTAGATATTACCTAAAACTTTGGGTTAATAGAATTTTTGATCACTCAAAGATGTCCAAAATTTAATTTTCATCACTTAAAAGATCAAATGTTCCAATTAAGTAATCGAAAGTTTTAAAATGTTTCAAAATGGTCACTCAAAATTATAATATGTTTCACTATAGTAATTATCATAATGTTCAAATGTTTCAACATGACAACCAAAAAAATGACTATAGTGAAACGTAACACAACTTTGGGTGTGATCATTTTGAAACAGTTAAACATTAGGTGACCAAAATTAAACTTAGGCATCTGATGCAGTGAGGCTGCAGGTTCCTTTATCCCACATCGGGTAGATGGGAGCTGGAGAAGTGCTTTATATGGGTGGGCAATCCTCAACCTTGCAAGCCGGTTTTCAAGGTGTGAGTTAGGCCCACGCCATCAATGTGGTATCGGAGCCCAGGCCCATGCTAACGATGCGGGTGCATGTGGGTCCGCGGGGTGGTGCTCCATGGGGTGGGGGCCACAAGTGGGACACGTGTTCTCTTGTTGGAGGGAGGGAATTGATGCAGTGAGGCTGCAGGTTCCTTTATCCCACATCGGGTAGATGGGAGCTGGAGAAGTGTTTTATATGGGTGGGCAATCCTCAACCTTGCAAGCCGGTTTTCAAGGTGTGAGTTAGGCCCACGCCATCAATGTGGTATCGGAGCCCAGGCCCATGCTAACGATGCGGGTGCATGTGGGTCCGCGGGGTGGTGCTCCACGGGGTGGGGGCCACACGTGGGACACGTGTTCTCTTGTTGGAGGGAGGGAATTGATGCAGTGAGGCTGCAGGTTCCTTTATCCCACATCGGGTAGATGGGAGCTGGAGAAGTGCTTTATATGGAGGGAATTGATGCAGTGAGGCTGCAGGTTCCTTTATCCCACATCGGGTAGATGGGAGCTGGAGAAGTGCTTTATATGGGTGGGCAATCCTCAACCTTGCAAGCCGGTTTTCAAGGTGTGAGTTAGGCCCACCCACGCCATCAACATCTTTCAATGACCAAATTTTATATTAACCCGTAAAATTTCTAATATGAGTCATTATTTAACAAATAAATCCTTAACAAGTGTGTTTAAGATACATGTTATCAATACTCTTGATTAATTAAATGAACACATAGTTCCTTGTCAAAATATAATTAGGTAAAGCACGCAGTTCAATTAGGTCAAAACCTTGATATTTGTCGTCCCACTCCCACACAGCACATCATTAATGGGTTCAAAGTCCGTTGTTGTTACGGCGGAGACTTTTGCTCCACATTTTTACAAAATGACCATAATGTACCTGACATTCCCCACGTGTGAGCTTGGTTTCACAAATTCAAATCCAAAGTCAAAACCCATACAGGTTACTACTTGTGTACACAGTGTCTGCCTAAACCCGTCCTTTAGCACAAACAACACTTATCCCCTTTAGACCTGACCTTGCGGTTTTTTCTTCTCAAGCTCAACATCAACCCGTATTAGTATGAGCTCAGGGAAAGCGCTTGTTATAAGAAGTTTAAACTATTATATATTGTACTTCACATATTTTCTTATAGGATGTGAGGCAAGAAACTTAATCTCATCGTCACTCGATAACTCGTCCAGCGCCATCAAATTTATACTGCAGAGATTTATGACCCCACCCACTCGAGTATAGTAGGGTGTTATAAATGTCCATTCTACAATAAATATTAGATTAGCATGTATTTGGATGATAAAGATTATTAATACAATGGACTTAAAAACAAATGATTTAGGGTTTTGTGACGTGATAAAGTGAGAATCAAAAGTAAATAATCGTCGTTAATCAAAGTTGTTGGAAAAGGGTAGGAAGAATGAAAAAATATAGGATTACGTACGTATTCTAAGATATAAGTATATATATAATATTGCTAAGATTAGACTTTAGGGTAGTAGTAGTTAATTAGGGTGGCAAGTTGGGATTTCCAAAGCTAAAGTGTTAAGCTTTATGGTGCTAATTAATTTAAATAATGTCATGGAAGTGGGTATTTAGTGAAAGGCTTCTTTCGTTTGTCTTCATTCAAATATTTAAGAGATTCTCGATCTCTTCACATAATCAACTTTAATTATATTCTTCTTCTTTATTTTAAAAACTATACTATAGAGTAGTGTGTATATATATATATACACACACTGTATATTTGATTTGATTCTAGACCAACTAAGCCACGTGGCATCAAACCTAATTGCATTAATGTACTATAACTAAAAGTTTTCATGCCTCCTATAATTCCACGAAACCCACCTACCATTAGCAAATCTATCTTTTATCTTTTGGGTGTGATTTCAAAATTTGAAACACCACCTGCAATTCCCTCTCCCTCATGCATGGTGATGTATGGTTCACACACACACCCATTACCTGCATATCTCATAATAATAATAAGTAATATAACACCATCATTGTTACCACTTTTAAATTCAAATGCTTGTGTTGTTTTCCTCTCCAGCTTGTATATACATACATATATATATATACATATACATACATATATATATATAAATAAGTCTCCTATGGGAACCAAAAGTGTGAACCAATTTTGTGAACTTCAAATCCAATGGTTGTAATAAACCAAAACAAAAGTGGAGACCATAAATTTTCTGTGGGACTCATCATATCTACGGTTGAAAAGTAGGTTCACACAGGAGAATTATTCATATATATATATATACACACATTCTCTCTCTAAATGAAATTTAATTTTTAAGGGTAATTAAAAAGGGAGATGTATTATGCATGTTTTTTCTTAAAATATTAAAGTCAGATGGAACTAGAAAAAATAACCAATTTGTTAGGGTTTAGATCTTCTCAATTTGTCTGTTCTCCACCCCTTGCCTCTTATAAATAACAACAACAAAAACAGCACAAAAAAATGTTAAAGATTATACATATATTATCAAGCCATCACTAAAAGAAGAAAAAGAAAAGCGAAGTATCAAGTGACGTGGAATTTTTGAAAATTATAACGTTGTAAAAGGCTAATTGCCTAGTTGGCAAGTGACCAAATGGAGAATCATTCTAGATTGGACTTTTGACGGCCCAACTGAAGAGGAAGAGGCCTTTTATTTGATTTTTGCAGTTTTTAGGAACCGTTAGAGACAGCTATATATATATACATATAGTGATATACCAGTGGTTGGTAAATTCATAGTTTTAACCCATTTGTGGGTCTGTGTTCAGATTCATTGACCACCACACCACAGCTGCACACCACAGCAGCTCATGAATCATGATTGATGATTTCTATAGTATATGTATATGATCCGTTTGGGATGGGCCCATGTACCTTGTGACTGCACTTTGGGCCCACCCATTGAGAAAGGTTCCTCCTCATCATCATCATATATCCTACCCCTTTTTGCTTGATGCATGCCTCTTCTACTATAGTACTACTGTCTGGCGACTGCCATTTTCAGGGTGAAAAAAAAAGGAAGACAGTTTTTTATTTTTTTTTATTGTGAGGTGAGAACGACTCTGACAATTGATATGGGTCCAAACTCAGACAGTTAGGTTCCCGCACAAATAAATTTCTTACATGACACGTGATCACAAAGATATTATTACAAGAGTTGATGAGATTTTGACCAGAGACTCACCCAGGACCTTTTATTGTATTTGGTAAATTAATATATATGTTACAGCCTTAGCCCACAGGAGTCAATGGGATTTTTATTCTAAAAGAAAAAAGAGGGGGTGGGATTTAATTTCTATTTGATTTGAGAGTGGAACTTTAAAATGAGGTAAAATAATAGAACAAATGTCAAATGCTTTACCCTGTAAAAAAGATCCAGACTGATCATAAAAAGAGATGGGTCTACACTTGTGAGTGAGTGAGTTTGGTAGAGAACTTTGTGATAATTTAAAGAATGGGTGGAGGAGAAAGGTTGGACCCAATAATTATCTCATATTGGATCAAAGGTTCATGTGGGTTTTGTCTCTCAAAGACTCTTCAAGTGTTTGAGGGTTAGACACCACTTATAAATTGGATGAGAATCTCACATCTTTTTTATGTGGGAATGATTAGAATCCCACATCAGAAGATGGTGGATTTGGAATCTAACTTATAAGGGAGGGCAAAGTGGCAAACCTCATATTGTCAACATGAGTTTTCAACGGAGAGTTAGGTCCAAACTTATAATGCTAGACTTAGGCCCCCATCCCGTGTGGTGGGTATTCATCATTGGTGTTTTTATTGAGAGTGCAAGTGTTTGTGGACAGAGTTGTGGGTTGATACTATTGTAGGCAGACGTACCCCAGAGCCCATTGATACTATCGTACGCAGACCTACCCCAGAGCCCATCTCTTGTGGAGTTAGGTTAGCAAACAGTGGGCCATATCCATTGTGAGTGGTGTTTTTATTGAGAGTGCAAGTGTCTGCGGCAGACCTACCCCAGAGCTCATCTCTTGTGGAGTTAGGTTAGCAAACAGTTGTCCATATCCATTGTGAGCGGGTTGGAAAAGAGAAAAAATATCGTTCAAGTAACTGGGAAAATCCTGATCCATTGGATTGGAAAGGCTATGTGATTCTCACTCACAGGTATGAGGCAGTAAGTGGGTCGAAGGTCGAAATGGTCTAGCCCTAGGTATGGGGCAGTAAGTGAGCCGACGGTAGAAATGATCTAGCCCTAGCCATGCATAAGGACGTGCATACTCCCATGAGGAGGATTGATGAGAATCTCACATTGAAAAATGGTAGATTTGGCGTCTAGCTTATAAGGGAGTGCAAACCTCCTATTATCAATTGGTTTTTAATAGAGAATTATGTCTAAACTTATGATGTTAAATTTGATTCTCCATCACGTGTACGGGTATTCATTAGGTAACATGATCATTGCTTTTTTTTCCGATCCATTTGTGTTGCGTACCTTTTAACTTCATCGATTTTCACTAGTTTCTACCGATCCTCATATGGTCATATACGACAATGGTGGGCCAATGCTCCATATGAGGCCCATTATGTGAAAGATTACTCTATCATTATTCATTCATTGCCTGGAAGGCCCATTATAAATAAATAAGGTTACCACTGTTTTTGGGCTTCCAATTGGCTGTGTTGGGCCTATCCAATCACCATGTTTGATGGGCTATGTTCTTGGATTGGGCCTAGATTCACAAATTCGGGCCCAAACTTTGTTTTACGGATGGCAACAGAATTGATCCGACACTACCCATAGATACCCGATTCGTTTAAAACCCAAAAACCGACTTCAAGTTTCACCATGTTTAATGGGCTATCTTCTAGGATTGTAAACCAAAGTCTGGGCTATTTGGCATTTTAATTGAGAGACGAGTAGTTAGGACTAGGGAGCAGAAAAAAGAAAGTGAAATAATCCATTCAAAGTCTGCCAAATCAGAGATTTGATCTTAATTATTAAGTGATTTCGAGACACAAAAAACAAAGGGAAAATTATTCTAATGTGACACCAATGAATGCTCCAATTGACATGTATAAAGATACTCTTACTCTCACATCATTGTATCTTCGATATGGGGAAATTATTGCAAATCCTCCAATGAGTATTATAACCTAAAGGAGACCATACAACCACCACCCAAGTGCATTACTCAGTGACAAGAAGAGTCAACAAATGCATAGCCCAACAATGAGTACAGAATTTCTGGCTCCCTAAGCTATGTCCCTTGACACTTTTAAGGCACCCTCACTGGCACAGATGGACGTATGGGGCACAGACCCTTCTTTGAGACTCTACCTTAAAATACAAGACCAGACCCCACAAAGTGTAGGGTGTCAGAAGTTTTACTATAAACAAATAGGAAAGAAAGAAACCCAGAATGTGAAAAAGTCACAAGCTTGATTGTTGAAATGGCTACTTCTGATGCAAGATAAAAAAGGGTTTTTGAAAATGACACTGCACCAAGAACAAAAATTGTGATTTGCATGATTGACCTGCAAGGGAAATGTAAAATGTTGGCTTCAAAATTCACCACTTGTGTAAGCAAATCCCCTACCTGTAGTTCTTCATTCTCTCTCTCTCTCTCTCTCTCTCTCTCTCTCTTCTCTGTTCTTAGTCTCACCTATATGCTCCACACCCACTTCTCCAAATGAGGTGGATCCAGTCCCTCCTCTCTCCATTGAAGAAGCTCTGGTTCAGACTAAATTCACCTCAAAAGAAGAGTATGTCCTCAATTCACACCCTTTTCTGCAATTTCAGTATATAAGCTTTGTCATTTCCGCACTCTAGTTGTTCTTGTGATTCCAATTTGTGCATGCTTTCTTTTAATTTCCTTCTTTCTCAATACATTTTGAATATATTACATCTAACTCTGCATTTCATCATCAAAGTGTGATGTCCTGACTAGAGTTTGTTTTCCAATATCACAGGAAGAGGGATATACATTCTGTACGAGGATGTCCAATCCTGTCCCTATGAAGATGTGCATGTGCTATGGTCAATACTAGTGGAGTCACACACTACTACTAATACTACCTTGCCATCAAAAGAATGAAAGATTGAAGAGAGTATACGCTATCTATACAGTACTCACAGGGTTCACATAAAAGAAGAAGAAGAAGAGAGATGTACATAGTATATTTATGATGATTTATATCAGTTCTTGCCTTTTTGGTGTTCCATCTTCTTATTTAAAATGGCAATGAGTTATTTTCAACTAGTTCTTTCTGGCTCTATGTGTGAAATCTTTTCATTCACAAACTTCCAAGTATGCTTTTATAAGCAATAGATTAATTAAAATGAACGGATTCGGGGCTCGATAATTCCCTAGAATTTGGAATTCGCATCCAACGATTTGGGAGGTTGTTCTACTTCTACACCACTCTGGAAGATTTTTTCTACACCACATTACTTTCTCAGATTACGTAGAATTTGAGAGTATGTAGAATTGTGTTATTACTCAAAACTAGACCATTGAATGAAGCAGGGTAGTTGTTTGATTATTGTATTTGGCGTTTTATTGTTGCTTTGTCAGTTTTCAGCAGTTGGGGGTGGCAGTTTATTTCATCTGACATGTCCCACTGAAGTTGACTTGATGAAAGCCAGAGAATGGATAGGACAACCTACTCTACCCCCAAAATTCTATTTACAATAAGTTCCTTAGAAATTCTTATATAATATTGACCATAAGCAATCTTAATGGTCCTGCTTTCCATTCTGATTCCAACACTCAGCATAAGAAATGATGCAAACAAGAATAAAATAGGAAATCCAAGAGGCCAAGATATTCAGTAAACTATATAGGAATCTGATCAGATCAACAATCTCGATTTTTATCAACAAAAAGAAAATCTGTCTGCTAATATTTTAAGTATCAAAATAACAACATGATACCTAACATATGCAATTTTTTAAGGCGGCTAACTTAGTTTGCTTTACCAACGAGAGGTAATTCGGTTAGCAATTGGTTGGATTAGGCATATGTGTACTCAAGGTTTGATTCCAATGAGAAATATATTTCTCAATGGTGTTTCAAAAATAGAACTTAGTTTGCTTCAGTGGTTTCCAGTTAAGAATACATTGCATGGTAACGTAACATTTGTAGCAGTGTGAGTATGTAATAGATCAGTAACAATTAACAAATTAGAAACTACCCATTTTGGTAATGCTAAATAAGGTGAGGCAAAAAAGTCCTGGATTGAAAACAAACTGGTTGGTAGGTAAACACCACATCAGAATTCCCCCCAAGCGCATTAAAGATTTAAAGGAGAAATAAGGTGCAAAGTACAAGGTCTGTTCCCCCCTTCCTCAATGGATTAAGAATATATCCCCCATGAGGCCATGACTAATCAGAAATAAAATGGAGAAATAAGAACACATTTATTACTGGACTTTCCCTTCTCCAGTAAGTTCATATAATGTTATAAACAATCTTGATGTGCAATCCAAGAAAAATTAAGAAAAAACCTCACAAGGCAGAAGCTGTGGCCTCTTATGCATGACAAGGATCTCGCAACATTATAAGGCAGATGAAGATGGGGAGTCAACCACTCTTGGTAGCCAATCTCTGAAGTAAGTATTCGTGGTACCTGTCTCTGCCTGGGAAAGGGCACCAAGAGGAGTGACGGTAATCTGAGGCAAAAAAAAAAAGGATAAGAAAATGAAAACCAATGCTTCACATTAAATAATGGGACAAACTATTGAGGTAAGTTTAACCGCGTTAGCAAAGTTACTTACATATCCTTCACGAAGTGAATGCTGGTCTGTATCATCATTGTCAACATGGGCTCCCCTTACCTGGAAAAGTTGATCAGATTTCATTTTATAACCCAAAAAGAAAGCAGTAAATTGAGTGAAAATATCAACATTCCTTTTAACAGGCATAATAATTATAGAACTTCTTAACCTAGATAAAGTTTTATTAAGTTTATCATTGTGCTGATCACATCAACTCAAATGCAGGTAACTTTATTTTATGACAAGACATGAACAGAGGCAGACCAGTGTTGGAACAACATGAGTAGTTACAGGTTGCAATTTTAAATGTTCATTTTTTCTGTTGTTACAATTAGAGAAAAGACATTGCATTTATGTATTTTATTTACATTTTCAACAAGTTGCAAGACGTTTTTATTTCTCAGAAGGTTTTCTTGTCAAAGACAAAAATATGAATCTCACCACTTGCCTTCTGCATTTTTGGGTCTATTGAGTCCCTATGTACTTTTTAGCATAATTGATGAGAACAGGATCAACTCTTAATATGAGCAGAAAGTTATTATTATATGAAGAGCTATCTTCACCACTTAATATGTATTTCCTTCTTTTCACAGTTTCTCCCTCAATGTCAAACATTCTCAGCTCAAAACACCCATCTAAAATTCAAAATGTTTCGGTTTCTTTTTTTTATTTTATAAGAGATGGATTAGTTTGTTTTCAACTTTTCAGCAATCAAGTAACAGACATCTGTAACTTCAAATAAAATTTATTTTTTCTATGAACAGGTATATGATAAGAAAGCAAGGGACTCACTTCTCTCCTGAACAACAAATTTCCTTGTGATATAGATCTTGAATCAGAATTTGTCGCTGATGCTGAATCTGTTTCCATAGTCATCGTTGATAACATTTCCCCCCCCTGTGTATCAGCTGTAACTTGCCTCCAGCCCATTTTAACGATACTTTTACCCTGCTTAGTCAGCTTATACCCCTTTTTGAGGCACAAGAAACGCCAGCATCAAAACCAGTTCAAATAACATCTAACAGAGACTTGTGCACTTTGTTTATTGCTAAGTATATTCTTGATTTTACGCTAGCCTTCTATTTAGCATGTCATAATGCAGAAAATAAATACCAATTAAAAAAGCAAATGTGTTAATAAGTATGAAAGAAAACTTTAAAACAGAAGACTTCTTAAAACATCACCTCTCTCTTCATTCTAAAATTTCTATCCCTCACTGAAACCATTTATTGAAGTTCACGACTCATAGTCACCATAGTTGTCCAGTGTTTTCCTATGGACAACTTCAGTGTGACAAATAAAGAAAGCAAAGAGCAAAAATATGCAGTAAAAACAAGAACGTGACAAGTGTAGAACATGCACATCAACAAAAGGTCAAGAACGAAACGATTCTCATATGCCCAACCTACAAGAAGAATAGACTTGGTTCGTTAAGATGGCAGAACCAAAAATAAGGTCAACAAGCTCAAAAAGGCATACTTCTGGAACCGAATGAAAATTGAATAGCCAGAACAGGGATACAAAAACGAGCTCGAAAACACACAAAGAAAATCCAAAATCAGACCAAAGCCTACCAAGGTTAATGAACATAAATTTGCAATAAGTACGTTAAAATTGACAAAACTTAGTAAGCACTAAGCACAATCAGAGGAAGCCTAAGTGAGCTCTCAATTCTCATCAGTAAACCGCTTACAAATTCCGGGAAAGCATTGCTTCCCTTTCTGCCAGAAAGCTAGCTTTGAGGAAAGCCTATATGAGAAATGAGAAAAGATGCATACCATAGAGAAGGCTACCTCAAGGTAAAAAAGGTAAACAACTCCCGTGCACAAGGCTCCCGTAATGGGTGAGGGAAGGGATAGACAAGATGTACGAAAACCGTACCCCACATAATATGTGGAGAGGTTGTTTCCAGAACTGAACCTATAACCTCTGGGTTGCACCTTTGTATACCCTCAAATTTGGATGTCAAAGTAAAATATTGACAAGCTATTCAATTTACCTTATGATTTGCAACATCAGTTGGAAAATCTACATTCAAAAAGCACCCTAGAGGATAAGTCTGATTCTTAATCTCTGTAAGTACCACATTTATGATCGGTAAGCAAGCTTCAGCAGCAATACTATAGTCCTGCACACTGCTCTTGCCTCCAACCCTACATCCAAACTAAAAATGGTCAAACCTTTTAGACACAAAATAGTCATAAACGATGAAACCAAAAGCCCCTATTACCATCATGACATAAGAGATAGGTGCAAGATGAAAATAAGAAAATGTACATGAAGCTTGGACAAAACATGACGTGGGCCTCAGCCCCATATTAAATCTACTTTGAATGAATCTGTCACCAACTCTTAACTTTCAACAAACTTTTCCTTATTAATCACGTAACATGGCATGAGACACGTCTACTCACCAATCATATGATGTAGAGACTCCAGGTATGCCATTTAAGAAAGCCTCTCGAGCACCAGCAACTGTGCCTGAGTAAATGCTGCAATTCCAGCAAGGAGCCAATCAGAAAAGTTATGAGGACAAATTCACTCAACAACTCAAACTAAAATTTTTTGTTAAATGAACAACTTCAAAATTTGACTTATAAAGTGGTAGTGGCTATGAGAAATTAATAATACAAAACATCACATTTTTTTTAAACTGTGTCATCCAAATGAACTTAGATAGTAGAAAACATTCAAAGGTGTGCATATCTATGTGTTTGTTTGTTTGATGATTATAGTTAGGAACACCTCTCATCGTATGAGTTGAGAAAATAAGGATGATCACAACAAGGGCACGGAAATCATTACTCACATGTGATAACCACAGTTGCTCCCCATGTTTATGCCACTAACTACCTGTTCACAAAAGGTAGGAAATTTATTAACAGAGAGCTATGTAGAACAACTCTAAGCTCCACGCTCACAGTGCGTAGATAAACTGGCCCAAACCATGCAAAAGGATATAAACAGTGAATTTATTCACCATAAAGGGACTACCTAATGCCTCAACTACAAGGACCATGGAACTGAGAAATCTAAAATAAACATTTTTTTATGAAAGAAAAAACAAAAAAGAAGGAAAACTGATTTAAATTAAATAAAAGCTTTTATATAGTCATCATTGCATGAAAGTAAGCAAGGTACGGTAATAAACAGGAAAACGTATTTAAATGTTATAATCTGCCATTTCTAATAAAATTATCTTTTAAAGCCCCATAAATACACATTAAAGACAAGGAGAGCCACCAGATCAGGGATCACAGGGAAGATAGTTTTAGAGATCCCTAAAGAAGTACAATCAGCTGGAGTGCCTGAAAATACAAGAAAATTGAAATTCATCACAAGTTACCAGACCAATTTAAAGGATCCTCCGAAGCATATGTAAGCATGAAAGTAATAATCCAAAATATAAAGAAATAAAAATGAAAAGTGGCATGACAAAATGGAGACATACCAGAAACTGCAAACGCTGTTGCTCCATCAATGTCGACTCGCTGCGCAGAAAGAGGATGACGCCAAGTAATACTATGACTAACTGCCGACTTTTCCCTGGAAATCAAGCCGTTAGAGAATAAACCATTACATGACATAATTTTACGAACGCATTATCTTTAATTTTGAATCAGTCGCGTTAACGAATTTTCTTCATAGCTAGAATGATATAATCATAAACTATTCAGCCGGAAAACTACAGAAATTGATTGCAACTGACACCAAACAGGCAATGAATTTCATGAAATTGAAAATCATCAGCTCTGCGAGCAAGCTTGAAGCATTATCCAACTAGAACTCACAATCATCAGAATTCATTCATTCCCGATAAAATCAATCAGAGAGAGATAAACGTACGAGTCAGGGGCGCAAACAAGGACTTGGTAGCGATTCGTGGAGACGAGAACGCGAACGAGAGCGCGTAGTCCTGGCGCATCGATACCGTCGTCGTTGGTGACCATGATCGCGGGGCGCTGATCATTGTTAACAACGGCACTATCCTCCATTTTTGAGAGTTGAAAGTCGGCTGTGAGAGCTTGGTCTCGCTTCGCAAAGCGCGAGAAAAGCGTACGCGTACAGGAATTGGTGCGCTGGCACAATGAAATAGTTCTTCTTCCGGTATTTATTTCTCTGGGAATTGGAATAAGATGCCGCACAATAAGTAGAGTGGGCGGATAAGACACATGAGAGAATGGAAGTGTGGACAACATAATTAAACGAGTGGTTTGCGACACATAATTGATAAATGTGCAATTATTAAAGGATTCTTTTTACAATTATTAAATGAGTCCATAACAAAATATCCTACGTCATTGCTTAACGAATTTTGCGCGGAAATATTTGACAAGTAGTTTAGATGACACTCATGTGTATAATATCTTATAGAGATATCGAGTTTTCCTTCCCTTATATTCAAAAAAAAGATGAAGAATTTTGTGTGGAGGTTATTGTCATTTAAACAAAAAAAATAATTATTATCCATACATCATGCATTTATCACAATATTTAAATACACAAATATTTAGGAATCAACTTATAGCCTTATGGTTAGGAGAGAGTCTTCCCTTTTAGGAGATGAGTTCGATTTGTTGAAAATCCACACTCCCATATACACCAATAATATTGTCCGATTTGAACTATTCGGTTTCCGTTGATACATTGGGCCAGCACTGCTTTGTTTCTCCTTAGCTCCAAGCAAGTGGGCTAGGCCCAACTCACTCAAGCCTAGGAAAAGGTCTTGTTAGTGGTTAAGGGTGGGCTTGACCTTATAAATAAGGCATTAGTGCCCACATCTTTTGATGTGAGATTTTAACACTCCCCCGCACTTGTGGGTTGGGTTATGTCAGATCCAACAAGTGGAGTAGAGGTCATGTCCAACTGGACCGAATTGCTCCAATACCATGTTGAAAATCCACACCCGCATACACACCAACAATATTGTCTGCTTTGCGTTATCCGATTCCCGTTGATACATCGGGCTCGTACTGCTTTATTTCTCCTTAAGCTCAAGCAAGTGGGTTAGACCCAACTCACTCAAGCTTAGAAAAATGTCTTGTTAGTGGTTAATGGTGGGCTTGACCTTATAAATAAGGCATTAGTGCCCACATCTTTCGATGTGAGACTTTAACGCTCCCCCTCACCGCACTTGTGAGTTGGGTTATGTTAGACCAAACAAGTGGTGTGGAGGTCATGTCTAACTGGACCGAATTGCTCCGATACCATGTTGAAAATCCACACCCCCATACACACCAACAATATTGTCCGCTTTGGGTTGTCCGGTTCCTGTAGATATATCGGGCAGCACGACTTTGTTTTTTCTCAAGTCCAACTCGCTCAAGTATAAGGAAAGACCTTATTAGTGCTTAAGGGTGAGTTTGACCTTATAAATAAGGCATTAATGCCCACATCTTTCGATGTGGGACTTTAACACGATTAGTACATGGTATGTATAGTTTGCGGATTATTGTGCATGTCTGTAACTTAGTGCATAACTGAAAGATAATGACTACGAATTCCCATGTTAAAAAAATGTAAAGAAAATGCTCCATTAACAGTGGGTAAGAAAACTCTCACTATATAATTATATTTTTTTGTGTAGTTATATTTGTTATTCCATTTTTTGAATGTTTGACGAGTTTGTGATGGTATCTAATCGTTTTGGGTTTGTTATTGGCAGCTACTCTTTAGTTATGACACTTATAATGGTAAAGTGTTATTGGACCAACAAAGATGTTATCTTTTGTTGATGTGATTGTATTGGGAGAAGTGTTTTGTTGATGTGAATGTATTGGTATTTTGTGTGTTTGGTGTAGTTTTGTTGTGGATGATATGAATGAATGAAATGTTGTTGGCCTCCATGTTGGGTGTGAAGAGAAAATATATAGAAATTTATGTTTTATTGATATGACTATATTGAAAGATGTGTTTTTACTGATGTGGCTATATTAGAATACGTGTTTGACTTGACTTTTTGTGTAATAGAGGTGAAACCCATGATTAATTTTGTTGGGAACATTAACACTTGCACCATTACAAGTGCCCTTACTCTTTAAAGGATTCTTGGGGAGGACCCACTTCAACCGGAGCACTTCAACCGGTGCACTAAATTTCTTTAAAAGAATTTTAAAAATTCATAAATTTGTGTAGTATTTAGAATAATAAATTTAATAATATTTTTTTTTTCAAAATAAAAGTAACAAATATTAAATTCAACATGAAGAAAGTATGACAATTCTAAATCATCATTTATAAACTCAAAATATTATATTTTCGCTCTCATAAATTTGTATATTTTGTCAGATTGTGTACAATTTCGGCGCCGGGGATACTTGTTAAAACAAAGAAGTTTAAAAATAAGAGAGGCTGATTTGTCATGTTGTGTACGAACTTTGTTATATAGGCTTTGGCCTTGTTGTGTTGTCTATGGGTAGTTGTGTTTTTTTTTAAGGAGGAACCAATAGTTATATTGGATCCCGTCGTAGGGCGCAAGATAATTATAGGACCTTTGACCTATTACGATGACTCCAAAGAAGTTTGCTTTGGAGTTGAAACATAGCCGGCTCCAAGGGGAGGCCAGACAGGCAGTCGCCTAGGGCCTTTCATGGGGGAGGGGTCTCACTTTTCATTAAATTGTATATATTTTTAGGTGTATATAGACAGTACAATGTACTTGTCAATTGATATAAGAAAAAAATGGATTAGGAGGCTCCGCAATTAGTTTCAAATTGTAGAGTCTACAATTGGAATCCAATGGCTTGAGAGATGTGCCACATCACACTATATTTTTGTTTTTTCATTTTTAAAATTTGTATGTCTTTTTCTTCACCATTGAATATAAATTGTAGACTCTAAGGAATTGCGGAGCCCCCAAATCAGAAAAAAAAAATCCTAATATATTGTTATTTAAGAAAACAAGCCCATTAACCCAAACACAAAATGACACGCCATCACATATATAAAAATTAAAAAGTGCAATTCATTGACCTATAACTTTGATTGTGGTAACAAATCAAATCCGAACTGTACAAGTGAGGCCCCTCCCCCATGAATTATTTGGTTTAGCGTTATTTGGTTTCATTTGATGTAATAAATTTATAAGTTTGAGTCGCTTAATTTATTGGATATTGGTGATAATTTATTTGTATTCAAGAACTAATTATATTGCATTTTGAATTTATTAGATATGCTGGATTTCATATTTATAAAAAAAAAAAATTATTTTAGGTAATGAGGGCCTCAGTTTCTTAACTTGTCTAGGGCCTCCAAAATGCTACAGACGGCCTTGAGTTGAAACTTGAAGTTCTTGCATTTGATAATAATTAATCTTGACAACTCACCACCAAGCCAGTTACTATTTGTTATATGTAGTCGGCTAAGAAACATGTCGTCTTAATTATTTTTTTTTTCGATATTAAATATTGGTAAGTTATCTACTTTCTTCACCCTCTCGCTCTCTTTTAATCAAGACAATATTGTAGAGTGATAGTGTTAAAGAAACAACAAATAGAAGCCAAGGAATGAATGGGTTTACACTTGAAAACTTGATAAAACTCGAACTTTTGTACAAATTACTAGTTATGTAGTTGTGTTAAGTTACTAACAACAAGTTTTGATAACTTTCTCGATCGAAACAAAAACAAAAACAAAATGGAAAGATGGAAGCAAGGAGAGAGGAGAGGAGTTATGAACAAGTGAGCAAGTTGTGAATTATTCGATGTCATTATTGGTAAAATTAATAGTATATATTCTATGTCTAGATTCAGTTTTATCAAACACTTAAACAACTTATTTTACCATATACATAAGCAAATGGACCATCCATATGTTAAAATTCTGGGCCTCCAAAGTTCTAGAGCGTCTTCTTGGTTTTGGGCCCCTAAAGCATATGGGCTCCGGGAAGTGCCCACAAATTGTTAATTGTGGTTTGTGGACGTGGGCGAGTGAGAACATTTTCATATACGAGAGCGGAATAGCCAAATTCGAAACTCAGACGAAACTGCCCAAGCGACCAAACAAAGGCAATGCATTTTAAATTTTTAAGGGGCATACTCTCTTCAAACCCTAAAAACCCACCAGACCGCAGTTTTTGATACGGCGTCAACGGACACACGCTCAAAAGAAATTTTCCGGAGGAGAAACTCGGCGGTGTGTAGGGTTCTTGTTGCTAACACATTCCCTGGTTTTTTTTGTATGTTTTTGTGGAATGTTTGTTAATTCTTCGTTGTCCTATCATTTGAATCAGGAGATTGTTTTTGCGTAGAAGTATGGCGGAGAACAAATCTGTGACGATTAGAACGAGGAAGTTCATGACCAATAGGCTCCTGTCAAGGAAGCAATTCGTGAGTTGATTTCACACTTTTTTCCCCGATACTTGTTTGGTTTCAACAGTTTTATTTGCCGTAAATAGTTTGTCTTCTGATACACCGAACTGGTGGTCAAGAATGTATCCTATCTCTGATTACTGTCATGCTTACTTTGTTTAAGGTCATTGATGTTTTGCACCCTGGGAGGCCCAATGTTTCTAAGGTACCTACATCTTAATTTGATATTTATTTTTCGTTATAAATTTCATCAACTGAGTATTGATTATATATCTTTGTTGTTTAAGGCTGATTTGAAGGAGAAATTAGCAAGCCTATATGATGTGAAAGACCAAAACTCAATATTTGTGTTTAAGTTCCGTACTCAATTTGGTGGTGGGAAGTCAACTGGATATGGGCTGATCTATGACTCAGTTGAGAGTGCCAAGAAGTATGAGCCAAAGTACAGGCTGATCAGGGTAACTATATCTACATATCTTAAGTTAGATATCAGTGGAACTAATCCTGTGTTATTGCTACTGTACGTATCATGTGGTAGTGGTGTTAAGTGTGGTGACCTCCGACCTGTAACGGGATTTTTGCCGATCATATATCTGAACCCATTTAAGCATATGTTTGCATATATGATGAATGTTGTTGATAGTATATTGCTCACTCGAGCATTTCCTTGCCATTACGACTACAGTTTCTTTCAAATATTTTATGCATAACCTCATTGTTTAGCAACCTCGATTGTTATTTTCTAAATTCTTTTATGTTGTTCATACTGTGAACAAGGATCCAAGTTCAGACTTAAAAAACTTCCTCAGATATGTCTAAATTGTAGATAATTTTGGTTGAAATCTTGGTTACCATTTTCTGCCGTCCCCAAACTGCTTTGAATGATTGTTCGGTTCTCTAGGATAGTAGCTGCCTTGGATTCTTGTTTCAAGATCATTCTTAGGCACAAATTGAAAATAATGTTTGAATTCCTTCATGTTGAATTTCTTTCTTTTGCCATCATGGGTTTACTGATTTAAATTTGGTTAGACATTGGTATGTAAGCTGTGGAGTATAAAGTGATATTCTGGATCAAGATCACCCTTCACAATTTTGCATGTTAAATGATGGATGAAAGGTGTCTTTAGTCATAGTGGAATTTTCTTGAAGGATCTCAAACATTTTGCATTATCCTGAGCTCCAGCATACACAGAGATTCTTGGATCTAACATTGGCTATATATTTTTTTTACTTTCAGTGTGTTTCCTCTCTCCTCTCTCTTATATGGCTGTGTATGCATTATGTTTTAGTTCATGCATGTCTGTTGAGTTGTTGCTTGCTGTTCTGACAGAATGGACTAGACACAAAGGTGGAAAAGTCAAGGAAGCAGATGAAGGAAAGGAAGAACAGGGCAAAGAAAATCCGAGGTGTTAAGAAGGTAATGAAGCTGTGTTCTCTTATAAATCTTTTTTCATTGTTTGATTTTTCTTCACCCCCTTATCTCTGGATATTTCATCTGTTCACAGACCAAGGCTAGTGAAGCTGCCAAGGGTGGGAAGAAGAAGTGAGATCTTACCTAATGCAGTAGTACCACAGGGTTCCTTACTTTGACATTCATTTCAATTTTAAGCTATCATCAAATTTATTGCGAATGAGTTTTTCTTTTTCCTGGAGGGATTCTCAATTTTTGCGGACCTAACCTATGTTTTTCTAGATGGAATGTCCGGAATTATTAAGTGACGTAAACGGGACAAAGTTGAATACTTTTTGGTATTTGTTTTGGGGTGAGTTGTGCGACAAGGCAAGACTTTTCATCTTGCACTGCACATTGCTGAAGTATTTCATTTTTCGTTGAGCGTAGACTTCATTCGGTGTTTGTAAAGTTAAGATGGGGAGTTGATTCTTGCAATTACCATTAGTAGAATTGTTTAGATTTTTTCAGTCCTCCCCAGGGGTGTGAGGTAACACTTGTGTCACGCCAATTAATGGCAAACTTTTTGTCATTTTCGGTACCTGTACCAGTCTAAAACTTCACAGGTATGCATGTAATGACATGGGAAGTGATCAAGTGAATGCCGATTCATGTTTCAATGTATGGGGTGAGCTCAATTTAACAAAAGAATCGTTGGTTCAAATAGTTAAGTTCCCCGTTTGAATTTTTTTTTTTTTTTTTTGATTATCGTGGGTGTCCGGGCCAGCTTACGCGCACCTCGACTAATCCCACGGGCCCTGAAGTTAACGACCATGTAAGCCTCCAGTGGCCCCTTTGAGGACTCGAACCTTGGACCTGTCAGTGTAACTGTCCAGGTCTTACCAGCTGAGCTACCCCGGCGGGGTTCCCCGTTTGAATTTTTTTAGCGCATGTGTAGGAGGTCATAAGTTTAGTGCTTACTCTGATGGCATGATGTGATGTTATTTTGGTCAAAGGCTTAATCGGCTCATGTGTTTTGTGAACATTGTATGTGACCCGTAGATTTATCATTGGGGTCGATTGTGTTTTCGATGGATTCCCAATAGGTCAAACCTGGAAAAGGCAAAAAGCTACAATGGTGCCAATTTACAGCATCTATCAATCAACCCAGAAAGGTAAAAAATAAGGTGCAACAGAGAATTTTTCAACCTCGTTTTTACCAGAAAGATCCAACATCTCGTTAAAATTCATCCACAACACAAAAACCTGATAACAAAGCCCATCGTTTCGTCATCCAAGAATCCAAACCGGATTCTAATGTCTAACACTTTTCTCTACTCACGCGCTCTGCTTCGCGATTACAATTCACTTTCCTCGTCAATTCCCATTTACACGAATCAAAACCCAGTAGTCCACCGGCTTCTTATTTGTCTGATCTTGCCACCACGTCAAGTATGTTCCACTGAACCGTTGGGCCCATTCCACGTGGCAGAATCAGAACGGTTCCGTTCCCCCTCCTCCCGCGGGACTACGATTTGGAGGGAAAAAAACTGGGGAAAAAATCAATTAATACATGCAAGGAAAAAAAAGAGTAATAGGAAAGGAAATAATAAAGACAGGGGGCAATGGTTTTGTTGCTTATATACGAGGGCCATTACAGTCCAACACCATAATCTCCCCCCGTCTCTTGGTTTCTTCGCTGGAAAATTGCGACGTCGATCGGTGATTGATATGTACAACCGGTGAATTGCCCTTGAAGAAGTCGCAGGGCGACCCGGCAAGGTATATTTCTTTTCCGATACGACACCTTTTGGTATCTGTTGGGGCTTTTTATAGCTGTGGCACCAGATCTGGTAATTTTTGGTTTGAAAGGTTGGGAGGGAGGGATTTTGAGTTTTCAAACTCTGTTTTTTATTTATTTTATTGGTGAATTTGAGATGGATTTGAAAGGGATTTCGGAAATTTAGGGGTTTGTATTGTGGTGTTGGCGTACATGGACGATCGAATGAGATCTGGTGATCCTCCGGAGATTGTGGTTAAGAAAAGGAACTCCTCTGGTTGTTTGATCGTGAGAAAGAAGGGTATTGATGGAGTGGGCGGGTCTCTTGCCTCGGGTTCCAGGAGGGTTTTAGGGTCGAAGGAAGAGAAGAAGAGACCTAGGTTGGCATTGAGCGATTCTGGGTCTAGTGATGAGCTTTTAGTGCCCCCTCGTAGAAGGGTTGCCCCTGAAACAATTCGGGTCTGTAATGGTTCGAGTGTTTCTGAGAAAGGTGTTGTGGAGGAGAGTGAAATTGGTAGAAAGAGGGATAGGGAAGAGTATTCTAGGTTTAATGAGGTTGGTAGGAATGGTGAGGGGCAGAGTGAAAGGAAGAGGGATAGGTTAGATGTATTCGAGTTTGATGAATGTGATGGTATTGATGTGGAGAGTGTGAGGAGGAAGCATTTCAATGATGTTGGAGCAGAAGTTGGAGGCAGAAGGTTTTTGGAGTCAATGCCAGTAGGTCGAAGTGGTGTTCAGCGGGAATACATGACAGGTTCCAGCAGACAATATATTGAGAAGAGGAAAAATTCTTATTATGAGAAGACAAGTGGCTTTAGTCAGGGAGATCATGTTGATAAGATTAGATTGGAGATGGATAGGGAAGAAGCTCGGCGACCTATATCCACATTACGGGATAAGTATTTGGGTGATTCAAATGCACCCATTAGGGTCCAGGGAAAGAATGGTGTTTTGAAGGTGATGGTAAACAAGAACAAGAAGGTTGGTAGGTCCCTGAGCAACTATGATCAACTTGAAGCTGAGGGAAACTGGAGGGGCTTGAAGACGAATGATAACGTGAACAGGAATGTTATGACACATCCTTCATATTCTAGTGAATCAAGAAGTCTTCAGAAACGTGGTTCACTCATTAGGAAACAGGAAAATCAGTTGAAGTTACGAAAATCATTGTCAACTAGAAAGACCGAGGACCATGACTCAAGTTCAGAGGACAGTGATATGTTGGTGAAGCCCAGCTCAAAGAACATGAAGGCTCATAATTATATGCAGAGATTTTTATCAGCAAAGAATGAGGTCAGTCCTCGGGATTTGGATGATGACAATATCCCATCAAAGGTTGGATCAAAGAATGAGGACCATGACTCAAGTTCAGAGGACAGTGATATGTTGGTGAAGCCCAGCTCAAAGATTATGAAGGCTCGTAATTATATGCAGAGATTTTTATCAGCAAAGAATGAGGTCAGTCCTCGGGATTTGGATGATGACAATATCCCATCAAAGGTTGGATCAAAGAACGTTGAATCTTGCAATTATAAGAGTAGACTATCTACCAAAAACGTTAGGGGTGCCAATTTAGAATCAGAAGCCAGCAATATGTCCCTGAAGGTTGGATCAAAGAAAGTGGAATCTTGTGGTATGAAGGAATCAGCAATGACTAAATACAGCAAGGGTGCTGATACAGATTCGGACGACAGTGATACATCTCCGAGGATGGGGCCAAAAACTGTGGAAGCTCTTTCTTCTACAAAGAGGTTGACTTCTGGAGGTGAAAAAACACCATGCAGTCAGCTCCTTGCTCCAAAAGTTAAAGCAGGAAAGGTTAGACGTGGTAGTGGGACAGAAAAGCAAAAGCTGCGTGAACATATAAGGGCAATGATTCTGAATGCTGGATGGACGATAGATTATCGACCTAGACGAAACAGAGACTACCTAGATGCAGTGTATATTAATCCCAGTGGAACTGCTTACTGGTCCATTATCAAGGCTTATGATGCACTTCAAAAGCAATTAAACGAAGATGAAGAAGAGGCCAAACCTACCGGTGATGGTTCTTCTTTCACCCCATTGTCAGAAGAGGTGCTCAGCCAATTGACAAGGAAGACTCGAAAGAAGATGGAGAAAGAAATGAAAAAGAAGCAGCAAGAAGGCAGTGAGAGCGAGAATGCAGAGGATGTTTGGGCGAAAAAGTCTGCAAGCACCAGGCACGAGGAGGAAAGCGTGGACTGTGGTAGACAAGAAGAGAAACTTAGCTCCTTTATAAAGCACAGTGGTAAGTCTTCGAAGAGCAGAGTGAGTGAAAATGGTCAAAGCTCAAGCCATCATTTGCATAATAGTGCTGAAAAACCATTCTCTGTGTCCAGTTGTCAGCAGTTGCAAGGACAAAAAAGTAGAAAACTTGGCAGATGTACTTTGTTAATTAGAAATTCTAACAAGGGGCTTAATTCAGAAACTGATTGCTTTATTCCATATGGTGGAAAACGTACACTGCTTTCCTGGCTGATTGATATTGGAAGTGTGCAGTTGAGCCAGAAGGTACAATATAAGAACCGCAGAAGGACAAAAGTGATGCTGGAGGGGTGGATTACAAGAGACGGTATCCATTGTGGTTGTTGTAGTAAGATCCTCACGGTATCAAAGTTTGAAATCCATGCTGGAAGCAAATTACGCCAGCCATATCAGAACATATATTTGGACTCAGGAATGTCGTTATTGCAGTGTCAGATTGATGCGTGGGTCAAGCAAGAGAAGGATGAGCATATTGGGTTCCACTCTGTAGACATTGATGGTGATGACTCAAATGATGATACTTGTGGCCTCTGCGGAGATGGTGGGGATCTGATCTGTTGTGATAGCTGCCCTTCAACATTTCACCAGAGCTGCTTAGTTATACAGGTAAGTTTACATTATTATAGCCACATGAAATTTTGTTTCTTGCATGTAATTATTTTTTCCCTTCAATATTTCTGTGGGTTTTAAAAAAAATTTAAACTGTGGTTGAGGATTGAAGGAGAGACATACAGGTGAAATTTCTGGAAGTATTGAGAGTTAAGCGGCCTGTGGACTAAGGATACATGGTTTGTTGAGATTAAAGAATCTAATTCGAACCAGTTGAATGTTTAAGCCTTTTCAAGTTTGTGCTTCAATGTTCAAACACCTATGGTTAGACATTGACCATTTAAAACTCCAAATAAGATAATGGATATAGTTGGAACACCCAGAAAAAACAATGGAAGTTTTTCCCAAATGAAAGAAACATTATTATTCTCTACTTGTTCATTGGACTTAGCTAAATATCTCACTATTTCATAGAAGAATGCTGTTAAGAAGTTAGAGATGCTTATCTGATCTTTAATAGAGCAACTGATAGTTAACAACTCTCCTTACAAGACTTTTTTACTGAGTTGGTCATTGTACCCATGATTTTCGTGGAATAAGGCTATTTGATGTTTGGAATTGCATACGAAAATGGTTGGTCTATTGCTTTTTAATTCTACCATGATGATTTATGACCCTCATTTTCAATGTGCCTTATAGTTAAAAAAAATAATTCATTCAGTTAATGGGAAAAAGTCATGATGTGATATATTGGTGACCATTTTAATCTTCTGAATGGTTCTTAGTACCTCCATGTGTAGAATTTGTTACGCAGTTTATTTTGTTTATTCTCATTGCAGATGCTTCCCCCAGGTGATTGGCACTGTCCATATTGTGTATGCAAATTTTGTGGGAAAGCCAGTGATGATATTGGTCAAGAGAATGATTCAACTGTCCATGCACTTCTCAGCTGCACTCTTTGCGAGAAGAAGTGTATTGTTCTTTTTCTTCCTGAGATTTGTAATTTGTTATATGTGCTCTTACACTGTCATTCTCTTGTATCATCTAATCTTGTGACGAATTTTTTTCTAAATCAAACATTTTGACTTCTGTAGATCACCAATCATGCACACTGGATATTCCTCTTCCTGTTGATTCCAATAGTTCGTCTACTTCTTTTTGTGGGCAGAAATGCAGAGAGGTATTTTCGTTTTCGAAGGATCTCAATAGATTTTATTTTATTTTTATTGCTTTCTAGTTGTTCACAGCATTGTCAGATGATTGCCATCTGTTGAGACTTTCATTCCTGCCCAACTTTTCTCCCAGCTAATTGTAATGTGGTGATACTGAAATGTGATTACTGATATTCTTGTCACTTCTACAGCTCTCTGAGCAGATACTGAAGTATCTTGGGGTGAAACTTGAACTGGAAGGAGGATATTCATGGTCACTCATTCATAGAATGGGTGCAGATTCAGACGCATCATCCCGAGGACTTCCTCAAAGAGTGGAATGCAATTCCAAGCTAGCTGTTGCACTGACAGTTATGGATGAATGTTTTTTGCCCATTATTGATCGGAGAAGTGGAATCAATTTACTGCATAATGTTCTTTATAATTGTGGGTAAGGATCTGGAGTATTTTTTTAACTGCATGGTCGTCAATTATGGGCTGTGGTTTTAAGACCAACCTTGTTAATTGGTTTCTGTTTATTAGATCCATGGCTAAGGGAATTTCGTGCTTGAGTTGGTTATGCGAGTCCTAGGCTACTATGTTCATGATTTCCCCCCATTATTCGTGTTTTTTTTTTCCCTGTATCGTTTTGCATATAACATGCATTTACTGGGTTCTGAGCTTCACTAGAGAGAGCTTACACTGTTGTCAGAGTGATGAAGTTATAATCTTTTTGTTTTGATCCGTATCATAAATTTATCTTGTTTAATCCTATGCTTAACATGCATTTGTCTGACCGCTTGTCATTATTTCTCATAATGTATGACAGAAATGGATGTTGGGCAAAGTAAAACTTGCGATTTAGTTCTCATATACTTTAAAATTGCCGGGGGCACACACAGCTATTCAGACGGAGGACACCATGTGGGTCTTTTCTGGCCCTGCCCTGGTGGTTAATTGATAATGGATTGTCTTGATTTTTGTACAAGTAGGTTATAACTAATAAAAGACAGCTATTTAAGAAATCAACCATGTTACAATTTCTAGTAAGTTTATAAATTTTAATAGTGTAAAATGGTAACTAAAATAATGAGTTTAAACGTCAAACATAAGTTCCTGGTTATCAATACTGGAGACAAAGTCAAGGTTTTGGCTTGCTCATTGCAAGTAGCCTATCATTCACAGCCCTCCTACATGTAGTTCAGTACTTGTGACAGTTCTGAAGAAGCTGGGCCAAAAACAGTCGCCTAAAAGAAAATTCAAGATGGGTCAGACCTGCAAATAGCTTATAAAGTTAAATTTAGCTTTCAAGTTTTCATAATTGATCTTATGACCTGGTAAATGAGGCTCCAGATATTTTAATATGTGAAGATCATTCGGGTGCAGTATCTGAATGATCTTAATACTTTGATAAATTTAACGGGAACTTGTACAATTTTTGTGGTCTATTTTTTTTAATTTTTGTGTGGATTGATCTACATTAATCTTTTTTAATAGTGTTGAACTCTGTGAATTGTACATGTTCTCCCTCCATTTGTATGCATGTGTGAGACGCGTGTTATTACTTTTTTGACAATGATCTGTTTGCTTTTCTGATTATAAATGTGGAAAGCCCTATAGACTGTTATCAATCATTTTATTTTTTACTTTTTATGTGCTTGATTCTTGTGTTTATTGCTTTCATGTACTAGGTTCTTGTGTTTTTTAGTAACTGAACACCTTGTTTCTTTTGTTTTTACAGGTCGAATTTCAATCGGCTGAACTATGGTGGATTCCATACTGCTATCCTAGAGAGGGGTGATGAAATTATATCTGCTGCATCTATCAGGTAGAATGCTAATAATTTCAATTTCGTTCACATATATACTTTGTCCATCAGAGTGTAAGATAAGGACGAAAGCAAAAAAAAAAAATCACTATCAAAGATTGAAATGGTTTAGAATGGAGTTTTTGAAGGAGGGATTTAAAGTATGAAGAAGAAGAACAAGAAAACTAATAAGGTTATCTATCGGCATGGAAATGGTGTAAGAAGTGAAGTATGTCAGTGTGTGGAAATATGCTTTTAATGTTGATAAATTATATTTCCTCCATAAGGTGGGATAGCTCTGGTACTGCTGTACATTGTACTTGGTAATTGTTATAAGTAGCTCTTTTTCTTTGTTTATTCCTTGATTATCCTTTTGATGTTTTAGTCTGTGTTTAGTTTGTTCAGTTACTTCGGTATGATATGTGTGGTTTGAGAATTTAGTTTGTAATTGATAGAAGCAGAATGCTGGTGCACAAGCAAAATTTCTTGTTGTATGATGTTCAATACTGTTTTAAGTTCCATCATGGAGTTCCTTTTAGAGAGAGGTTAATATCAGCGTTTGTGCCACACACGTATGGATTGAGCCTTGCCATGTGATTACATTCTTCTTACAATTTCCTCTCTCCATTTGTTTAGGTTCCATGGCACTCAGTTGGCGGAGATGCCATATATTGGAACTCGCCATATGTATAGGCGTCAAGGGATGTGCCGTCGGCTATTTTGCGCCATTGAAGCGGTAAGATTTGAGAATGTTTTGTCTTTTAGTATTTTTGAATTGACATTGGGAAACTAGATATGAGTTTGCGTTTTGTATCTATTTTTCCGTCAATTCTGATTGACCTTTTATTCTTACTGTTCGTGGCCTCGGGTTCCCCTTGTTTCCTTCCCACTTGAAGGCTCTTCATTCTCTCAAAGTTGAGAAAATGATTATCCCTGCAATTTCGGAGCTTACACATACATGGACAGGAGTTTTTGGTTTTACTTCTGTTGAGGAATCACTTAAGCAAGAATTGAGGTCCATGAATGTGCTGGTTTTCCCTGGTATAGACATGTTGCAGAAGCTCCTCCAGCGAGAGAATATCGAAGAGGATGTCTGTGGTACGGGTTTATAATTCCACCCCCACCCACCTCTCCTTTCTTTTTCTTTTTTTTCAGAGCTATGTTTATCAGGTGTTTTTTGACTTCCAGTAAATGCGAAGCAAATGGAGATCATTGGCAAGCATTCTATTCCATGTGTTGTTGATAATAAATCTGATGTGGATGCCTCTGTTGGGAATGATAGTCTTGAGTGCGATGATGATCACTTGCAAGATGCCAAAATGACCAATGACAGAGTGACTGCTGCAGATTCTGATTCCCAAGGCCCAAGTGTTTCCTTAAGCAATACTTCTGAGATGAGTAATTCCCTGGATGCTTCTCATGAACTTAAAGTTTCACTTGACGGGACATGTACTGATTCTGAATCAGGAGATAAGGTAGCCGAATCTGTGTTGGACGGGAAACGCCACCCAATGCCTGTTATGAGTCACGACATGGAAGAGAGAGAAAATAAATCTATAATGAATTCTTCGATTAAATTTGGCACTCCCTCTTATAAAGAGGGTGGCGCAACTGCTATGGAATCTGATTCTCAGTGTCAAAGTGTTTCCTTGAGTGATACTCCCTTGGTGAGTAGTTCAATGGATGCTTCTAATGAAGGTGGAATTCCAGTTTCAGTAGATGGTACTGTAAGTGCTGATTCTGAATCAGGAGACAAGTTGGTGGAATCTGCTTCCAACAAGGAAGGTGTCGTCTCTGATACAAGTCCCAGGCCTGGTGCACCAGAGATAAAAGGTCAGCAAGTATTGGTTCCTCACCAAAGAGAGAATCCTCAGTCTTGTGAAGGAGATAATGCGAATGATGACCATGCACCGCATGCTAATGTTGCCATGTCTCATGAACTAACAGTCTCAGATATGGGTCCTTATGCTCTGAAGATGAAAAATGAGCCAGCATTGAATTCTTCTGTTGAAGATAATACTCAGGATTGTAATGAAGGTAATGTGGGTAATGAACCTAAACTAAGTGGTAATGTTGCTACTTCTCAGGAACTTAGAATCTCGGCTTAGTTTAGGGTATTTTACCTGTTGATTCTCAACTGGGGGACAGATTTACTGAATGTGCTTCTGCTTCTGATAAGAATTGCCTTATTTTCTCTGACAGGATTGACAACGCAGCAGAGACTGAAAATACGCCAACTTTAAATTCTTCTGTTGAGAATGATACTCGGTCTTGTAACAACGGTTTTGTAGTCAATGCCAATTTCATTAAATGTTAATTTGGAAAGTCTCGAACCAGCTTTGTCTGCAAACGAGATGGTTGCAGAGAGCACCAATTTGCAGAATGATGGAATTCTGCATGTAGCTGCTTCTACTCTCAGTGTGGCGGAAGATATGTTCATGCAGATTAACTGTGAGAACAGAAGTAAGTTTCATGTGGCTTCAGAAGCTGCTTCTAAAGTTACAGGCTATGAAGAATAAATTCTCAATACATTTGATGATAGCTTCAGAACTGGTGTTTGTGTTTGATATGTCTACAACATACGTGTTCACATTGTCTGGAAACAGAATGCCAGGCCAGTAAATGACGTTTTCAGGCTGCATTACCGATTTATTGTGTCTTGATTAGGAAGTAAAGTTCAGCAATTCCCTGGAAAATGGATCTGCTCCCAACTCCGCTTCTGGAAATGTTTCTTACCCCCTTTCCATGGTGAAATCAAATATTTTCATGGATGCTTCAGATAAGGTTATCATTGTAAGTTAAGTCAGAAAAGCTTTTTATGTTTTCAATCACATTGCCTAGAGGCTGGGCTGGTCTTTTTCTGCTGCCAGGTAAGCTACTGGGTACTCCACTTGGTGTAATTGGCTGCCTCTGATGAGTGTACAAGTTTGGAATCCTCTCCCTGTCCTGTATAACTTCGTTTCTTCCACGTATAATACATGAATGCTCATCGCGTTGACATGTTCAATCATTAATGAATTTTAACAGCTTCGTTTTTGTAATTATGCCTGTCATTTCTTTTGCTAGCAGACATGATAGAAACGATATGAGAAGTTACTTTTCACAGTTTTTTTTTTTTTCTTTCTTTTTCTGACTCTCATTTTTGTGGGAGCAACCAATGGTTATTTGATGGTTCACAAGAACATTGGCTTACAGATTTTATTGTCTACATACTGTCTGTGCTGATGGTGAGCCTCAGAATCTTCTTTGAAGTGTTTAATATGAAGCTTGATGGATGAGGCTGAAGAAAGCAGGGTCCTTGTTATTCAGATAGCTGAGTGGGTGTAACTTCATGCCACCAGTGTGGTGTGGATTATTCTAGCGACCCGAAGTTATCCCCCCTCAGTTATCTTAAAGGCATGTTGACGGGTTGGTTCCTTGGTTACCAAAAAGTGTTTCAAGGAGCAGCAATTTCCAGCTAACAAAAGTGATTCATGCAAACATTTCCAGCAGAACCACATAAAAGCTTAGTTTCATTTATATAAAGAACGACTTTACATGGAAGAAAGAAACCTTGGTTTGCCATTCTGAAATCTACTGGCTTAACTATTAGTGCATAATTAAGTTGACATGAATATCTTAGAAGGTACTTTGTTACAAAAATTCTTCAGCTGTACTTAAATCATTCAATATTTCAGATTTAATGCCTTCTGAGAGTGGCACAGATGGACCAGCCTTTGAGTAGAAACTTGCCAAAGATCTGATTGCTTTTTCTGAAATGACATATGATTCCTGCAAATGGTCACAAAATTGTCAACATAAAATGGAATCAACCCAGAAAAATGTCATCTTTCGAACTGGGAAGTCGTGGAACACACCTCGTGAGCAACCTTTTCTTGTCCCCTCCAGCTCCCCAAATACTCTCTAATCGACTCCTTCGCAGCGTCTGCAGTTCGTCTAAATGTTAAGGTATCCTTAGGGTCTTTCTCCAATGAATCGCGACACTTTCCCGGACTTTGTTTTCTCATTTGGATCAAACAATGATTTAACTGCCCCTATTACCCCTTCATCCTTCTCATCTTGGCCAACTAACTTCTCTTCAGCTAGGATAGGTAATGCTGTTAAGCTAGGGCCAGAATCGCGAAAATGGAAGCGCTGGTACAGACCAAGACATGGCGACGGCTTGAAGCAGCAACCTGAGGCACAGGCAAAACATGACACTTGGATTGCAGTGTATCTGTTATTTTGCAGAAAAATAGTCAAGAAAGCAACGGCCAACGAGACTGATTGGGGAATTACTGATTTGGAACGGAAGCTTGCAGATAAAGTTTCAATAAGCCCTTTTCTAAATATAAGATGGTTCAAGATGCACACTACTGAATGTGTCATTCAGGACATTACATGGACAGATTGTAGAAAATGTGATCTACGTATGGCCTAAAAACAAAAGATGGAATGGTTTAGACTTATTCTCAAGCACGGTGATGGGCGTACTCTATACCGAGATGGATTTTGCAAAAACTAATTGACGCACACACAGCTTTAAAAATATCATTGACACAATGCAGATGAATAGATTTTCTCATTAACCATCTCGAAGCTCGACAAACAGAAGCTCCTACACAAATATTGACATAAACATACCAGTTCCAGCCCCAATATTCACACAATTGTTCCCCCAAAGGAGATGAAGAATACAGTCACTTTCACTCACAGTCAGGCTTCAAGATTTTCTCCACCGTTTTGACAATACTAGGGTTGCATCCAGCAAGCATGACAGCCATTTCTTGATGCTGTATCTCAGACAATAAGGCGAAGAATATCCGCAGATTTTACAGAACAGCACCAATATTATGAATAATGATTGAACACCCTCTATCTCACATAAACTAAAGCTCCATTTGCACTTCACTAAAAATGAAAATTTAACCACAAATGCACAGAAACAGAAATCCACAAACCAAACAACCAACTATATTGTTCCGCGCTTTGAGGTCTAATTGAATGTTAAGGGTGGGCTTTATCCATATATACCCATCGGTTGGGACTTCCTACTGACGTGGGATATATGTGGTCTTAACAGAAGACACTCAAATGGATGGAATCATAAACAACAATGGTCAAGACTAGGACATGCTCCAAATGATACTACACAGAACTGAAACCAGCATAGAACAGGGCAGGACCCACCAAACGAAAGTGAAATCCCTAAGAAATCAGTGATAACGAAGAGATGAAAAGAAAGAATTCAAAGTTATTCTCAAGCTTTACCTTGTTCGCTTAAAGCAGCAGACTTGCATTCTCCACCTGAAAAGCTCCGTTGGTTTTTGGTTAAGAAATGATGATTTTATCCAAAAAGGATATAGAGAGCATTTTGGAAAAGAACAAGGGTATTTTAGGTATTTCAGTTACTACGAATCCTACGGTCATGAAATATCTCATACAGAACTTTCCGTGTCAGCAACAGCACCATAAAACGTTCGCACTCTAGGGTTTTTGGTCGCTACAAAAGAGCACAACCTCCTACATTCTCTCTCGCAAGCAAGAGACCTGCAATCGCACAGTCGCAAAACAAGCTGAGAAGCTATGGTGGGTGCTAAACAAGCTGTCTAACGATTCAGGTTTCGATATATATATATTTTAAAATTTCAATGTTCTGCTATTCATTTTTTTTGGTTTTTGGCAGTCGTTGGTGGCAAACGAGGAGTTTCAACATATACTTCGTGTGCTGAACACGAACGTTGATGGAAAGCAGAAGATCATGTTTGCCCTAACCTCCATCAAAGGGATCGGTCGCCGCTTCGCCAACATCGTGTGCAAGAAAGCTGATGTTGACATGAGCAAGAGGTTGGCATTCTTCCTTTTGTTGTTCTATCTTATTTTCTATATGAGTAAGTAGTCGTGAACTTGTTATATGAATTATCCGAATTTGTAGATTTTCTGCCTGATTTTGAACTTTGGATTTGTTTATTGGTTTCAAGGTTGAAATTGAATGTATTTTGCATACGCATTTCATAAGTCTTGTGTTACTTGTCAGCAAGGATCAAAGTTGGGTTTGGTGTGAAACTTTTTGTTTGTAATTAGTTGGGTTTTGTTGAAGTTTTG